>NW_028322246.1:4017500-4617500 GCF_059928025.1 Delphinapterus leucas | reverse complement strand
AGGGGACGGGGATGATTTAGGGTACAAGTTAGGGTACGACAACGGTTTAGGGTGAGCGTACGTGTTAAGGTACTGGTTAGTGTTAGCGTACGGGTTAGGATTAGGGAACGGGTGAGGGTAAGGCTTCGGGTAAGGGTTAGGGTTAGGGTTAGCGGACGGGGACGGTTTAGGGTACAGGTTAGGGTACGACAACGGTTTAGGGTGAGCGTACGTGTTAGGATACGGGTTAGTGTTAGCGTACGGGTGAATATTAGGTGACGGGTGAGTGTAAGGCTTCGGGTAAGGGTTAGGGTTAGGGTTAGGGTTAGGGTTAGGGTTAGGGGACCCGGACGGTTTAGGGTACAGGTTAGGGTACGACAAAGGTTTAGGGTGAGCGTACGTGTTAAGGTACGGGTTAGTGTTAGCGTACGGTTTAGGATTAGGGGAAGGGTGAGGGTAAGGCTTCGGGTAAGGGATAGGGTTACGGTTAGGGTTAGGGTTAGGGGACGGGGACGGTTTAGGGTACAGGTTCGGCTGCGACAATGGTTTAGGGTGAGCGTACGTGTTAGGGTACGGGTTAGTGTTAGCTTACGGGTTAGGATTAGCGGACGGGTGAGGGTAAGGCTTCGGGTAAGGGTTAGGGTTAGGGTTAGGGCTAGGGTTAGGGTTAGGGGACGGGGACAGGGACGGTTTAGGGTACAGGTTAGGGTACGACAACGGTTTAGGGTGAGCGTACAAGTTAGGGTATGGGTTAGTGTTAGCGTATGGGTTCGGATTAGGGGACGGGTGATGTTAAGGCTTCGGGTAAGGGTTAGGATTAGGGTTAGGGTACGGGGACGGGGACGGGGACGGGGATGGTTTAGGGTACAGGTTATGGTACGACAAAGATTTAGGGTGAGCGTACGTGTTAGGGTACGGGTTAGTGTTAGCGTACGGGTTAGGATTAGAGAACGGTTGAGGGTAAGGCTTCGGGTAAAGGTTAGGGTTAGGGTTAGAGTTAGGGTTAGGGGACGGGGACGGGGACGGTTTAGGGTACAGGTTAGGGTACGTCAACAGTTTAGGGTGAGCGTACGTGTTAGGGTACGGGTTAGTGTTAGTGTACGGGTTAGGATTAGGGCACGGGTGAGGGTAAGGCTTCGGGTAAGGGTTAGGGTTAGGGTTAGGGTTAGGGTTAGGGGACGGGGACGGTTTAGGGTACAAGTTAGGGTACGACAACGGTTTAGGGTGAGCGTACGTGTTAGGGTATGGGTTAGTGTTAGCGTACGGGTTAGGATTAGGGGACGGGTGAGGGTAAGGCTTCGGGAAAGGGTTAGGGTTAGGGTTAGAGTTACGGTTAGGGGACGGGCACGGGGACGGTTTAGGGTACAAGTTAGGGTACGACAACGGTTTAGGGTGAGCGTACGTGTTAGGGTACGGGTTAGTGTTAACGTACGGGTTAGGATTAGGGGACGGGTGAGGGTAAGGCTTCGGGTAAGTGTTACGGTTAGGGTTAGGGTTAAGGTTAGGGGACGTGGACGGTTTAGGGTACAGGTTAGGGTACGACAACCGTTTAAGGGGAGCGTACGTGTTAGGGTACGGGTTAGTGTTAGCGTACGGGTTAGAATTAGGGGACGGGTGAGGGTAAGGCTTCGGGTAAGGGTTAGTGTTAGGGTTAGGGTTAGGGGACGGGGACGGGGACGGTTTAGGGTACAGGTTAGGGTACGACAACGGTTTAGGGTGAGCGTACGTGTTAGGGTACAGGTTAGTGTTAGCGTACGGGTGAGGATTAGGGGACGGGTGAGGGTAAGGCTTCGGGTAAGGGTTAGGGTTAGGACTAGGGTTAGGTTTAGGGTTAGGGGACGGGGACGGTTTAGGGTACAGGTTAGGGTACAACAACGGTTTAGGGTGAGCGTACGTGTTAGGGTACGGGTTAGTGTCAGCTTACAGGGTAGTATTAGGGGACGGGTGAGCGTAAGGCTTCGGGTAAGGGTTAGGGTTAGGGTTAGGGTTAGGGTTAGGGTTAGAGGACGGGGACGGTTTAGGGTACAGGTTAGGGTACGACAACGGTTTAGGGTGAGCGTACGAGTTAGGGTACGGGTTAGTGTTAGCACACGGTTTAGGATAAGGGGACGGGTGAGGGTAAGGCTTCGGGTAAGGGTTAGGGTTAGGGTTAGGGTTAGGGTTAGGGTTAGGGGACGGGGACGGTTTAGGGTACAGGTTCGGCTGCGACAATGGTTTAGGGTGAGCGTACGTGTTAGGGTACGGGTTAGTGTTAGCGTACGGGTTAGGATTAGGGGACGGGTGAGTGTAAGGCTTCGGGTAAGGGTTAGGGATAGGGTTAGGGTTAGGTTTAGGGTTAGGGGACGGGGACGGTTTAGGGTACAGGTTAGGGTACGTCAACGGTTTAGGGTGAGCGTACGTGTTAGGGTACGGGTTAGTGTTAGTGTACGGGTTAGGATTAGGGGACGGGTGAGGGTAAGGCTTCGAGTAAGGGTTAGGGTTAGGGTTAGGGTTAGGGTTAGGGTTAGGGGACGGGGACGGTTTAGGGTACAAGTTAGGGTATGACAACGGTTTAGGGTGAGCGTACGTGTTAGGGTATGGGTTAGTGTTAGCGTACGGGTTAGGATTAGGGGACGGGTGAGTGTAAGGCTTCGGGTAAGGGTTAGGGTTAGGGTTAGGGTTAGGGTTAGGGTTAGGGACGGGGACGGTTTAGGGTACAGGTTAGTGTACGACAAAGGTTTAGGGTGAGCGTACGTGTTAGGGTACGGGTTAGTGTTAGCGTACGGGTGAGGATTAGGGGACGGGTGAGTGTAAGGCTTCGGGTAAGTGTTAGGGTTAGGGTTAGGGTTAGGGTTAAGGGACGGGGACGGGGACGGTTTAGGGTACAGGTTACGGTATGACAACGGTTTAGGGTGAGCGTACGTGTTAGGGTATGGGTTAGTGTTAGCGTACGGGTTAGGATTAGGGGACGGGTGAGGTTAAGGCTTCGGGAAAGGGGTAGGGTTAGGGTTAGGGTTAGGGTTAGGGGACGTGGACGGTTTAGGGTACAGGTTAGGGTACGACAACCGTTTAGGGTGGGCGTTCGTGTTAGGGTACGGGTTAGTGTTAGCGTACGGGTTAGGATTAGGTGACGGATGAGGGTAAGGCTTCGGGTAAGGGTTATGGTTAGGGTTAGGGTTAGGGTTAGTTTTAGG
This sequence comes from Delphinapterus leucas, assembly GCF_059928025.1. NCBI lineage: Eukaryota > Metazoa > Chordata > Mammalia > Artiodactyla > Monodontidae > Delphinapterus > Delphinapterus leucas. Next base: position 4,614,348 of record NW_028322246.1, on the reverse strand, counting down.
GGACGGGGACGGTTTAGGGTACAGGTTAGGGTACGACAACGGTTTAGGGTGAACGTACGTGTTAGGGTACGGGTTAGTGTTAGCGTACGGGTTAGGATTAGGGGACGGGTGAGGGTAAGGCTTCGGGTAAGGGTTAGGGTTAGGGTTAGGGTTAGGTTTAGCTTTAGGGGACGGGGACGGTTTAGGGTACAGGTTAGGGTACGACAACGGTTTAGGGTGAGCGTACGTGTTAGGGTACGGGTTAGTGTTAGCGTACGGGTTAGGATTATGGGACGGGTGAGGGTAAGGCTTCGGGTAAGGGTTAGGGTTAGGGTTAGGGTTAGGGTTAGGGTGAGGGGACGGGGACGGTTTAGGGTACAGGTTAGTGTACGACAACCTTTTTAGGGTGAGCGTACGTGTTAGGGTACGGGTTAGTGTTAGCGTACGGGTGAGGATTAGGGGACGGGTTAGGGTAAGGCTTCGGGTAAGGGTTAGGGTTAGGGTTAGGGGACGGGGACGGTTTAGGGTACAGGTTAGGGTACGACAACGGTTTAGGGTGAGCGTACGTGTTAGGGTACGGGTTAGTGTTAGCGTACGGGTTAGGATTAAGGGACGGGTGAGGGTAAGGCTTCGGGTAAGGGATAGGGTTAGGGTTAGGGTTAGGGTTAGGGGACGGGGACGGTTTAGAGTACAGGTTAGGGTATGACAACGGTTTAGGGTGAGCGTACGTGTTAGGGTACGGGTTAGTGTTAGCGTACGGGTTAGGATTAGGGGACGGGTGAGGGTAAGGCTTCGGGTAAGGGTTAGGGTTAGGGTTAGGGTTAGGGTTACGGGACGGGGACAGGGACGGTTTAGGGTACAGGTTAGAGTACGACAACGGTTTAGGGTGAGCGTACGTGTTAGGGTACGGGTTAGTGTTAGCGTACGGGTGAGGATTCGGTGACGGGTGAGTGTAAGGCTTCGGGTAAGGGTTAGGGTTAGGGTTAGGGTTAGGGTTCGGGTTAGGGGACCTGGACGGTTTAGGGTACAGGTTAGGGTACGACAAAAGTTTAGGGTGAGCGTACGTGTTAAGGTACGGGTTAGTGTTAGCGTACGGGTTAGGATTAGGGGACGGGTGAGGGTAAGGCTTCGGGTAAGGGTTAGGGTTACGGTTAGGGTTAGGGTTAGGTGACGGGGACGGTTTAAGGTACAGGTTCGGCTGCGACAATGGTTTAGGGTGAGCGTACGTGTTAGGGTACGGGTTAGTGTTAGCGTACGGTTTAGGATTAGCGAACGGGTGAGGGTAAGGCTTCGGGTAAGGGTTAGGGTTAGGGTTAGGGCTAGGGTTAGGGTTAGGGGACGGGGACAGGGACGGTTTAGGGTACAGGTTAGGGTACGACAACGGTTTAGGGTGAGCGTACATGTTAGGGTATGGGTTAGTGTTAGCGTATGGGTTAGGATTAGGGGACGGGTGAGGGTAAGGCTTCGGGTAAGCGTTAGGATTAGGGTTAGGGTACGGGGACGGGAACGGGGACGGGGATGGTTTAGGGTACAGGTTAGGGTACGACAAAGATTTAGGGTGAGCGTACGTGTTAGGGTACGGGTTAGTGTTAGGGTACGGGTTAGGATTAGAGGACGGCTGAGGGTAAGGCTTCGGGTAAAGGTTAGGGTTAGGGTTAGGGTTAGGGGACGGGGACGGGGACGGTTTAGGGTACAGGTTAGGGTACGACAACGGTTTAGGTTGAGCGTACCTGTTAGGGTACGGGTTAGTGTTAGTGTACGGGTTAGGATTAGGGGACGGGTGAGTGTAAGGCTTCGGGTAAGGGTTAGGGTTAGGGTTAGGGTTAGGGTTAGGGTTAGGGGACGGGGATGGTATAGGGTACAGGTTAGGGTACGTCAACGGTTTAGGGTGAGCGTATGTGTTAGGGTACGGGTTAGTGTTAGTGTACGGGTTAGGATTAGGGGACGGGTGAGGGTAAGGCTTCGGGTAAGGGTTAGGGTTAGGGTTAGGGTTAGGGTTAGGGTTAGGGGACGGGGACGGTTTAGCGTACAAGTTAGTGTACGACAACGGTTTAGGGTGAGCGTACGTGTTAGGGTATGGGTTAGTGTTAGCGTACGGGTTAGGATTAGGGGACGGGTGACGGTAAGGCTTCGGGTAAGGTTTAGGGTTAGGGTTAGGGTTAGGGTTAGGGGACGGGGACGGTTTAGGGTACAGGTTAGTGTACGACAAAAGTTTAGGTGAGCGTACGTGTTAGGGTACGGGTTAGTGTTAGTGTACGGGTTAGGATTAGGGGACGGGTGAGTGTAAGGCTTCGGGTAAGGGTTAGGGTTAGGGTTAGGGTTAGGGTTAGGGTTAGGGGACTGGGACGGTTTAGGGTACAGGTTAGGGTACGACAACGGTTTAGGGTGAGCGTACGTGTTAGTGTACGGGTTAGTGTTAGCGTACGGCTTAGGATTAGGGGACGGGTGAGGGTAAGGCTTCGGGTAAGTGTTAGGGTTAGGGTTAGGGTTAGGGTTAGGGTTAGGGTACGGGGACGGTTTAGGGTACAGTTTAGGGTACGACAACGATTTAGGGTGAGCGTACGTGTTAGGGTACGGGTTAGTGTTAGCGTACAGGTTAGGATTAGGGGACGGGTGAGGGTAAGGCTTCGGGTAAGGGTTAGGGTTAGGGTTAGGGTTAGGGGACTGGGACGGGGACGGTTTAGGGTACAGATTAGGGTATGACAACGGTTTAGGGTGAGCGTACGTGTTAGGGTACGGGTTAGTGTTAGCGTACGGATTAGGATTAGGGGACGGGTGAGGGTAAGGCTTCGGGTAAGGGTTAGTGTTAGGGTTAGGGTTAGGGTTAGGGGACGGGGACGGGGACGGTTTAGGGTACAGGTTAGGATACGACAACGGTTTAGGGTGAGCGTACGTGTTAGGGTACGGGTTAGTGTTAGCGTACGGCTTAGGATTAGGGGACGGGTGAGGGTAAGGCTTCGGGTAAGTGTTAGGGTTAGGGTTAGGGTTAGGGTTAGGGTTAGGGTACGGGGACGGTTTAGGGTACAGGTTAGGGTACGACAACGATTTAGGGTGAGCGTACGTGTTAGGGTACGGGTTAGTGTTAGCGTACAGGTTAGGATTAGGGGACGGGTGAGGGTAAGGCTTCGGGTAAGGGTTAGGGTTAGGGTTAGGGTTAGGGGACTGGGACGGGGACGGTTTAGGGTACAGATTAGGGTATGACAACGGTTTAGGGTGAGCGTACCTGTTAGGGTACGGGTTAGTGTTAGCGTACGGATTAGGATTAGGGGACGGGTGAGGGTAAGGCTTCGGGTAAGGGTTAGTGTTAGGGTTAGGGTTAGGGTTAGGGGACGGGGACGGGGACGGTTTAGGGTACAGGTTAGGGTACGACAATGGTTTAGGGTGAGCGTACGTGTTAGGGTACGGGTTAGTGTTAGCGTACGGTTTAGGATTCGGGGACGGGTGAGGGTAAGGCTTCGGGTAAGGGTTAGGGTTAGGGTTAGGGTTACGGTTAGGGGATGGGGACGGTTTAGGGTACAGGTTAGTGTACGACAACGGTTTAGGGTGAGCGTACGTGTTAGGGTACGGGTTAGTGTTGGCGTACGGGTTAGGATTAGGGGACGGGTGAGGGTAAGGCTTCGGGTAAGGGTTAGGGTTAGGGTTAGGGTTAGGGGATCGGGACAGGGACGGTTTAGGGTACAGGTTAGGGTACGACAACGGTTTAGGGTGAGCTTACGTGTTAGGGTACGGGTTAGTGTTAGCGTAAGGGTTAGGATTAGGGGACGGGTGAGGGTAAGTCTTCGGGTAAGGGTTAGGGTTAGGGTTAGGGTTAGGGTTAGCGTTAGGGGACGGGGACGCTTTAGGGTACAGGTTAGGGTACGACAACGGTTTAGGGTGAGCGTACGTGTTAGGGTACGGGATAGTGTTAGCGTACGGTTTAGGATTAGGGGACGGGTGAGGGTAAGGCTTCCGGTAAGGGTAAGGGTTAGGGTTCGGGTTAGGGTTAGGTTTAGGGTTAGGGTTAGGGGACGGTTTAGGGTACAGGTTAGGGTACGACAACGGTTTAGGGTGAGCGTACGGGTTAGGGTACGGGTTAGTGTTAGCGTACGGGTGAGGATTAGGTGACGGGTGAGTGTAAGGCTTCGGGTAAGGGTTAGGGTTAGGGTTAGGGTTAGGGGACCCGGACGGTTTAGGGTACAGGTTAGGGTACGACAAAGGTTTAGGGTGAGCGTACGGGTTAAGGTACGGGTTAGTGTTAGCGTACGGGTTAGGATTAGGGGACGGGTGAGGGTAAGGCTTCGGGTAAGGGATAGGGTTACGGTTAGGGTTAGGGTTAGGGGACGAGGACGGTTTAGGGTACAGGTTAGGCTGCGACAATGGTTTAGGGTGAGCGTACGTGTTAGGGTACGGGTTAGTGTTAGCTTACGGGTTAGGATTAGCGGACGGGTGAGTGTAAGGCTTCGGGTAAGGGTTAGGGTTAGGGTTAGGGCTAGGGTTAGGTTTAGGGGACGGGGACAGGGACGGTTTAGGGTACAGGTTAGGGTACGACAACGGTTTAGGGTGAGCGTACATGTTAGGGTATGGGTTAGTGTTAGCGTATGGGTTAGGATTAGGGGACGGGTGAGGGTAAGGCTTCGGGTAAGGGTTAGGATTAGGGTTAGGGTACGGGGACGGGAACGGGGACGGGGATGGTTTAGGGTACAGGTTAGGGTACGACAAAGATTTAGGGTGAGCGTACGTGTTAGGGTACTGGTTAGTGTTAGCGTACGGGTTAGGATTAGAGGACGGCTGAGGGTAAGGCTTCGGGTAAAGGTTAGGGTTAGGGTTAGGGTTAGGGTTAGGGGACGGGGACGGGGACGGTTTAGGGTACAGGTTAGGGTACGACAACGGTTTAGGGTGAGCGTACGTGTTAGGGTACGCGTTAGTGTTAGTGTACGGGTTAGGATTAGGGGACGGGTGAGGGTAAGGCTTCGGGTAAGGGTTAGGGTTAGGGTTAGGGTTAGGGTTAGGGTTTGGGGACGGGGACGGTTTAGGGTACAAGTTAGTGTACGACAACGGTTTAGGGTGAGCGTACGTGTTAGGGTATGGGTTAGTGTTAGCGTACGGGTTAGGATTAGGGGACGGGTGACGGTAAGGCTTCGGGTAAGGTTTAGGGTTAGGGTTAGGGTTAGGGTTAGGGGACGGGGACGGTTTAGGGTACAGGTTAGTGTACGACAAAAGTTTAGGTGAGCGTACGTGTTAGGGTACGGGTTAGTGTTAGCGTACGAGTGAGGATTAGGGGACGGGTGAGTGTAAGGCTTCGGGTAAGGGTTAGGGTTAGGGTTAGGGTTAGGGTTAGGGTTAGGGGACTGGGACGGTTTAGGGTACAGGTTAGGGTACGACAACGGTTTAGGGTGAGCGTACGATTTAGGGTACGGGTTAGTGTTAGCGCACGGGTTAGGATAAGGGGACGGGTGAGGGTAAGGCTTCGGGTAAGGGTTAGGGTTAGGGTTAGGGTTAGGGGACGGGGAAGGTTTAGGGTACAGGTTAGGGTACGACAACGGTTTAGGGTGAGCGTACGTGATAGGGTACGGGTTAGTGTTAGCGTACGGCTTAGGATTAGGGGACGGGTGAGGGTAAGGCTTCGGGTAAGTGTTAGGGTTAGGGTTAGGGTTAGGGTTAGGATTAGGGTACGGGGACGGTTTAGGGTACAGGTTAGGGTACGACAACGATTTAGGGTGAGCGTACGTGTTAGGGTACGGGTTAGTGTTAGCGTACAGGTTAGGATTAGGGGACGGGTGAGGGTAAGGCTTCGGGTAAGGGTTAGGGTTAGGGTTAGGGTTAGGGGACGGGGACGGTTTAGGGTACAGATTAGGGTATGACAACGGTTTAGGGTGAGCGTACGTGTTAGGGTACAGGTTAGTGTTAGCGTACGGATTAGGATTAGGGGACGGGTGAGGGTAAGGCTTCGGGTAAGGGTTAGTGTTAGGGTTAGGGTTAGGGTTAGGGGACGGGGACGGGGACGGTTTAGGGTACAGGTTAGGGTACGACAACGGTTTAGGGTGAGCGTACGTGTTAGGGTACGGGTTAGTGTTAGCGTACGGTTTAGGATTCCGGGACGGGTGAGGGTAAGGCTTCGGGTAAGGGTTAGTGTTAGGGTTAGGGTTACGGTTAGGGGATGGGGACGGTTTAGGGTACAGGTTAGTGTACGACAACGGTTTAGGGTGAGCGTACGTGTTAGGGTACGGGTTAGTGTTGGCGTACGGGTTAGGATTAGGGGACGGGTGAGGGTAAGGCTTCGGGTAAGTGTTAGGGTTAGGGTTAGGGTTAGGGGATCGGGACGGGGACGGTTTAGGGTACAGGTTAGGGTACGACAACGGTTTAGGGTGAGCTTACGTGTTAGGGTACGGGTTAGTGTTAGCGTAAGGGTTAGGATTAGGGGACGGGTGAGGGTAAGTCTTCGGGTAAGGGTTAGGGTTAGGGTTAGGGTTAGGGTTAGCGTTAGGGGACGGGGACGCTTTAGGGTACAGGTTAGGGTACGACAACGGTTTAGGTTGAGCGTACGTGTTAGGGTACGGGTTAGTGTTAGCGTACGGGTTAGGATTAGGGGACGGGTGAGGGTAAGGCTTCGGGTAAGGGTTAGGGTTAGGGTTAGGGGACGGGGACGGGGACGGGGACGGCGACGATTTAGGGTACAGGTTAGTGTACGACAACGGTTTAGGGTGAGCGTACGTGTTAGGGTACGGGTTAGTGTTAGCGTAAAGGTTAGGATTAGGGGACGGGTGAGGGTAAGGCTTCGGGTAAGCGTTAGGGTTAGGGTTAGGGTTAGGGTTAGGGTTAGTGGACGGGGACGGTTTAGGGTACAGGTTAGGGTACGACAACGGTTTAGGGTGAGCATACGTGTTAGGGTATGGGTTCGTGTTAGCGTACGGGTTAGGATTAGGGGACAGGTGAGGGTAAGGCTTCGGGTAAGGGTTAGGTTTAGGTTTAGGGGACGGGGACGGTTTAGGGTACAGGTTAGGGTACGACAACGGTTTAGGGTGAGCGTACGTGTTAGGGTACGGGTTAGTGTTAGCGTACGGGTTAGGATTAGGGGACGGGTGAGGGTAAGGCTTTGGGTAAGGTTTAGGGTTAGGGTTAGGGTTAGGGTTAGGGTTAGCGGAAGGGAAAGGGATGGTTTAGGGTACAGGTTAGGGTAGGACAACGGTTTAGGGTGAGCGTACATGTTAGTGTATGGTTTAGTGTTAGCGTACGGTTTAGGATTAGGTGACGGGTGAGGGTAAGGCTTCGGGTAAGGGTTAGGGTTAGGGTTAGGGTTAGGGGACGGGGACAGTTTAGGGTACAGGTTAGGGTACGACAACGGTTTAGGGTGAGCGTACGTGTTAGGGTACGGGTTAGTGTTAGCGTACGGGTGAGGATTAGGTGACGGGTGAGTGTAAGGCTTCGGGTAAGGGTTAGGGTTAGGGTTAGGGTTAGGGTTAGGGGACGGGGACGGTTTAGGGTACAGGTTACGGTACGACAACGGTTTAGGGTGAGCGTACGTGTTAGGGTACGGGTCAGTGTTAGCGTACGGGTTAGGATTAGGGGACGGGTGAGGGTAAGGCTTCCGGTAAGGGTTACGGTTAGGGTTAGGGTTAGGGTTAGGGTTAGGGGACTGGGATGGTTTAGGGTACAGGTTAGGGTACGACAACGGTTTAGGGTGAGCATACGTGTTAGGGTACGGTTTAGTGTTAGCGTACGGGTTAGGATTAGGGGACGGGTGAGGGTAAGGCTTCGGGTAAGGGTTAGGTTTAGGGTTAGGGTTAGGGGACGGGGACGGGGACGGGGACGGTTTAGGGTACAGGTAACGGTACGACAACGGTTTAGGGTGAGCGTACGTGTTAGGGTACTGGTTAGTGTTAGCATACGGGTTAGGATTAGGGGATGAGTGAGGGTAAGGATTCGGGTAAAGGTTAGGGTTAGGGTTAGGGTTAGGGTTAGGGTTAGGGGACGGGGACGGTTTAGGGTACAGGTTAGGGTACGACAACGGTTTAGGGTGAGCGTACATGTTAGGGTACGGGTTAGTGTTAGCGTACGGGTTAGGATTAGGGGACGGGTGAGGGGAAGGCTTCGGGTAAGGGTTAGGGTTAGGGTTAGGGTTAGGGGTAGGTTTAGGGGACAGGGACGTTTTAGGGTACAGGTTAGTGTACGTCAACGATTTAGGGTGAGCGTACGTGTTAGGGTATGGGTTAGTGTTAGCGTACGGGTGAGGATTAGGGGACGGGTGAGTGTAAGGCTTCGGGTAAGGGTTACGGTTAGGATTAGGTTTAGGGTTAGGGTTAGGGGACGGGGACGGTTTAGGGTACAGTTTAGGGTTCGACAACGGTTTAGGGTGAGCGTAAGTGTTAGGGTACGGGTTAGTGTTAGCATACGGGTTAGGGTTAGGGTACGGGTGAGGGTAAGGCTACAGGTAAGGGTTAGGGTTAGGGTTAGGGTTAGGGTTAGGGTTAGGGTTAGGGGACGGGGACGGTTTAGGGTACAGTTTAGGGTACGTAAACGATTTAGGGTGAGCATACGTGTTAGGGTACGGGTTAGTGTTAGCGTACGGGTTAGGATTAGGGAACGGGTGAGGGTAAGCTTCGGGTAAGGGTTACGGTTAGGGTTAGGGTTAGGGTTAGGGGACGGGGACAGTTTAGGGTACAGGTTAAGCTACGACAACGGTTTAGGGTGAGCGTACGTGTTATGGTACGGGTTAGTGTTAGCGTACGGGTTAGAATTAGGGGACGGGTGAGGGTAAGGCTTCGGGTAAGGGTAAGGGTTAGTGTTAGGGTTAGGGGACGGGGACGGTTTAGGGTACAGGTTAGGGTACGACAACGGTTTAGGGTGAGCGTACGTGTTAGGGTACGGGTTAGTGTTAGCGTACGGGTTAGGATTAGGGGACGGGTGAAGGTAAGGCTTCGAGTAAGGGTTAGGGTTAGGGTTAGGGTTAGGGTTAGGCTTAGGGGACGGGGACGGTTTAGGGTACAGGTTAGTGTACGACAACGGTTTAGGGTGAGCGTACGTGTTAAGGTACGGGTTAGTGTTAGCGTACGTGTTAGGATTAGGGTACGTGTGAGGGTAAGGCTTCGGGTAAGGGTTAGGGTTAGGGTTAGGGTTAGTGTTAGGGTTAGGGGACGGGGACGGTTTAGGGTACAGGTTAGGGTACGACAACGGTTTAGGGTGATCGTACGTGTTAGGGTATGGGTTAGTGTTAGCGTACGGGTTCGGATTAGGGGAAGGGTGATGTTAAGGCTTCGGGTAAGGGTTAGGGTTTGGGTTAGAGTTAGGTTTAGGGTTATGGTTAGGGGACGGGGACGGTTTAGGGTACAGGTTAGGGTACGACAACGGTTTAGGGTGAGCGTACGTGTTAGGGTACGGGTTAGTGTTAGCGTACGGGTTAGGATTAGGGGACGGTTGAGGGTAAGACGTCGGTAAGGTTTAGGGTTAGGGTTAGGGTTAGGGTTAGGGTTAGGGGCCGGGGACAGTTATGATTTAGGGTACAGGTTAGGGTACGACCACTGTATAGGGTGAGCGTACGTGTTAGGGTATGCGTTAGTGTTAGCGTACGGGTTAGGATTAGTGGACGATTGAGGGTAAGGCTTCGGGCAAGGGTAAGGGTTAGGGTTAGGGTTAGGGGACGGGGACGGTTTAGGGTACAGGTTAGGGTACGACAATGGTTTAGGGTGAGCATACGTGTTAGGGTACGTGTTAGTGTTAGCGTATGGGTTAGGATTAGGGGACGGGTGAGGGTAAGGCTTCGGGTAAGGGTTAGGGTTAAGGTGAGGGTTAGGGTTTGGGGACGCGGACGGTTTAGGGTACAGGTTAGGGTACGACAACGGTTTAGGGTGAGCGTACGTGTTAGGGTACGGGTTAGTGTTAGCGTACGGTTTAGGATTAGGTGACGGGTGAGGGTAAGGCTTCGGGTAAGGGTTAGGGTTAGGGTTAGAGTTAGGGGACGCGGACGGTTTAGGGTACAAGTTAGGGTACGACAACGGTTTAGGGTGAGCGTACGTGTTAGGGTATGGGTTAGAGTTAGCGTACGGGTTAGGATTAGGGGACGGGTGAGGGTAAGGCTTCGGGTAAGGGTTAGGGTTAGGGTTAGGTTTAGGGTTAGGGGACGGGGACGGTTTAGGGTACAGGTTAGTGTACGACAACGGTTTACGGTGAGCGTACGTGTTAGGGTACGGGTTAGTGTTAGCGTACGGGTTAGGATTAGGGGACGGGTGAGGGTAAGGCTTCGGGTAAGGGTTATGGTTAGGGTTAGGGTTAGGGTTAGGGGACGGGGACAGGGACGGTTTAGGGTACAGGTTAGGGTACGACAACGGTTTAGGGTGAGCGTACATGTTAGGGTATGTGTTAGTGTTAGCGTACGGGTTAGGATTAGAGGACGGGTGAGGGTAAGGCTTTGGGTAAGGGTTAGGTTTAGGGTTAGGGTTAGGGGACGGGGACGGGGACGGGGACGGTTTAGGGTACAGGTAAGGGTACGACAATGGTTTAGGGTGAGCGTACGTGTTAGGGTACTGGTTAGTGTTAGCGTACGGGTTAGGATTAGGGGATGGGTGAGGGTAAGGCTTCGGGTAAAGGTTAGGGTTAGGGTTAGGGTTAAGGTTAGGGTTAGGGTTAGGGGACGGGGACGGTTTAGGGTACAGGTTAGTGTACGACAACGGTTTAGGGTGAGCATACGTGTTAGGGTACGGATTAGTGTTAGCGTACGGGTTAGGATTAGGGGACGGGTGAGGGTAAGGCTTCGGGTAAGGGTTAGGGTTAGGGTTAGGGTTAGGGTTAGGGGACAGGGACGTTTTAGGGTACAGGTTACTGTACGTCAACGGTTTAGGGTGAGCCTACGTGTTAGGGTACGGGTTAGTGTTAGTGTACGGGTTAGGATTAGGGGACGGGTGAGGGTAAGGCTTCGGGTAAGGGTTAGGGTTAGGGTTAGGGTTAGGATTAGGGGACGGGGACGGGGACGGTTTAGGGTACAGGTTAGGGTACGACGACGGTTTAGGGTGAGCGTACGTGTTAGGGTACGGGTTAGTGTTAGCGTACGGGTGAGGATTAGGGGACGGATGAGTGTAAGGCTTCGGTTAAGGGTTACGGTTAGGATTAGGGTTAGGGTTAGGGTTAGTGGACGGGGACGGTTTAGGGTACAGGTTAGTGTACGACAACGGTTTATGGTGAGCGTACGTGTTAGGGTACGGGTTAGTGTTAGCGTACGGGTTAGGATTAGGGGACGGTTGAGGGTAAGGCTTCGGGAAAGGGTTAGTGTTAGGGTTAGGTTTAGGGTTAGGGGACGGGCATGGGGACGGTTTAGGGTACAGGTTAGGGTACGACAACGGTTTAGCGTGAGGGTACGTGTTAGGGTACGGGTTAGTGTTAGCGTACGGGTTAGGATTAGGGGACGTGTGAGGGTAAGGCTTCGGCTAAGGGTTAGGGTTAGGGTTAGGGTTAGGGTTAGGGTTAGGGGACGGGGACGGCTTAGGGTACAGGTTAGGGTACGACAACGGTTTAGAGTGAGCGTAAGTGTTAGGGTACGGATTAGTGTTAGCGTACGGGTTAGGATTAGGGGACGGGTGAGTGTAAAGCTTCGGGTAAGGGTTAGGGTTAGGGTTAGGGTTAGGGTTAGGGTTAGGGAACGGGGACGGTTTAGGGTACAGGTTAGGGTACGACAACGGTTTAGGTTGAGCGTACGTGTTAGGGTACGTGTTAGTGTTAGCGTACGGTTTAGGATTAGGGGACGGGTGAGGGTAAGGCTACAGGTAAGGGTTAGGGTTAGGGTTAGGGTTAGGGTTAGGGGACGGGGACGGGGACGGTTTAGGGTACAGATTTGGGTACGACAACGGTTTAGGGTGAGCGTACGTGTTAGGGTATGGGTTAGTGTTAGCGTACGGGTTAGGATTAGGCGACGGGTGAGGTTAAGGCTTCGGGTAAGGGTTAGGGTTTGGGTTAGAGTTAGGTTTAGGGTCAGGGGACGGGGACGGGCACGGTTTAGGGTACAGGTTAGGGTACGACAACGGTTTAGGGTGAGCGTACGTGTTAGTTTATGGGTTAGTGTTAGCGTACGGGTTAGTATTAGGGGACGGGTGAGGGTAAGACTTCGCGTAAGTTTTAGGGTTAGGGTTAGGGTTAGGGGCCGGGGACAGTTATGATTTAGGGTACAGGTTAGGGCACGACCAATGTTTAGGTTGAGCGTACGTGTTAGGGTACGGGTTAGTGTTAGCGTACGGGTTAGGATTAGGGGACGTTTGAGGGTAAGGCTTCGGGTAAGGGTTAGGGTTAGGGTTAGGGTTAGGGTTAGGGTTAGGGTTAGGGGACGGGGACGGTTTAGGGTAAAGATTAGGGTACGACAACGGTTTAGGGTGAGCGTACGTGTTAGGGTACGGGTTAGTGTTAGCGTACGGGTTAGGATTAGGGGACGGGTGAGGGTAAGGCTTCGGGTAAGGTTTAGGGTTAGGGTTAGGGTTAGGGTTAGGGTTAGGGGACGGGGACGCTTTAGGGTACAGGTTAGGGTACGACAACGGTTTAGGGTGAGCGTACGTGTTAGGGTACGGTTTAGTGTTAGCGTACGTGTTAGGATCAGGGGACGGGTGAGGGTAAGGCTTCGGGTAAGGGTTAGGGTTAGGGTTAGGGTTAGGGTTAAGGGACGGGGACGGGGACGGTTTAGGGTACAGGTTAGGGTACGACAACGGTTTAGGGTGAGCGTACGTGTTAGGGTACGGGTTATTGTTAGCGTACGGGTTAGGATTAGGGGACGGGTGAGGGTAAGACTTCGGGTAAGGGTTAGGGTTAGCGATAGGGTTAGGGGACGGGGACGGTTTAGGGTACACGTTAGAGTACGACAACGGTTTAGGGTGAGCGTACGTGTTAGGGTACGTTTTAGTGTTAGCGTACGGGTTAGGATTAGGGGAAGGGTGAGGGTAAGGCTTCGGGTAAGGGTTAGGGTTAGGGTTAGAGTTAGGGTTAGGGGACGGGGACGGTTTCGGGTACAGGTTAGGGTACGACAATGGTTTAGGGTGAGCGTACGTGTTAGGGTACGGTTTAGTGTTAGCGTACGGGTTAGGTTTAGGGGACGGGTGAGGGTAAGGCTTCTGGTAAGGGTTAGGTTTACGGTTAGGATTAGGGTTAGGGTTAGGGGACGGGGACGGTTTAGGGTACAGGTTAGGGTACGACAACGGTTTAGGGTGAGCTTACGTGTTAGGGTATGGGTTAGTGTTCGCGTACGGGTTAGGATTAAGGGACGGGTGAGGGTAAGGCTTCGGGTAAGGGTAAGGGTTAAGGTTAGTATTAGGGTTAGGGTTAGGGGATGGGGACGGTTTAGGGTACATGATAGGGTACGACAACGGTTTAGGGTGAGCGTACGTGTTAGGGTACGGGTTATTGTTAGCGTACGGGTTAGGATTAGGGGACGGGTGGGGTAAGGCTTCGGGTAAGGGTTAGGGTTAGGGTTAGGGTTAGGGGACGGGGACGGTTTAGGGTACAGGTTAGTTTACGACAACGGTTTAGGGTGAGGGTACGTGTTAGGGTTCGGGTTAGTGTTAGCATACGGGTGAGGATTAGGGGACGGGTGAGTGTAAGCCTTCGGGTAAGGGTTAGGGTTAGGGTTAGGGTTCGGGTTAGGGGACGGGGACGGTTCAGGGTACAGGTTAGGGTACGAAAACGGTTTAGGGTGAGCGTACGTGTTAGGGTACGGGTTAGTGTTAGCGTACGGGTTAGGATTAGGGGACGGGTGAGGGTAAGGCTTCGGGAAAGGGTTAGGGTTAGGGTTAGGGTTAGGGTTAGGGGACGGGAACGGGGACGGTTTAGGGTACAGGTTAGGGTACGACACCGGTTTAGGGTGAGGGTACGTGTTAGGGTACGGGTTAGTGTTAGCGTAAGAGTTAGGATTAGGGGACGGGTGAGGGTAAGGCTTCGGGTAAGGGTTAGGCTTAGGCTTAGGGTTAGGGTTAGGGTTAGGGGACGGGGACGGTTTAGGATACAGGTTAGTGTATGACAACGGTTTAGGATGAGCCTAAGTGTTAGGGTACGGTTTAGTGTTAGCGTACGGGTTAGGATTAGGGGACGGGGGAGGGTAATGCTTCGGGTAAGGGTTAGTGTTAGGGTTAGAGTTAGGGTTAGGGTTACGGGACAGGGACGGTTTAGGGTACAGGTTAGGATACGACAACGGTTTAGGGTGAGCGTACGTTTTAGGGTACGGGTTAGTGTTAGCGTACGGGTTAGGATTACGGGAAGTGTGAGGGTAAGGCTTCGGGTAACGGTTAGGGTTAGGGTTAGGGTTAGGGTTAGAGGACGGGCACGGGGACGGTTTAGGGTACAGGTTAGTGTACGACAACGGTTTAGGTTGAGCGTACGTGTTAGGGTACGGGTTAGTGTTAGCGTACGGGTTAGGATTAGGGGACGGTTGAGGGTAAGGCTTCGGGTAAGGGTTAGGGTTAGGTTTAGGGTTAGGGGACGGGGACGGGGACGGTTTAGGGTACAGGTTAGGGTACAAAAACGGTTTAGGGTGAGCGTACGTGTTAGGGTACGGGTTAGTGTTAGCGTACGGGTTAGGATTAGGGGACGGGTGAGTGTAAGGCTTCGGGTAAGGATTAGGGTTAGGGTTAGTGTTAGGGTTAGGGTTAGGGGACCGGGACGGTTTAGCGTACAGGTTAGGGTACGACAACGTTTTAGGGTGAGCGTACGTGTTAGGGTACGGGTTAGTGTTAGCGTACGGGTTAGGATTAGGGGACGGGTGAGGGTAAGGCTTCGGGTAATAGTTAGGGTTAGGGTTATGGTTAGGTTTAGGGGACGGGGATGGTTTAGGGTACAGGTTAGGGTACGACAACGGTTTAGGGTGAGCGTACGTGTTAGGGTACGGGTTAGTGTTAGCATACGGGTTAGGATTAGGGGACGGGTGAGGGTAAGGCTTCGGGTAAGGGTTAGGGTTAGGGTTAGGGTTAGGGTTAGGGTTAGAGGACGGGGATGGTTTAGGGTAAAGGTTAGGGTACGACAACGGTTTAGGGTGAGCGTACGTGTTAGAGTACGGGTTAGTGTTAGCGTACGGGTTAGGATTAGGGGACGGGTGAGGGTAAGGCTTCGGGTAAGGGTTAGGGTTAGGGTTAGGGTTAGGGTTAGGGTTAGGGGACGGGGACGGTTTAGGGTACAGGTTAGGTTACGACAACGGTTTAGGGTGAGCGTACGTGTTAGGGTACGGGTTAGTGTTAGCGTACGGTTTAGGATTAGGGGACGGGTGAGGTTAAGGCTTCGGGTAAGGGTTAGGGTTAGGGTAAGGGTTAGGGGACGGGGACGGTTTAGGGTACAGGTTAGTGTACGACAACGGTTTAGGGTGAGCGTACGTGTTAGGGTACGGGTTAGTGTTAGCGTACGGGTTAGGATTAGGTTACGGGTGAGGGTAAGGCTTCGGGTAAGGTTAGGGTTAGGGTTAGGATTAGGGGACGGGGACGGTTTAGGGTACAGGTAAGGGTACGACAACGGTTTAGGGTGAGCGTACGTGTTAGGGTATGGGTTAGTGTTAGCGTACGGGTTAGGATTAGGGGACGGGTGAGGTTAAGGCTTCGGGTAAGGGTTAGGGTTTGCGTTAGAGTTAGGTTTAGGGTTAGGGTTAGGGGACGGGGACGGTTTAGGGTACAGTTTAGGGTACGGCAATGGTTTAGCGTGAGCGTACGTGTTAGGGTACGTGTTAGTGTTAGCGTACGGGTTAGGATTAGGGGACGGGTGAGAGTAAGGCTTCAGGTAAGGGTTAGGGTTAGGGTTAGGGTTAGGGTTAGGGGACCCGGACTGGGACGGTTTAGGGTACAGGTTAGGTTACGACAACGGTTTAGGGTGAGGGTACGTGTTAGGGTTCGGGTTAGTGTTAGCATACGGGTGAGGATTAGGGGACAGGTGAGTGTAAGGCTTCGGGTAAGGGTTAGGGTTAGGGTTAGGGTTAGGGTTAGGGGACGGGCACGGGGACGGTTTAGGGTACAGGTTAGTGTACGACAACGGTTTAGGTTGAGCGTACGTGTTAGGGTACGGGTTAGTGTTAGCGTACGGGTTAGGATTAGGGGACGGTTGAGGGTAAGGCTTCGGGTAAGGGTTAGGGTTAGGTTTAGGGTTAGGGGACGGGGACGGGGACGGTTTAGGGTACAGGTTAGGGTACAAAAACGGTTTACGGTGAGCGTACGTGTTAGGGTACGGGTTAGTGTTAGCGTACGGGTTAGGATTAGGGGACGGGTGAGTGTAAGGCTTCGGGTAAGGATTAGGGTTAGGGTTAGTGTTAGGGTTAGGGTTAGGGGACGGGGACGGTTTAGCGTACAGGTTAGGGTACGACAACGGTTTAGGGTGAGCGTACGTGTTAGGGTACGGGTTAGTGTTAGCGTACGGGTTAGGATTAGGGGACGGGTGAGGGTAAGGCTTCGGGTAATAGTTAGGGTTAGGGTTATGGATAGGGTTAGGGGACGGGGACGGTTTAGGGTACAGGTTAGTGTACGACAACGGTTTAGGGTGAGCGTACGTGTTAGGGTACGGGTTAGTGTTAGCATACGGGTTAGGATTAGGGGACGGGTGAGGGTAAGGCTTCGGGTAAGGGTTAGGGTTAGGGTTAGGGTTAGGGTTAGGGTTAGGGGACGGGGATGGTTTAGGGTAAAGGTTAGGGTACGACAACGGTTTAGGGTGAGCGTACGTGTTAGAGTACGGGTTAGTGTTAGCGTACGGGTTAGGATTAGGGGACGGTTGAGGGTAAGGCTTCGGGTAAGGGTTAGGGTTAGGTTTAGGGTTAGGGGACGGGGACGGGGACGGTTTAGGGTACAGGTTAGGGTACAAAAACGGTTTAGGGTGAGCGTACGTGTTAGGTTACGGGTTAGTGTTAGCGTACGGGTTAGGATTAGGGGACGGGTGAGTGTAAGGCTTCGGGTAAGGATTAGGGTTAGGGTTAGTGTTAGGGTTAGGGTTAGGGGACGGGGACGGTTTAGCGTACAGGTTAGGGTACGACAACGGTTTAGGGTGAGCGTACGTGTTAGGGTACGGGTTAGTGTTAGCGTACGGGTTAGGATTAGGGGACGGGTGAGGGTAAGGCTTCGGGTAATAGTTAGGGTTAGGGTTATAGATAGGGTTAGGGGACGGGGACGGTTTAGGGTACAGGTTAGTGTACGACAACGGTTTAGGGTGAGCGTACGTGTTAGGGTACGGGTTAGTGTTAGCATACGGGTTAGGATAAGGGGATGGGTGAGGGTAAGGCTTCGGGTAAGGGTTAGGGTTAGGGTTAGGGTTAGGGTTAGGGTTAGGGGACGGGGATGGTTTAGGGTAAAGGTTAGGGTACGACAACGGTTTAGGGTGAGCGTACGTGTTAGAGTACGGGTTAGTGTTAGCGTACGGGTTAGGATTAGGGGACGGGTGAGGGTAAGGCTTCGGGTAAGGGTTAGGGTTAGGGTTAGGGTTAGGGTTAGGGTTAGGGGACGGGGACGGTTTAGGGTACAGGTTAGGGTACGACAACGGTTTAGGGTGAGCGTACGTGTTAGGGTACGCGTTAGTGTTAGCATACGGGTTAGGATTAGGGGACGGGTGAGGGTAAGGCTTGGGTAAGGGTTAGGGTTAGGGTTAGGGTTAGGCTTAGGGTTAGGGGACGGGGATGGTTTAGGGTAAAGGTTAGGGTACGACAACGGTTTAGGGTGAGCGTACGTGTTAGAGTACGGGTTAGTGTTAGCGTACGGGTTAGGATTAGGGGACGGGTGAGGGTAAGGCTTCGGGTAAGGGTTAGGGTTAGGTTTAGTGTTAGGGTTAGGGTTAGGGGACGGGGACGGTTTAGGGTACAGGTTAGGGTACGACAACGGTTTAGGGTGAGCGTACGTGTTAGGGTACGGGTTAGTGTTAGCGTACGTGTTAGGATTAGGGGACGGGTGAGGGTAAGGCTTCGGGTAAGGGTTAGGGTTAGGGTTAGGGTTAGGGTTAGGGTTAGGGGACGGGGACGGTTTAGGGTACAGGTTAGGGTACGACAACGGTTTAGGGTGAGCGTACGTGTTAGGGTACGGGTTAGTGTTAGCGTACGGGTTAGGATTAGGGGACGGGTGAGGGTAAGGCTTCGGGTAAGGGTTAGGCTTAGGCTTAGGGTTAGGGTTAGGGTTAGAGGACGGGGACGGTTTAGGGTACAGGTTAGGGTACGACAACGGTTTAGGATGAGCGTAAGTGTTAGGGTACGGTTTAGTGTTAGCGTACGGGTTAGGATTAGGGGACGGGTGAGGGTAATGCTTCGGGTAAGGGTTAGTGTTAGGGTTAGAGTTAGGGTTAGGGTTACGGGACGGGGACGGTTTAGGGTACAGGTTAGGGTACGACAACGGTTTAGGGTGAGCGTACGTTTTAGGGTACGGGTTAGTGTTAGCGTACGGGTTAGGATTACGGGAAGGGTGAGGGCAAGGCTTCGGGTAACGGTTAGGGTGAGGGTTAGCGTTAGGGTTAGGGTCGGGAACGGGGACGGTTTAGGGTACAGGTTAGTGTACAACGGTTTAGGTTGAGCGTACGTGTTAGGGTACGGGTTAGTGTTAGCGTACGGGTTAGGATTAGGGGACGGTTGAGGGTAAGGCTTCGGGTAAGGGTTAGGGTTAGGTTTAGGGTTAGGGGACGGGGACGGGGACGGTTTAGGGTACAGGTTAGGGTACGACACCGGTTTAGGGTGAGGGTACGTGTTAGGGTACGTGTTAGTGTTAGCGTACGAGTTAGGATTAGGGGACGGGTTAGGGTAAGGCTTCGGGTAAGGGTTAGGGTTAGGGTTAGGGTTAGGGTTAGGGGACGGGGACGGTTTAGGGTACAGGTTAGGGTATGACAACGGTTTAGGGTGACCGTACGTGTTAGGGTACGGGTTAGTGTTAGCGTACGGGTTAGGATTAGGGGACGGGTGAGGGTAAGGCTTCGGGTAAGGGTTAGGCTTAGGCTTAGGGTTAGGGTTAGGGTTAGGGGATGGGGACGGTTTAGGGTACAGGTTAGGGTACGACAACGGTTTAGGATGAGCGTAAGTGTTAAGGTACGGTTTAGTGTTAGCGTACGGGTTAGGATTAGGGGACGGGTGAGGGTAATGCTTCGGGTAAGGGTTAGTGTTAGGGTTAGAGTTAGGGTTAGGGTTACGGGACGGGGACGGTTTAGGGTACAGGTTAGGGTACGACAACGGTTTAGGGTGAGCGTACGTTTTAGGGTACGGGTTAGTGTTAGCGTACGGGTTAGGATTACGGGAAGGGTGAGGGTAAGGCTTCGGGTAACGGTTAGGGTTAGGGTTAGGGTTAGGGTTAGAGGACGGGCACGGGGACGGTTTAGGGTACAGGTTAGTGTACGACAACGGTTTAGGTTGAGCGTACGTGTTAGGGTACGGGTTAGTGTTAGCGTACGGGTTAGGATTAGGGGACGGTTGAGGGTAAGGCTTCGGGTAAGGGTTAGGGTTAGGTTTAGGGTTAGGGGACGGGGACGGGGACCGTTTAGGGTACAGGTTAGGGTACAAAAACGGTTTAGGGTGAGCGTACGTGTTAGGGTACGGGTTAGTGTTAGCGTACGGGTTAGGATTAGGGGGCGGGTGAGTGTAAGGCTTCGGGTAAGGATTAGGGTTAGGGTTAGTGTTAGGGTTAGGGTTAGGGGACCGGGACGGTTTAGCGTACAGGTTAGGGTACGACAACGTTTTAGGGTGAGCGTACGTGTTAGGGTACGGGTTAGTGTTAGCGTACGGGTTAGGATTAGGGGACGGGTGAGGGTAAGGCTTCGGGTAATAGTTAGGGTTAGGGTTATGGTTAGGTTTAGGGGACGGGGATGGTTTAGGGTACAGGTTAGGGTACGACAAAGGTTTAGGGTGAGCGTACGTGTTAGGGTACGGGTTAGTGTTAGCATACGGGTTAGGATTAGGGGACGGGTGAGGGTAAGGCTTCGGGTAAGGGTTAGGGTTAGGGTTAGGGTTAGGGTTAGGGTTAGGGGGCGGGGATGGTTTAGGGTAAGGGTTAGGGTACGACAACGGTTTAGGGTGAGCGTACGTGTTAGAGTACGGGTTAGTGTTAGCGTACGGGTTAGGATTAGGGGACGGGTGAGGGTAAGGCTTCGGGTAAGGGTTAGGGTTAGGGTTAGGGTTAGGGTTAGGGTTAGGGGACAGGGAAGGTTTAGGGTACAGGTTAGGGTACGACAACGGTTTAGGGTGAGCGTACGTGTTAGGGTACGGGTTAGTGTTAGCGTACGGTTTAGGATTAGGGGACGGGTGAGGTTAAGGCTTCGGGTAAGGGTTAGGGTTAGGGTTAGGGTTAGGGGACGGGGACGGTTTAGGGTACAGGTTAGTGTACGACAACGGTTTAGGGTGAGCGTACGTGTTAGGGTACGGGTTAGTGTTAGCGTACGGGTTAGGATTAGGTTACGGGTGAGGGTAAGGCTTCGGGTAAGGTTAGGGTTAGGGTTAGGATTAGGGGACGGGGACGGTTTAGGGTACAGGTAAGGGTACGACAACGGTTTAGGGTGAGCGTACGTGTTAGGGTATGGGTTAGTGTTAGCGTACGGGTTAGGATTAGGGGACGGGTGAGGTTAAGGCTTCGGGTAAGGGTTAGGGTTTGGGTTAGAGTTAGGTTTAGGGTTAGGGTTAGGGGACGGGGACGGTTTAGGGTACAGGTTAGGGTACGACAATGGTTTAGGGTGAGCGTACGTGTTAGGGTACGTGTTAGTGTTAGTGTACGGGTTAGGATTAGGGGACGGGTGAGGGTAAGGCTTCAGGTAAGGTTTAGGGTTAGGGTTAGGGTTAGGGTTAGGGGACGGGGACTGGGACGGTTTAGGGTACAGGTTAGGTTACGACAACGGTTTAGGGTGAGGGTACGTGTTAGGGTTCGGGTTAGTGTTAGCATACGGGTGAGGATTAGGGGACAGGTGAGTGTAAGGCTTCGGGTAAGGGTTAGGGTTAGGGTTAGGGTTCGGGTTAGGGGACGGGGACGGTTTAGGGTACAGGTTAGGGTACGACAACGGTTTAGGGTGAGCGTACGTGTTAGGGTACGGGTTAGTGTTAGCGTACGGTTTAGGATTAGGGGACGGGTGAGGGTAAGGCTTCGGGAAAGGGTTAGGGTTAGGGTTAGGGTTAGCGTTAGGGGACGGGCACGGGGACGTTTTAGGGTACAGGTTAGGGTACGACACCGGTTTAGGGTGAGGGTACGTGTTAGGGTACGTGTTAGTGTTAGCGTACGAGTTAGGATTGGGGGACGGGTTAGGGTAAGGCTTCGGGTAAGGGTTAGGGTTAGGGTTAGGGTTAGGGTTAGGGGACGGGGACGGTTTAGGGTACAGGTTAGGGTACGACAACGGTTTAGGGTGAGCGTACGTTTTAGGGTACGGGTTAGTGTTAGCGTACGGGTTAGGATTACGGGAAGGGTGAGGGTAAGGCTTCGGGTAACGGTTAGGGTTAGGGTTAGCGTTAGGGTTAGGGGACGGGAACGGGGACGGTTTAGGGTACAGGTTAGTGTACGACAACGGTTTAGGTTGAGCGTACGTGTTAGGGTACGTGTTAGTGTTAGCGTACGGGTTAGGATTAGGGGACGGTTGAGGGTAAGGCTTCGGGTAAGGGTTAGGGTTAGGTTTAGGGTTAGGGGACGGGGACGGGGACGGTTTAGGGTACAGGTTAGGGTTCGACACCGGTTTAGGGTGAGGGTACGTGTTAGGGTACGTGTTAGTGTTAGCGTACGAGTTAGGATTAGGGGACGGGTTAGGGTAAGGCTTCGGGTAAGGGTTAGAGTTAGGGTTAGGGTTAGGGTTAGGGTTAGGGGACGGGGACGGTTTAGGGTACAGGTTAGGGTATGACAACGGTTTAGGGTGAGCGTATGTGTTAGGGTACGGGTTAGTGTTAGCGTACGGGTTAGGATTAGGGGACGGGTGAGGGTAAGGCTTCGGGTAAGGGTTAGGCTTAGGCTTAGGGTTAGGGTTAGGGTTAGGGGACGGGGACGGTTTAGGGTACAGGTTAGGGTACGACAACGGTTTAGGATGAGCGTAAGTGTTAGGGTTCGGTTTAGTGTTAGCGTACGGGTTAGGATTAGGGGACGGGTGAGGGTAATGCTTCGGGTAAGGGTTAGTGTTAGGGTTAGAGTTAGGGTTAGGGTTATGGGACGGGGACGGTTTAGGGTACAGGTTAGGGTACGACAACGGTTTAGGGTGAGCGTACGTTTTAGGGTATGGGTTAGTGTTAACGTACGGGTTAGGATTACGGGAAGGGTGAGGGTAAGGCTTCGGGTAACGGTTAGGGTTAGTGTTAGGGTTAGGGGACGGGCACGGGGACGGTTTAGGGTACAGGTTAGTGTACGACAACGGTTTAGGTTGAGCGTACGTGTTAGGGTACGGGTTAGTGTTAGCGTACGGGTTAGGATTAGGGGACGGTTGAGGGTAAGGCTTCGGGTAAGGGTTAGGGTTAGGTTTAGGGTTAGGGGACGGGGACGGGGACGGTTTAGGGTACAGGTTAGGGTACAAAAACGGTTTAGGGTGAGCGTACGTGTTAGGGTACGGGTTAGTGTTAGCGTACGGGTTAGGATTAGGGGACGGGTGAGTGTAAGGCTTCGGGTAAGGATTAGGGTTAGGGTTAGTGTTAGGGTTAGGGTTAGGGGACCGGGACGGTTTAGCGTACAGGTTAGGGTACGACAACGGTTTAGGGTGAGCGTACGTGTTAGGGTACGTGTTAGTGTTAGCGTACGGGTTAGGATTAGGGGACGGGTGAGGGTAAGGCTTCGGGTAATAGTTAGGGTTAGGGTTATGGTTAGGTTTAGGGGACGGGGACGGTTTAGGGTACAGGTTACGGTACGACAACGGTTTAGGGTGAGCGTACGTGTTAGGGTATGGGTTAGTGTTAGCGTACGGGTTAGGATTAGGGGACGGGTGAGGTTAAGGCTTCGGTTAAGGGTTAGGGTTTGGGTTAGAGTTAGGTTTAGGGTTAGGGTTAGGGGACGGGGACGGTTTAGGGTACAGGTTAGGGGACGACAATGGTTTAGGGTGAGCGTACGTGTTAGGGTACGTGTTAGTGTTAGCGTACGGGTTAGGATTAGGGGACGGGTGAGGGTAAGGCTTCAGGTAAGGGTTAGGGTTAGGGTTAGGGTTAGGGTTAGGGGACGGGGACTGGGACGGTTTAGGGTACAGGTTAGGTTACGACAACGGTTTAGGGTGAGGGTACGTGTTAGGGTTCGGGTTAGTGTTAGCATACGGCTGAGGATTAGGGGACGGGTGAGTGTAAGGCTTCGGGTAAGGGTTAGGGTTAGGGTTAGGGTTCGGGTTAGGGGACGGGGACGGTTTAGGGTACAGGTTAGGGTACGACAACGGTTTAGGGTGAACGTAAGTGTTAGGGTACGGGTTAGTGTTAACGTACGGGTTAGGATTAGGGGACGGGTGAGGGTAAGGCTTCGGGAAAGGGTTAGGGTTAGGGTTAGGGTTAGGGTTAGGGGACGGGGACGGTTTAGGGTACAGGTTAGGGTACGACAACGGTTTAGGATGAGCGTACGTGTTAGGGTACGGGTTAGTGTTAGCGTACGGGTTAGGATTAGGGGACGGTTGAGGGTAAGGCTTCGGGTAAGGGTTAGGGTTAGGTTTAGGGTTTGGGGACGGGGACGGGGACGGTTTAGGGTACAGGTTAGGGTACGACACCGGTTTAGGGTGAGGGTACGTGTTAGGGTACGTGTTAGTGTTAGCGTACGAGTTAGGATTAGGGGACGGGTTAGGGTAAGGCTTCGGGTAAGGGTTAGGGTTAGGGTTAGGGTTAGGGTTAGGGGACGGGGACGGTTTAGGGTACAGGTTAGGGTATGACAACGGTTTAGGGTGAACGTACGTGTTAGGGTACGGGTTAGTGTTAGCGTACGGGTTAGGATTAGGGGACGTGTGAGGGTAAGGCTTCCGGTAAGGGTTAGGCTTAGGCTTAGGCTTAGGGTTAGGGTTAGGGGACGGGGACGGTTTAGGGTACAGGTTAGGGTACGACAACGGTTTAGGATGAGCGTAAGTGTTAGGGTACGGTTTAGTGTTAGCGTACGGGTTAGGATTAGGGGACGGGTGAGGGTAATGCTTCGGGTAAGGGTTAGTGTTAGGGTTAGAGTTAGGGTTAGGGTTACGGGACGGGGACGGTTTAGGGTACAGGTTAGGGTACGACAACGGTTTAGGGTGAGCGTACATTTTAGGGTACGGGTTAGTGTTAGCGTACGGGTTAGGATTACGGGAAGGGTGAGTGTAAGGCTTCGGGTAACGGTTAGGGTTAGGGTTAGGGTTAGGGTTAGGGGACGGGCACGGGGACGGTTTAGGGTACAGGTTAGTGTACGACAACGGTTTAGGTTGAGCGTACGTGTTAGGGTACGGGTTAGTGTTAGCGTACGGGTTAGGATTAGGGGACGGTTGAGGGTAAGACTTCGGGTAAGGGTTAGGGTTAGGTTTAGGGTTAGGGGACGGGGACGGGGACGGTTTAGGGTACAGGTTAGGGTACAAAAACAGTTTACGGTGAGCGTACGTGTTAGGGTACGGGTTAGTGTTAGCGCACGGGTTAGGATTAGGGGACGGGTGAGTGTAAGGCTTCGGGTAAGGATTAGGGTTAGGGTTAGTGTTAGGGTTAGGGTTAGGGGACGGGGACGGTTTAGCGTACAGGTTAGGGTACGACAACGGTTTAGAGTGAGCGTACGTGTTAGGGTACGGGTTAGTGTTAGCGTACGGGTTAGGATTAGGGGACGGGTGAGGGTAAGGCTTCGGGTAATAGTTAGGGTTAGGGTTATGGATAGGGTTAGGGGACGGGGACGGTTTAGGGTACAGGTTAGTGTACGACAACGGTTTAGGGTGAGCGTACGTGTTAGGGTACGGGTTAGTGTTAGCGTACGGGTTAGGATTAGGGGACGGGTGAGGGTAAGGCTTCGGGTAAGGGTTAGGGTTAGGGTTAGGGTTAGGGTTAGGGTTAGGGGACGGGGATGGTTTAGGGTAAAGGTTAGGGTACGACAACGGTTTAGGGTGAGCGTACGTGTTAGAGTACGGGTTAGTGTTAGCGTACGGGTTAGGATTAGGGGACGGGTGAGGGTAAGGCTTCGGGTAAGGGTTAGGGTTAGGGTTAGGGTTAGGGTTAGGGTTAGGGGACGGGGATGGTTTAGGGTACAGGTTAGGGTACGACAACGGTTTAGGGTGAGCGTACGTGTTAGGGTACGGGTTAGTGTTAGCATACGGGTTAGGATTAGGGGACGGGTGAGGGTAAGGCTTCGGGTAAGGGTTAGGGTTAGGGTTAGGGTTAGGGTTAGGGTTAGGGGACGGGGATGGTTTAGGGTAAAGGTTAGGGTACGACAACGGTTTAGGGTGAGCGTACGTGTTAGAGTACGGGTTAGTGTTAGCGTACGGGTTAGGATTAGGGGACGGGTGAGGGTAAGGCTTCGGGTAAGGGTTAGGGTTAGGGTTAGTGTTAGGGTTAGGGTTAGGGGACGGGGACGGTTTAGGGTACAGGTTAGGGTACGACAACGGTTTAGGGTGAGCGTACGTGTTAGGGTACGGGTTAGTGTTAGCGTACGGGTTAGGATTAGGGGACGGTTGAGGGTAAGGCTTCGGGTAAGGGTTAGGGTTAGGTTTAGGGTTAGGGGACGGGGACGGGGACGGTTTAGGGTACAGGTTAGGGTACAAAAACGGTTTAGGGTGAGCGTACGTGTTAGGGTACGGGTTAGTGTTAGCGTACGGGTTAGGATTAGGGGACGGGTGAGGGTAAGGCTTCGGGTAATAGTTAGGGTTAGGGTTATAGATAGGGTTAGGGGACGGGGACGGTTTAGGGTACAGGTTAGGGTACGACAACGGTTTAGGATGAGCGTAAGTGTTAGGGTACGGTTTAGTGTTAGCGTACGGGTTAGGATTAGGGGACGGGTGAGGGTAATGCTTCGGGTAAGGGTTAGTGTTAGGGTTAGAGTTAGGGTTAGGGTTACGGGACGGGGACGGTTTAGGGTACAGGTTAGGGTACGACAACGGTTTAGGGTGAGCGTACGTTTTAGGGTACGGGTTAGTGTTAGCGTACGGGTTAGGAGTACGGGAAGGGTGAGGGTAAGGCTTCGGGTAATGGTTAGGGTTAGGGTTAGGGTTAGGGTTAGGGGATGGGCACCGGGACGGTTTAGGGTACAGGTTAGTGTACGACAACGGTTTAGGGTGAGCGTACGTGTTAGGGTACGGGTTAGTGTTAGCATACGGGTTAGGATTAGGGGACGGGTGAGGGTAAGGCTTCGGGTAAGGGTTAGTGTTAGGGTTAGGGTTAGGGTTAGGGTTAGGGGACGGGGATGGTTTAGGGTAAAGGTTAGGGTACGACAACGGTTTAGGGTGAGCGTACGTGTTAGAGTACGGGTTAGTGTTAGCGTACGGGTTAGGATTAGGGGACGGGTGAGGGTAAGGCTTCGGGTAAGGGTTAGGGTTAGGGTTAGGGTTAGGGTTAGGGTTAGGGGACGGGGACGGTTTAGGGTACAGGTTAGGGTACGACAACGGTTTAGGGTTAGCGTACGTGTTAGGGTACGGGTTAGTGTTAGCATACGGGTTAGGATTAGGGGACGGGTGAGGGTAAGGCTTCGGGTAAGGGTTAGGGTTAGGGTTAGGGTTAGGGTTAGGGTTAGGGGACGGGGATGGTTTAGGGTAAAGTTTAGGGTACGACAATGGTTTAGGGTGAGCGTACGTGTTAGAGTAAGGGTTAGTGATAGCGTACGGGTTAGGATTAGGGGACGGGTGAGGGTAAGGCTTCGGGTAAGGGTTAGGGTTAGGTTTAGGGTTAGGGGACGGGGACGGGACGGTTTAGGGTACAGGTTAGGGTACAAAAACGGTTTAGGGTGAGCGTACGTGTTAGGGCACGGGTTAGTGTTAGCGTACGGGTTAGGATTAGGGGACGGGTGAGTGTCAGGCTTCGGGTAAGGATTAGGGTTAGGGTTAGTGATAGGGTTAGGGTTAGGGGACGGGGACGGTTTAGCGTACAGGTTAGGGTACGACAACGGTTTAGGGTGAGCGTACGTGTTAGGGTACGGGTTAGTGTTAGCGTACGGGTTAGGATTAGGGGACGGGTGAGGGTAAGGCTTCGGGTAATAGTTAGGGTTAGGGTTATGGTTAGGGTTAGGGGACGGGGACGGTTTAGGGTACAGGTTAGGGTACGACAACGGTTTAGGGTGAGCGTACGTGTTAGGGTACGGGTTAGTGTTAGCATAAGGGTTAGGATTAGGGGACGGGTGAGGGTAAGGCTTCAGGTAAGGGTTAGGGTTAGGGTTAGGGTTAGGGTTAGGGTTAGGGGACGGGGATGGTTTAGGGTAAAGGTTAGGGTACGACAACGGTTTAGGGTGAGCGTACGTGTTAGAGTACGGGTTAGTGTTAGCGTACGGGTTAGGATTAGGGGACGGGTGAGGGTAAGGCTTCGGGTAAGGGTTAGGGTTAGGGTTAGGGTTAGGGTTAGGGGACGGGGACGGTTTAGGGTACAGGTTAGGGTACGACAACGGTTTAGGGTGAGCGTACGTGTTAGGGTACGGGTTAGTGTTAGCGTACGGTTTAGGATTAGGGGACGGGTGAGGTTAAGGCTTCGGGTAAGGGTTAGGGTTAGGGTTAGGGTTAGGGTTAGGGGACGGGGACGGTTTAGGTTACAGGTTAGTGTACGACAACGGTTTAGGGTGAGCGTACGTGTTAGGGTACGGGTTAGTGTTAGCGTACGGGTTAGGATTAGGTTACGGGTGAGGGTAACGCTTCGGGTAAGGTTAGGGTTAGGGTTAGGGTTAGGATTAGGGGACGGGGACGGTTTAGGGTACAGGTAAGGGTACGACAACGGTTTAGGGTGAGCGTACGTGTTAGGGTACGGGTTAGTGTTAGCGTACGGGTTAGGAATAGGGGACGGGTGAGGGTAAGGCTTCGGGTAAGGGTTAGGGTTAAGGTTAGGGTTAGGGTTAGGGGACGGGGACGCTTTAGGGTACAGGTTAGGGTTCGACAACGGTTTAGGGTGAGCGTACGTGTTATGGTGTGGGTTAGTGTTTGCGTACGGGTTAGGAATAGGGGACGGGTGAGGGTAAGGCTTCGGGTAAGGGTTAGGGTTAGGGTTAGGGTTAGGGGACGGGGACGGGGACGGGGACGGTTTAGGGTACAGGTTAGGGTACGACAACGGTTTAGGGTGAGCGTACGTGTTAGGGTACGGGTTAGTGTTAGCGTACGGGTTAGGATTAGGGGACGGGTGAGGGTAAGGATTCAGGTAAGGTTTAGTGTTAGGGTTAGGGTTAGGGTTAGGGTTAGAGGACGGGGACGGTTTAGGGTACATGTTAGGGTACGACAATGGTTTAGGGTGATCGTACGTTTTAGGGTACGGGTTAGTGTTAGCGTACGGGTTAGGATTAGGGGACGGGTGAGTGTAGGGCTTCGGGTAAGGGTTAGGGTTAGGGTTAGGGTTAGGGTTAGGGTTAGGTGACGGGGACGGGGACGATTTAGGGTACAGTTTAGGGTACGACAACGGTTTAGAGTGAGCGTACGTGTTAGGGTACGGGTTAGTGTTAGCGTACGGGTTTGGATTAGGGGACGTGTGTGGGTAAGGATTAGGGTAAGGGTTAGGGTTAGGCTTAGGGTTAGGTTTAAGGGACGGAGACGGTTTAGGATACAGGTTAAGGTACGACAATGGTTTAGTGTGAGCGTACGTGTTAGGGCATGGGTTAGTGTTAGAGTACGGGTTAGGATTAGGGGACGGGTGAGGGTAAGGCTTCGGGTAAGTGTTACGGTTAGGGTTAGGGTTAGGATTAGGGTTAGGGGATGGTGACGGTTTAGGGTACAGGTTAGGGTACGACAACGGTTTAGGGTGAGCGTACGTGTTAGGGTACGGCTTAGTGTTAGCGTACGGGTTAGGATTAGGGGACGGGTGAGGGTAAGGCTTCGGGTAAGGGTTAGGGTTAGGGTTAGGGTAAGGGTTAGGGGGCGGGGACGGTTTAGGGTACAGGTTAGGGTACGACAACGGTTCAGGGTGAGCGTACGTTTTGGGTACGAGTTAGTGTTAGCGTACAGTTTAGGATTAGGGGACGGGTGAGGTTAAGGCTTTGGGTAAGGGTTAGGGTTAGGGTTAGGGTTAGGGTATGGGGACGGGGACGGTTCAGGGTACAGGTTAGTGTACGACAACGGTTTAGGGTGAGCGTACGTGGTAGGGTACGGGTTAGTGTTAGCGTACGGGTTAGGATTAGGGGACGGGTGAGGGTAAGGCTTCGGGTAAGGGTTAGGGTTAGGGTTAGGGTTAGGGTTAGGGGACGGGGACGGTTTAGGGTACAGGTTAGGGTACGACAATGGTTTAGGGTGAGCGTACGTGTTAGGGTACGGTTTAGTGTTAGCGTACGGGTTAGGTTTAGGGGACGGGTGAGGGTAAGGCTTCTGGTAAGGGTTAGGTTTACGGTTAGGGTTAGGGTTAGGGTTAGGTTTAGGGGACGGTTTAGGGTACATGTTAGGGTACGACAACGGTTTAGGGTGAGCGTACGTGTTAGGGTACGGGTTATTGTTAGCGTAAGGGTTAGGATTAGGGCACGGGTGGGGTAAGGCTTCGGGTAAGGGTTAGGGTTAGGGTTAGGGTTAGGGTTAGGGGACGGGGACGGGGACGGTTTAGGGTACAGGTTAGGGTACGACAACGGTTTAGGGTGAGGGTACGTGTTAGGGTACGGGTTGGCGTTAGCATACGGGTGAGGATTAGGGGACGGGTGAGTGTAAGGCTTCGGGTAAGGGTTAGGGTTAGGGTTAGGGTTAGGGTTAGCGTTAGGGGACGGGGACGGTTTAGGGTACAGGTTAGGGTACGACAACGGTTTAGGGTGAGCGTACGTGGTAGGGTACGGGTTAGTGTTAGCGTACGTGTTAGGATTAGGGGACGGGTGAGGGTAAGGCTTCGGGAAAGGGTTAGGGTTAGGGTTAGGGTTAGGGTTAGGGGACGGGCACGGGGACGGTTTAGGCTACAGGTTAGGGTACGACAACGGTTTAGGGTGAGGGTACGTGTTAGGGTACGGGTTAGTGTTAGCGTACGAGTTAGGATTAGGGGACGGGTTAGGGTAAGGCTTCGGGTAAGGGTTAGCGTTAGGGTTAGGGTTAGGGTTAGGGTTAGGGGACGGGGACGGTTTAGGGTACAGGTTAGGGTACGACAACGGTTTAGGGTGAGCGTACGTGTTAGGGTACGGGTTACTGTTAGCGTACGGGTTAGGATTAGGGGACGGGTGAGGGTAAGGCTTCGGGTAAGGGTTAGGCTTAGGCTTAGGCTTAGGGTTAGGGTTAGGGTTAGGGGACGGGGACGGTTTAGGGTACAGGTTAGGGTACGACAACGGTTTAGGATGAGCGTAAGTGTTAGGGTACGGTTTAGTGTTAGCGTACGGGTAAGGATTAGGGGACGGGTGAGGGTAAGGCTTCGGGTAAGGGTTAGTGTTAGGGTTAGAGTTAGGGTTAGGGTTACGGGACGGGGACGGTTTAGGGTACAGGTTAGGGTACGGCAACGGTTTAGGTTGAGCGTACTTGTTACGGTACGGGTTAGTGTTAGCGTACGGGTTAGGATTACGGGAAGTGTGAGGGTAAGGCTTCGGGTAAGGGTTAGGGTTAGGGTTAGGGTTAGGGTTAGGGGACGGGCACGGGGACGGTTTAGGGTACAGGTTAGTGTACGACAACAGTTTAGGGTGAGCGTACGTGTTAGGGTACGGGTTAGTGTTAGCATACGGGTTAGGATTAGGGGACGTGTGAGGGTAAGGCTTCGGGTAAGGGTTAGGGTTAGGTTTAGGGTTAGGGGACGGGGACGGGGACGGTTTAGGGTACAGGTTAGGGTACAAAATCCGTTTAGGGTGAGCGTACGTGTTAGGGTACGGGTTAGTGTTAGCGTACGGGTTAGGATTAGGGGACGGGTGAGGGTAAGGCTTCGGGTAAGGGTTAGGGTTAGGGTTAGGGTTAGGGTTAGGGTTAGGGGACGGGGATGGTTTAGGGTAAAGGTTAGGGTACGACAACGATTTAGGGTGAGCGTACGTGTTAGTGTACGGGTTAGTGTTAGCGTACGGGTGAGGATTAGGGGACGGGTTAGGGTAAGGCTTCGGGTAAGGGTTAGGGATAGGGTTAGGGTTAGGGTTAGGGGACAGGGACGGTTTAGGGTACAGGTTAGTGTACGACAACGGTTTAGGGTGAGTGTACGTGTTAGGTTACGGGTTAGTGTTGGCGTACGGTTTAGGATTAGGGGACGGGTGAGGATACGGCTTCGGGTAAGGGTTAGGGTTAGGGTTAGGGTTAGGGGACGGGGACGGGGACGGTTTAGGGTACAGGTTAGGGTACGACAACGGTTTAGGGTGAGCGTACGTGTTAGGGTACGGGTTAGTGTTAGCGTACGTGTTAGGATTAGGGGACGGGTGAGGGTAAGGCTTCGGGTAAGTGTTAGGGTTAGGGTTAGTGTTAGGGTTAGTGTTAGGAGACGGGGACGGTTTAGGGTACATGTTAGGGTACGACAACGATTTAGGGTGAGTGTAGGTGTTAGGGTATGGATTAGTGTTAGCGTACGGGTTAGGATTAGGGGACGGGTGAGGGTAAGGCTTCGGGTAAGGGTTAGGGTTAGGGTTAGGGTTAGGGTTAGGGGACGGGGACGGGGACGGTTTAGGGTACAGGTTAGGGTACGACAACAGTTTAGGTTGAGCGTACGTGTTAGGGTATGGGTTAGTGTTAGCGTACGGGTTAGGATTAGGGGATGGGTGAGGGTAAGGCTTCGGGTAAAGGTTAGGGTTAGGGTTAGGGTTAGAGTTAGGGTTAGGGGACGGGGACGGTTTAGGATACAGGTTAGGGTACGACAACGGTTTAGGGTGAGCGTGCGTGTTAGGGTACGGGTTAGTGTTAGCGTACGGGTTAGGATTAGGGGACGGTTGAGGGTAAGGCTTCTGGTAAGGGTTAGGGTTAGGGTTAGGGTTAGGGTTAGGGGACAGGGACGGTTTAGGGTACAGGTTAGCGAACGTCAACGGTTTAGGGTGAGCGTACGTCTTAGGGTACGGGTTAGTGTTAGTGTACGGGTTAGGATTAGGGGACGGGTGAGGGTAAGGCTTCCGGTAAGGGTTAGGGTTAGGGTTAGGGTTAGGGTTAGGGAACGGGGACGGTTTAGGGTACAGGTTAGGGTACGACAACTGTTTAGGGTGAGCGTACGTGTTAGGGTACGGGTTAGTGTTAGCGTACGGGTTAGGATTAGGGGACGGGTGAGGGTAAGGCTTCGGGAAAGGGTTAGGGTTAGGGTTAGGTTTAGGGTTAGGGGACGGGCACGGGGACGGTTTAGGGTACAGGTTATGGTAAGACAACGGTTTAGGGTGAGGGTACGTGTTAGGGTACGGGTTAGTGTTAGCGTACGGGTTAGGATTAGGGGACGGGTGAGGGTAAGGCTTCGGGTAACGGTAAGGGTTAGGGTTAGGGTTAGGGTTAGGGTTAGGGGACGGGGACGGCTTAGGGTACAGGTTAGGGTATGACAACCGTTTAGAGTGAGCGTAAGTGTTAGGGTACGGATTAGTGTTAGCGTACGAGTTAGGATTAGGGGACGGGGGAGTGTAAGGCTTCGGGTAAGGGTTAGGGTTAGGGTTAGGCTTAGGGTTAGGGGACGGAGACGGTTTAGGGTACAGGTTAGGTTACGACAACGGTTTAGGGTGAGCGTACGTGTTAGGGTACGGGTTAGTGTTAGCGTACGGGTTAGGATTAGGGGACGGGTGAGGGTAAGGCTACAGGTAAGGGTTAGGGTTAGGGTTAGGGTTAGGGTTAGGGTTAGGGTTAGGGTTGGGGACGGGGACGGTTTAGGGTACAGGTTAGGGTACGACAACGATTTAGGGTGAGCGTACGTGTTAGGTTACGGGTTAGTATTAGCGTACGGGTTAGGATTAGGGAACGGGTGAGTGTAAGGCTTCGGGTAATGGTTAGGGTTAGGGTTAGGGTTAGGTGACGGGGACGGGGACGATTTAGGGTACAGTTTAGGGTACGACAACGGTTTAGGGTGAGCGTATGTTTTGGGTACGTGTTAGTGTTAGCGTAAGGTTTAGGATTAGGGGACGGGTGAGGTTAAGGCTTCGGGTAAGGGTTAGGGTTAGGGTTAGGGTTAGGGTTAGGGGATGGGGACGGGGACGGTTTAGGGTACAGGTTAGGGTACGACAACGGTTTAGGGTGAGCGTACGTGTTAGGGTACGGGTTATTGTTAGTGTACGGGTTAGGATTAGGGGACGGGTGAGGGTAAGGCTTCGGGAAAGGGTTAGGGTTAGGGTTAGGTTTAGGTTTAGGGGACGGGCACGGGGACGTTTTAGGGTACAGGTTAG
Source organism: Delphinapterus leucas (assembly GCF_059928025.1). NCBI lineage: Eukaryota > Metazoa > Chordata > Mammalia > Artiodactyla > Monodontidae > Delphinapterus > Delphinapterus leucas. The sequence goes on along the minus strand of NW_028322246.1, from coordinate 4,581,193 downwards.
TGTACGACAACGGTTTAGGGTGAGGGTACGTGTTAGGGTACGGGTTAGTGTTAGCGTACGGGTTAGGATTAGGGGACGTGTGAGGGTAAGGCTACGGGTAAGGGTTAGGGTTAGGGTTAGGGTTAGGGTTAGGGGACGGGGACGGCTTAGGGTACAGGTTAGGGTACGACAACGGTTTAGAGTGAGCGTAAGTGTTAGGGTACAGATTAGTGTTAGCGTACGGGTTAGGTTTAGGGGACGGGTGAGTGTAAGGCTTCGGGTAAGGGTTAGGGTTAGGGTTAGGGTTAGGGTTAGGGTTAGGGGACGGGGACGGTTTAGGTTACAGGTTAGGGTACGACAACGGTTTAGGGTGAGCGTACGTGTTAGGGTACGGGTTAGTGTTAGCGTACGGGTTAGGAATAAGGGACGGGTGAGTGTCAGGCTACAGGTAAGGGTTAGGGTTAGGGTTAGGGTTAGGGTTAGGGGACGGGGACGGTTTAGGGTACAGGTTAGGGTATGACAACGATTTAGGGTGAGCGTACGTGTTAGGTTACGGGTTAGTGTTAGCGTACGGGTTAGGATTAGGGAACGGGTGAGGGTAAGTCTTCGGGTAAGGGTTAGAGTTAGGGTTAGGGTTAGGGGACGGGGGCAGTTTAGGGTACAGGTTAGGGTACGACAACGGTTTAGGGTGAGCGTACGTGTTAGGGTACGGGTTAGTGTTAGCGTACGGGTTAGGATTAGGGGATGGTTGAGGGTATGGCTTCGGGTAAGGGTTAGGGTTAGGGTTAGGGTTAGGGTTAGGGTTAGGGGACGGGGACACTTTAGGGTACAGGTTAGGGTACGACAATGGTTTAGGGTGAGCGTACGTGTTAGGGTACGGGTTAGTGTTAGCGTACGGGTTAGGATTAGGGGACGGGTGAGGGTAAGGCTTCGGGTAAGGGTTAGGGTTAGGGTTAGGGTTAGGTTTAGGGTTAGGGGACGGGGACGGTTTAGGGTACAGTTTAGGGTACGACAACGGTTTAGGGTGAGCGTACGTTTTAGGGTGTGGGTTAGTGTTTGCGTACGGGTTAGGAATAGGGAAGGGGTGAGGTTAAGGCTTCGGATAAGGGTTAGGGTTAGGGTTAGGGTTAGGGTTAGGGGACGGGGACGGGGACGGGGACGGTTTAGGGTACAAGTTAGGGTACGACAACGGTTTAGGGTGAGCGTACGTGTTAGGGTATGGGTTAGTGTTAGCGTACGGGTAAGGATTCAGGGACGGGTGAGTGTAAGGCTTTGGGTAAGGGTTAGGGTTAGGGTTAGGGTTAGTGTTAGGGTTAGGGGACGGGGACGGTTTAGGGTACATGTTAGGGTACGACAACGGTTTAGGGTGAGCGTACGTGTTAGGGTACGGGTTAGTGTTAGCGTACGGGTTAGGATTAGGGGACGGGTGAGGGTAAGGCTACAGGTAAGGGTTAGGGTTAGGGTTAGGGTTAGGGTTAGGGTTAGGGTTAGGGTTGGGGACGGGGACGGTTTAGGGTACAGGTTAGGGTACGACAACGATTTAGGGTGAGCGTACGTGTTAGGTTACGGGTTAGTATTAGCGTACGGGTTAGGATTAGGGAACGGGTGAGTGTAAGGCTTCGGGTAATGGTTAGGGTTAGGGTTAGGGTTAGGTGACGGGGACGGGGACGATTTAGGTTACAGTTTAGGGTACGACAACGGTTTAGGGTGAGCGTATGTTTTGGGTACGTGTTAGTGTTAGCGTACGGTTTAGGATTAGGGGACGGGTGAGGTTAAGGCTTCGGGTAAGGGTTAGGGTTAGGGTTAGGGTTAGGGTTAGGGGATGGGGACGGGGACGGTTTAGGGTACAGGTTAGGGTACGACAACGGTTTAGGGTGAGCGTACGTGTTAGGGTACGGGTTATTGTTAGTGTACGGGTTAGGATTAGGGGACGGGTGAGGGTAAGGCTTCGGGAAAGGGTTAGGGTTAGGGTTAGGTTTAGGTTTAGGGGACGGGCACGGGGACGTTTTAGGGTACAGGTTAGTGTACGACAACGGTTTAGGGTGAGGGTACGTGTTAGGGTACGGGTTAGTGTTAGCGTACGGGTTAGGATTAGGGGACGTGTGAGGGTAAGGCTACGGGTAAGGGTTAGGGTTAGGGTTAGGGTTAGGGTTAGGGGACGGGGACGGCTTAGGGTACAGGTTAGGGTACGACAACGGTTTAGAGTGAGCGTAAGTGTTAGGGTACAGATTAGTGTTAGCGTACGGGTTAGGATTAGGGGACGGGTGAGTGTAAGGCTTCGGGTAAGGGTTAGGGTTAGGGTTAGGGTTAGGGTTAGGGTTAGGGGACGGGGACGGTTTAGGTTACAGGTTAGGGTACGACAACGGTTTAGGGTGAGCGTACGTGTTAGGGTACGGGTTAGTGTTAGCGTACGGGTTAGGAATAAGGGACGGGTGAGGGTCAGGCTACAGGTAAGTGTTAGGGTTAGGGTTAGGGTTAGGGTTAGGGGACGGGGACGGTTTGGGGTACAGGTTAGGGTATGACAACGATTTAGGGTGAGCGTACGTGTTAGGTTACGGGTTAGTGTTAGCGTACGGGTTAGGATTAGGGAACGGGTGAGGGTAAGTCTTCGGGTAAGGGTTAGGGTTAGGGTTAGGGTTAGGGGACGGGGGCAGTTTAGGGTACAGGTTAGGGTACGACAACGGTTTAGGGTGAGCGTACGTGTTAGGGTACGGGTTAGTGTTAGCGTACGGGTTAGGATTAGGGGACGGGTGAGGGTAAGGCTTCGGGTAAGGGTTAGGGTTAGGTTTAGGGTTAGGGTTAGGGGACGGGGACGGCTTAGGGTACAGGTTAGGGTACGACAACCATTTAGGTTGAGCGTACGTGTTAGGGTACGTGTTAGTGTTAGCGTACGGGTTAGGATTAGGGGATGGTTGAGGGTATGGCTTCGGGTAAGGGTTAGGGTTAGGGTTAGGGTTAGGGTTAGGGTTAGGGGACGGGGACACTTTAGGGTACAGGTTAGGGTACGACAATGGTTTAGGGTGAGCGTACGTGTTAGGGTACGGGTTAGTGTTAGCGTACGGGTTAGGATTAGGGGACGGGTGAGGGTAAGGCTTCGGGTAAGGGTTAGGGTTAGGGTTAGGGTTAGGTTTAGGGTTAGGGGACGAGGACGGTTTAGGGTACAGTTTAGGGTACGACAACGGTTTAGGGTGAGCGTACGTTTTAGGGTGTGGGTTAGTGTTTGCGTACGGGTTAGGAATAGGGGAGGGGTGAGGGTAAGGCTTCGGATAAGGGTTAGGGTTAGGGTTAGGGTTAGGGTTAGGGGACGGGGACGGGGACGGGGACGGTTTAGGGTACAAGTTAGGGTACGACAACGGTTTAGGGTGAGCGTACGTGTTAGGGTATGTGTTAGTGTTAGCGTACGGGTAAGGATTCAGGGACGGGTGAGTGTAAGGCTTTGGGTAAGGGTTAGGGTTAGGGTTAGGGTTAGTGTTAGGGTTAGGGGACGGGGACGGTTTAGGGTACATGTTAGGGTACGACAACGGTTTAGGGTGAGCGTACGTGTTAGGGTACGGGTTAGTGTTAGCGTACGGGTTAGGATTAGGGGACGGGTGAGGGTAAGGCTTCGTGTAAGGGTTAGGGTTAGGGTTAGGGTTAAGGGACGGGGACGGGGAAGGTTTAGGGTACAGGTTAGGGTACGACAACGGTTTAGGGTGAGCGTACGTGTTAGGGTACGGGTTAGTGTTAGCGTACGGGTTAGGATTAGGGGACGGGTGAGGGTAAGACTTCGGGTAAGGGTTAGGGTTAGGGATAGGGTTAGGGGATGGGGACGGTTTAGGGTAAAGGTTAGGGTACCACAACGGTTTAGGGTGAGCGTACGTGTTAGGGTACGGGTTAGTGTTAGCGTACGGGTTAGGATTAGGGGACGGGTGAGGGTAAGGCTTCGGGTAAGGGTTAGGGTTAGGGTTAGGGGTAGGTTTAGGGTTAGGGGACGGGGACGGGGACGGTTTAGGGTACAGGTTAGGGTACGACAACGGTTTAGGGTGAGCGTACGTGTTAGGGTACGGGTTAGTGTTAGCGTACGGGTTAGGATTAGGGGACGGGTGAGGGTAAGGCTTCGGGTAAGTGTTAGGGTTAGGGTTAGGGTTAGGTGACGGGGACGGGGACGATTTAGGGTACAGTTTAGGGTACGACAACGGTTTAGGGTGAGCGTACGTGTTAGGGTACGCGTTAGCGTTAGCGTACGGGTTAGGATTAGGGGACGGTTGAGGGTAAGGATTCGGGTAAGGGTTAGGGTTAGGGTTAGGGTTAGGGTTAAGGGACGGAGACGGTTTAGGATACAGGTTAGGGTACGACAACGGTTTAGTGTGAGCGTACGTGTTAGGGCACGGGTTAGTGTTAGCGTACGGGTTAGGATTAGGGGACGGGTGACAGTAAGGCTTCGGGTAAGTGTTAGGGTTAGGTTTAGGGTTAGGGTTAGGGTTAGGGGACGGGGACGGTTTAGGGTACAGGTTAGGGTACGACAACGGTTTAGGGTGAGCGTACGTGTTAGGGTACGGGTTAGTGTTAGCGTACGGGTTAGGATTAGGGGACGGGTGAGGGTAAGGCTTCGGGTAAGGGTTAGGGTTAAGGTTAGGGTTAGGGGGCGGGGACGGTTTAGGGTACAGGTTAGGGTACGACAACGGTTTAGGGTGAGCGTATGTGTTGGGTACGGTTTAGTGTTAGCGTACGGTTTAGGATTAGGGGACGGGTGAGGTTAAGGCTTCGGGTAAGGGTTAGGGTTAGGGGATGGGGACGGGGACGGTTTAGGGTACAGGTTAGGGTACGACAACGGTTTAGGGTGAGCGTACGTGTTAGGGTACGTGTTAGTGTTAGCGTACGGGTTAGGATTAGGGGACGGGTGAGGGTAAGGCTTCGGGTAAGGGTTAGGGTTAGGGTTAGGGTTAGGGTTAGGAGACGGGGATGGTTTAGGGTACATGTTAGGGTACGACAACGATTTAGGGTGAGCGTAGGTGTTAGGGTACGGATTAGTGTTAGCGTACGGGTTAGGATTAGGTGACGGGTGAGGGTAAGGCTTCGGGTAAGGGTTAGGGTTAGGGTTAGGGTTAGGGTTAGGGGACGGGGACGGTTTAGGGTACAGGTTAGGTTGAGCGTACGTGTTAGGGTACGGGTTAGTGTTAGCGTACGGGTTAGGATTAGGGGATGGTTGAGGGTAAGGCTTCGGGTAAAGGTTATGGTTTGGGTTAGGGTTAGAGTTAGGGTTAGGGGACGGGGACGGTTTAGGGTACAGGTTAGGGTACGACAACGGTTTAGGGTGAGCGTACGTGTTAGGGTACGGGTTAGTGTTAGCGTACGGGTTAGGATTAGGGACGGGTGAGGGTTAGGCTTCGGGAAAGGGTTAGGGTTAGGGTTAGGTTTAGGGTTAGGGGACGGGCACGGGGACGGTTTAGGGTACAGGTTAGTGTACGAGAACGGTTTAGGGTGAGGGTACGTGTTAGGGTACGGGTTAGTGTTAGCGTACGGGTTAGGATTAGGGGACGGCTGAGGGTAAGGCTTCGGGTAAGTGTTAGGGTTAGAGTTAGGGTTAGGGTTAGGGTTAGGGGACGGGGACGGCTTAGGGTACAGGTTAGGGTACGACAACGGTTTAGAGTGAGCGTAAGTGTTAGGGTACGGATTAGTGTTAGCGTACAGGTTAGGATTAGCGGACGGGTGAGTGTAAGGCTTCGGGTAAGGTTTAGGGTTAGGTTTAGGGTTAGGGTTAGGGTTAGGGGACGGGGACGGTTTAGGGTACAGGTTAGGGTACGACAACGGTTTAGGGTGAGCGTACGTGTTAGGGTACGGGTTAGTGTTAGCGTACGGGTTAGGAATAGGGGACGGGTGAGGGTAAGGCTACAGGTAAGGGTTAGGGTTAGGGTTAGGGTTAGGGTTAGGGGACGGGGACGGTTTAGGGTAAAGGTTAGGGTACGACAACGATTTAGGGTGAGCGTACGTGTTAGGTTACGGGTTAGTGTTAGCGTACGGGTTAGGATTAGGGAACGGGTGAGGGTAGGTCTTCGGGTAAGGGTTAGGGTTAGGGTTAGGGTTAGGGTTAGGGGACGGGGGCAGTTTAGGGTACAGGTTAGGGTACGACAACGGTTTAGGGTGAGCGTACGTGTTAGGGTACAGGTTATTGTTAGCGTAAGGTTTAGGATTAGGGGACGGGTGAGGGTAAGGCTTCGGGTAAGGGTTAGGGTTAGGGTTAGGGTTAGGGGACGGGGACGGGGACGGTTTAGGGTACAGGTTAGGGTACGACAACGGTTTAGGGTGAGCGTACGTGTTAGGGTACGGGTTAGTGTTAGCGTACGGGATAGGATTAGGGGACGGGTGAGGGTAAGGCTTCGGGTAAGGGTTAGGTTTAGGGTAGGGTTAGGGTTAAGAGACGGGGACGGGGACGGTTTAGGGTACAAGTTAGTGTACGACAACAGTTTAGGGTGAGCGTACGTGTTAGGGTACGGGTTAGTGTTAGCGTACGGGTTAGGATTAGGGGACGGGTGAGGGTAAGGCTTCGGGTAAGGGTTAGGGTTAGGGTTAGGGTTAGGGGACGGGGACGGGGACGGTATAGGGTACAGGTTAGGGTACGACAACGGTTTAGGGTGAGCGTACGTGTTAGGGTACGTGTTAGTGTTAGCGTACGGGTTATGATTAGGGGACGGTTGAGGGTATGGCTTCGGGTAAGGGTTAGGGTTAGGGTTAGGGTTAGGGTTAGGGTTAGGGGACGGGGACGGTTTAGGGTACAGTTTAGGGTACGACAACGGTTTAGGGTGAGCGTACGTGTTAGGGTACGGGTTAGTGTTAGCGTACGGTTAGGATTAGGGGACGGGTGAGGGTAAGGCTTCGGGTAAGGGTTAGGGTTAGGGTTAGGGTTACGTTTAGGGTTAGGGGACGGGGACGGTTTAGGGTACAGTTTAGGGTACGACAATGGTTTAGGGTGAGCGTACGTGTTAGGGTAAGGGTTAGTGTTAGCGTACAGGTTAGGATTAGGGGTCGGGTGAGGGTAAGGCTTCGGGTAAGGGTTAGGGTTAGGGTTAGGTTTAGGGTTAGGGGACGGGGACGGGGACGGTTTAGGGTACAGGTTAGGGTACGAAAACGGTTTAGGGTGAGCGTACGTGTTAGGTTGTGGTTTAGTGTTTGCGTACGGGTTAGGAATAGGGGACGGGTGAGGGTAAGGCTTCGGGTAAGGGTTAGGGTTAGGGTTAGGGTTAGGGTTAGGGGACGGGGACGGGGACGGGGACGGTTTAGGGTACAAGTTAGGGTACGACAAAGGTTTAGGGTGAGCGTACGTGTTAGGGTACGGGTTAGTGTTAGCGTACGGGTTAGGATTAGGGGACGGGTGAGGGTAAGGCTTCGGGTAAGGGTTAGGGTTAGGGTTAGGGTTAGTGTTAGGGTTAGGGGACGGGGACGGTTTAGGGTACATGTTAGGGTACGACAACGGTTTAGGGTGAGCGTACGTGTTAGGGTACGGGTTAGTGTTAGCGTACGGGTTAGGATTAGGGGACGGGTGAGGGTAAGGCTTCGGGTAAGGGTTAGGGTTAGGGTTAGGGTTAGGGTTAAGGGACGGGGACGGGGACGGTTTAGGGTACAGGTTAGGGTACGACAACGGTTTAGGGTGAGCGTACGTGTTAGGGTACGTGTTAGTGTTAGCGTACGGGTTACGATTACGGGACGGGTTAGGGTAAGACTTCGGGTAAGGGTTAGGGTTAGGGATAGGGTTAGGGGACGGGGACGGTTTAGGGTACAGGTTAGGGTACGACAACGGTTTAGGGTGAGCGTACGTGTTAGGGTACGGGTTAGTGTTAGCGTACGGGATAGGATTAGGGGACGGGTGAGGGTAAGGCTTCGGGTAAGGGTTAGGTTTAGGGTAGGGTTAGGGTTAAGAGACGGGGACGGGGACGGTTTAGGGTACAAGTTAGTGTACGACAACAGTTTAGGGTGAGCGTACGTGTTAGGGTACGGGTTAGTGTTAGCGTACGGGTTAGGATTAGGGGACGGGTGAGGGTAAGGCTTCGGGTAAGGGTTAGGGTTAGGGTTAGGGTTAGGGTTAGGGGGCGGGGACGGTTTAGGGTACAGGTTAGGGTACGACAACGGTTTAGGGTGAGCGTACGTGTTACGGTACGTGTTAGTGTTAGCATACGGGTTAGGATTAGGGGACGGGTGAGGGTAAGGCTTCGGGTAAGGGTTAGGGTTAGGGTTAGGGTTAGGGTTAGGGGGCGGGGACGGTTTAGGGTACAGGTTAGGGTACGACAACGGTTTAGGGTGAGCGTATGTTTTGGGTACGGGTTAGTGTTAGCGTACGGTTTAGGATTAGGGGACGGGTGAGGTTAAGGCTTCGGGTAAGGGTTAGGGTTAGGGTTAGGGTTAGGGTTAGGGGATGGGGACGGGGACGGTTTAGGGTACAGTTTAGGGTACGACAACGGTTTAGGGTGAGCGTACGTGTTAGGGTACGGGTTAGTGTTAGCGTACGGGTTAGGATTAGGGGACGGGTGAGGGTAAGGCTTCGGGTAAGGGTTAGGGTTAGGGTTAGGGTTAGGGTTAGGGGGCGGGGACGATTTAGGGTACAGGTTAGGGTACGACAACGGTTTAGGGTGAGCGTACGTGTTAGGGTACGTGTTAGTGTTAGCGTACGGGTTAGGATTAGGGGACGGGTGAGGGTATGGCTTCGGGTAAGGGTAAGGGTTAGGGTTAGGGTTAGGGTTAGGGTTAGGGTTAGGGGACGGGGACGCTTTAGGGTACAGTTTAGGGTACGACAACGGTTTAGGGTGAGCGTACGTGTTAGGGTACGGGTTAGTGTTAGCGTACGGGTTAGGATTAGGGGACGGGTGAGGGTAAGGCTTCGGGTAAGGGTTAGGGTTAGGGTTAGGGTTAGGGTTAGGGGACGGGCCGGGGACGGGGACGGTTTAGGGTACAATTTAGGGTACGACAATGGTTTAGGGTGAGCGTACGTGATAGGGTACGGGTTAGTGTTAGCCTACGGGTTAGGATTAGGGGGCGGGTGAGGGTAAGGCTTCGTGTAAGGGTTAGGGTTAGGGTTAGGGTTAGTGTTAGGGTTAGGGGACGGGGACGGTTTAGGGTACATGTTAGGGTACGACAACGGTTTAGGGTGAGCGTACGTGTTAGGGTACGGGTTAGTGTTAGCGTATGGGTTAGGATTAGGGGACGGGTGAGGGTAAGGCTTCGGGTAAGGGTTAGGGTTAGGGTTAGGGTTAAGGGACGGTGACGGGGACGGTTTAGGGTACAGATTAGTGTACGACAACGGTTTAGGGCGAGCGTACGTGTTAGTGTACAGGTTAGTGTTAGCGTACGGGTTAGGTTTAGGGGACGAGTGAGGGTAAGATTTCGGGTTAGGGTTAGGGTTAGGGATAGGGTTAGGGGACGGGGACGGTTTAGGGTACAGGTTAGGGTACGACAACGGTTTAGGGTGAGCGTACATTTTAGGGTACGGGTTAGTGTTAGCGTACGGGTTAGGATTAGGGGACGGGTGAGGGTAAGGCTTCGGGTAAGGGTTAGGGTTAGGGTTAGGGTTAGGGTTAGGGTTAGGGGACGGGGACGATTTAGGGTACAGTTTAGGGTACGACAACGGTTTAGGGTGAGCGTACGTGTTAGGGTACGGGTTAGTGTTAGCGTACGGGTTAGGATTAGGGGACGGGTGAGGGTAAGGATTCGGGTAAGGGTTAGGGTTAGGGTTAGTGTTAGGGTTAAGGGACGGAGACGGTTTAGGATACAGGTTAGGGTACGACAACGGTTTAGTGTGAGCGTACGTTTTAGGGCACGGGTTAGTGTTAGCGTACGAGTTAGGATTAGGGGACGGGTGAGGGTAAGGCTTCGGGTAAGTGTTAGGGTTAGGGTTAGGGGACGGGGACGGTTTAGGGTACAGGTTAGGTTACGACAACGGTTTAGGGTGAGCGTATGTTTTGGGTACGGGTTAGTGTTAGCGTACGGTTTAGGATTAGGGGACGGGTGAGGTTAAGGCTTCGGGTAAGGGTTAGGGTTAGGGTTAGGGTTAGGGTTAGGGGATGGGGACGGGGACGGTTTAGGGTCAGGTTAGTGTACGACAACGGTTTAGGGTGAGCGTACGTGTTAGGGTACGTGTTAGTGTTAGCGTACGGGTTAGGATTAGGGGACGGGTGAGGGTAAGGCTTTGGGTAAGGGTTAGGGTTAGGGTTAGGGTTAGGGTTAGGGGACAGGAACGGTTTAGGGTACAGGTTAGGGTTAGGGTTAGGGTTAGGGTTAGGGTTAGGGTTAGGGTTAAGGGACGGAGACGGTTTAGGATACAGGTTAGGGTACGACAACGGTTTAGTGTGAGCGTACGTGTTAGGGCACGGGTTAGTGTTAGCGTACGAGTTAGGATTAGGGGACGGGTGAGGGTAAGGCTTCGGGTAAGTGTTAGGGTTAGGGTTAGGGGACGGGGACGGTTTAGGGTACAGGTTAGGGTACGACAACGGTTTAGGGTGAGCGTATGTTTTGGGTACGGGTTAGTGTTAGCGTACGGTTTAGGATTAGGGGACGGGTGAGGTTAAGGCTTCGGGTAAGGGTTAGGGTTAGGGTTAGGGTTAGGGTTAGGGGATGGGGACGGTTTAGGGTACAGGTTAGTGTACGACAACGGTTTAGGGTGAGCGTACGTGTTACGGTACGGGTTAGTGTTGGCGTACGGGTTAGGATTAGGGGACGGGTGAGGGTAAGGCTTCGGGTAAGGGTTAGGGTTAGGGTTAGGGTTAGGGGACGGGGACGGGGACGGTTTAGGGTACAGGTTAGTGTACGAAAACGGTTTAGGGTGAGCTTACATGTTAGGGTATGGGTTAGTGTTAGCGTAAGGGTTAGGATTAGGGGACGGGTGAGGGTAAGTCTTCGGGTAAGGGTTAGGGTTAGGGTTAGGGTTAGGGTTAGGGGACGGGGACAGTTTAGGGTACAGGTTAGGGTACGACAACGGTTTAGGGTGAGCGTACGTGTTAGGGTACGGGTTAGTGTTAGCGTACGGGTTAGGATTAGGGGACGGGTGAGTGTAAGGCTTCGGGTAAGGGTTAGGGTTAGTGTTAGGGTAAGGGGACGGGGACGGTTTAGGGTACAAATTAGGGTACGACAACGGTTTAGGGTGAGCGTACGTGTTAGGGTACTGGTTAGTGTTAGCGTACGGGTTAGGATTAGGGAACGGGTGAGGGTAGGGCTTCGGGTAAGGGTTAGGGTTAGGGTTAGGGGACGGGGACGGTTTAGGGTACAGGTTAGGGTACGACAACGGTTTAGGTTGAGCGTACGTGTTACGGTACGGGTTAGTGTTAGCGTACGGGTTAGGATTTGGGGACGGGTGAGGGTAAGGCTTCGCGTAAGGGTTAGGGTTAGGGTTAGGGTTAGGGTTAGGGTTAGGGGACGGGGACGGTTTAGGGTACAGGTTAGGGTACGACAACGGTTTAGGGTGAGCGTACGTGTTAGTGTACGGGTTAGTGTTTGCGTACGGGTTAGGATTAGGGGACGGGTGAGGGTAAGGCTTCGGGTAAGGGTTAGGGTTAGGGTTAGGGTTAGGTTTAGGGTTAGGGTTAGGGGACGGTTTAGGGTACAGGTTAGGGTACGACAACGGTTTAGGGTGAGCGTACGTGTTAGGGTACGGGTTAGTGTTAGCGTACGGGTTAGGATTAGGGCACGGGTGAGGGTAAGGCTTCGGGTAAGGGTTAGGGTTAGGGTTAGGGTTAGGGTTAGGGGGCGGGGACGATTTAGGGTACAGGTTAGGGTACGACAACGGTTTAGGGTGAGCGTACGTGTTAGGGTACGTGTTAGTGTTAGCGTACGGGTTAGGATTAGGGGACGGGTGAGGGTATGGCTTCGGGTAAGGGTAAGGGTTAGGGTTAGGGTTAGGGTTAGGGTTAGGGTTAGGGGACGGGGACGCTTTAGGGTACAGTTTAGGGTACGACAACGGTTTAGGGTGAGCGTACGTGTTAGGGTACGGGTTAGTGTTAGCGTACGGGTTAGGATTAGGGGACGGGTGAGGGTAAGGCTTCGGGTAAGGGTTAGGGTTAGGGTTAGGGTTAGGGTTAGGGGACGGGCCGGGGACGGGGACGGTTTAGGGTACAATTTAGGGTACGACAATGGTTTAGGGTGAGCGTACGTGTTAGGGTACGGGTTAGTGTTAGCCTACGGGTTAGGATTAGGGGGCGGGTGAGGGTAAGGCTTCGGGTAAGGGTTAGGGTTAGGGTTAGGGTTAGTGTTAGGGTTAGGGGACGGGGACGGTTTAGGGTACATGTTAGGGTACGACAACGGTTTAGGGTGAGCGTACGTGTTAGGGTACGGGTTAGTGTTAGCGTATGGGTTAGGATTAGGGGACGGGTGAGGGTAAGGCTTCGGGTAAGGGTTAGGGTTAGGGTTAGGGTTAAGGGACGGGGACGGGGACGGTTTAGGGTACAGATTAGTGTACGACAACGGTTTAGGGCGAGCGTACGTGTTAGTGTACAGGTTAGTGTTAGCGTACGGGTTAGGTTTAGGGGACGAGTGAGGGTAAGATTTCGGGTTAGGGTTAGGGTTAGGGATAGGGTTAGGGGACGGGGACGGTTTAGGGTACAGGTTAGGGTACGACAACGGTTTAGGGTGAGCGTACATTTTAGGGTACGGGTTAGTGTTAGCGTACGGGTTAGGATTAGGGGACGGGTGAGGGTAAGGCTTCGGGTAAGGGTTAGGGTTAGGGTTAGGGTTAGGGTTAGGGTTAGGGGACGGGGACGATTTAGGGTACAGTTTAGGGTACGACAACGGTTTAGGGTGAGCGTACGTGTTAGGGTACGGGTTAGTGTTAGCGTACGGGTTAGAATTAGGGGACGGGTGAGGGTAAGGATTCGGGTAAGGGTTAGGGTTAGGGTTAGGGTTAGGGTTAAGGGACGGAGACGGTTTAGGATACAGGTTAGGGTACGACAACGGTTTAGTGTGAGCGTACGTGTTAGGGCACGGGTTAGTGTTAGCGTACGAGTTAGGATTAGGGGACGGGTGAGGGTAAGGCTTCGGGTAAGTGTTAGGGTTAGGGTTAGGGGACGGGGACGGTTTAGGGTACAGGTTAGGGTACGACAACGGTTTAGGGTGAGCGTATGTTTTGGGTACGGGTTAGTGTTAGCGTACGGTTTAGGATTAGGGGACGGGTGAGGTTAAGGCTTCGGGTAAGGGTTAGGGTTAGGGTTAGGGTTAGGGTTAGGGGATGGGGACGGGGACGGTTTAGGGTCAGGTTAGTGTACGACAACGGTTTAGGGTGAGCGTACGTGTTAGGGTACGTGTTAGTGTTAGCGTACGGGTTAGGATTAGGGGACGGGTGAGGGTAAGGCTTTGGGTAAGGGTTAGGGTTAGGGTTAGGGTTAGGGTTAGGGGACAGGAACGGTTTAGGGTACAGGTTAGGGTTAGGGTTAGGGTTAGGGTTAGGGTTAGGGTTAGGGTTAAGGGACGGAGACGGTTTAGGATACAGGTTAGGGTACGACAACGGTTTAGTGTGAGCGTACGTGTTAGGGCACGGGTTAGTGTTAGCGTACGAGTTAGGATTAGGGGACGGGTGAGGGTAAGGCTTCGGGTAAGTGTTAGGGTTAGGGTTAGGGGACGGGGACGGTTTAGGGTACAGGTTAGGGTACGACAACGGTTTAGGGTGAGCGTATGTTTTGGGTACGGGTTAGTGTTAGCGTACGGTTTAGGATTAGGGGACGGGTGAGGTTAAGGCTTCGGGTAAGGGTTAGGGTTAGGGTTAGGGTTAGGGTTAGGGGATGGGGACGGTTTAGGGTACAGGTTAGTGTACGACAACGGTTTAGGGTGAGCGTACGTGTTACGGTACGGGTTAGTGTTGTCGTACGGGTTAGGATTAGGGGACGGGTGAGGGTAAGGCTTCGGGTAAGGGTTAGGGTTAGGGTTAGGGTTAGGGGACGGGGACGGGGACGGTTTAGGGTACAGGTTAGTGTACGAAAACGGTTTAGGGTGAGCTTACATGTTAGGGTATGGGTTAGTGTTAGCGTAAGGGTTAGGATTAGGGGACGGGTGAGGGTAAGTCTTCGGGTAAGGGTTAGGGTTAGGGTTAGGGTTAGGGTTAGGGGACGGGGACAGTTTAGGGTACAGGTTAGGGTACGACAACGGTTTAGGGTGAGCGTACGTGTTAGGGTACGGGTTAGTGTTAGCGTATGGGTTAGGATTAGGGGACGGGTGAGGGTAAGGCTTCGGGTAAGGGTTAGGGTTAGGGTTAGGGTTAAGGGACGGGGACGGGGACGGTTTAGGGTACAGATTAGTGTACGACAACGGTTTAGGGCGAGCGTACGTGTTAGTGTACAGGTTAGTGTTAGCGTACGGGTTAGGTTTAGGGGACGAGTGAGGGTAAGATTTCGGGTTAGGGTTAGGGTTAGGGATAGGGTTAGGGGACGGGGACGGTTTAGGGTACAGGTTAGGGTACGACAACGGTTTAGGGTGAGCGTACGTGTTAGGGTACGGGTTAGTGTTAGCGTACGGGTTAGGATTAGGGGACGGGTGAGGGTAAGGCTTCGGGTAAGGGTTAGGGTTAGTGTTAGGGTAAGGGGACGGGGACGGTTTAGGGTACAAATTAGGGTACGACAACGGTTTAGGGTGAGCGTACGTGTTAGGGTACTGGTTAGTGTTAGCGTACGGGTTAGGATTAGGGAACGGGTGAGGGTAGGGCTTCGGGTAAGGGTTAGGGTTAGGGTTAGGGGACGGGGACGGTTTAGGGTACAGGTTAGGGTACGACAACGGTTTAGGTTGAGCGTACGTGTTACGGTACGGGTTAGTGTTAGCGTACGGGTTAGGATTTGGGGACGGGTGAGGGTAAGGCTTCGCGTAAGGGTTAGGGTTAGGGTTAGGGTTAGGGTTAGGGTTAGGGGACGGGGACGGTTTAGGGTACAGGTTAGGGTACGACAACGGTTTAGGGTGAGCGTACGTGTTAGTGTACGGGTTAGTGTTTGCGTACGGGTTAGGATTAGGGGACGGGTGAGGGTAAGGCTTCGGGTAAGGGTTAGGGTTAGGGTTAGGGTTAGGTTTAGGGTTAGGGTTAGGGGACGGTTTAGGGTACAGGTTAGGGTACGACAACGGTTTAGGGTGAGCGTACGTGTTAGGGTACGGGTTATTGTTAGGGTACGGGTGAGGATTAGGTGACGGGTGAGTGTAAGGCTTCAGGTAAGGGTTAGGGTTAGGGTTAGGGTTAGGGTTAGGGGACGCGGACGGTTTAGGGTACAGGTTAGGGTACGACAAAGGTTTAGGGTGAGCGTACGTGTTAAGGTACGGGTTAGTGTTAGCGTACGGGTTAGGATTAGGGGACGGGTCAGGGTAAGGCTTCGGGTAAGGGTTAGGGTTAGGGTTAGGGTTAGGGTTAGGGGACGGGGACGGTTTAGGGTACAGGTTCGGCTGCGACAATGGTTTAGGGTGAGCGTACGTGTTAGGGTACGGGTTAGTGTTAGCGTACGGGTTAGGTTTAGCGGACGGGTGAGGGTAAGGCTTCGGGTAAGTGTTAGGGTTAGGGTTAGGGCTAGGGTTAGGGTTAGGGGACGGGGACAGGGACGGTTAAGGGTACAGGTTAGGGTACGACAACGGTTTAGGGTGAGCGTACGTGTTAGGGTATGGGTTAGTGTTAGCGTAAGGGTTAGGATTAGGGGACGGGTGAGGTTAAGGCTTCGGGAAAGGGTTAGGGTTAGGGTTAGGGTTAAGGGACGGGCAGAGGGACGTTTTAGGGTACAAGTTAGGGTACGAAAACGCTTTAGGGTGAGGGTACGTGTTAGGGTACGGGTTAGTGTTAACGTACGGGTTAGGATTAGGGGACGGGTTAGGGTAAGGCTTCGGGTAAGGGGTAGGGTTAGGGTTAGGGTTAGGGGACGTGGACGGTTTAGGGTACAGGTTAGGGTACGACAACCGTTTAGGTTGAGCGTACGTGTTAGGGTACGGTTTAGTGTTAGCGTACGGGTTAGGATTAGCGGACGGATGAGGGTAAGGCTTCGGGTAAGGGTTAGGGTTAGGGTTAGGGTTAGGGTTAGGTTTAGGGGACGGGGATTGTTTAGGGTACAAGTTAGGGTACGACAACGGTTTAGGGTGAGCGTACGTGTTAGGGTATGCGTTAGTGTTAGCGTACGGGTTAGGATTAGGGGACGGGTGAGGGTAAGGCTTCGGGTAAGGGTTAGGGTTAGGGTTAGGGTTAGGGTTAGGGGACGTGGACGGTTTAGGGTACAGGTTAGTGTACGACAACCGTTTAGGGTGAGCGTACGTGTTAGGGTATGGGTTAGTGTTAGCGTACGGGTTAGGATTTGGGGACGGGTGAGGGTAAGGCTTCGGGTAAGGGTTAGGGTTAGGGTTAGGGTTACGGTTAGGTTTAGGGGACCGGGACGGTTTAGGGTACAGGTTAGGGTACGACAACTTTTTAGGGTGAGCGTACGTGTTAGGGTACGTGTTAGTGTTAGCGTACGGGTGAGGATTAGGGGACGGGTGAGGGTAAGGCTTCGGGTAAGGGTTAGGGTTAGGGTTAGAGTTAGGTTTAGGGTTAGGGGACGGGGACGGTTTAGGGTACAGGTTAGGGTACGACAACGGTTTAGGGTGAGCGTACGTTTTAGGGTACGGGTTAGTGTTAGCGAACGGGTTAGTATTAGGGGACGGGTGAGGGTAAGGCTTCGGGTAAGGTTAGGGTTAGGGTTAGGTTTAGGGTTAGGGTAGGGGACGGGGACGGTTTAGGGTACAGGTTAGTGTACGACAACGTTTTAGGGTGAGCGTACGTGTTAGGGTACGGGTTAGTGTTAGCGTACGGGTGAGGATTAGGGGACGGGTGAGGGTAAGGCTTCGGGTAAGGGTTAGGGTTACGGTTAGGGGACGGGGACGGGTTAAGGTACAGGTTAGGGTACGACAACGGTTTAGGGTGAGCGTACGTGTTAGGGTACGGGTTAGTGTTAGCGTACGGGTTAGGATTAGGGAACAGGTGAGGGTAAGGCTTCGGGTAAGGGATAGGGTTAGTGTTAGGGTTAGGGTTAGGGGACTGGGACGGTTTAGGGTACAGGTTAGGGTATGACAACGGTTTAGGATGAGCGTACGTGTTAGGGTACGGGTTAGTGTAAGCGTACGGGTTAGGATTAGGGGACGGGTGACAGTAAGGCTTCGGGTAAGGGTTAGGGTTAGGGTTAGGGGACGGGGACGGTTTAGGGTACAGGTTAGGGTACGACAACGGTTTAGGGTGAGCGTATGTTTTGGGTACGGGTTAGTGTTAGCGTACGGTTTAGGATTAGGGGACGGGTGAGGTTAAGGCTTCGGGTAAGGGTTAGGGTTAGGGTTAGGGTTAGGGTTAGGGGATGGGGACGGTTTAGGGTACAGGTTAGTGTACGACAACGGTTTAGGGTGAGCGTACGTGTTACGGTACGGGTTAGTGTTGGCGTACGGGTTAGGATTAGGGGACGGGTGAGGGTAAGGCTTCGGGTAAGGGTTAGGGTTAGGGTTAGGGTAAGGGGACGGGGACGGGGACGGTTTAGGGTACAGGTTAGTGTACGAAAACGGTTTAGGGTGAGCTTACATGTTAGGGTATGGGTTAGTGTTAGCGTAAGGGTTAGGATTAGGGGACGGGTGAGGGTAAGTCTTCGGGTAAGGGTTAGGGTTAGGGTTAGGGTTAGGGTTAGGGGACGGGGACAGTTTAGGGTACAGGTTAGGGTACGACAACGGTTTAGGGTGAGCGTACGTGTTAGGGTACGGGTTAGTGTTAGCGTACGGGTTAGGATTAGGGGACGGGTGAGTGTAAGGCTTCGGGTAAGGGTTAGGGTTAGTGTTAGGGTAAGGGGACGGGGACGGTTTAGGGTACAAATTAGGGTACGACAACGGTTTAGGGTGAGCGTACGTGTTAGGGTACTGGTTAGTGTTAGCGTACGGGTTAGGATTAGGGAACGGGTGAGGGTAGGGCTTCGGGTAAGGGTTAGGGTTAGGGTTAGGGGACGGGGACGGTTTAGGGTACAGGTTAGGGTACGACAACGGTTTAGGTTGAGCGTACGTGTTACGGTACGGGTTAGTGTTAGCGTACGGGTTAGGATTTGGGGACGGGTGAGGGTAAGGCTTCGCGTAAGGGTTAGGGTTAGGGTTAGGGTTAGGGTTAGGGTTAGGGGACGGGGACGGTTTAGGGTACAGGTTAGGGTACGACAACGGTTTAGGGTGAGCGTACGTGTTAGTGTACGGGTTAGTGTTTGCGTACGGGTTAGGATTAGGGGACGGGTGAGGGTAAGGCTTCGGGTAAGGGTTAGGGTTAGGGTTAGGGTTAGGTTTAGGGTTAGGGTTAGGGGACGGTTTAGGGTACAGGTTAGGGTACGACAACGGTTTAGGGTGAGCGTACGTGTTAGGGTACGGGTTAGTGTTAGCGTACGGGTTAGGATTAGGGCACGGGTGAGGGTAAGGCTTCGGGTAAGGGTTAGGGTTAGGGTTAGGGTTAGGGTTAGGGGGCGTGGACGATTTAGGGTACAGGTTAGGGTACGACAACGGTTTAGGGTGAGCGTACGTGTTAGGGTACGTGTTAGTGTTAGCGTACGGGTTAGGATTAGGGGACGGGTGAGGGTATGGCTTCGGGTAAGGGTAAGGGTTAGGGTTAGGGTTAGGGTTAGGGTTAGGGTTAGGGGACGGGGACGCTTTAGGGTACAGTTTAGGGTACGACAACGGTTTAGGGTGAGCGTACGTGTTAGGGTACGGGTTAGTGTTAGCGTACGGGTTAGGATTAGGGGACGGGTGAGGGTAAGGCTTCGGGTAAGGGTTAGGGTTAGGGTTAGGGTTAGGGTTAGGGGACGGGCCGGGGACGGGGACGGTTTAGGGTACAATTTAGGGTACGACAATGGTTTAGGGTGAGCGTACGTGTTAGGGTACGGGTTAGTGTTAGCCTACGGGTTAGGATTAGGGGGCGGGTGAGGGTAAGGCTTCGGGTAAGGGTTAGGGTTAGGGTTAGGGTTAGTGTTAGGGTTAGGGGACGGGGACGGTTTAGGGTACATGTTAGGGTACGACAACGGTTTAGGGTGAGCGTACGTGTTAGGGTACGGGTTAGTGTTAGCGTATGGGTTAGGATTAGGGGACGGGTGAGGGTAAGGCTTCGGGTAAGGGTTAGGGTTAGGGTTAGGGTTAAGGGACGGGGACGGGGACGGTTTAGGGTACAGATTAGTGTACGACAACGGTTTAGGGCGAGCGTACGTGTTAGTGTACAGGTTAGTGTTAGCGTACGGGTTAGGTTTAGGGGACGAGTGAGGGTAAGATTTCGGGTTAGGGTTAGGGTTAGGGATAGGGTTAGGGGACGGGGACGGTTTAGGGTACAGGTTAGGGTACGACAACGGTTTAGGGTGAGCGTACATTTTAGGGTACGGGTTAGTGTTAGCGTACGGGTTAGGATTAGCGGACGGATGAGGGTAAGGCTTCGGGTAAGGCTTCGGGTAAGGGTTAGGGTTAGGGTTAGGGTTAGGGTTAGGTTTAGGGGACGGGGATTGTTTAGGGTACAAGTTAGGGTACGACAACGGTTTAGGGTGAGCGTACGTGTTAGGGTATGCGTTAGTGTTAGCGTACGGGTTAGGATTAGGGGACGGGTGAGGGTAAGGCTTCGGGTAAGGGTTAGGGTTAGGGTTAGGGTTAGGGTTAGGGGACGTGGACGGTTTAGGGTACAGGTTAGTGTACGACAACCGTTTAGGGTGAGCGTACGTGTTAGGGTACGGGTTAGTGTTAGCGTACGGGTTAGGATTTGGGGACGGGTGAGGGTAAGGCTTCGGGTAAGGGTTAGGGTTAGGGTTAGGGTTACGGTTAGGTTTAGGGGACCGGGACGGTTTAGGGTACAGGTTAGGGTACGACAACTTTTTAGGGTGAGCGTACGTGTTAGGGTACGTGTTAGTGTTAGCGTACGGGTGAGGATTAGGGGACGGGTGAGGGTAAGGCTTCGGGTAAGGGTTAGGGTTAGGGTTAGAGTTAGGTTTAGGGTTAGGGGACGGGGACGGTTTAGGGTACAGGTTAGGGTACGACAACGGTTTAGGGTGAGCGTACGTTTTAGGGTACGGGTTAGTGTTAGCGAACGGGTTAGTATTAGGGGACGGGTGAGGGTAAGGCTTCGGGTAAGGTTAGGGTTAGGGTTAGGTTTAGGGTTAGGGTAGGGGACGGGGACGGTTTAGGGTACAGGTTAGTGTACGACAACGTTTTAGGGTGAGCGTACGTGTTAGGGTACGGGTTAGTGTTAGCGTACGGGTGAGGATTAGGGGACGGGTGAGGGTAAGGCTTCGGGTAAGGGTTAGGGTTACGGTTAGGGGACGGGGACGGGTTAAGGTACAGGTTAGGGTACGACAACGGTTTAGGGTGAGCGTACGTGTTAGGGTACGGGTTAGTGTTAGCGTACGGGTTAGGATTAGGGAACAGGTGAGGGTAAGGCTTCGGGTAAGGGATAGGGTTAGTGTTAGGGTTAGGGTTAGGGGACTGGGACGGTTTAGGGTACAGGTTAGGGTATGACAACGGTTTAGGATGAGCGTACGTGTTAGGGTACGGGTTAGTGTAAGCGTACGGGTTAGGATTAGGGGACGGGTGACAGTAAGGCTTCGGGTAAGGGTTAGGGTTAGGGTTAGGGTTAGTGTTAGGGGATGGGGACGGTTTAGGGTACAGGTTAGTGTACGACAACGGTTTAGGGTGAGCGTACGGGTTAGTGTTGGCGTACGGGTTAGGATTAGGGGACGGGTGAGGGTAAGGCTTCGGGTAAGGGTTAGGGTTAGCGTTAGGGTTAGGGGACGGGGACGGGGACGGTTTAGGGTACAGGTTAGGGTACGAAAACGGTTTAGGGTGAGCTTACGTGTTAGGGTATGGGTTAGTGTTAGCGTAAGGGTTAGGATTAGGGGACGGGTGAGGGTATGTCTTCGGGTAAGGGTTAGGGTTAGGGTTAGGGTTAGGGTTAGGGTTAGGGGACGGGGACAGTTTAGGGGACAGGTTAGGGTACGACAACGGTTTAGGGTGAGCGTACGTGTTAGGGTACGGGTTAGTGTTAGCGTACGGGTTACGATTAGGGGACGGGTGAGTGTAAGGCTTCGGGTAAGGGTTAGGGTTAGTGTTAGGGTTAGGGTTAGGGTTACGGGACGGGGACAGGGACGGTTTAGGGTACAGGTTAGGGTACGACAACAGTTTAGGATGAGCGTACGTGTTAGTGTTAGCGTACGGGTTAGGATTAGGGTACGGGTGAGGGTAAGGCTTCGGGTAAGGGTTAGGGTTAGGGTTAGGGTTAGGGGACGGGGACGGGGACGGCGACGGTTTAGGGTACAGGTTAGTGTACGAAAACGGTTTAGGGTGAGCGTAAGTGTTAGGGTACGGGTTAGTGTTAGCGTACGGATTAGGATTATGGGACGGGTGAGGGTAAGGCTTCGGGTAAGCGTTAGGGTTAGGGTTAGGGTTAGGGTTAGGGGACGGGGACGGTTTAGGGTACAGGTTAGGGTACGACAACGGTTTAGGGTGAGCGTACGTTTTAGGGTACGGGTTAGTGTTAGTGTACGGGTTAGGATTAGGGGACGGGTGAGTGTAAGGCTTCGGGTAAGGGTTAGGGTTAGGGTTAGGGTTAGGGTTAGGGGACGGGGACGGGGACGGTTTAGGGTACAGGTTAGTGTACGACAAAGGTTTAGGGTGAGCGTACGTGTTAGGGTACGGGTTAGTGTTAGCGTACGGGTGAGGATTAGGGGACGGGTGAGTGTAAGGCTTCGGGTAAGGGTTAGGGTTAGGGTTAGGGTTAGGGTTAGGGGACGGGGACGGGGATGGTTTAGGGTACAGGTTAGGGTACGACAACGGTTTAGGGTGAGCGTACGTGTTAGGGTATGTGTTAGTGTTAGCGTACGGGTTAGGATTAGGGGACGGGTGAGGTTAAGGCTTCGGGAAAGGGTTAGGGTTAGGGTTAGGGTTAGGGTTAGGGGACGGGCACAGGGACGGTTTAGGGTACAAGTTAGGGTAGGACAACGGTTTAGGGTGAGGGTACGTGTTAGGGTACCGGTTAGTGTTAACGTACGGGTTAGGATTAGGGGACGGGTTAGGGTAAGGCTTCGGGTAAGGATTAGGTTTAGGGTTAGGGTTAGGGTTAGGGGACGTGGACGGTTTAGGGTACAGTTTAGGGTACGACAACCGTTTAGGGTGAGCGTACGTGTTAGGGTACGGGTTAGTGTTAGCGTACGGGTTAGGATTAGGGGACTGGTGAGGGTAAGGCTTCGGGTAAGGGTTAGGGTTAGGGTTAGGGTTAGGGTTAGGTTTAGGGGACGGGGACGGTTTAGGGTACAGGTTAGTGTACGACAACGTTTTAGGGTGAGCGTACGTGTTAGGGTACGGGTTAGTGTTAGCGTACGGGTGAGGATTAGGGGACGGGTGAGGGTAAGGCTTCGGGTAAGGGTTAGGGTTAGGGTTAGGGGACGGGGATGGTTTAGGGTACAGGTTAGGGTACGACAACGGTTTAGGGTGAGCGTACGTGTTAGTGTACGGGTTAGTGTTAGCGTACGGGTTAGGATTAGGGGACGGGTGAGGGTAAGGCTTCGGGTAAGGGATAGGGTTAGGGTTAGGGTTAGGGTTAGGGGACGGGGACGGTTTAGGGTACAGGTTAGGGTATGACAACGGTTTAGGGTGAGCGTACGTGTTACGGTACGGCTTAGTGTTAGCGTACGGGTTAGGATTAGGGGACGGGTGATGGTAAGGCTTCGGGTAAGGGTTAGGGTTAGGGTTAGGGTTAGGGTTAGGGGATGGGGACAGTTTAGGGTACAGGTTAGTGTACGACAATGGTTTAGGGTGAGCGTACGTGTTACGGTACGGGTTAGTGTTGGCGTACGGGTTAGGATTAGGGGACGGGTGAGGGTAAGGCTTCGGGTAAGGGTTAGGGTTAGGGTTAGGGTTAGGGGACGGGGACGGGGACGGTTTAGGGTACAGGTTAGGGTACGAAAACGGTTTAGGGTGAGCTTACATGTTAGGGTATGGGTTAGTGTTAGCGTAATGGTTAGGATTAGGGGACGGGTGAGGGTAAGTCTTCGGGTAAGGGTTAGGGTTAGGGTTAGGGTTAGGGTTAGGGTTAGGGGACGGGGACAGTTTAGGGTACAGGTTAGGGCACGACAACGGTTTAGGGTGAGCGTACGTGTTAGGGTACGGGTTAGTGTTAGCGTACGGGTTAGGATTAGGGGACGGGTGAGGGTAAGGCTTCGGGTAAGGGTTAGGGTTAGTGTTAGGGTTAGGGGACGGGGACGGTTTAGGGTACAAATTAGGGTACGACAACGGTTTAGGGTGAGCGTACGTGTTAGGGTACTGGTTAGTGTTAGCGTACGGGTTAGGATTAGGGAACGGGTGAGGGTAGGGCTTCGGGTAAGGGTTAGGGTTAGGGTTAGGGGACGGGGACGGTTTAGGGTACAGGTTAGGGTACGACAACGGTTTAGGTTGAGCGTACGTGTTAGGGTACGGGTTAGTGTTAGCGTACGGGTTAGGATTTGGGGACGGGTGAGGGTAAGGCTTCGCGTAAGGGTTAGGGTTAGGGTTAGGGTTAGGGTTAGGGGACGGGGACGGGGACGGTTTAGGGTACAGGTTAGGGTACGACAACGGTTTAGGGTGAGCGTACGTGTTAGTGTACGGGTTAGTGTTTGCGTACGGGTTAGGATTAGGGGACGGGTGAGGGTAAGGCTTCGGGTAAGGGTTAGGGTTAGGGTTAGGGTTAGGTTTAGGGTTAGGGTTAGGGGACGGTTTAGGGTACAGGTTAGGGTACGACAACGGTTTAGGGTGAGCGTACGTGTTAGGGTACGGGTTAGTGTTAGGGTACGGGTGAGGATTAGGTGACGGGTGAGTGTAAGGCTTCAGGTAAGGGTTAGGGTTAGGGTTAGGGTTAGGGTTAGGGGACGCGGACGGTTTAGGGTACAGGTTAGGGTACGACAAAGGTTTAGGGTGAGCGTACGTGTTAAGGTACGGGTTAGTGTTAGCGTACGGGTTAGGATTAGGGGACGGGTCAGGGTAAGGCTTCGGGTAAGGGTGAGGGTTAGGGTTAGGCTTAGGGTTAGGGGACGGGGACGGTTTAGGGTACAGGTTCGGCTGCGACAATGGTTTAGGGTGAGCGTACGTGTTAGGGTACGGGTTAGTGTTAGCGTACGGGTTAGGTTTAGCGGACGGGTGAGGGTAAGGCTTCGGGTAAGTGTTAGGGTTAGGGTTAGGGCTAGGGTTAGGGTTAGGGGACGGGGACAGGGACGGGGACGGGGACGGTTTAGGGTACAGGTTAGGGTACGACAACGATTTAGGGTGAGCGTACGTGTTAGGGTACGGGTTAGTGTTAGCGTACGGGTTAGGATTAGAGGACGGCTGAGGGTAAGGCTTCGGGTAAAGGTTAGGGTTAGGGTTAGGGTTAGGGGACGGGGACGGGGACGGTTTAGGGTACAGGTTAGGGTACGACAATGGTTTAGGGTGAGCGTACGTGTTAGGGTACGGGTTAGTGTTAGCGTACGGGTTAGGATTAGGGGACGGGTGAGTGTAAGGCTTCGGGTAAGGGTTAGGGATAGGGTTAGGGTTAGGTTTAGGGTTAGGGGACGGGGACGGTTTAGGGTACAGGTTAGGGTACGTCAACGGTTTAGGGTGAGCGTACGTGTTAGGGTACGGGTTAGTGTTAGTGTACGGGTTAGGATTAGGGGACGGGTGAGGGTAAGGCTTCGGGTAAGGGTTAGGGTTAGGGTTAGGGTTAGGGTTAGGGTTAGGGGACGGGGACGGTTTAGGGTACAAGTTAGGGTATGACAACGGTTTAGGGTGAGCGTACGTGTTAGGGTATGGGTTAGTGTTAGCGTACGGGTGAGGATTAGGGGACGTGTGAGTGTAAGGCTGCGGGTAAGGGTTAGGGTTAGGGTTAGGGTTAGGGTTAGGGGACGGGGACGGGGACGGTTTAGGGTACAGGTTAGGGTACGACAACGGTTTAGGGTGAGCGTACGTGTTAGGGTATGGGTTAGTGTTAGCGTACGGGTTAGGATTAGGGGACGGGTGAGGTTAAGGCTTCGGGAAAGGGGTAGGGTTAGGGTTAGGGTTAGGGTTAGGGGACGTGGACGGTTTAGGGTACAGGTTAGGGTACGACAACCGTGTAGGGTGAGCGTTCGTGTTAGGGTACGGGTTAGTGTTAGCGTACGGGTTAGCATTAGGGGACGGATGAGGGTAAGGCTTCGGGTAAGGGTTAGGGTTAGGGTTAGGGTTAGGGTTAGGTTTAGGGGACGGGGACGGTTTAGGGTACAGGTTAGGGTACGACAACGGTTTAGGGTGAGCGTACGTGTTAGGGTACGGGTTAGTGTTAGCGTACGGGTTAGGATTAGGGGACGGGTGAGGGTAAGGCTTCGGGTAAGGGTTAGGGTTAGGGTTAGGGTTAGGTTTAGGTTTAGGGGACGGGCACGGTTTAGGGTACAGGTTAGTGTACGACAACGGTTTAGGGTGAGCGTACGTGTTAGGGTACGGGTTAGTGTTAGCGTACGGGTTAGGATTATGGGACGGGTGAGGGTAAGGCTTCGGGTAAGGGTTAGGGTTAGGGTTAGGTTTAGGGTTAGGGTTAGGGGACGGGGACAGTTTAGGGTACAGGTTAGTGTACGACAACGTTTTAGGGTGAGCGTACGTGTTAGGGTACGGGTTAGTGTTAGCGTACGGGTGAGGATTAGAGGACGGGTTAGGGTAAGGCTTCGGGTAAGGGTTAGGGTTAGGGTTAGGGGACGGGGACGGTTTAGGGTACAGGTTAGGGTACGACAACGGTTTAGGGTGAGCGTACGTGTTAGGGTACGGGTTAGTGTTAGCGTACGGTTTAGGATTAGGGGACGGGTGAGGGTAAGGCTTCGGGTAAGGGATAGGGTTAGGGTTAGGGTTAGGGTTAGGGGACGGGGACGGTTTAGGGTACAGGTTAGGGTATGAAAACGGTTTAGGGTGAGCGTACGTGTTAGGGTATGGGTTAGTGTTAGCGTACGGGTTAGGATTAGGGGACGGGTGAGGGTAAGGCTTCGGGTAAGGGTTAGGGTTAGGGTTAGGGTTAGGGTTAGGGTTACGGGACGGGGACAGGGACGGTTTAGGGTACAGGTTAGGGTACAACAGCAGTTTAGGGTGAGCGTACGTGTTAGGGTACGGGATAGTGTTAGCGTACGGGTTAGGATTAGGGGACGGGTGAGGGTAAGGCTTCAGTTAAGGGTTAGGGTTAGGGTTAGGGGACGGGGACGGTTTAGGGTACAGGTTAGGGTACGACAAAAGTTTAGGGTGAGCGTACGTGTTAGGGTACGGGTTAGTGTTAGCGTACGGGTTAGGATTAGGGGACGGGTGAGGGTAAGGCTTTGCGTAAGGGTTAGGGTTATGGTTAGGGTTAGGGTTAGGGGACGGGGACGGTTTAGGGTACAGGTTAGGGTACGTCAACGGTTTAGGGTGAGCGTACGTGTTAGGGTACGGGTTAGTGTTAGCGTACGAGTTAGGATTAGGGGACGGGTGAGGGTAAGGCTTCGGGTAAGGGTTAGGGTTAGGGTTAGGGTTAGGTTTAGGATTAGGGTTAGGGGACGTTTTAGGGTACAGGTTAGGGTACGACAACGGTTTAGGGTGAGCGTATGTGTTAGGGTACGGGTTAGTGTTAGCGTACGGGTGAGGATTAGGTGACGGGTGAGTGTAAGGCTTCGGGTAAGGGTTAGGGTTAGGGTTAGGGTTAGGGTTAGGGTTAGGGGACCCGGACGGTTTAGGGTACAGGTTAGGGTACGACAAAAGTTTAGGGTGAGCGTACGTGTTAAGGTACGGGTTAGTGTTAGCGTACGGGTTAGGATTAGGGGACGGGTGAGGGTAAGGTTTCGGGTAAGGGTTAGGGTTATGGTTAGGGTTAGGGTTAGGTGACGGGGACGGTTTAAGGTACAGGTTCGGCTGCGACAATGGTTTAGGGTGAGCGTACGTGTTAGGGTACGGGTTAGTGTTAGCGTACGGTTTAGGATTAGCGAACGGGTGAGGGTAAGGCTTCGGGTAAGGGTTAGGGTTAGGGTTAGGGCTAGGGTTAGGGTTAGGGGACGGGGACAGGGACGGTTTAGGGTACAGGTTAGGGTACGACAACGGTTTAGGGTGAGCGAACATGTTAGGGTATGGGTTAGTGTTAGCGTATGGGTTAGGATTAGGGGACGGGTGAGGGTAAGGCTTCGGGAAAGGGTTAGGATTAGGGTTAGGGTACGGGGACGGGAACGGGGACGGGGATGGTTTAGGGTACAGGTTAGGGTACGACAAAGATTTAGGGTGAGCGTACGTGTTAGGGTACGGGTTAGTGTTAGCGTACGGGTTAGGATTAGAGGACGGCTGAGGGTAAGGCTTCGGGTAAAGGTTAGGGTTAGGGTTAGGGTTAGGGTTAGGGGACGGGGACGGGGACGGTTTAGGGTACAGGTTAGGGTACGACAACGGTTTAGGGTGAGCGTACGTGTTAGGGTACGGGTTAGTGTTAGTGTACGGGTTAGGATTAGGGGACGGGTGAGTGTAAGGCTTCGCGTAAGGGTTAGGGTTAGGGTTAGGGTTAGGGTTAGGGTAGGGACGGGGACGGTATAGGGTACAGGTTAGGGTACGTCAACGGTTTAGGGTGAGCGTATGTGTTAGGGTACGGGTTAGTGTTAGTGTACGGGTTAGGATTAGGGGACGGGTGAGGGTAAGGCTTCGGGTAAGGGTTAGGGTTAGGGTTAGGGTTAGGGTTAGGGTTAGGGGACGGGGACGGTTTAGGGTACAAGTTAGTGTACGACAACGGTTTAGGGTGAGCGTACGTGTTATGGTATGGGTTAGTGTTAGCGTATGGGTTAGGATTAGGGGACGGGTGACGGTAAGGCTTCGGGTAAGGTTTAGGGTTAGGGTTAGGGTTAGGGTTAGGGGACGGGGACGGTTTAGGGTACAGGTTAGTGTACGACAAAAGTTTAGGTGAGCATACGTGTTAGGGTACGGGTTAGTGTTAGCGTACGAGTGAGGATTAGGGGACGGGTGAGTGTAAGGCTTCGGGTAAGGGTTAGGGTTAGGGTTAGGGTTAGGGTTAGGGTTAGGGTTAGGGGACTGGGACGGTTTAGGGTACAGGTTAGGGTACGACAACGGTTTAGGGTGAGCGTACGAGTTAGGGTACGGGTTAGTGTTAGCGCACGGGTTAGGATAAGGGGACTGCTGAGGGTAAGGCTTCGGGTAAGGGTTAGGGTTAGGGTTAGGGTTAGGGTTAGGGGACGGGGATGGTTTAGGGTACAGGTTAGGATACGACAACGGTTTAGGGTGAGCGTACGTGTTAGGGTACGGGTTAGTGTTAGCGTACGGCTTAGGATTAGGGGACGGGTGAGGGTAAGGCTTCGGGTAAGTGTTAGGGTTAGGGTTAGGGTTAGGGTTAGGGTTAGGGTACGGGGACGGTTTAGGGTACAGGTTAGTGTACGACAACGATTTAGGGTGAGCGTACGTGTTAGGGTACGGGTTAGTGTTAGCGTACAGGTTAGGATTAGGGGACGGGTGAGGGTAAGGCTTCGGGTAAGGGTTAGGGTTAGGGTTAGGGTTAGGGGACGGGGACGGTTTAGGGTACAGATTAGGGTATGACAACGGTTTAGGGTGAGCGTACGTGTTAGGGTACGGGTTAGTGTTAGCGTACGGATTAGGATTAGGGGACGGGTGAGGGTAAGGCTTCGGGTAAGGGTTAGTGTTAGGGTTAGGGTTAGGGTTAGGGGACGGGGACGGGGACGGTTTAGGGTACAGGTTAGGGTACGACAACGGTTTAGGGTGAGCGTACGTGTTAGGGTATGGGTTAGTGTTAGTGTACGGTTTAGGATTCGGGGACGGGTGAGGGTAAGGCTTCGGGTAAGGGTTAGGGTTAGGGTTAGGGTTACGGTTAGGGGATGGGGACGGTTTAGGGTACAGGTTAGTGTACGACAACGGTTTAGGGTGAGCGTACGTGTTAGGGTACGGGTTAGTGTTGGCGTTCGGGTTAGGATTAGGGGACGGGTGAGGGTAAGGCTTCAAGTAAGGGTTAGGGTTAGGGTTAGGGTTAGGGGATCGGGACGGGGACGGTTTAGAGTACAGGTTAGGGTACGACAACGGTTTAGGGTGAGCGTTCGTGTTAGGGTACGGGTTAGTGTTAGCGTAAGGGTTAGGATTAGGGGACGGGTGAGGGTAAGTCTTCGGGTAAGGGTTAGGGTTAGGGTTAGGGTTAGGGTTAGCGTTAGGGGACAGGGACGCTTTAGGGTACAGGTTAGGGTACGACAACGGTTTAGGGTGAGCGTACGTGTTAGGGTACGGGATAGTGTTAGCGTACGGGTTAGGATTAGGGGACGGGTGAGGGTAAGGCTTCGGGTAAGGGTTAGGGATAGTGTTAGGGTTAGGGTTAGGGTTACGGGACGGGGACAGGGACGGTTTAGGGTAGAGTTTAGGGTACGACAACAGTTTAGGGTGAGCGTAAGTGTTAGGGTACGGGTTAGTGTTAGCGTACGGGTTAGGAATAGGGGACGGGTGAGGGTAAGGCTTCGGGTAAGCGTTAGGGTTAAGGTTAGGGTTAGGGTTAGGGTTAGGGGACGGGGACGGTTTAGGGTACAAGTTAGGGTACGACAACGGTTTAGGGTGAGCGTACGTGTTAGGGTACTGGTTAGTGTTAGCGTACGGGTTAGGATTAGGGAACGGGTGAGGGTAAGGCTTCGGGTAAGGGTTAGGGTTAGGGTTAGGGGACGGGGACGGTTTAGGGTACAGGTTAGGGTACGACAAAATTTAGGGTGAGCGTACGTGTTAGGGTACGGCTTAGTGTTAGCGTACGGGTTAGGATTAGGGGACGGGTGTGGGTAAGGCTTCGCGTAAGGGTTAGGGTTAGGGTTAGGGTTAGGGTTAGGGGACGGGGAGGGCTTAGGGTACAGGTTAGGGTACGACAACGGTTTAGGGTGAGCGTACGTGTTAGGGTACGGGTTAGTGTTAGCGTACGGGTTAGGATTAGGGGACGGGTGAGGGTAAGGCTTCGGGTAAGGGTAAGGGTTAGGGTTAGGGTTAGGGTTAGGTTTAGGGTTAGGGTTAGGGGACGGTTTAGGGTACAGGTTAGGGTACGACAACGGTTTAGGGTGAGCGTACGTGTTAGGGTACGGGTTAGTGTTAGCGTACGGGTGAGGATTAGGTGACGGGTGAGTGTAAGGCTTCGGGTAAGGGTTAGGGTTAGGGTTAGGGTTAGGGTTAGGGGACCCGGACGGTTTAGGGTACAGGTTAGGGTACGACAAATGTTTAGGGTGAGCGTACGTGTTAAGGTACGGGTTAGTGTTAGCGTACGGGTTAGGATTAGGGGACGGGTGAGGGTAAGGCTTCGGGTAAGGGATAGGGTTACGGTTAGGGTTAGGGTTAGGGGACGGGGACGGTTTAGGGTACAGGTTCGGCTGCGACAATGGTTTAGGGTGAGCGTACGTGTTAGGGTACGGGTTAGTGTTAGCTTACGGGTTAGGATTAGCGGACGGGTGAGGGTAAGGCTTCGGGTAAGGGTTAGGGTTAGGGTTAGGGCTAGGGTTAGGGTTAGGGGACGGGGACAGGGACGGTTTAGGGTACAGGTTAGGGTACGACAACGGTTTAGGGTGAGCGTACATGTTAGGGTATGGGTTAGTGTTAGCGTATGGGTTAGGATTAGGGGACGGGTGATGTTAAGGCTTTGGGTAACGGTTAGGATTAGGGTTAGGGTACGGGGACGGGGATGGGGACGGGGATGGTTTAGGGTACAGGTTAGGGTACGACAAAGATTTAGGGTGAGCGTACGTGTTAGGGTACGGGTTAGTGTTAGCGTACGGGTTAGGATTAGAGGACGGCTGAGGGTAAGGCTTCGGGTAAAGGTTAGGGTTAGGGTTAGGGTTAGGGTTAGGGGACGGGGACGGGGACGGTTTAGGGTACAGGTTAGGGTACGACAACGGTTTAGGGTGAGCGTACGTGTTAGGGTACGGGTTAGTGTTAGTGTACGGGTTAGGATTAGGGGACGGGTGAGTGTAAGGCTTCGCGTAAGGGTTAGGGTTAGGGTTAGGGTTAGGGTTAGGGTTAGGGGACGGGGACGGTATAGGGTACAGGTTAGGGTACGTCAACGGTTTAGGGTGAGCGTATGTGTTAGGGTACGGGTTAGTGTTAGTGTACGGGTTAGGATTAGGGGACGGGTGAGGGTAAGGCTTCGGGTAAGGATTAGGGTTAGGGTTAGGGTTAGGGTTAGGGTTAGGGGACGGGGACGGTTTAGGGTACAAGTTAGTGTACGACAACGGTTTAGGGTGAGCGTACGTGTTATGGTATGGGTTAGTGTTAGCGTATGGGTTAGGATTAGGGGACGGGTGACGGTAAGGCTTCGGGTAAGGTTTAGGGTTAGGGTTAGGGTTAGGGTTAGGGGACGGGGACGGTTTAGGGTACAGGTTAGTGTACGACAAAAGTTTAGGTGAGCATACGTGTTAGGGTACGGGTTAGTGTTAGCGTACGAGTGAGGATTAGGGGACGGGTGAGTGTAAGGCTTCGGGTAAGGGTTAGGGTTAGGGTTAGGGTTAGGGTTAGGGTTAGGGTTAGGGGACTGGGACGGTTTAGGGTACAGGTTAGGGTACGACAACGGTTTAGGGTGAGCGTACGAGTTAGGGTACGGGTTAGTGTTAGCGCACGGGTTAGGATAAGGGGACTGGTGAGGGTAAGGCTTCGGGTAAGGGTTAGGGTTAGGGTTAGGGTTAGGGTTAGGGGACGGGGATGGTTTAGGGTACAGGTTAGGATACGACAACGGTTTAGGGTGAGCGTACGTGTTAGGGTACGGGTTAGTGTTAGCGTACGGCTTAGGATTAGGGGACGGGTGAGGGTAAGGCTTCGGGTAAGTGTTAGGGTTAGGGTTAGGGTTAGGGTTAGGGTTAGGGTACGGGGACGGTTTAGGGTACAGGTTAGTGTACGACAACGATTTAGGGTGAGCGTACGTGTTAGGGTACGGGTTAGTGTTAGCGTACAGGTTAGGATTAGGGGACGGGTGAGGGTAAGGCTTCGGGTAAGGGTTAGGGTTAGGGTTAGGGTTAGGGGACGGGGACGGTTTAGGGTACAGATTAGGGTATGACAACGGTTTAGGGTGAGCGTACGTGTTAGGGTACGGGTTAGTGTTAGCGTACGGATTAGGATTAGGGGACGGGTGAGGGTAAGGCTTCGGGTAAGGTTTAGTGTTAGGGTTAGGGTTAGGGTTAGGGGACGGGGACGGGGACGGTTTAGGGTACAGGTTAGGGTACGACAACGGTTTAGGGTGAGCGTACGTGTTAGGGTATGGGTTAGTGTTAGTGTACGGTTTAGGATTCGGGGACGGGTGAGGGTAAGGCTTCGGGTAAGGGTTAGGGTTAGGGTTAGGGTTACGGTTAGGGGATGGGGACGGTTTAGGGTACAGGTTAGTGTACGACAACGGTTTAGGGTGAGCGTACGTGTTAGGGTACGGGTTAGTGTTGGCGTTCGGGTTAGGATTAGGGGACGGGTGAGGGTAAGGCTTCAAGTAAGGGTTAGGGTTAGGGTTAGGGTTAGGGGATCGGGACGGGGACGGTTTAGAGTACAGGTTAGGGTACGACAACGGTTTAGGGTGAGCGTTCGTGTTAGGGTACGGGTTAGTGTTAGCGTAAGGGTGAGGATTAGGTGACGGGTGAGGGTAAGGCTTCGGGTAAGGGTTAGGGTTAGGGTTAGGGTTAGGGTTAGGGGACCCGGACGGTTTAGGGTACAGGTTAGGGTACGACAAATGTTTAGGGTGAGCGTACGTGTTAAGGTACGGGTTAGTGTTAGCGTACGGGTTAGGATTAGGGGACGGGTGAGGGTAAGGCTTCGGGTAAGGGATAGGGTTACGGTTAGGGTTAGGGTTAGGGTTAGGGGACGGTTTAGGGTACAGGTTAGGGTACGACAACGGTTTAGGGTGAGCGTACGTGTTAGGGTACGGGTTAGTGTTAGCGTACGGGTGAGGATTAGGTGACGGGTGAGTGTAAGGCTTCGGGTAAGGGTTAGGGTTAGGGTTAGGGTTAGGGTTAGGGGACCCGGACGGTTTAGGGTACAGGTTAGGGTACGACAAATGTTTAGGGTGAGCGTACGTGTTAAGGTACGGGTTAGTGTTAGCGTACGGGTTAGGATTAGGGGACGGGTGAGGGTAAGGCTTCGGGTAAGGGATAGGGTTACGGTTAGGGTTAGGGTTAGGGGACGGGGACGGTTTAGGGTACAGGTTCGGCTGCGACAATGGTTTAGGGTGAGCGTACGTGTTAGGGTACGGGTTAGTGTTAGCTTACGGGTTAGGATTAGCGGACGGGTGAGGGTAAGGCTTCGGGTAAGGGTTAGGGTTAGGGTTAGGGCTAGGGTTAGGGTTAGGGGACGGGGACAGGGACGGTTTAGGGTACAGGTTAGGGTACGACAACGGTTTAGGGTGAGCGTACATGTTAGGGTATGGGTTAGTGTTAGCGTATGGGTTAGGATTAGGGGACGGGTGATGTTAAGGCTTTGGGTAACGGTTAGGATTAGGGTTAGGGTACGGGGACGGGGATGGGGACGGGGATGGTTTAGGGTACAGGTTAGGGTACGACAAAGATTTAGGGTGAGCGTACGTGTTAGGGTACGGGTTAGTGTTAGCGTACGGGTTAGGATTAGAGGACGGCTGAGGGTAAGGCTTCGGGTAAAGGTTAGGGTTAGGGTTAGGGTTAGGGTTAGGGGACGGGGACGGGGACGGTTTAGGGTACAGGTTAGGGTACGACAACGGTTTAGGGTGAGCGTACGTGTTAGGGTACGGGTTAGTGTTAGTGTACGGGTTAGGATTAGGGGACGGGTGAGTGTAAGGCTTCGCGTAAGGGTTAGGGTTAGGGTTAGGGTTAGGGTTAGGGTTAGGGGACGGGGACGGTATAGGGTACAGGTTAGGGTACGTCAACGGTTTAGGGTGAGCGTATGTGTTAGGGTACGGGTTAGTGTTAGTGTACGGGTTAGGATTAGGGGACGGGTGAGGGTAAGGCTTCGGGTAAGGGTTAGGGTTAGGGTTAGGGTTAGGGTTAGGGTTAGGGGACGGGGACGGTTTAGGGTACAAGTTAGTGTACGACAACGGTTTAGGGTGAGCGTACGTGTTATGGTATGGGTTAGTGTTAGCGTATGGGTTAGGATAAGGGGACGGGTGACGGTAAGGCTTCGGGTAAGGTTTAGGGTTAGGGTTAGGGTTAGGGTTAGGGGACGGGGACGGTTTAGGGTACAGGTTAGTGTACGACAAAAGTTTAGGTGAGCATACGTGTTAGGGTACGGGTTAGTGTTAGCGTACGAGTGAGGATTAGGGGACGGGTGAGTGTAAGGCTTCGGGTAAGGGTTAGGGTTAGGGTTAGGGTTAGGGTTAGGGTTAGGGTTAGGGGACTGGGACGGTTTAGGGTACAGGTTAGGGTACGACAACGGTTTAGGGTGAGCGTACGAGTTAGGGTACGGGTTAGTGTTAGCGCACGGGTTAGGATAAGGGGACTGGTGAGGGTAAGGCTTCGGGTAAGGGTTAGGGTTAGGGTTAGGGTTAGGGTTAGGGGACGGGGATGGTTTAGGGTACAGGTTAGGATACGACAACGGTTTAGGGTGAGCGTACGTGTTAGGGTACGGGTTAGTGTTAGCGTACGGCTTAGGATTAGGGGACGGGTGAGGGTAAGGCTTCGGGTAAGTGTTAGGGTTAGGGTTAGGGTTAGGGTTAGGGTTAGGGTACGGGGACGGTTTAGGGTACAGGTTAGTGTACGACAACGATTTAGGGTGAGCGTACGTGTTAGGGTACGGGTTAGTGTTAGCGTACAGGTTAGGATTAGGGGACGGGTGAGGGTAAGGCTTCGGGTAAGGGTTAGGGTTAGGGTTAGGGTTAGGGGACGGGGACGGTTTAGGGTACAGATTAGGGTATGACAACGGTTTAGGGTGAGCGTACGTGTTAGGGTACGGGTTAGTGTTAGCGTACGGATTAGGATTAGGGGACGGGTGAGGGTAAGGCTTCGGGTAAGGGTTAGTGTTAGGGTTAGGGTTAGGGT
Organism: Delphinapterus leucas; assembly: GCF_059928025.1. Classification (NCBI taxonomy): domain Eukaryota; kingdom Metazoa; phylum Chordata; class Mammalia; order Artiodactyla; family Monodontidae; genus Delphinapterus; species Delphinapterus leucas. The sequence goes on along the minus strand of NW_028322246.1, from coordinate 4,546,316 downwards.
TAGGGGACGGGGACGGGGACGGTTTAGGGTACAGGTTAGGGTACGACAACGGTTTAGGGTGAGCGTACGTGTTAGGGTATGGGTTAGTGTTAGTGTACGGTTTAGGATTCGGGGACGGGTGAGGGTAAGGCTTCGGGTAAGGGTTAGGGTTAGGGTTAGGGTTACGGTTAGGGGATGGGGACGGTTTAGGGTACAGGTTAGTGTACGACAACGGTTTAGGGTGAGCGTACGTGTTAGGGTACGGGTTAGTGTTGGCGTTCGGGTTAGGATTAGGGGACGGGTGAGGGTAAGGCTTCAAGTAAGGGTTAGGGTTAGGGTTAGGGTTAGGGGATCGGGACGGGGACGGTTTAGAGTACAGGTTAGGGTACGACAACGGTTTAGGGTGAGCGTTCGTGTTAGGGTACGGGTTAGTGTTAGCGTAAGGGTTAGGATTAGGGGACGGGTGAGGGTAAGTCTTCGGGTAAGGGTTAGGGTTAGGGTTAGGGTTAGGGTTAGCGTTAGGGGACAGGGACGCTTTAGGGTACAGGTTAGGGTACGACAACGGTTTAGGGTGAGCGTACGTGTTAGGGTACGGGATAGTGTTAGCGTACGGGTTAGGATTAGGGGACGGGTGAGGGTAAGGCTTCGGGTAAGGGTTAGGGATAGTGTTAGGGTTAGGGTTAGGGTTACGGGACGGGGACAGGGACGGTTTAGGGTAGAGTTTAGGGTACGACAACAGTTTAGGGTGAGCGTAAGTGTTAGGGTACGGGTTAGTGTTAGCGTACGGGTTAGGAATAGGGTACGGGTGAGGGTAAGGCTTCGGGTAAGCGTTAGGGTTAAGGTTAGGGTTAGGGTTAGGGTTAGGGGACGGGGACGGTTTAGGGTACAAGTTAGGGTACGACAACGGTTTAGGGTGAGCGTACGTGTTAGGGTACTGGTTAGTGTTAGCGTACGGGTTAGGATTAGGGAACGGGTGAGGGTAAGGCTTCGGGTAAGGGTTAGGGTTAGGGTTAGGGGACGGGGACGGTTTAGGGTACAGGTTAGGGTACGACAAAAGTTTAGGGTGAGCGTACGTGTTAGGGTACGGGTTAGTGTTAGCGTACGGGTTAGGATTAGGGGACGGGTGTGGGTAAGGCTTCGCGTAAGGGTTAGGGTTAGGGTTAGGGTTAGGGTTAGGGGACGGGGAGGGCTTAGGGTACAGGTTAGGGTACGACAACGGTTTAGGGTGAGCGTACGTGTTAGGGTACGGGTTAGTGTTAGCGTACGGGTTAGGATTAGGGGACGGGTGAGGGTAAGGCTTCGGGTAAGGGTAAGGGTTAGGGTTAGGGTTAGGGTTAGGTTTAGGGTTAGGGTTAGGGGACGGTTTAGGGTACAGGTTAGGGTACGACAACGGTTTAGGGTGAGCGTACGTGTTAGGGTACGGGTTAGTGTTAGCGTACGGGTGAGGATTAGGTGACGGGTGAGTGTAAGGCTTCGGGTAAGGGTTAGGGTTAGGGTTAGGGTTAGGGTTAGGGGACCCGGACGGTTTAGGGTACAGGTTAGGGTACGACAAATGTTTAGGGTGAGCGTACGTGTTAAGGTACGGGTTAGTGTTAGCGTACGGGTTAGGATTAGGGGACGGGTGAGGGTAAGGCTTCGGGTAAGGGATAGGGTTACGGTTAGGGTTAGGGTTAGGGGACGGGGACGGTTTAGGGTACAGGTTCGGCTGCGACAATGGTTTAGGGTGAGCGTACGTGTTAGGGTACGGGTTAGTGTTAGCTTACGGGTTAGGATTAGCGGACGGGTGAGGGTAAGGCTTCGGGTAAGGGTTAGGGTTAGGGTTAGGGCTAGGGTTAGGGTTAGGGGACGGGGACAGGGACGGTTTAGGGTACAGGTTAGGGTACGACAACGGTTTAGGGTGAGCGTACATGTTAGGGTATGGGTTAGTGTTAGCGTATGGGTTAGGATTAGGGGACGGGTGATGTTAAGGCTTTGGGTAACGGTTAGGATTAGGGTTAGGGTACGGGGACGGGGATGGGGACGGGGATGGTTTAGGGTACAGGTTAGGGTACGACAAAGATTTAGGGTGAGCGTACGTGTTAGGGTACGGGTTAGTGTTAGCGTACGGGTTAGGATTAGAGGACGGCTGAGGGTAAGGCTTCGGGTAAAGGTTAGGGTTAGGGTTAGGGTTAGGGTTAGGGGACGGGGACGGGGACGGTTTAGGGTACAGGTTAGGGTACGACAACGGTTTAGGGTGAGCGTACGTGTTAGGGTACGGGTTAGTGTTAACGTACGGGTTAGGATTAGGGGACGGGTGAGGGTAAGGCTTCGGGTAAGTGTTAGGGTTAGGGTTAGGGTTAAGGTTAGGGGACGTGGACGGTTTTGGGTACAGGTTAGGGTACGTCAACCGTTTAGGGGGAGCGTACGTGTTAGGGTACGGGTTAGTGTTAGCGTACGGGTTAGGATTAGGGGACGGGTGAGGGTAAGGCTTCGGGTAAGGGTTAGTGTTAGGGTTAGGGTTAGGGGACGGGGACGGTTTAGGGTACAGGTTAGGGTACGACAACGGTTTAGGGTGAGCGTACGTGTTAGGGTACGGGTTAGTGTTAGCGTACGGGTGAGGATTAGGGGACGGGTGAGGGTAAGGCTTCGGGTAAGGGTTAGGGTTAGGACTAGGGTTAGGTTTAGGGTTAGGGGACGGGGACGGTTTAGGGTACAGGTTAGGGTACAACAACGGTTTAGGGTGAGCGTACGTGTTAGAGTACGGGTTAGTGTTAGCGTACGGGTTAGGATTAGGGGACGGGTGAGCGTAAGGCTTCGGGTAAGGGTTAGGGTTAGGGTTAGGGTTAGGGTTAGGGTTAGGGGACGGGGACGGTTTAGGGTACAGGTTAGGGTACGACAATGTTTTAGGGTGAGCGTACGTGTTTGGGTACGGGTTAGTGTTAGCGTACGGGTGAGGATTAGGGGACGGGTGAGGGTAAGGCTTCGGGTAAGGTTTAGGTTTAGGGTTAGGGGACGGGGACGGTTTAGGGTACAGGTTAGGGTACGACAACGGTTTAGGGTGAGCGTACGAGTTAGGGTACGGTTTAGTGTTAGCACACGGTTTAGGATAAGGGGACGGGTGAGGGTAAGGCTTCGGGTAAGGGTTAGGGTTAGGGTTAGGGTGAGGGTTAGGGGACGGGGACGGTTTAGGGTACAGGTTAGGGTACGACAACGGTTTAGGGTGAGCGTACGTGTTAGGGTACGGGTTAGTGTTAGCGTACGGCTTAGGATTAGGGGACGGGTGAGGGTAAGGCTTCGGGTAAGTGTTAGGGTTAGGGTTAGGGTTAGGGTTAGTGTTAAGGTACGGGGACAGTTTAGGGTACAGGTTAGGGTACGACAACGATTTAGGGTGAGCGTACGTGTTAGGGTACGGGTTAGTGTTAGCGTACAGGTTAGGATTAGGGGACGGGTGAGGGTAAGGCTTCGGGTAAGGGTTAGGGTTAGGGTTAGGATTAGGGTTAGGGGACGGGGACGCTTTAGGGTACAGATTAGGGTATGACAACGGTTTAGGGTGAGCGTACGTGTTAGGGTATGGGTTAGTGTTAGCGTACGGATTAGGATTAGGGGACGGGTGAGGGTAAGGCTTCGGGTAAGGGTTAGTGTTAGGGTTAGGGTTAGGGTTAGGGGACGGGGACGGGGACGGTTTAGGGTACAGGTTAGGGTACGTCAACGGTTTAGGGTGAGCGTACGTGTTAGGGTACGGGTTAGTGTTAGTGTACGGGTTAGGATTAGGGCACGGGAGAGGGTAAGGCTTCGGGTAAGGGTTAGGGTTAGGGTTAGGGGTAGGGTTAGGGTTAGGGGACGGGGACGGTTTAGGGTACAAGTTAGGGTACGACAACGGTTTAGGGTGAACGTACGTGTTAGGGTATGGGTTAGTATTAGCGTACGGGTTAGGATTAGGGGACGGGTGAGGGTAAGGCTTCGGGAAAGGGTTAGGGTTAGGGTTAGAGTTACGGTTAGGGGAAGGGAACGGGGACGGTTCAGGGTACAAGTTAGGGTACGACAACGGTTTAGGGTGAGCGTACGTGTTAGGGTACGTGTTAGTGTTAACGTACGGGTTAGGATTAGGGGACGGGTGAGGGTAAGGCTTCGGGTAAGTGTTAGGGTTAGGGTTAGGGTTAAGGTTAGGGGACGTGGACGGTTTAGGGTACAGGTTAGGGTACGACAACCGTTTAGGGGGAGCGTACGTGTTAGGGTACGGGTTAGTGTTAGCGTACGGGTTAGGATTAGGGGACGGTTGAGGGTAAGGCTTCGGGTTAGGGTTAGTGTTAGGGTTAGGGTTAGGGTACGGGGACGGGGACGGTTTAGGGTACAGGTTAGGGTACGACAACGGTTTAGGGTGCACGTAGGTGTTAGGGTACGGGTTAGTGTTAGCGTACGGGTGAGGATTAGGAATGGGTGAGGGTAAGGCTTCGGGTAAGGGTTAGGGTTAGGACTAGGGTTAGGTTTAGGGTTAGGGGACGGGGACGGTTTAGGGTACAGGTTAGGGTACAACAACGGTTTAGGGTGAGCGTACGTGTTAGGGTACGGGTTAGTGTTAGCGTACGGGTTAGGATTAGGGGACGGGTGAGCGTAAGGCTTCGGGTAAGGGTTAGGGTTAGGGTTAGGGTTAGGGTTAGGGTTAGGGTTAGGGGACGGGGATGGTTTAGGGTACAGGTTAGGATACGACAACGGTTTTGGGTGAGCGTACGTGTTAGGGTACGGGTTAGTGTTAGCGTACGGCTTAGGATTAGGGGACGGGTGAGGGTAAGGCTTCGGGTAAGTGTTAGGGTGAGGGTTAGGGTTAGGGTTAGGGTTAGGGTACGGGGACGGTTTAGGGTACAGGTTAGGGTACGACAACGATTTAGGGTGAGCGTACGTGTTAGGGTACGGGTTAGTGTTAGCGTACAGGTTAGGATTAGGGGACGGGTGAGGGTAAGGCTTCGGGTAAGGGTTAGGGTTAGGGTTAGGGGACGGGGACGGTTTAGGGTACAGATTAGGGTATGACAACGGTTTAGGGTGAGCGTACGTGTTAGGGTACGGGTTAGTGTTAGCGTACGGATTAGGATTAGGGGACGGGTGAGGGTAAGGCTTCGGGTAAGGGTTAGTGTTAGGGTTAGGGTTAGGGTTAGGGGACGGGGACGGGGACGGTTTAGGGTACAGGTTAGGGTACGACAACGGTTTAGGGTGAGCGTACGTGTTAGGGTACGGGTTAGTGTTAGCGTACGGTTTAGGATTCGGGGACGGGTGAGGGTAAGGCTTCGGGTAAGGGTTAGGGTTAGGGTTAGGGTTACGGTTAGGGGATGGGGACGGTTTAGGGTACAGGTTAGTGTACGACAACGGTTTAGGGTGAGCGTACGTGTTAGGGTACGGGTTAGTGTTGGCGTACGGGTTAGGATTAGGGGACGGGTGAGGGTAAGGCTTCGGGTAAGGGTTAGGGTTAGGGTTAGGGTTAGGGGATCGGGACGGGGACGGTTTAGGGTACAGGTTAGGGTACAACAACGGTTTAAGGTGAGCTTAGGTGTTAGGGTACGGGTTAGTGTTAGCGTAAGGATTAGGATTAGGGAACGGGTGAGGGTAAGTCTTCGGGTAAGGGTTAGGGTTAGGGTTAGGGTTAGGGTTAGCGTTAGGGGACGGGGACGCTTTAGGGTACAGGTTAGGGTACGACAACGGTTTAGGGTGAGCGTACGTGTTAGGGTACGGGATAGTGTTAGCTTACGGGTTAGGATTAGCGGACGGGTGAGGGTAAGGCTTCGGGTAAGGGTTAGGGTTAGGGTTAGGGCTAGGGTTAGGGTTAGGGGACGGGGACAGGGACGGTTTAGGGTACAGGTTAGGGTACGACAACGGTTTAGGGTGAGCGTACATGTTAGGGTATGGGTTAGTGTTAGCGTATGGGTTAGGATTATGGGACGGGTGATGTTAAGGCTTCGGGTAAGGGTTAGGATTAGGGTTAGGGTACGGGGACGGGGACGGGGACGGGGATGGTTTAGGGTACAGGTTAGGGTACGACAAAGATTTAGGGTGAGCGTACGTGTTAGGGTACGGGTTAGTGTTAGCGTACGGGTTAGGATTAGAGAACGGCTGAGGGTAAGGCTTCGGGTAAACGTTAGGGTTAGGGTTAGAGTTAGGGTTAGGGGACGGGGACGGGGACGGTTTAGGGTACAGGTTAGGGTACGTCAACGGTTTAGGGTGAGCGTACGTGTTAGGGTACGGGTTAGTGTTAGTGTACGGGTTAGGATTAGGGCACGGGTGAGGGTAAGGCTTCGGGTAAGGGTTAGGGTTAGGGTTAGGGTTAGGGTTAGGGTTAGGGGACGGGGACGGTTTAGGGTACAAGTTAGGGTACGACAACGGTTTAGGGTGAGCGTACGTGTTAGGGTATGGGTTAGTGTTAGCGTACGGGTGAGGATTAGGGGACGGGTGAGGGTAAGGCTTCGGGTAAGGGTTAGGGTTAGGGTTAGGGGACGGGGACGGTTTAGGGTACAGGTTAGGGTACGACAACGGTTTAGGGTGAGCGTACGAGTTAGGGTACGGGTTAGTGTTAACACACGGTTTAGGATAAGGGGACGGGTGAGGGTAAGGCTTCGGGTAAGGGTTAGGGTTAGGGTTAGGGTTAGGGTTAGGGTTAGGGGACGGGGACGGTTTAGGGTACAGGTTCGGCTGCGACAATGGTTTAGGGTGAGCGTACGTGTTAGGGTACGGGTTAGTGTTAGCGTACGGGTTAGGATTAGCGGACGGGTGAGGGTAAGGCTTCGGGTAAGTGTTAGGGTTAGGGTTAGGGCTAGGGTTAGGGTTAGGGGACGGGGACAGGGACGGTTAAGGGTACAGGTTAGGGTACGACAACGGTTTAGGGTGAGCGTACATGTTAGGGTATGTGTTAGTGTTAGCGTACGGGTTAGGAATAGGGGACGGGTGAGGGTAAGGCTTCGGGTAAGGGTTAGGGTTAGGGTTAGGGGACGGGGACGGGGACGGGGACGGTTTAGGGTACAGGTTAGGGTACGACAACGATTTAGGGTGAGCGTACGTGTTAGGGTACGGGTTAGTGTTAGCGTACGGGTTAGGATTAGAGGACGGCTGAGGGTAAGGCTTCGGGTAAAGTTTAGGGTTAGGGTTAGGGTTAGGGGACGGGGACGGGGACGGTTTAGGGTACACGTTAGGGTACGACAACGGTTTAGGGTGAGCGTACGTGTTAGGGTACGGGTTAGTGTTAGCGTACGGGTTAGGATTAGGGGGCGGGTGAGTGTAAGGCTTCGGGTAAGGGTTAGGGATAGGGTTAGGGTTAGGTTTAGGGTTAGGGGACGGGGACGGTTTAGGGTACAGGTTAGGGTACGTCAACGGTTTAGGGTGAGCGTACGTGTTAGGGTACGGGTTAGTGTTAGTGTACGGGTTAGGATTAGGGGACGGGTGAGGGTAAGGCTTCGAGTAAGGGTTAGGGTTAGGGTTAGGGTTAGGGTTAGGGTTAGGGGACGGGGACGGTTTAGGGTACAAGTTAGGGTATGACAACGGTTTAGGGTGAGCGTACGTGTTAGGGTATGGGTTAGTGTTAGCGTACGGGTGAGGATTAGGTGACGGGTGAGTGTAAGGCTTCGGGTAAGGGTTAGGGTTAGGGTTAGGGTTAGGGTTAGGGTTAGGGGACCCGGACGGTTTAGGGTACAGGTTAGGGTACGACAAAGGTTTAGGGTGAGCGTACGTGTTAAGGTACGGGTTAGTGTTAGCGTACGGTTTAGGATTAGGGGAAGGGTGAGGGTAAGGCTTCGGGTAAGGGATAGGGTTACGGTTAAGGTTAGGGTTAGGGGACGGGGACGGTTTAGGGTACAGGTTCGGCTGCGACAATGGTTTAGGGTGAGCGTACGTGTTAGGGTATGGGTTAGTGTTAGCTTACGGGTTAGGATTAGCGGACGGGTGAGGGTAAGGCTTCGGGTAAGTGTTAGGGTTAGGGTTAGGGCTAGGGTTAGGGTTAGGGGACGGGGACAGGGACGGTTTAGGGTACAGGTTAGGGTACGACAACGGTTTAGGGTGAGCGTACATGTTAGGGTATGGGTTAGTGTTAGCGTATGGGTTAGGATTAGGGGACGGGTGATGTTAAGGCTTCGGGTAAGGGTTAGGATTAGGGTTAGGGTACGGGGACGGGGACGGGGACGGGGATGGTTTAGGGTACACGTTAGGGTACGACAAAGATTTAGGGTGAGCGTACGTGTTAGGGTACGGGTTAGTGTTAGCGTACGGGTTAGGATTAGAGAACGGCTGAGGGTAAGGCTTCGGGTAAAGGTTAGGGTTAGGGTTAGAGTTAGGGTTAGGGGACGGGGACGGGGACGGTTTAGGGTACAGGTTAGGGTACGTCAACGGTTTAGGGTGAGCGTACGTGTTAGGGTACGGGTTAGTGTTAGTGTACGGGTTAGGATTAGGGCACGGGTGAGGGTAAGGCTTCGGGTAAGGGTTAGGGTTAGGGTTAGGGTTAGGGTTAGGGTTAGGGGACGGGGACGGTTTAGGGTACAAGTTAGGGTACGACAACGGTTTAGGGTGAGCGTACGTGTTAGGGTATGGGTTAGTGTTAGCGTACGGGTTAGGATTAGGGGACGGGTGAGGGTAAGGCTTCGGGAAAGGGTTAGGGTTAGGGTTAGAGTTACGGTTAGGGGACGGGCACGGGGACGGTTTAGGGTACAAGTTAGGGTACGACAACGGTTTAGGGTGAGCGTACGTGTTAGGGTACGGGTTAGTGTTAACGTACGGGTTAGGATTAGGGGACGGGTGAGGGTAAGGCTTCGGGTAAGTGTTACGGTTAGGGTTAGGGTTAAGGTTAGGGGACGTGGACGGTTTAGGGTACAGGTTAGGGTACGACAACCGTTTAAGGGGAGCGTACGTGTTAGGGTACGGGTTAGTGTTAGCGTACGGGTTAGAATTAGGGGACGGGTGAGGGTAAGGCTTCGGGTAAGGGTTAGTGTTAGGGTTAGGGTTAGGGGACGGGGACGGGGACGGTTTAGGGTACAGGTTAGGGTACGACAACGGTTTAGGGTGAGCGTACGTGTTAGGGTACAGGTTAGTGTTAGCGTACGGGTGAGGATTAGGGGACGGGTGAGGGTAAGGCTTCGGGTAAGGGTTAGGGTTAGGACTAGGGTTAGGTTTAGGGTTAGGGGACGGGGACGGTTTAGGGTACAGGTTAGGGTACAACAACGGTTTAGGGTGAGCGTACGTGTTAGGGTACGGGTTAGTGTCAGCTTACAGGTTAGTATTAGGGGACGGGTGAGCGTAAGGCTTCGGGTAAGGGTTAGGGTTAGGGTTAGGGTTAGGGTTAGGGTTAGAGGACGGGGACGGTTTAGGGTACAGGTTAGGGTACGACAATGTTTTAGGGTGAGCGTACGTGTTAGGGTACGGGTTAGTGTTAGCGTACGGGTGAGGATTAGGGGACGGGTGAGGGTAAGGCTTCGGGTAAGGGTTAGGGTTAGGGTTAGGGGACGGGGACGATTTAGGGTACAGGTTAGGGTACGACAACGGTTTAGGGTGAGCGTACGAGTTAGGGTACGGGTTAGTGTTAGCACACGGTTTAGGATAAGGGGACGGGTGAGGGTAAGGCTTCGGGTAAGGGTTAGGGTTAGGGTTAGGGTTAGGGTTAGGGTTAGGGGACGGGGACGGTTTAGGGTACAGGTTCGGCTGCGACAATGGTTTAGGGTGAGCGTACGTGTTAGGGTACGGGTTAGTGTTAGCGTACGGGTTAGGATTAGCGGACGGGTGAGGGTAAGGCTTCGGGTAAGTGTTAGGGTTAGGGTTAGGGCTAGGGTTAGGGTTAGGGGACGGGGACAGGGACGGTTAAGGGTACAGGTTAGGGTACGACAACGGTTTAGGGTGAGCGTACATGTTAGGGTATGTGTTAGTGTTAGCGTACGGGTTAGGATTAGGGGACGGGTGAGGGTAAGGCTTCGGGTAAGGGTTAGGGTTAGGGTTAGGGGACGGGGACGGGGACGGGGACGGTTTAGGGTACAGGTTAGGGTACGACAACGATTTAGGGTGAGCGTACGTGTTAGGGTACGGGTTAGTGTTAGCGTACGGGTTAGGATTAGAGGACGGCTGAGGGTAAGGCTTCGGGTAAAGTTTAGGGTTACGGTTAGGGTTAGGGGACGGGGACGGGGACGGTTTAGGGTACAAGTTAGGGTACGACAACGGTTTAGGGTGAGCGTACGTGTTAGGGTACGGGTTAGTGTTAGCGTACGGGTTAGGATTAGGGGGCGGGTGAGTGTAAGGCTTCGGGTAAGGGTTAGGGATAGGGTTAGGGTTAGGTTTAGGGTTAGGGGACGGGGACGGTTTAGGGTACAGTTTAGGGTACGTCAACGGTTTAGGGTGAGCGTACGTGTTAGGGTACGGGTTAGTGTTAGTGTACGGGTTAGGATTAGGGGACGGGTGAGGGTAAGGCTTCGAGTAAGGGTTAGGGTTAGGGTTAGGGTTAGGGTTAGGGTTAGGGGACGGGGACGGTTTAGGGTACAAGTTAGGGTATGACAACGGTTTAGGGTGAGCGTACGTGTTAGGGTATGGGTTAGTGTTAGCGTACGGGTTAGGACTAGGGGACGGGTGAGTGTAAGGCTTCGGGTAAGGGTTAGGGTTAGGGTTAGGGTTAGGGTTAGGGTTAGGGGACGGGGACGGTTTAGGGTACAGGTTAGTGTACGACAAAGGTTTAGGGTGAGCGTACGTGTTAGGGTACGGGTTAGTGTTAGCGTACGGGTGAGGATTAGGGGACGGGTGAGTGTAAGGCTTCGGGTAAGGGTTAGGGTTAGGGTTAGGGTTAGGGTTAAGGGACGGGGACGGGGATGGTTTAGGGTACAGGTTACGGTATGACAACGGTTTAGGGTGAGCGTACGTGTTAGGGTATGGGTTAGTGTTAGCGTACGGGTTAGGATTAGGGGACGGGTGAGGTTAAGGCTTCGGGAAAGGGGTAGGGTTAGGGTTAGGGTTAGGGTTAGGGGACGTGGACGGTTTAGGGTACAGGTTAGGGTACGACAACCGTTTAGGGTGAGCGTTCGTGTTAGGGTACGGGTTAGTGTTAGCGTACGGGTTAGGATTAGGTGACGGATGAGGGTAAGGCTTCGGGTAAGGGTTATGGTTAGGGTTAGGGTTAGGGTTAGGTTTAGGGGACGGGGACGGTTTAGGGTACAGGTTAGGGTACGACAACGGTTTAGGGTGAACGTACGTGTTAGGGTACGGGTTAGTGTTAGCGTACGGGTTAGGATTAGGGGACGGGTGAGGGTAAGGCTTCGGGTAAGGGTTAGGGTTAGGGTTAGGGTTAGGTTTAGCTTTAGGGGACGGGGACGGTTTAGGGTACAGGTTAGGGTACGACAACGGTTTAGGGTGAGCGTACGTGTTAGGGTACGGGTTAGTGTTAGCGTACGGGTTAGGATTATGGGACGGGTGAGGGTAAGGCTTCGGGTAAGGGTTAGGGTTAGGGTTAGGGTTAGGGTTAGGGTTAGGGGACGGGGACGGTTTAGGGTACAGGTTAGTGTACGACAACGTTTTAGGGTGAGCGTACGTGTTAGGGTACGGGTTAGTGTTAGCGTACGGGTGAGGATTAGGGGACGGGTTAGGGTAAGGCTTCGGGTAAGGGTTAGGGTTAGGGTTAGGGGACGGGGACGGTTTAGGGTACAGGTTAGGGTACGACAACGGTTTAGGGTGAGCGTACGTGTTAGGGTACAGGTTAGTGTTAGCGTACGGGTTAGGATTAGGGGACGGGTGAGGGTAAGGCTTCGGGTAAGGGATAGGGTTAGGGTTAGGGTTAGGGTTAGGGGACGGGGACGGTTTAGGGTACAGGTTAGGGTATGACAACGGTTTAGGGTGAGCGTACATGTTAGGGTACGGGTTAGTGTTAGCGTACGGGTTAGGATTAGGCGACTGGTGAGGGTAAGGCTTCGGGTAAGGGTTAGGGTTAGGGTTAGGGTTAGGGTTAGGGTTACGGGACGGGGACAGGGACGGTTTAGGGTACAGGTTAGGGTACAACAGCAGTTTAGGGTGAGCGTACGTGTTAGGGTACGGGATAGTGTTAGCGTACGGGTTGGGATTAGGGGACGGGTGAGGGTAAGGCTTCAGTTAAGGGTTAGGGTTAGGGTTAGGGTTAGGGGACGGGGACGGTTTAGGGTACAGGTTAGGGTACGACAACGGTTTAGGGTGAGCGTACGTTTTAGGGTACGGTTAGTGTTAGCGTACGGGTTAGGATTAGGGGACAGGTGAGGGTAAGGCTTCGGGTAAGGGTTAGGGTTAGGGTTAGGGGACGGGGACGGTTTAGGGTACAAGTTAGGGTACGACAACGGTTTAGGTTGAGCGTACGTGTTAGGGTACTGGTTAGTGTTAGCGTACGGGTTAGGATTAGGGAACGGGTGAGGGTAAGGCTTCGGGTAAGGGTTAGGGTTAGGGTTAGGGGACAGGGACGGTTTAGGGTACAGGTTAGGGTACGACAACGATTTAGGGTGAGCGTACGTGTTAGGGTACGGTTTAGTGTTAGCGTACGGGTTAGGATTAGGGGACGGGTGAGGGTAAGGCTTCGCGTAAGGGTTAGGGTTAGGGTTAGGGTTAGGGTTAGGGGACGGCGACGGTTTAGGGTACAGGTTAGGGTACGACAACGGTTTAGGGTGAGCGTACGTGTTAGGGTACGGGTTAGTGTTAGCGTACGAGTTAGGATTAGGGGACGGGTGAGGGTAAGGCTTCGGGTAAGGGTTAGGGTTAGGGTTAGGGTTAGGTTTAGGATTAGGGTTAGGGGACGGTTTAGGGTACAGGTTAGAGTACGACAACGGTTTAGGGTGAGCGTACGTGTTAGGGTACGGGTTAGTGTTAGCGTACGGGTGAGGATTCGGTGACGGGTGAGTGTAAGGCTTCGGGTAAGGGTTAGGGTTAGGGTTAGGGTTAGGGTTCGGGTTAGGGGACCCGGACGGTTTAGGGTACAGGTTATGGTACGACAAAAGTTTAGGGTGAGCGTACGTGTTAAGGTACGGGTTAGTGTTAGCGTACGGGTTAGGATTAGGGGACGGGTGAGGGTAAGGCTTCGGGTAAGGGTTAGGGTTACGTTTAGGGTTAGGGTTAGGTGACGGGTACGGTTTAAGGTACAGGTTCGGCTGCGACAATGGTTTAGGGTGAGCGTACGTGTTAGGGTACGGGTTAGTGTTAGCGTACGGTTTAGGATTAGCGAACGGGTGAGGGTAAGGCTTCGGGTAAGGGTTAGGGTTAGGGTTAGGGCTAGGGTTAGGGTTAGGGGACGGGGACAGGGACGGTTTAGGGTACAGGTTAGGGTACGACAACGGTTTAGGGTGAGCGTACATGTTAGGGTATGGGTTAGTGTTAGCGTATGGATTAGGATTAGGGGACGGGTGAGGGTAAGGCTTCGGGTAAGCGTTAGGATTAGGGTTAGGGTACGGGGACGGGAACGGGGACGGGGATGGTTTAGGGTACAGGTTAGGGTACGACAAAGATTTAGGGTGAGCGTACGTGTTAGGGTACGGGTTAGTGTTAGGGTACGGGTTAGGATTAGAGGACGGCTGAGGGTAAGGCTTCGGGTAAAGGTTAGGGTTAGGGTTAGGGTTAGGGGACGGGGACGGGGACGGTTTAGGGTACAGGTTGGGGTACGACAACGGTTTAGGTTGAGCGTACCTGTTAGGGTACGGGTTAGTGTTAGTGTACGGGTTAGGATTAGGGGACGGGTGAGTGTAAGGCTTCGGGTAAGGGTTAGGATTAGGGTTAGGGTTAGGGTTAGGGTTAGGGGACGGGGACGGTATAGGGTACAGGTTAGGGTACGTCAACGGTTTAGGGTGAGCGTATGTGTTAGGGTACGGGTTAGTGTTAGTGTACGGGTTAGGATTAGGGGACGGGTGAGGGTAAGGCTTCGGGTAAGGGTTAGGGTTAGGGTTAGGGTTAGGGTTAGGGTTAGGGGACGGGGACGGTTTAGGGTACAAGTTAGTGTACGACAACGGTTTAGGGTGAGCGTACGTGTTAGGGTATGGGTTAGTGTTAGCGTACGGGTTAGGATTAGGGGACGGGTGACGGTAAGGCTTCGGGTAAGGTTTAGGGTTAGGGTTAGGGTTAGGGTTAGGGGACGAGAACGGTTTAGGGTACAGGTTAGTGTACGACAAAAGTTTAGGTGAGCGTACGTGTTAGGGTACGGGTTAGTGTTAGTGTACGGGTTAGGATTAGGGGACGGGTGAGTGTAAGGCTTCGGGTAAGGGTTAGGGTTAGGGTTAGGGTTAGGGTTAGGGTTAGGGGACTGGGACGGTTTAGGGTACAGGTTAGGGTACGACAACGGTTTAGGGTGAGCGTACGTGTTAGGGTACGGGTTAGTGTTAGCGTACGGCTTAGGATTAGGGGACGGGTGAGGGTAAGGCTTCGGGTAAGTGTTAGGGTTAGGGTTAGGGTTAGGGTTAGGGTTAGGGTACGGGGACGGTTTAGGGTACAGGTTAGGGTACGACAACGATTTAGGGTGAGCGTACGTGTTAGGGTACGGGTTAGTGTTAGCGTACAGGTTAGGATTAGGGGACGGGTGAGGGTAAGGCTTCGGGTAAGGGTTAGGGTTAGGGTTAGGGTTAGGGGACTGGGACGGGGACGGTTTAGGGTACAGATTAGGGTATGACAACGGTTTAGGGTGAGCGTACGTGTTAGGGTACGGGTTAGTGTTAGCGTACGGATTAGGATTAGGGGACGGGTGAGGGTAAGGCTTCGGGTAAGGGTTAGTGTTAGGGTTAGGGTTAGGGTTAGGGGACGGGGACGGGGACGGTTTAGGGTACAGGTTAGGATACGACAACGGTTTAGGGTGAGCGTACGTGTTAGGGTACGGGTTAGTGTTAGCGTACGGCTTAGGATTAGGGGACGGGTGAGGGTAAGGCTTCGGGTAAGTGTTAGGGTTAGGGTTAGGGTTAGGGTTAGGGTTAGGGTACGGGGACGGTTTAGGGTACAGGTTAGGGTACGACAACGATTTAGGGTGAGCGTACGTGTTAGGGTACGGGTTAGTGTTAGCATACAGGTTAGGATTAGGGGACGGGTGAGGGTAAGGCTTCGGGTAAGGGTTAGGGTTAGGGTTAGGGTTAGGGGACTGGGACGGGGACGGTTTAGGGTACAGATTAGGGTATGACAACGGTTTAGGGTGAGCGTACGTGTTAGGGTACGGGTTAGTGTTAGCGTACGGATTAGGATTAGGGGACGGGTGAGGGTAAGGCTTCGGGTAAGGGTTAGTGTTAGGGTTAGGGTTAGGGTTAGGGGACGGGGACGGGGACGGTTTAGGGTACAGGTTAGGGTACGACAACGGTTTAGGGTGAGCGTACGTGTTAGGGTACGGGTTAGTGTTAGCGTACGGTTTAGGATTCGGGGACGGGTGAGGGTAAGGCTTCGGGTAAGGGTTAGGGTTAGGGTTAGGGTTACGGTTAGGGGATGGGGACGGTTTAGGGTACAGGTTAGTGTACGACAACGGTTTAGGGTGAGCGTACGTGTTAGGGTACGGGTTAGTGTTGGCGTACGGGTTAGGATTAGGGGACGGGTGAGGGTAAGGCTTCGGGTAAGGGTTAGGGTTAGGGTTAGGGTTAGGGGATCGGGACAGGGACGGTTTAGGGTACAGGTTAGGGTACGACAACGGTTTAGGGTGAGCTTACGTGTTAGGGTACGGGTTAGTGTTAGCGTAAGGGTTAGGATTAGGGGACGGGTGAGGGTAAGTCTTCGGGTAAGTGTTAGGGTTAGGGTTAGGGTTAGGGTTAGCGTTAGGGGACGGGGACGCTTTAGGGTACAGGTTAGGGTACGACAACGGTTTAGGGTGAGCGTACGTGTTAGGGTACGGGATAGTGTTAGCGTACGGGTTAGGATTAGGGGACGGGTGAGGGTAAGGCTTCCGGTAAGGGTAAGGGTTAGGGTTCGGGTTAGGGTTAGGTTTAGGGTTAGGGTTAGGGGACGGTTTAGGGTACAGGTTAGGGTATGACAACGGTTTAGGGTGAGCGTACGGGTTAGGGTACGGGTTAGTGTTAGCGTACGGGTGAGGATTAGGTGACGGGTGAGTGTAAGGCTTCGGGTAAGGGTTAGGGTTAGGGTTAGGGTTAGGGGACCCGGACGGTTTAGGGTACAGGTTAGGGTACGACAAAGGTTTAGGGTGAGCGTACGGGTTAAGGTACGGGTTAGTGTTAGCGTACGGGTTAGGATTAGGGGACGGGTGAGGGTAAGGCTTCGGGTAAGGGATAGGGTTACGGTTAGGGTTAGGGTTAGGGGACGAGGACGGTTTAGGGTACAGGTTAGGCTGCGACAATGGTTTAGGGTGAGCGTACGTGTTAGGGTACGGGTTAGTGTTAGCTTACGGGTTAGGATTAGCGGACGGGTGAGTGTAAGGCTTCGGGTAAGGGTTAGGGTTAGGGCTAGGGTTAGGTTTAGGGGACGGGGACAGGGACGGTTTAGGGTACAGGTTAGGGTACGACAACGGTTTAGGGTGAGCGTACATGTTAGGGTATGGGTTAGTGTTAGCGTATGGGTTAGGATTAGGGGACGGGTGAGGGTAAGGCTTCGGGTAAGGGTTAGGATTAGGGTTAGGGTACGGGGACGGGAACGGGGACGGGGATGGTTTAGGGTACAGGTTAGGGTACGACAAAGATTTAGGGTGAGCGTACGTGTTAGGGTACTGGTTAGTGTTAGCGTACGGGTTAGGATTAGAGGACGGCTGAGGGTAAGGCTTCGGGTAAAGGTTAGGGTTAGGGTTAGGGTTAGGGTTAGGGGACGGGGACGGGGACGGTTTAGGGTACAGGTTAGGGTACGACAACGGTTTAGGGTGAGCGTACGTGTTAGGGTACGGGTTAGTGTTAGTGTATGGGTTAGGATTAGGGGACGGGTGAGTGTAAGGCTTCGGGTAAGGGTTAGGGTTAGGGTTAGGGTTAGGGTTAGGGTTATGGGACGGGGACGGTATAGGGTACAGGTTAGGGTACGTCAACGGTTTAGGGTGAGCGTATGTGTTAGGGTACGGGTTAGTGTTAGTGTACGGGTTAGGATTAGGGGACGGGTGAGGGTAAGGCTTCGGGTAAGTGTTAGGGTTAGGGTTAGGGTTAGGGTTAGGGTTTGGGGACGGGGACGGTTTAGGGTACAAGTTAGTGTACGACAACGGTTTAGGGTGAGCGTACGTGTTAGGGTATGGGTTAGTGTTAGCGTACGGGTTAGGATTAGGGGACGGGTGACGGTAAGGCTTCGGGTAAGGTTTAGGGTTAGGGTTAGGGTTAGGGTTAGGGGACGGGGACGGTTTAGGGTACAGGTTAGTGTACGACAAAAGTTTAGGTGAGCGTACGTGTTAGGGTACGGGTTAGTGTTAGCGTACGAGTGAGGATTAGGGGACGGGTGAGTGTAAGGCTTCGGGTAAGGGTTAGGGTTAGGGTTAGGGTTAGGGTTAGGGTTAGGGGACGGGGACGGTTTAGGGTACAGGTTAGGGTACGACAACGGTTTAGGGTGAGCGTACGAGTTAGGGTACGGGTTAGTGTTAGCGCACGGGTTAGGATAAGGGGACGGGTGAGGGTAAGGCTTCGGGTAAGGGTTAGGGTTAGGGTTAGGGTTAGGGGACGGGGAAGGTTTAGGGTACAGGTTAGGGTACGACAACGGTTTAGGTTGAGCGTACGTGATAGGGTATGGGTTAGTGTTAGCGTACGGCTTAGGATTAGGGGACGGGTGAGGGTAAGGCTTCGGGTAAGTGTTAGGGTTAGGGTTAGGGTTAGGGTTAGGATTAGGGTACGGGGACGGTTTAGGGTACAGGTTAGGGTACGACAACGATTTAGGGTGAGCGTACGTGTTAGGGTACGGGTTAGTGTTAGCGTACAGGTTAGGATTAGGGGACGGGTGAGGGTAAGGCTTCGGGTAAGGGTTAGGGTTAGGGTTAGGGTTAGGGGACGGGGACGGTTTAGGGTACAGATTAGGGTATGACAACGGTTTAGGGTGAGCGTACGTGTTAGGGTACAGGTTAGTGTTAGCGTACGGATTAGGATTAGGGGACGGGTGAGGGTAAGGCTTCGGGTAAGGGTTAGTGTTAGGGTAAGGGTTAGGGTTAGGGGACGGGGACGGGGACGGTTTAGGGTACAGGTTAGGGTACGACAACGGTTTAGGGTGAGCGTACGTGTTAGGGTACGGGTTAGTGTTAGCGTACGGTTTAGGATTCGGGGACGGGTGAGGGTAAGGCTTCGGGTAAGGGTTAGTGTTAGGGTTAGGGTTACGGTTAGGGGATGGGGACGGTTTAGGGTACAGGTTAGTGTACGACAACGGTTTAGGGTGAGCGTACGTGTTAGGGTACGGGTTAGTGTTGGCGTACGGGTTAGGATTAGGGGACGGGTGAGGGTAAGGCTTCGGGTAAGGGTTAGGGTTAGGGTTAGGGTTAGGGGATCGGGACGGGGACGGTTTAGGGTACAGGTTAGGGTACGACAACGGTTTAGGGTGAGCTTACGTGTTAGGGTACGGGTTAGTGTTAGCGTAAGGGTTAGGATTAGGGGACGGGTGAGGGTAAGTCTTCGGGTAAGGGTTAGGGTTAGGGTTAGGGTTAGGGTTAGCGTTAGGGGACGGGGACGCTTTAGGGTACAGGTTAGGGTACGACAACGGTTTAGGTTGAGCGTACGTTTTAGGGTACGGGTTAGTGTTAGCGTACGGGTTAGGATTAGGGGACGGGTGAGGGTAAGGCTTCGGGTAAGGGTTAGGGTTAGGGTTAGGGTTAGGGGACGGGGACGGGGACGGCGACGATTTAGGGTACAGGTTAGTGTATGACAACGGTTTAGGGTGAGCGTACGTGTTAGGGTACGGGTTAGTGTTAGCGTAAAGGTTAGGATTAGGGGACGGGTGAGGGTAAGGCTTCGGGTAAGCGTTAGGGTTAGGGTTAGGGTTAGGGTTAGGGTTAGTGGACGGGGACGGTTTAGGGTACAGGTTAGGGTACGACAACGGTTTAGGGTGAGCGTACGTGTTAGGGTATGGGTTCGTGTTAGCGTACGGGTTAGGATTAGGGGACAGGTGAGGGTAAGGCTTCGGGTAAGGGTTAGGGTTAGGTTTAGGGGACGGGGACGGTTTAGGGTACAGGTTAGTGTACGACAACGGTTTAGGGTGAGCGTACGTGTTAGGGTACGGGTTAGTGTTAGCGTACGGGTTAGGATTAGGGGACGGGTGAGGGTAAGGCTTTGGGTAAGGTTTAGGGTTAGGGTTAGGGTTAGGGTTAGGGTTAGGGGAAGGGAAAGGGACGGTTTAGGGTACAGGTTAGGGTAGGACAACGGTTTAGGGTGAGCGTACATGTTAGTGTATGGTTTAGTGTTAGCGTACGGTTTAGGATTAGGTGACGGGTGAGGGTAAGGCTTCGGGTAAGGGTTAGGGTTAGGGTTAGGGTTAGGGGACGGGGACAGTTTAGGGTACAGGTTAGGGTACGACAACGGTTTAGGGTGAGCGTACGTGTTAGGGTACGGGTTAGTGTTAGCGTACGGGTGAGGATTAGGTGACGGGTGAGTGTAAGGCTTCGGGTAAGGGTTAGGGTTAGGGTTAGGGTTAGGGGACGGGGACGGTTTAGGGTACAGGTTACGGTACGACAACGGTTTAGGGTGAGCGTACGTGTTAGGGTACGGGTCAGTGTTAGCGTACGGGTTAGGATTAGGGGACGGGTGAGGGTAAGGCTTCCGGTAAGGGTTACGGTTAGGGTTAGGGTTAGGGTTAGGGTTAGGGGACGGGGACGGTTTAGGGTACAGGTTAGGGTACGACAACGGTTTAGGGTGAGCGTACGTGTTAGGGTACGGGTTAGTGTTAGCGTACGGGTTAGGATTAGGGGACGGGTGAGGGTAAGGCTTCGGGTAAGGGTTAGGTTTAGGGTTAGGGTTAGGGGACGGGGACGGGGACGGGGACGGTTTAGGTTACAGGTAAGGGTACGACAACGGTTTAGGGTGAGCGTACGTGTTAGGGTACGGGTTAGTGTTGGCGTTCGGGTTAGGATTAGGGGACGGGTGAGGGTAAGGCTTCAGGTAAGGGTTAGGGTTAGGGTTAGGGTTAGGGGATCGGGACGGGGACGGTTTAGAGTACAGGTTAGGGTACGACAACGGTTTAGGGTGAGCGTTCGTGTTAGGGTACGGGTTAGTGTTAGCGTAAGTGTTAGGATTAGGGGACGGGTGAGGGTAAGTCTTCGGGTAAGGGTTAGGGTTAGGGTTAGGGTTAGGGTTAGCGTTAGGGGACAGGGACGCTTTAGGGTACAGGTTAGGGTACGACAACGGTTTAGGGTGAGCGTACGTGTTAGCGTACGGGATAGTGTTAGCGTACGGGTTAGGATTAGGGGACGGGTGAGGGTAAGGCTTTGGGTAAGGGTTAGGGATAGTGTTAGGGTTAGGGTTAGGGTTACGGGACGGGGACAGGGACGGTTTAGGGTAGAGTTTAGGGTACGACAACAGTTTAGGGTGAGCGTAAGTGTTAGGGTACGGGTTAGTGTTAGCGTACGGGTTAGGAATAGGGGACGGGTGAGGGTAAGGCTTCGGGTAAGCGTTAGGGTTAAGGTTAGGGTTAGGGTTAGGGTTAGGGGACGGGGACGGTTTAGGGTACAAGTTAGGGTACGACAACGGTTTAGGGTGAGCGTACGTGTTAGGGTACTGGTTAGTGTTAGCGTACGGGTTAGGATTAGGGAACGGGTGAGGGTAAGGCTTCGGGTAAGGGTTAGGGTTAGGGTTAGGGGACGGGGACGGTTTAGGGTACAGGTTAGGGTACGACAAAAGTTTAGGGTGAGCGTACGTGTTAGGGTACGGGTTAGTGTTAGCGTACGGGTTAGGATTAGGGGACGGGTGTGGGTAAGGCTTCGCGTAAGGGTTAGGGTTAGGGTTAGGGTTAGGGTTAGGGGACGGGGACGGCTTAGGGTACAGGTTAGGGTACGACAACGGTTTAGGGTGAGCGTACGTGTAGGGTACGGGTTAGTGTTAGCGTACGGGTTAGGATTAGGGGACGGGTGAGGGTAAGGCTTCGGGTAAGGGTAAGGGTTAGGGTTAGGGTTAGGGTTAGGTTTAGGGTTAGGGTTAGGGGACGGTTTAGGGTACAGGTTAGGGTACGACAACGGTTTAGGGTGAGCGTACGTGTTAGGGTACGGGTTAGTGTTAGCGTACGGGTGAGGATTAGGTGACGGGTGAGTGTAAGGCTTCGGGTAAGGGTTAGGGTTAGGGTTAGGGTTAGGGTTAGGGGACCCGGACGGTTTAGGGTACAGGTTAGGGTACGACAAATGTTTAGGGTGAGCGTACGTGTTAAGGTACGGGTTAGTGTTAGCGTACGGGTTAGGATTAGGGGACGGGTGAGGGTAAGGCTTCGGGTAAGGGATAGGGTTACGGTTAGGGTTAGGGTTAGGGGACGGGGACGGTTTAGGGTACAGGTTCGGCTGCGACAATGGTTTAGGGTGAGCGTACGTGTTAGGGTACGGGTTAGTGTTAGCTTACGGGTTAGGATTAGCGGACGGGTGAGGGTAAGGCTTCGGGTAAGGGTTAGGGTTAGGGTTAGGGCTAGGGTTAGGGTTAGGGGACGGGGACAGGGACGGTTTAGGGTACAGGTTAGGGTACGACAACGGTTTAGGGTGAGCGTACATGTTAGGGTATGGGTTAGTGTTAGCGTATGGGTTAGGATTAGGGGACGGGTGATGTTAAGGCTTTGGGTAACGGTTAGGATTAGGGTTAGGGTACGGGGACGGGGATGGGGACGGGGATGGTTTAGGGTACAGGTTAGGGTACGACAAAGATTTAGGGTGAGCGTACGTGTTAGTGTACGGGTTAGTGTTAGCGTACGGGTTAGGATTAGAGGACGGCTGAGGGTAAGGCTTCGGGTAAAGGTTAGGGTTAGGGTTAGGGTTAGGGTTAGGGGACGGGGACGGGGACGGTTTAGGGTACAGGTTAGGGTACGTCAACGGTTTAGGGTGAGCGTACGTGTTAGGGTACGGGTTAGTGTTAGTGTACGGGTTAGGGTTAGGGCACGGGAGAGGGTAAGGCTTCGGGTAAGGGTTAGGGTTAGGGTTAGGGTTAGGGTTAGGGTTAGGGGACGGGGACGGTTTAGGGTACAAGTTAGGGTACGACAACGGTTTAGGGTGAGCGTACGTGTTAGGGTATGGGTTAGTGTTAGCGTACGGGTTAGGATTAGGGGACGGGTGAGGGTAAGGCTTCGGGATAGAGATAGGGTTAGGGTTAGAGTTACGGTTAGGGGACGGGCACGGGGACGGTTTAGGGTACAAGTTAGGGTACGTCAACGGTTTAGGGTGAGCGTACGTGTTAGGGTACGGGTTAGTGTTAACGTACGGGTTAGGATTAGGGGACGGGTGAGGGTAAGGCTTCGGGTAAGTGTTAGGGTTAGGGTTAGGGTTAAGGTTAGGGGACGTGGACGGTTTAGGGTACAGGTTAGGGTACGACAACTGTTTAGGGGGAGCGTACGTGTTAGGGTACGGGTTAGTGTTAGCGTACGGGTTCGGATTAGGGGACGGGTGAGGGTAAGGCTTCGGGTAAGGGTTAGGGTTAGGACTAGGGTTAGGTTTAGGGTTAGGGGACGGGGACGGTTTAGGGTACAGGTTAGGGTACAACAACGGTTTAGGGTGAGCGTACGTGTTAGGGTACGGGTTAGTGTTAGCGTACGGGGTAGGATTAGGGGACGGGTGAGCGTAAGGCTTCGGGTAAGGGTTAGGGATAGGGTTAGGGTTAGGGTTAGGGTTAGGGGACGGGGACGGTTTAGGATACAGGTTAGCGTACGACAATGTTTTAGAGTGTGCGTACGTGTTAGGGTACGGGTTAGTGTTAGCGTGCGGGTGAGGATTAGGGGACGGGTGAGGGTAAGGCTTCGGGTAAGGGTTAGGGTTAGGGTTAGGGGACGGGGACGGTTTAGGGTACAGGTTAGGGTACGACAACGGTTTAGGGTGAGCGTACGAGTTAGGGTACGTGTTAGTGTTAGCACACGGTTTAGGATAAGGGGACGGATGAGGGTACGGCTTCGGGTAAGGGTTAGGGTTAGGGTTAGGGTTAGGGTTATGGGACGGGGACGGTTTAGGGTACAGGTTAGGGTACGACAACGGTTTAGGGTGAGCGTACGTGTTAGGGTACGGGTTAGTGTTAGCGTACGGCTTAGGATTAGGGGACGGGTGAGGGTAAGGCTTCGGGTAAGTGTTAGGGTTAGGGTTAGGGTTAAGGTACGGGGACGGTTTAGGGTACAGGTTAGGGTATGACAACGATTTAGGGTGAGCGTACGTGTTAGGGTACGGGTTAGTGTTAGCGTACAGGTTAGGATTAGGGGACGGGTGAGGGTAAGGCTTCGGGTAAGGGTTAGGGTTAGGGTTAGGGTTAGGGTTAGGGGACGGGGACGGTTTAGGGTACAGATTAGGGTATGACAACGGTTTAGGGTGAGCGTACGTGTTAGGGTACGGGTTAGTGTTAGCGTACGGGATAGGATTAGGGGACGGGGGAGGGTAAGGCTTCGGGAAAGGGTTAGGGTTAGGGTTAGAGTTACGGTTAGGGGACGGGCACGGGGACGGTTTAGGGTACAAGTTAGGGTACGACAACGGTTTAGGGTGAGCGTACGTGTTAGGGTACGGGTTAGTGTTAACTTACGGGTTAGCATTAGGGGACGGGTGAGGGTAAGGCTTCGGGTAAGTGTTAGGGTTAGGGTTAGGGTTAAGGTTAGGGGACGTGGACGGTTTTGGGTACAGGTTAGGGTACGTCAACCGTTTAGGGGGAGCGTACGTGTTAGGGTACGGGTTAGTGTTAGCGTACGGGTTAGGATTAGGGGACGGGTGAGGGTAAGGCTTCGGGTAAGGGTTAGTGTTAGGGTTAGGGTTAGGGGACGGGGACGGTTTAGGGTACAGGTTAGGGTACAACAACGGTTTAGGGTGAGCGTACGTGTTAGAGTACGGGTTAGTGTTAGCGTACGGGTTAGGATTAGGGGACGGGTGAGCGTAAGGCTTCGGGTAAGGGTTAGGGTTAGGGTTAGGGTTAGGGTTAGGGTTAGGGGACGGGGACGGTTTAGGGTACAGGTTAGGGTACGACAATGTTTTAGGGTGAGCGTACGTGTTTGGGTACGGGTTAGTGTTAGCGTACGGGTGAGGATTAGGGGACGGGTGAGGGTAAGGCTTCGGGTAAGGTTTAGGGTTAGGGTTAGGGGACGGGGACGGTTTAGGGTACAGGTTAGGGTACGACAACGGTTTAGGGTGAGCGTACGAGTTAGGGTACGGTTTAGTGTTAGCACAAGGTTTAGGATAAGGGGACGGGTGAGGGTAAGGCTTCGGGTAAGGGTTAGGGTTAGGGTTAGGGTGAGGGTTAGGGGACGGGGACGGTTTAGGGTACAGGTTAGGGTACGACAACGGTTTAGGGTGAGCGTATGTGTTAGGGTACGGGTTAGTGTTAGCGTACGGCTTAGGATTAGGGGACGGGTGAGGGTAAGGCTTCGGGTAAGTGTTAGGGTTAGGGTTAGGGTTAGGCTTAGTGTTAAGGTACGGGGACGGTTTAGGGTACAGGTTAGGGTACGACAACGATTTAGGGTGAGCGTACGTGTTAGGGTACGGGTTAGTGTTAGCGTACAGGTTAGGATTAGGGGACGGGTGAGGGTAAGGCTTCGGGTAAGGGTTAGGGTTAGGGTTAGGATTAGGGTTAGGGGACGGGGACGCTTTAGGGTACAGATTAGGGTATGACAACGGTTTAGGGTGAGCGTACGTGTTAGGGTACGGGTTAGTGTTAGCGTACGGATTAGGATTAGGGGACGGGTGAGGGTAAGGCTTCGGGTAAGGGTTAGTGTTAGGGTTAGAGTTAGGGTTAGGGGACGGGGACGGGGACGGTTTAGGGTACAGGTTAGGGTACGTCAACGGTTTAGGGTGAGCGTACGTGTTAGGGTACGGGTTAGTGTTAGTGTACGGGTTAGGATTAGGGCACGGGTGAGGGTAAGGCTTCGGGTAAGGGTTAGGGTTAGGGTTAGGGGTAGGGTTAGGGTTAGGGGACGGGGACGGTTTAGGGTACAAGTTAGGGTACGACAACGGTTTAGGGTGAACGTACGTGTTAGGGTATGGGTTAGTATTAGCGTACGGGTTAGGATTAGGGGACGGGTGAGGGTAAGGCTTCGGGAAAGGGTTAGGGTTAGGGTTAGAGTTACGGTTAGGGGAAGGGAACGGGGACGGTTCAGGGTACAAGTTAGGGTACGACAACGGTTTAGGGTGAGCGTACGTGTTAGGGTACGGGTTAGTGTTAACGTACGGGTTAGGATTAGGGGACGGGTGAGGGTAAGGCTTCGGGTAAGTGTTAGGGTTAGGGTTAGGGTTAAGGTTAGGGGACGTGGACGGTTTAGGGTACAGGTTAGGGTACGACAACCGTTTAGGGGGAGCGTACGTGTTAGGGTACGGGTTAGTGTTAGCGTACGGGTTAGGATTAGGGGACGGTTGAGGGTAAGGCTTCGGGTAAGGGTTAGGGTTAGGGTTAGGGGACGGGGACGGTTTAGGGTACAGATTAGGGTATGACAACGGTTTAGGGTGAGCGTACGTGTTAGGGTACGGGTTAGTGTTAGCGTACGGATTAGGATTAGGGGACGGGTGAGGGTAAGGCTTCGGGTAAGGGTTAGTGTTAGGGTTAGGGTTAGGGTTATTGGACGGGGACGGGGACGGTTTAGGGTACAGGTTAGGGTACGACAACGGTTTAGGGTGAGCGTACGTGTTAGGGTACGGGTTAGTGTTAGCGTACGGTTTAGGATTCGGGGACGGGTGAGGGTAAGGCTTCGGGTAAGGGTTAGGGTTACGGTTAGGGTTACGGTTAGGGGAGGGGGACGGTTTAGGGTACAGGTTAGTGTACGACAACGGTTTAGGGTGAGCGTACGTGTTAGGGTACGGGTTAGTGTTGGCGTACGGGTTAGGATTAGGGGACGGGTGAGGGTAAGGCTTCGGGTAAGGGTTAGGGTTAGGGTTAGGGTTAGGGGATCGGGACGGGGACGGTTTAGGGTACAGGTTAGGGTACAACAACGGTTTAAGGTGAGCTTAGGTGTTAGGGTACGGGTTAGTGTTAGCGTAAGGATTAGGATTAGGGGACGGGTGAGGGTAAGTCTTCGGGTAAGGGTTAGGGTTAGGGTTAGGGTTAGGGTTAGCGTTAGGGGACGGGGACGCTTTAGGGTACAGGTTAGGGTACGACAACGGTTTAGGGTGAGCGTACGTGTTAGGGTACGGGATAGTGTTAGCGTACGGGTTAGGATTACGGGACGGGTGAGGGTAAGGCTTCGGGTAAGGGTTAGGGATAGGGTTAGGGGACGGGGATGATTTAGGGTACAAGTTAGGGTACGACAACGGTTTAGGGTGAGCGTACGTGTTAGGGTACTGGTTAGTGTTAGCGTACGGGTTAGGATTAGGGAACGGGTGAGGGTAAGGCTTCGGGTAAGGGTTAGGGTTAGGGTTAGCGGACGGGGACGGTTTAGGGTACAGGTTAGGGTACGACAACGGTTTAGGGTGAGCGTACGTGTTAGGGTACGGGTTAGTGTTAGCGTACGGGTGAGGATTAGGTGACGGGTGAGTGTAAGGCTTCGGGTAAGGGTTAGGGTTAGGGTTAGGGTTAGGGTTAGGGTTAGGGGACCCGGACGGTTTAGGGTACAGGTTAGGGTACGAGAAAGGTTTAGGGTGAGCGTACGTGTTAAGGTACGGGTTAGTGTTAGCGTACGGTTTAGGATTAGGGGAAGGGTGAGGGTAAGGCTTCGGGTAAGGGATAGGGTTACGGTTAGGGTTAGGGTTAGGGGACGGGGACGGTTTAGGGTACAGGTTCGGCTGCGACAATGGTTTAGGGTGAGCGTACGTGTTAGGGTACGGGTTAGTGTTAGCTTACGGTTTAGGATTAGCGGACGGGTGAGGGTAAGGCTTCGGGTAAGGGTTAGGGTTAGGGTTAGGGCTAGGGTTAGGGTTAGGGGACGGGGACAGGGACGGTTTAGGGTACAGGTTAGGGTACGACAACGGTTTAGGGTGAGCGTACATGTTAGGGTATGGGTTAGTGTTAGCGTATGGGTTAGGATTAGGGGACGCTTGATGTTAAGGCTTCGGGTAAGGGTTAGGATTAGGGTTAGGGTACGGGGACGGGGACGGGGACGGGGATGGTTTAGGGTACAGGTTAGGGTACGACAAAGATTTAGGGTGAGCGTACGTGTTAGGGTACGGGTTAGTGTTAGCGTACGGGTTAGGATTAGAGAACGGCTGAGGGTAAGGCTTCGGGTAAAGGTTAGGGTTAGGGTTAGAGTTAGGGTTAGGGGACGGGGACGGGGACGGTTTAGGGTACAGGTTAGGGTACGTCAACGGTTTAGGGTGAGCGTACGTGTTAGGGTACGGGTTAGTGTTAGCGTACGGGTTAGGATTAGGGGACGGTTGAGGGTAAGACGTCGGTAAGGTTTAGGGTTAGGGTTAGGGTTAGGGTTAGGGTTAGGGGCCGGGGACAGTTATGATTTAGGGTACAGGTTAGGGTACGACCACTGTATCGGGTGAGCGTACGTGTTAGGGTATGCGTTAGTGTTAGCGTACGGGTTAGGATTAGGGGACGGTTGAGTGTAAGGCTTCGGGCAAGGGTAAGGGTTAGGGTTAGGGTTAGGGTTAGGGGACGGGGACGGTTTAGGGTACAGGTTAGGGTACGACAATGGTTTAGGGTGAGCATACGTGTTAGGGTACGTGTTAGTGTTAGCGTACGGGTTAGGATTAGGGGACGGGTGAGGGTAAGGCTTCGGGTAAGGGTTAGGGTTAAGGTGAGGGTTAGGGTTTGGGGACGCGGACGGTTTAGGGTACAGGTTAGGGTACGACAACGGTTTAGGGTGAGCGTACGTGTTAGGGTACGGGTTAGTGTTAGCGTACGGTTTAGGATTAGGTGACGGGTGAGGGTAAGGCTTCGGGTAAGGGTTAGGGTTAGGGTTAGAGTTAGGGGACGGGGACGGTTTAGGGTACAAGTTAGGGTACGACAACGGTTTAGGGTGAGCGTACGTGTTAGGGTATGGGTTAGAGTTAGCGTACGGGTTAGGATTAGGGGACGGGTGAGGGTAAGGCTTCGGGTAAGGGTTAGGGTTAGGGTTAGGTTTAGGGTTAGGGGACGGGGACGGTTTAGGGTACAGGTTAGTGTACGACAACGGTTTACGGTGAGCGTACATGTTAGGGTACGGGTTAGTGTTAGCGTACGGGTTAGGATTAGGGGACGGGTGAGGTTAAGGCTTCGGGTAAGGGTTATGGTTAGGGTTAGGGTTAGGGTTAGGGCACGGGGACAGGGACGGTTTAGGGTACAGGTTAGGGTACGACAACGGTTTAGGGTGAGCGTACATGTTAGGGTATGTGTTAGTGTTAGCGTACGGGTTAGGATTAGAGGACGGGTGAGGGTAAGGCTTTGGGTAAGGGTTAGGTTTAGGGTTAGGGTTAGGGGACGGGGACGGGGACGGGGACGGTTTAGGGTACAGGTAAGGGTACGACAATGGTTTAGGGTGAGCGTACGTGTTAGGGTACTGGTTAGTGTTAGCGTACGGGTTAGGATTAGGGGATGGGTGAGGGTAAGGCTTCGGGTAAAGGTTAGGGTTAGGGTTAGGGTTAAGGTTAGGGTTAGGGTTAGGGGACGGGGACGGTTTAGGGTACAAGTTAGTGTACGACAACGGTTTAGGGTGAGCGTACGTGTTAGGGTACGGATTAGTGTTAGCGTACGGGTTAGGATTAGGGGACGGGTGAGGGTAAGGCTTCGGGTAAGGGTTAGGGTTAGGGTTAGGGTTAGGGTTAGGGGACAGGGACGTTTTAGGGTACAGGTTACTGTACGTCAACGGTTTAGGGTGAGCCTACGTGTTAGGGTACGGGTTAGTGTTAGTGTACGGGTTAGGATTAGGGGACGGGTGAGGGTAAGGCTTCGGGTAAGGGTTAGGGTTAGGGTTAGGGTTAGGATTAGGGGACGGGGACGGGGACGGTTTAGGGTACAGGTTAGGGTACGACGACGGTTTAGGGTGAGCGTACGTGTTAGGGTACGGGTTAGTGTTAGCGTACGGGTGAGGATTAGGGGACGGATGAGTGTAAGGCTTCGGGTAAGGGTTACGGTTAGGATTAGGGTTAGGGTTAGGGTTAGTGGACGGGGACGTTTTAGGGTACAGGTTAGTGTACGACAACGGATTATGGTGAGCGTACGTGTTAGGGTACGGGTTAGTGTTAGCGTACGGGTTAGGATTAGGGGACGGTTGAGGGTAAGGCTTCGGGAAAGGGTTAGTGTTAGTGTTAGGTTTAGGGTTAGGGGACGGGCATGGGGACGGTTTAGGGTACAGGTTAGGGTACGACAACGGTTTAGGGTGAGGGTACGTGTTAGGGTACGGGTTAGTGTTAGCGTACGGGTTAGGATTAGGGGACGTGTGAGGGTAAGGCTTCGGCTAAGGGTTAGGGTTAGGGTTAGGGTTAGGGTTAGGGTTAGGGGACGGGGACGGCTTAGGGTACAGGTTAGGGTACGACAACGGTTTAGAGTGAGCGTAAGTGTTAGGGTACGGATTAGTGTTAGCGTACGGGTTAGGATTAGGGGACGGGTGAGTGTAAAGCTTCGGGTAAGGGTTAGGGTTAGGGTTAGGGTTAGGGTTAGGGTTAGGGAACGGGGACGGTTTAGGGTACAGGTTAGGGTACGACAACGGTTTAGGTTGAGCGTACGTGTTAGGGTACGTGTTAGTGTTAGCGTACGGTTTAGGATTAGGGGACGGGTGAGGGTCAGGCTACAGGTAAGGGTTAGGGTTAGGGTTAGGGTTAGGGTTAGGGGACGGGGACGGGGACGGTTTAGGGTACAGGTTTGGGTACGACAACGGTTTAGGGTGAGCGTACGTGTTAGGGTATGGGTTAGTGTTAGCGTACGGGTTAGGATTAGGGGACGGGTGAGGTTAAGGCTTCGGGTAAGGGTTAGGGTTTGGGTTAGAGTAAGGTTTAGGGTCAGGGGACGGGGACGGGGTCGGTTTAGGGTACAGGTTATGGTACGACAACGGTTTAGGGTGAGCGTACGTGTTAGGTTATGGGTTAGTGTTAGCGTACGGGTTAGTATTAGGGGACGGGTGAGGGTAAGACTTCGCGTAAGGTTTAGGGTTAGGGTTAGGGTTAGGGGCCGGGGACAGTTATGATTTAGGGTACAGGTTAGGGCACGACCAATGTTTAGGTTGAGCGTACGTGTTAGGGTACGGGTTAGTGTTAGCGTACGGGTTAGGATTAGGGGACGTTTGAGGGTAAGGCTTCGGGGAAGGGTTAGGGTTAGGGTTAGGGTTAGGGTTAGGGTTAGGGTTAGGGGACGGGGACGGTTTAGGGTAAAGATTAGGGTACGACAACGGTTTAGGGTGAGCGTACGTGTTAGGGTACGGGTTAGTGTTAGCGTACGGGTTAGGATTAGGGGACGGGTGAGGGTAAGGCTTCGGGTAAGGTTTAGGGTTAGGGTTAGGGTTAGGGTTAGGGTTAGGGGACGGGGACGCTTTAGGGTACAGGTTAGGGTACGACAACGGTTTAGGGTGAGCGTACGTGTTAGGGTACGGTTTAGTGTTAGCGTACGTGTTAGGATCAGGGGACGGGTGAGGGTAAGGCTTCGGGTAAGGGTTAGGGTTAGGGTTAGGGTTAGGGTTAAGGGACGGGGACGGGGACGGTTTAGGGTACAGGTTAGGGTACGACAACGGTTTAGGGTGAGCGTACGTGTTAGGGTACGGGTTATTGTTAGCGTATGGGTTAGGATTAGGGGACGGGTGAGGGTAAGACTTCGGGTAAGGGTTAGGGTTAGCGATAGGGTTAGGGGACGGGGACGGTTTAGGGTACACGTTAGAGTACGACAACGGTTTAGGGTGAGCGTACGTGTTAGGGTACGTTTTAGTGTTAGCGTACGGGTTAGGATTAGGGGAAGGGTGAGGGTAAGGCTTCGTGTAAGGGTTAGGGTTAGGGTTAGAGTTAGGGTTAGGGGACGGGGACGGTTTCGGATACAGGTTAGGGTACGACAATGGTTTAGGGTGAGCGTACGTGTTAGGGTACGGTTTAGTGTTAGCGTACGGGTTAGGTTTAGGGGACGGGTGAGGGTAAGGCTTCTGGTAAGGGTTAGGTTTACGGTTAGGATTAGGGTTAGGGTTAGGGGACGGGGACGGTTTAGGGTACATGATAGGGTACGACAACGGTTTAGGGTGAGCGTACGTGTTAGGGTACGGGTTATTGTTAGCGTACGGGTTAGGATTAGGGGACGGGTGGGGTAAGGCTTCGGGTAAGGGTTAGGGTTAGGGTTAGGGTTAGGGGACGGGGACGGTTTAGGGTACAGGTTAGTTTACGACAACGGTTTAGGGTGAGGGTACGTGTTAGGGTTCGGGTTAGTGTTAGCATACGGGTGAGGATTAGGGGACGGGTGAGTGTAAGGCTTCGGGTAAGGGTTAGGGTTAGGGTTAGGGTTCGGGTTAGGGGACGGGGACGGTTTAGGGTACAGGTTAGGGTACGAAAACGGTTTAGGGTGAGCGTACGTGTTAGGGTACGGGTTAGTGTTAGCGTACGGGTTAGGATTAGGGGACGGGTGAGGGTAAGGCTTCGGGAAAGGGTTAGGGTTAGGGTTAGGGTTAGGGTTAGGGGACGGGAACGGGGACGGTTTAGGGTACAGGTTAGGGTACGACACCGGTTTAGGGTGAGGGTACGTGTTAGGGTACGGGTTAGTGTTAGCGTAAGAGTTAGGATTAGGGGACGGGTTAGGGTAAGGCTTCGGGTAAGGGTTAGGGTTAGGGTTAGGGTTAGGGTTAGGGGACGGGGACGGTTTAGGGTACAGGTTAGTGTACGACAACGGTTTAGGGTGAGCGTACGTGTTAGGGTACGGGTTAGTGTTAGCGTACGTGTTAGGATTAGGGAACGGGTGAGGGTAAGGTTTCGGGTAAGGGTTAGGCTTAGGCTTAGGGTTAGGGTTAGGGTTAGGGGACGGGGACGGTTTAGGATACAGGTTAGTGTATGACAACGGTTTAGGATGAGCCTAAGTGTTAGGGTACGGTTTAGTGTTAGCGTACGGGTTAGGATTAGGGGACGGGGGAGGGTAATGCTTCGGGTAAGGGTTAGTGTTAGGGTTAGAGTTAGGGTTAGGGTTACGGGACAGGGACGGTTTAGGGTACAGGTTAGGATACGACAACGGTTTAGGGTGAGCGTACGTTTTAGGGTACGGGTTAGTGTTAGCGTACGGGTTAGGATTACGGGAAGGGTGAGGGTAAGGCTTCGGGTAACGGTTAGGGTTAGGGTTAGGCTTAGGGTTAGAGGACGGGCACGGGGACGGTTTAGGGTACAGGTTAGTGTACGACAACGGTTTAGGTTGAGCGTACGTGTTAGGGTACGGGTTAGTGTTAGCGTACGGGTTAGGATTAGGGGACGGTTGAGGGTAAGGCTTCGGGTAAGGGTTAGGGTTAGGTTTAGGGTTAGGGGACGGGGACGGGGACGGTTTAGGGTACAGGTTAGGGTACAAAAACGGTTTAGGGTGAGCGTACGTGTTAGGGTACGGGTTAGTGTTAGCGTACGGGTTAGGATTAGGGGACGGGTGAGTGTAAGGCTTCGGGTAAGGATTAGGGTTAGGGTTAGTGTTAGGGTTAGGGTTAGGGGACCGGGACGGTTTAGCGTACAGGTTAGGGTACGACAACGTTTTAGGGTGAGCGTACGTGTTAGGGTACGGGTTAGTGTTAGCGTACGGGTTAGGATTAGGGGACGGGTGAGTTTAAGGCTTCGGGTAAGGGTTAGGGTTAGGGTTAGGGTTAGGGGACGGGGACGGTTTAGGGTACAGGTTAGTGTACGACAACGGTTTAGGGTGAGCGTACGTGTTAGGGTACGGGTTAGTGTTAGCGTACGGGTTAGGATTAGGTTACGGGTTAGGGTAAGGCTTCGGGTAAGGTTAGGGTTAGGGTTAGGATTAGGGGACGGGGACGGTTTAGGGTACAGGTAAGGGTACGACAACGGTTTAGGGTGAGCGTACGTGTTAGGGTATGGGTTAGTGTTAGCGTACGGGTTAGGATTAGGGGACGGGTGAGGTTAAGGCTTCGGGTAAGGGTTAGGGTTTGGGTTAGAGTTAGGTTTAGGGTTAGGGTTAGGGGACGGGGACGGTTTAGGGTACAGGTTAGGGTACGACAAGGGTTTAGGGTGAGCGTACGTGTTAGGGTACGTGTTAGTGTTAGCGTACGGGTTAGGATTAGGGGACGGGTGAGAGTAAGGCTTCAGGTAAGGGTTAGGGTTAGGGTTAGGGTTAGGGTTAGGGGACGGGGACTGGGACGGTTTAGGGTACAGGTTAGGTTACGACAACGGTTTAGGGTGAGGGTACGTGTTAGGGTTCGGGTTAGTGTTAGCATACGGGTGAGGATTAGGGGACAGGTGAGTGTAAGGCTTCGGGTAAGGGTTAGGGTTAGGGTTAGGGTTCGGGTTAGGGGACGGGGACGGTTTAGGGTACAGGTTAGGGTACGACAACGGTTTAGGGTGAGCGTACGTGTTAGGGTACGGGTTAGTGTTAGCGTACGGTTTAGGATTAGGGGACGGGTGAGGGTAAGGCTTCGGGAAAGGGTTAGGGTTAGGGTTAGGGTTAGCGTTAGGGGACGGGCACGGGGACGTTTTAGGGTACAGGTTAGGGTACGACACCGGTTTAGGGTGAGGGTACGTGTTAGGGTACGTGTTAGTGTTAGCGTACGAGTTAGGATTAGGGGACGGGTTAGGGTAAGGCTTCGGGTAAGGGTTAGGGTTAGGGTTAGGGTTAGGGTTAGGGGACGGGGACGGTTTAGGGTACAGGTTAGGGTACGACAACGGTTTAGGGTGAGCGTACGTTTTAGGGTACGGGTTAGTGTTAGCGTACGGGTTAGGATTACGGGAAGGGTGAGGGTAAGGCTTCGGGTAACGGTTAGGGTTAGGGTTAGCGTTAGGGTTAGGGGACGGGAACGGGGACGGTTTAGGGTACAGGTTAGTGTATGACAACGGTTTAGGTTGAGCGTACGTGTTAGGGTACGGGTTAGTGTTAGCGTACGGGTTAGGATTAGGGGACGGTTGAGGGTAAGGCTTCGGGTAAGGGTTAGGGTTAGGTTTAGGGTTAGGGGACGGGGACGGTTTAGGGTACAGGTTAGTGTTCGACACCGGTTTAGGGTGAGGGTACGTGTTAGGGTACGTGTTAGTGTTAGCGTACGAGTTAGGATTAGGGGACGGGTTAGGGTAAGGCTTCGGGTAAGGGTTAGGGTTAGGGTTAGGGTTAGGGTTAGGGTTAGGGGACGGGGACGGTTTAGGGTACAGGTTAGGGTATGACAACGGTTTAGGGTGAGCGTACGTGTTAGGGTACGGGTTAGTGTTAGCGTAAGAGTTAGGATTAGGGGACGGGTTAGGGTAAGGCTTCGGGTAAGGGTTAGGGTTAGGGTTAGGGTTAGGGTTAGGGGACGGGGACGGTTTAGGGTACAGGTTAGTGTACGACAACGGTTTAGGGTGAGCGTACGTGTTAGGGTACGGGTTAGTGTTAGCGTACGTGTTAGGATTAGGGAACGGGTGAGGGTAAGGTTTCGGGTAAGGGTTAGGCTTAGGCTTAGGGTTAGGGTTAGGGTTAGGGGACGGGGACGGTTTAGGATACAGGTTAGTGTATGACAACGGTTTAGGATGAGCCTAAGTGTTAGGGTACGGTTTAGTGTTAGCGTACGGGTTAGGATTAGGGGACGGGGGAGGGTAATGCTTCGGGTAAGGGTTAGTGTTAGGGTTAGAGTTAGGGTTAGGGTTACGGGACAGGGACGGTTTAGGGTACAGGTTAGGATACGACAACGGTTTAGGGTGAGCGTACGTTTTAGGGTACGGGTTAGTGTTAGCGTAAGGGTTAGGATTACGGGAAGGGTGAGGGTAAGGCTTCGGGTAACGGTTAGGGTTAGGGTTAGGCTTAGGGTTAGAGGACGGGCACGGGGACGGTTTAGGGTACAGGTTAGTGTACGACAACGGTTTAGGTTGAGCGTACGTGTTAGGGTACGGGTTAGTGTTAGCGTACGGGTTAGGATTAGGTTACGGGTGAGGGTAAGGCTTCGGGTAAGGTTAGGGTTAGGGTTAGGATTAGGGGACGGGGACGGTTTAGGGTACAGGTAAGGGTACGACAACGGTTTAGGGTGAGCGTACGTGTTAGGGTATGGGTTAGTGTTAGCGTACGGGTTAGGATTAGGGGACGGGTGAGGTTAAGGCTTCGGGTAAGGGTTAGGGTTTGGGTTAGAGTTAGGTTTAGGGTTAGGGTTAGGGGACGGGGACGGTTTAGGGTACAGGTTAGGGTACGACAATGGTTTAGGGTGAGCGTACGTGTTAGGGTACGTGTTAGTGTTAGCGTACGGGTTAGGATTAGGGGACGGGTGAGAGTAAGGCTTCAGGTAAGGGTTAGGGTTAGGGTTAGGGTTAGGGTTAGGGGACGGGGACTGGGACGGTTTAGGGTACAGGTTAGGTTACGACAACGGTTTAGGGTGAGGGTACGTGTTAGGGTTCGGGTTAGTGTTAGCATACGGGTGAGGATTAGGGGACAGGTGAGTGTAAGGCTTCGGGTAAGGGTTAGGGTTAGGGTTAGGGTTCGGGTTAGGGGACGGGGACGGTTTAGGGTACAGGTTAGGGTACGACAACGGTTTAGGGTGAGCGTACGTGTTAGGGTACGGGTTAGTGTTAGCGTACGGTTTAGGATTAGGGGACGGGTGAGGGTAAGGCTTCGGGAAAGGGTTAGGGTTAGGGTTAGGGTTAGCGTTAGGGGACGGGCACGGGGACGTTTTAGGGTACAGGTTAGGGTACGACACCGGTTTAGGGTGAGGGTACGTGTTAGGGTACATGTTAGTGTTAGCGTACGAGTTAGGATTAGGGGACGGGTTAGGGTAAGGCTTCGCGTAAGGGTTAGGGTTAGGGTTAGGGTTAGGGGACGGGGACGGTTTAGGGTACAGGTTAGGGTACGACAACGGTTTAGGGTGAGCGTACGTTTTAGGGTACGGGTTAGTGTTAGCGTACGGGTTAGGATTACGGGAAGTGTGAGGGTAAGGCTTCGGGTAACGGTTAGGGTTAGGGTTAGCGTTAGGGTTAGGGGACGGGGACGGTTTAGGGTACAGGTTAGGGTATGACAACAGTTTAGGGTGAGCGTACGTGTTAGGGTACGGGTTAGTTTTAGCGTACGGGTTAGGA
Source organism: Delphinapterus leucas (assembly GCF_059928025.1). Lineage (NCBI taxonomy): Eukaryota > Metazoa > Chordata > Mammalia > Artiodactyla > Monodontidae > Delphinapterus > Delphinapterus leucas. The sequence goes on along the minus strand of NW_028322246.1, from coordinate 4,510,303 downwards.
TTAGGGGACGGGTGAGGGTAAGGCTTCGGGTAAGGGTTAGGCTTAGGCTTAGGGTTAGGGTTAGGTTTAGGGGACGGGGACGGTTTAGGGTACAGGTTAGGGTACGACAACGGTTTAGGATGAGCGTAAGTGTTAGGGTACGGTTTAGTGTTAGCGTACGGGTTAGGATTAGGGGACGGGTGAGGGTAATGCTTCGGGTAAAGGTTAGTGTTAGGGTTAGAGTTAGGGTTAGGGTTATGGGACGGGGACGGTTTAGGGTACAGGTTAGGGTACGACAACGGTTTAGGGTGAGCGTACGTTTTAGGGTATGGGTTAGTGTTAGCGTACGGGTTAGGATTACGGGAAGGGTGACTGTAAGGCTTCGGGTAACGGTTAGGGTTAGGGTTAGGGTTAGGGGACGGGCACGGGGACGGTTTAGGGTACAGGTTAGTGTACGACAACGGTTTAGGTTGAGCGTACGTGTTAGGGTACGGGTTAGTGTTAGCGTACGGGTTAGCATTAGGGGACGGTTGAGGGTAAGGCTTCGGGTAAGGGTTAGGGTTAGGTTTAGGGTTAGGGGACGGGGACGGGGACGGTTTAGGGTACAGGTTAGGGTACAAAAACGGTTTAGGGTGAGCGTACGTGTTAGGGTACGGGTTAGTGTTAGCGTACGGGTTAGGATTAGGGGACGGGTGAGTGTAAGGCTTCGGGTAAGTATTAGGGTTAGGGTTAGTGTTAGGGTTAGGGTTAGGGGACCGGGACGGTTTAGCGTACAGGTTAGGGTACGACAACGGTTTAGGGTGAGCGTACGTGTTAGGGTACGTGTAAGTGTTAGCGTACGGGTTAGGATTAGGGGACGGGTGAGGGTAAGGCTTCGGGTAATAGTTAGGGTTAGGGTTATGGTTAGGTTTAGGGGACGGGGACGGTTTAGGGTACAGGTTAGGGTACGACAACGGTTTAGTGTGAGCGTACGTGTTAGGGTACGGGTTAGTGTTAGCATACGGGTTAGGATTAGGGGACGGGTGAGGGTAAGGCTTCGGGTAAGGGTTAGGGTTAGGGTTAGGGTTAGGGTTAGGGGACGGGGATGGTTTAGGGTAAAGGTTAGGGTACGACAACGGTTTAGGGTGAGCGTACGTGTTAGAGTACGGGTTAGTGTTAGCGTACGGGTTAGGATTAGGGGACGGGTGAGGGTAAGGCTTCGGGTAAGGGTTAGGGTTAGGGTTAGGGTTAGGGTTAGGGTTAGGGGACGGGGACGGTTTAGGGTACAGGTTAGGGTACGACAACGGTTTAGGGTGAGCGTACGTGTTAGGGTACGGGTTAGTGTTAGCGTACGGTTTAGGATTAGGGGACGGGTGAGGTTAAGGCTTCGGGTAAGGGTTAGGGTTAGGGTTAGGGTTAGGGGACGGGGACGGTTTAGGGTACAGGTTAGTGTACGACAACGGTTTAGGGTGAGCGTACGTGTTAGGGTACGGGTTAGTGTTAGCGTACGGGTTAGGATTAGGTTACGGGTGAGGGTAAGGCTTCGGGTAAGGTTAGGGTTAGGGTTAAGATTAGGGGACGGGGACGGTTTAGGGTACAGGTAAGGGTACGACAACGGTTTAGGGTGAGCGTACGTGTTAGGGTATGGGTTAGTGTTAGCGTACGGGTTAGGATTAGGGGACGGGTGAGGTTAAGGCTTCGGGTAAGGGTTAGGGTTTGGGTTAGAGTTAGGTTTAGGGTTAGGGTTAGGGGACGGGGACGGTTTAGGGTACAGGTTAGGGTACGACAATGGTTTAGGGTGAGCGTACGTGTTAGGGTACGTGTTAGTGTTAGCGTACGGGTTAGGATTAGGGGACGGGTGAGGGTAAGGCTTCAGGTAAGGGTTAGGGTTAGGGTTAGGGTTAGGGTTAGGGGACGGGGACTGGGACGGTTTAGGGTACAGGTTAGGTTACGACAACGGTTTAGGGTGAGGGTACGTGTTAGGGTTCGGGTTAGTGTTAGCATACGGCTGAGGATTAGGGGACGGGTGAGTGTAAGGCTTCGGGTAAGGGTTAGGGTTAGGGTTAGGGTTCGGGTTAGGGGACGGGGACGGTTTAGGGTACAGGTTAGGGTACGACAACGGTTTAGGGTGAACGTAAGTGTTAGGGTACGGGTTAGTGTTAGCGTACGGGTTAGGATTAGGGGACGGGTGAGGGTAAGGCTTCGGGAAAGGGTTAGGGTTAGGGTTAGGGTTAGGGTTAGGGGACGGGCACGGGGACGGTTTAGGGTACAGGTTAGGGTACGACACCGGTTTAGGGTGAGGGTACGTGTTAGGGTACGTGTTAGTGTTAGCGTACGAGTTAGGATTAGGGGACGGGTTAGGGTAAGGCTTCGGGTAAGGGTTAGGGTTAGGGTTAGGGTTAGGGTTAGGGGACGGGGACGGTTTAGGGTACAGGTTAGGGTACGACAACGGTTTAGGATGAGCGTACGTGTTAGGGTACGGGTTAGTGTTAGCGTACGGGTTAGGATTAGGGGACGGGTGAGGGTAAGGCTTCGGGTAAGGGTTAGGCTTAGGCTTAGGGTTAGGGTTAGGGTTAGGGGACGGGGACGGTTTAGGGTACAGGTTAGGGTACGACAACGGTTTAGGATGAGCATAAGTGTTAGGGTACGGTTTAGTGTTAGCGTACGGGTTAGGATTAGGGGACGGGTGAGGGTAATGCTTCGGGTAAGGGTTAGTGTTAGGGTTAGAGTTAGGGTTAGGGTTACGGGACGGGGACGGTTTAGGGTACAGGTTAGGGTACGACAACGGTTTAGGGTGAGCGTACGTTTTAGGGTACGGGTTAGTGTTAGCGTACGGGTTAGGATTACGGGAAGGGTGAGGGTAAGGCTTCGGGTAACGGTTAGGGTTAGGGTTAGCGTTAGGGTTAGGGTCGGGAACGGGGACGGTTTAGGGTACAGGTTAGTGTACGACAACGGTTTAGGTTGAGCGTACGTGTTAGGGTACGGGTTAGTGTTAGCGTACGGGTTAGGATTAGGGGACGGTTGAGGGTAAGGCTTCGGGTAGGGTTAGGGTTAGGTTTAGGGTTTGGGGACGGGGACGGGGACGGTTTAGGGTACAGGTTAGGGTACGACACCGGTTTAGGGTGAGGGTACGTGTTAGGGTACGTGTTAGTGTTAGCGTACGAGTTAGGATTAGGGGACGGGTGAGGGTAAGGTTTCGGGTAATAGTTAGGGTTAGGGTTATGGATAGGGTTAGGGGACGGGGACGGTTTAGGGTACAGGTTAGTGTACGACAACGGTTTAGTGTGAGCGTACGTGTTAGGGTACGGGTTAGTGTTAGCATACGGGTTAGGATTAGGGGACGGGTGAGGGTAAGGCTTCGGGTAAGGGTTAGGGTTAGGGTTAGGGTTAGGGTTAGGGTTAGGGGACGGGGATGGTTTAGGGTAAAGGTTAGGGTACCACAACGGTTTAGGGTGAGCGTACGTGTTAGAGTACGGGTTAGTGTTAGCGTACGGGTTAGGATTAGGGGACGGTTGAGGGTAAGGCTTCGGGTAAGGGTTAGGGTTAGGTTTAGGGTTAGGGGACGGGGACGGGGACGGTTTAGGGTACAGGTTAGGGTACAAAAACGGTTTAGGGTGAGCGTACGTGTTAGGGTACGGGTTAGTGTTAGCGTACGGGTTAGGATTAGGGGACGGGTGAGTGTAAGGCTTCGGGTAAGGATTAGGGTTAGGGTTAGTGTTAGGGTTAGGGTTAGGGGACGGGGACGGTTTAGCGTACAGGTTAAGGTACGACAACGGTTTAGGGTGAGCGTACGTGTTAGGGTACGTGTTAGTGTTAGCGTACGGGTTAGGATTAGGGGACGGGTGAGGGTAAGGCTTCGGGTAATAGTTAGGGTTAGTGTTATAGATAGGGTTAGGGGACGGGGACGGTTTAGGGTACAGGTTAGTGTACGACAACGGTTTAGGGTGAGCGTACGTGTTAGGGTACGGGTTAGTGTTAGCATACGGGTTAGGATAAGGGGATGGGTGAGGGTAAGGCTTCGGGTAAGGGTTAGGGTTAGGGTTAGGGTTAGGGTTAGGGTTAGGGGACGGGGATGGTTTAGGGTAAAGGTTAGGGTACGACAACGGTTTAGGGTGAGCGTACGTGTTAGAGTACGGGTTAGTGTTAGCGTACGGGTTAGGATTAGGGGACGGGTGAGGGTAAGGCTTCGGGTAAGGGTTAGGGTTAAGGTTAGGGTTAGGGTTAGGGGACGGGGACGGTTTAGGGTACAGGTTAGGGTACGACAACGGTTTAGGGTGAGCGTACGTGTTAGGGTACGCGTTAGTGTTAGCATACGGTTTAGGATTAGGGGACGGGTGAGGGTAAGGCTTCGGGTAAGGGTTAGGGTTAGGGTTAGGGTTAGGCTTAGGGTTAGGGGACGGGGATGGTTTAGGGTAAAGGTTAGGGTACGACAACGGTTTAGGGTGAGCGTACGTGTTAGAGTACGGGTTAGTGTTAGCGTACGGGTTAGGATTAGGGGACGGGTGAGGGTAAGGCTTCGGGTAAGGGTTAGGGTTAGGGTTAGTGTTAGGGTTAGGGTTAGGGGACGGGGACGGTTTAGGGTACAGGTTAGGGTACGACAACGGTTTAGGGTGAGCGTACGTGTTAGGGTACGGGTTAGTGTTAGCGTACGTGTTAGGATTAGGGGACGGGTGAGGGTAAGGCTTCGGGTAAGGGTTACGGTTAGGGTTAGAATTAGGGTTAGGGTTATGGGACGGGGACGGTTTAGGGTACAGGTTAGGGTACGACAACGGTTTAGGGAGAGCGTACGTTTTAGGGTATGGGTTAGTGTTAGCGTACGGGTTAGGATTACGGGAAGGGTGAGGGTAAGGCTTCGGGTAACGGTTAGGGTTAGGGTTAGGGTTAGGGGACGGGCACGGGGACGGTTTAGGGTACAGGTTAGTGTACGACAACGGTTTAGGTTGAGCGTACGTGTTAGGGTACGGGTTAGTGTTAGCGTACGGGTTAGGATTAGGGGACGGTTGAGGGTAAGGCTTCGGGTAAGGGTTAGGGTTAGGTTTAGGGTTAGGGGACGGGGACGGGGACGGTTTAGGGTACAGGTTAGGGTACAAAAACGGTTTAGGGTGAGCGTACGTGTTAGGGTACGGGTTAGTGTTAGCGTACGGGTTAGGATTAGGGGACGGGTGAGTGTAAGGCTTCGGGTAAGTATTAGGGTTAGGGTTAGTGTTAGGGTTAGGGTTAGGGGACCGGGACGGTTTAGCGTACAGGTTAGGGTACGACAACGGTTTAGGGTGAGCGTACGTGTTAGGGTACGTGTTAGTGTTAGCGTACGGGTTAGGATTAGGGGACGGGTGAGGGTAAGGCTTCGGGTAATAGTTAGGGTTAGGGTTATGGTTAGGTTTAGGGGACGGGGACGGTTTAGGGTACAGGTTAGGGTACGACAACGGTTTAGTGTGAGCGTACGTGTTAGGGTACGGGTTAGTGTTAGCATACGGGTTAGGATTAGGGGACGGGTGAGGGTAAGGCTTCGGGTAAGGGTGAGGGTTAGGGTTAGGGTTAGGGTTAGGGGACGGGGATGGTTTAGGGTAAAGGTTAGGGTACGACAACGGTTTAGGGTGAGCGTACGTGTTAGAGTACGGGTTAGTGTTAGCGTACGGGTTAGGATTAGGGGACGGGTGAGGGTAAGGCTTCGGGTAAGGGTTAGGGTTAGGGTTAGGGTTAGGGTTAGGGTTAGGGGACGGGGACGGTTTAGGGTACAGGTTAGGGTACGACAACGGTTTAGGGTGAGCGTACGTGTTAGGGTACGGGTTAGTGTTAGCGTACGGTTTAGGATTAGGGGACGGGTGAGGTTAAGGCTTCGGGTAAGGGTTAGGGTTAGGGTTAGGGTTAGGGGACGGGGACGGTTTAGGGTACAGGTTAGTGTACGACAACGGTTTAGGGTGAGCGTACGTGTTAGGGTACGGGTTAGTGTTAGCGTACGGGTTAGGATTAGGTTACGGGTGAGGGTAAGGCTTCGGGTAAGGTTAGGGTTAGGGTTAAGATTAGGGGACGGGGACGGTTTAGGGTACAGGTAAGGGTACGACAACGGTTTAGGGTGAGCGTACGTGTTAGGGTATGGGTTAGTGTTAGCGTACGGGTTAGGATTAGGGGACGGGTGAGGTTAAGGCTTCGGGTAAGGGTTAGGGTTTGGGTTAGAGTTAGGTTTAGGGTTAGGGTTAGGGGACGGGGACGGTTTAGGGTACAGGTTAGGGTACGACAATGGTTTAGGGTGAGCGTACGTGTTAGGGTACGTGTTAGTGTTAGCGTACGGGTTAGGATTAGGGGACGGGTGAGGGTAAGGCTTCAGGTAAGGGTTAGGGTTAGGGTTAGGGTTAGGGTTAGGGGACGGGGACTGGGACGGTTTAGGGTACAGGTTAGTTTACGACAACGGTTTAGGGTGAGGGTACGTGTTAGGGTTCGGGTTAGTGTTAGCATACGGCTGAGGATTAGGGGACGGGTGAGTGTAAGGCTTCGGGTAAGGGTTAGGGTTAGGGTTAGGGTTCGGGTTAGGGGACGGGGACGGTTTAGGGTACAGGTTAGGGTACGACAACGGTTTAGGGTGAACGTAAGTGTTAGGGTACGGGTTAGTGTTAGCGTACGGGTTAGAATTAGGGGACGGGTGAGGGTAAGGCGTCGGGAAAGGGTTAGGGTTAGGGTTAGGGTTAGGGTTAGGGGACGGGCACGGGGACGGTTTAGGGTACAGGTTAGGGTACGACACCGGTTTAGGGTGAGGGTACGTGTTAGGGTACGTGTTAGTGTTAGCGTACGAGTTAGGATTAGGGGACGGGTTAGGGTAAGGCTTCGGGTAAGGTTTAGGGTTAGGGTTAGGGTTAGGGTTAGGGGACGGGGACGGTTTAGGGTACAGGTTAGGGTACGACAACGGTTTAGGATGAGCGTACGTGTTAGGGTACGGGTTAGTGTTAGCGTACGGTTTAGGATTAGGGGACGGGTGAGGGTAAGGCTTCGGGTAAGGGTTAGGCTTAGGCTTAGGGTTAGGGTTAGGGTTAGGGGACGGGGACGGTTTAGGGTACAGGTTAGGGTACGACAACGGTTTAGGATGAGCGTAAGTGTTAGGGTACGGTTTAGTGTTAGCGTACGGTTTAGGATTAGGGGACGGGTGAGGGTAATGCTTCGGGTAAGGGTTAGTGTTAGGGTTAGAGTTAGGGTTAGGGTTACGGGACGGGGACGGTTTAGGGTACAGGTTAGGGTACGACAACGGTTTAGGGTGAGCGTACGTTTTAGGGTACGGGTTAGTGTTAGCGTACGGGTTAGGATTACGGGAAGGGTGAGGGTAAGGCTTCGGGTAACGGTTAGGGTTAGGGTTAGCGTTAGGGTTAGGGTCGGGAACGGGGACGGTTTAGGGTACAGGTTAGTGTACGACAACGGTTTAGGTTGAGCGTACGTGTTAGGGTACGGGTTAGTGTTAGCGTACGGGTTAGGATTAGGGGACGGTTGAGGGTAAGGCTTCGGGTAAGGGTTAGGGTTAGGTTTAGGGTTTGGGGACGGGGACGGGGACGGTTTAGGGTACAGGTTAGGGTACGACACCGGTTTAGGGTGAGGGTACGTGTTAGGGTACGTGTTAGTGTTAGCGTACGAGTTAGGATTAGGGGACGGGTTAGGGTAAGGCTTCGGGTAAGGGTTAGGGTTAGGGTTAGGGTTAGGGTTAGGGGACGGGGACGGTTTAGGGTACAGGTTAGGGTATGACAACGGTTTAGGGTGACCGTACGTGTTAGGGTACGGGTTAGTGTTAGCGTACGGGTAAGGATTAGGGGACGGGTGAGGGTAAGGCTTCGGGTAAGGGTTAGGCTTAGGCTTAGGGTTAGGGTTAGGGTTAGGGGATGGGGACGGTTTAGGGTACAGGTTAGGGTACGACAACGGTTTAGGATGAGCGTAAGTGTTAAGGTACGGTTTAGTGTTAGCGTACGGGTTAGGATTAGGGGACGGGTGAGGGTAATGCTTCGGGTAAGGGTTAGTGTTAGGGTTAGAGTTAGGGTTAGGGTTACGGGACGGGGACGGTTTAGGGTACAGGTTAGGGTACGACAACGGTTTAGGGTGAGCGTACGTTTTAGGGTACGGGTTAGTGTTAGCGTACGGGTTAGGATTACGGGAAGGGTGAGGGTAAGGCTTCGGGTAACGGTTAGGGTTAGGGTTAGGGTTAGGGTTAGAGGACGGGCACGGGGACGGTTTAGGGTACAGGTTAGTGTACGACAACGGTTTAGGTTGAGCGTACGTGTTAGGGTACGGGTTAGTGTTAGCGTACGGGTTAGGATTAGGGGACGGTTGAGGGTAAGGCTTCGGGTAAGGGTTAGGGTTAGGTTTAGGGTTAGGGGACGGGGACGGGGACCGTTTAGGGTACAGGTTAGGGTACAAAAACGGTTTAGGGTGAGCGTACGTGTTAGGGTACGGGTTAGTGTTAGCGTACGGGTTAGGATTAGGGGACGGGTGAGTGTAAGGCTTCGGGTAAGGATTAGGGTTAGGGTTAGTTTTAGGGTTAGGGTTAGGGGACCGGGACGGTTTAGCGTACAGGTTAGGGTACGACAACGTTTTAGGGTGAGCGTACGTGTTAGGGTACGGGTTAGTGTTAGCGTACGGGTTAGGATTAGGGGACGGGTGAGGGTAAGGCTTCGGGTAATAGTTAGGGTTAGGGTTATGGTTAGGTTTAGGGGACGGGGATGGTTTAGGGTACAGGTTAGGGTACGACAACGGTTTAGGGTGAGCGTACGTGTTAGGGTACGGGTTAGTGTTAGCATACGGGTTAGGATTAGGGGACGGGTGAGGGTAAGGCTTCGGGTAAGGGTTAGGGTTAGGGTTAGGGTTAGGGTTAGGGTTAGGGGACGGGGATGGTTTAGGGTAAAGGTTAGGGTACGACAACGGTTTAGGGTGAGCGTACGTGTTAGAGTACGGGTTAGTGTTAGCGTACGGGTTAGGATTAGGGGATGGGTGAGGGTAAGGCTTCGGGTAAGGGTTAGGGTTAGGGTTAGGGTTAGGGTTAGGGTTAGGGGACGGGGACGGTTTAGGGTACAGGTTAGTGTACGACAACGGTTTAGGGTGAGCGTACGTGTTAGGGTACGGGTTAGTGTTAGCGTACGGTTTAGGATTAGGGGACGGGTGAGGTTAAGGCTTCGGGTAAGGGTTAGGGTTAGGGTTAGGGTTAGGGGACGGGGACGGTTTAGGGTACAGGTTAGTGTACGACAACGGTTTAGGGTGAGCGTACGTTTTAGGGTACGGGTTAGTGTTAGCGTACGGGTTAGGATTAGGTTACGGGTGAGGGTAAGGCTTCGGGTAAGGTTAGGGTTAGGGTTAGGATTAGGGGACGGGGACGGTTTAGGGTACAGGTAAGGGTACGACAACGGTTTAGGGTGAGCGTACGTGTTAGGGTATGGGTTAGTGTTAGCGTACGGGTTAGGATTAGGGGACGGGTGAGGTTAAGGCTTCGGGTAAGGGTTAGGGTTTGGGTTAGAGTTAGGTTTAGGGTTAGGGTTAGGGGACGGGGACGGTTTAGGGTACAGGTTAGGGTACGACAATGGTTTAGGGTGAGCGTACGTGTTAGGGTACGTGTTAGTGTTAGTGTACGGGTTAGGATTAGGGGACGGGTGAGGGTAAGGCTTCAGGTAAGGGTTAGGGTTAGGGTTAGGGTTAGGGTTAGGGGACGGGGACTGGGACGGTTTAGGGTACAGGTTAGGTTACGACAACGGTTTAGGGTGAGGGTACGTGTTAGGGTTCGGGTTAGTGTTAGCATACGGGTGAGGATTAGGGGACAGGTGAGTGTAAGGCTTCGGGTAAGGGTTAGGGTTAGGGTTAGGGTTCGGGTTAGGGGACGGGGACGGTTTAGGGTACAGGTTAGGGTACAAAAACGGTTTAGGGTGAGCGTACGTGTTAGGGTACGGGTTAGTGTTAGCGTACGGGTTAGGATTAGGGGACGGGTGAGTGTAAGGCTTCGGGTAAGGATTAGGGTTAGGGTTAGTGTTAGGGTTAGGGTTAGGGGACCGGGACGGTTTAGCGTACAGGTTAGGGTACGACAACGGTTTAGGGTGAGCGTACGTGTTAGGGTACGTGTTAGTGTTAGCGTACGGGTTAGGATTAGGGGACGGGTGAGGGTAAGGCTTCGGGTAATAGTTAGGGTTAGGGTTATGGTTAGGTTTAGGGGACGGGGACGGTTTAGGGTACAGGTTACGGTACGACAACGGTTTAGGGTGAGCGTACGTGTTAGGGTACGGGTTAGTGTTAGCATACGGGTTAGGATTAGGGGACGGGTGAGTGTAAGGCTTCGGGTAAGGGTTAGGGTTAGGGTTAGGGTTAGGGTTAGGGGACGGGGATGGTTTAGGGTAAAGGTTAGGGTACGACAACGGTTTAGGGTGAGCGTACGTGTTAGAGTACGGGTTAGTGTTAGCGTACGGGTTAGGATTAGGGGACGGGTGAGGGTAAGGCTTCGGGTAAGGGTTAGGGTTAGGGTTAGGGTTAGGGTTAGGGTTAGGGGACGGGGACGGTTTAGGGTACAGGTTAGGGTACGACAACGGTTTAGGGTGAGCGTACGTGTTAGGGTACGGGTTAGTGTTAGCGTACGGTTTAGGATTAGGGGACGGGTGAGGTTAAGTCTTCGGGTAAGGGTTAGGGTTAGGGTTAGGGTTAGGGGACGGGGACGGTTTAGGGTACAGGTTAGTGTACGACAACGGTTTAGGGTGAGCGTACGTGTTAGGGTACGGGTTAGTGTTAGCGTACGGGTTAGGATTAGGTTACGGGTGAGGGTAAGGCTTCGGGTAAGGTTAGGGTTAGGGTTAGGATTAGGGGACGGGGACGGTTTAGGGTACAGGTAAGGGTACGACAACGGTTTAGGGTGAGCGTACGTGTTAGGGTATGGGTTAGTGTTAGCGTACGGGTTAGGATTAGGGGACGGGTGAGGTTAAGGCTTCGGGTAAGGGTTAGGGTTTGGGTTAGAGTTAGGTTTAGGGTTAGGGTTAGGGGACGGGGACGGTTTAGGGTACAGGTTAGGGTACGACAATGGTTTAGGGTGAGCGTACGTGTTAGGGTACGTGTTAGTGTTAGCGTACGGGTTAGGATTAGGGGACGGGTGAGAGTAAGGCTTCAGGTAAGGGTTAGGGTTAGGGTTAGGGTTAGGGGACGGGGACTGGGACGGTTTAGGGTACAGGTTAGGTTACGACAACGTTTTAGGGTGAGGGTACGTGTTAGGGTTCGGGTTAGTGTTAGCATACGGCTGAGGATTAGGGGACGGGTGAGTGTAAGGCTTCGGGAAAGGGTTAGGGTTAGGGTTAGGGTTAGGGTTAGGGGACGGGCACGGGGACGGTTTAGGGTACAGGTTAGGGTACGACACCGGTTTAGGGTGAGGGTACGTGTTAGGGTACGTGTTAGTGTTAGCGTACGAGTTAGGATTAGGGGACGGGTTAGGGTAAGGCTTCGGGTAAGGGTTAGGGTTAGGGTTAGGGTTAGGGTTAGGGGACGGGGACGGTTTAGGGTACAGGTTAGGGTACGACAACGGTTTAGGATGAGCGTACGTGTTAGGGTACGGGTTAGTGTTAGCGTACGGGTTAGGATTAGGGGACGGTTGAGGGTAAGGCTTCGGGTAAGGGTTAGGGTTAGGTTTAGGGTTTGGGGACGGGGACGGGGACGGTTTAGGGTACAGGTTAGGGTACGACACCGGTTTAGGGTGAGGGTACGTGTTAGGGTACGTGTTAGTGTTAGCGTACGAGTTAGGATTAGGGGACGGGTTAGGGTAAGGCTTCGGGTAAGGGTTAGGGTTAGGGTTAGGGTTAGGGTTAGGGGACGGGGACGGTTTAGGGTACAGGTTAGGGTATGACAACGGTTTAGGGTGACCGTACGTGTTAGGGTACGGGTTAGTGTTAGCGTACGGGTTAGGATTAGGGGACGGGTGAGGGTAAGGCTTCGGGTAAGGGTTAGGCTTAGGCTTAGGGTTAGGGTTAGGGTTAGGGGACGGGGACGGTTTAGGGTACAGGTTTGGGTACGACAACGGTTTAGGATGAGCGTAAGTGTTAGGGTACGGTTTAGTGTTAGCGTACGGGTTAGGATTAGGGGACGGGTGAGGGTAATGCTTCGGGTAAGGGTTAGTGTTAGGGTTAGAGTTAGGGTTAGGGTTACGGGACGGGGACGGTTTAGGGTACAGGTTAGGGTACGACAACGGTTTAGGGTGAGCGTACATTTTAGGGTACGGGTTAGTGTTAGCGTACGGGTTAGGATTACGGGAAGGGTGAGTGTAAGGCTTCGGGTAACGGTTAGGGTTAGGGTTAGGGTTAGGGTTAGGGGACGGGCACGGGGACGGTTTAGGGTACAGGTTAGTGTACGACAACGGTTTAGGTTGAGCGTACGTGTTAGGGTACGGGTTAGTGTTAGCGTACGGGTTAGGATTAGGGGACGGTTGAGGGTAAGGCTTCGGGTAAGGGTTAGGGTTAGGTTTAGGGTTAGGGGACGGGGACGGGGACGGTTTAGGGTACAGGTTAGGGTACAAAAACGGTTTACGGTGAGCGTACGTGTTAGGGTACGGGTTAGTGTTAGCGTACGGGTTAGGATTAGGGGACGGGTGAGTGTAAGGCTTCGGGTAAGGATTAGGGTTAGGGTTAGTGTTAGGGTTAGGGTTAGGGGACGGGGACGGTTTAGCGTACAGGTTAGGGTACGACAACGGTTTAGGGTGAGCGTACGTGTTAGGGTACGGGTTAGTGTTAGCGTACGGGTTAGGATTAGGGGACGGGTGAGGGTAAGGCTTCGGGTAATAGTTAGGGTTAGGGTTATGGATAGGGTTAGGGGACGGGGACGGTTTAGGGTACAGGTTAGGATACGACAACGGTTTAGGGTGAGCGTACGTGTTAGGGTACGGGTTAGTGTTAGCATACGGGTTAGGATTAGGGGACGGGTGAGGGTAAGGCTTCGGGTAAGGTTTAGGGTTAGGGTTAGGGTTAGGGTTAGGGTTAGGGGACGGGGATGGTTTAGGGTAAAGGTTAGGGTACGACAACGGTTTAGGGTGAGCGTACGTGTTAGAGTACGGGTTAGTGTTAGCGTACGGGTTAGGATTAGGGGACGGGTGAGGGTAAGGCTTCGGGTAAGGGTTAGGGTTAGGGTTAGGGTTAGGGTTAGGGTTAGGGGACGGGGATGGTTTAGGGTACAGGTTAGGGTACGACAACGGTTTAGGGTGAGCGTACGTTTTAGGGTACGGGTTAGTGTTAGCATACGGGTTAGGATTAGGGGACGGGTGAGGGTAAGGCTTCGGGTAAGGGTTAGGGTTAGGGTTAGGGTTAGGGTTAGGGTTAGGGGACGGGGATGGTTTAGGGTAAAGGTTAGGGTACGACAACGCTTTAGGGTGAGCGTACGTGTTAGAGTACGGGTTAGTGTTAGCGTACGGGTTAGGATTAGGGGACGGGTGAGGGTAAGGCTTCGGGTAAGGGTTAGGGTTAGGGTTAGTGTTAGGGTTAGGGTTAGGGGACGGGGACGGTTTAGGGTACAGGTTAGGGTACGACAACGGTTTAGGGTGAGCGTACGTGTTAGGGTACGGGTTAGTGTTAGCGTACGGGTTAGGATTAGGGGACGGTTGAGGGTAAGGCTTCGGGTAAGGGTTAGGGTTAGGTTTAGGGTTAGGGGACGGGGACGGGGACGGTTTAGGGTACAGGTTAGGGTACAAAAACGGTTTAGGGTGAGCGTACGTGTTAGGGTACGGGTTAGTGTTAGCGTACGGGTTAGGATTAGGGGACGGGTGAGGGTAAGGCTTCGGGTAATAGTTAGGGTTAGGGTTATAGATAGGGTTAGGGGACGGGGACGGTTTAGGGTACAGGTTAGTGTACGACAACGGTTTAGGGTGAGCGTACGTGTTAGGGTACGGGTTAGTGTTAGCATACGGGTTAGGATAAGGGGATGGGTGAGGGTAAGGCTTCGGGTAAGGGTTAGGGTTAGGGTTAGGGTTAGGGTTAGGGTTAGGGGACGGGGATGGTTTAGGGTAAAGGTTAGGGTACGACAACGGTTTAGGGTGAGCGTACGTGTTAGAGTACGGGTTAGTGTTAGCGTACGGGTTAGGATTAGGGGACGGGTGAGGGTAAGGCTTCGGGTAAGGGTTAGGGTTAGGGTTAGGGTTAGGGTTAGGGTTAGGGGACGGGGACGGTTTAGGGTACAGGTTAGGGTACGACAACGGTTTAGGGTGAGCGTACGTGTTAGGGTACGCGTTAGTGTTAGCATACGGGTTAGGATTAGGGGACGGGTGAGGGTAAGGCTTCGGGTAAGGGTTAGGGTTAGGGTTAGGGTTAGGGTTATGGTTAGGGGACGGGGATGGTTTAGGGTAAAGGTTAGGGTACGACAACGGTTTAGGGTGAGCGTACGTGTTAGAGTACGGGTTAGTGTTAGCGTACGGGTTAGGATTAGGGGACGGGTGAGGGTAAGGCTCGGGTAAGGGTTAGGGTTAGGGTTAGTGTTAGGGTTAGGGTTAGGGGACGGGGACGGTTTAGGGTACAGGTTAGGGTACGACAACGGTTTAGGGTGAGCGTACGTGTTAGGGTACGGGTTAGTGTTAGCGTACGGGTTAGGATTAGGGGACGGGTGAGGGTAAGGCTTCGGGTAAGGGTTAGGGTTAGGGTTAGGGTTAGGGTTAGGGTTAGGGGACGGGGACGGTTTAGGGTACAGGTTAGGGTACGACAACGGTTTAGGTTGAGCGTACGTGTTAGGGTACGGGTTAGTGTTAGCGTACGGGTTAGGATTAGGGGACGGTTGAGGGTAAGGCTTCGGGTAAGGGTTAGGGTTAGGTTTAGGGTTAGGGGACGGGGACGGGGACGGTTTAGGGTACAGGTTAGGGTACGACACCGGTTTAGGGTGAGGGTACGTGTTAGGGTACGTGTTAGTGTTAGCGTACGAGTTAGGATTAGGGGACGGGTTAGGGTAAGGCTTCGGGTAAGGGTTAGGGTTAGGGTTAGGGTTAGGGTTAGGGGACGGGGACGGTTTAGGGTACAGGTTAGTGTATGACAACGGTTTAGGGTGACCGTACGTGTTAGGGTACGGGTTAGTGTTAGCGTACGGGTTAGGATTAGGGGACGGGTGAGGGTAAGGCTTCGGGTAAGGGTTAGGCTTAGGCTTAGGGTTAGGGTTAGGGTTAGGGGATGGGGACGGTTTAGGGTACAGGTTAGGGTACGACAACGGTTTAGGATGAGCGTAAGTGTTAAGGTACGGTTTAGTGTTAGCGTACGGGTTAGGATTAGGGGACGGGTGAGGGTAATGCTTCGGGTAAGGTTGAGTGTTAGGGTTAGAGTTAGGGTTAGGGTTACGGGACGGGGACGGTTTAGGGTACAGGTTAGGGTACGACAACGGTTTAGGGTGAGCGTACGTTTTAGGGTACGGCTTAGTGTTAGCGTACGGGTTAGGATTACGGGAAGGTTGAGGGTAAGGCTTCGGGTAAGGGTTAGGGTTAGGTTTAGGGTTAGGGGACGGGGACGGGGACGGTTTAGGGTACAGGTTAGGGTACAAAAACGGTTTAGGGTGAGCGTACGTGTTAGGGTACGGGTTAGTGTTAGCGTACGGTTTAGGATTAGGGGACGGGTGAGTGTAAGGCTTCGGGTAAGGATTAGGGTTAGGGTTAGTGTTAGGGTTAGGGTTAGGGGACGGGGACGGTTTAGCGTACAGGTTAGGGTACGACAACTGTTTAGGGTGAGCGTACGTGTTAGGGTACGGGTTAGTGTTAGCGTACGGGTTAGGATTAGGGGACGGGTGAGGGTAAGGCTTCGGGTAATAGTTAGGGTTAGGGTTATGGATAGGGTTAGGGGACGGGGACGGTTTAGGGTACAGGTTAGTGTACGACAACGGTTTAGGGTGAGCGTACGTGTTAGGGTACGGGTTAGTGTTAGCATACGGGTTAGGATTAGGGGACGGGTGAGGGTAAGGCTTCGGGTAAGGGTTCGGGTTAGGGTTAGGGTTAGGGTTAGGGTTAGGGGACGGGGATGGTTTAGGGTAAAGGTTAGGGTACGACAACGGTTTAGGGTGAGCGTACGTGTTAGAGTACGGGTTAGTGTTAGCGTACGGGTTAGGATTAGGGGACGGGTGAGGGTAAGGCTTCGGGTAAGGGTTAGGGTTAGGGTTAGGGTTAAGGTTAGGGTTAGGGGACGGGGATGGTTTAGGGTACAGGTTAGGGTACGACAACGGTTTAGGGTGAGCGTACGTGTTAGGGTACGGGTTAGTGTTAGCGTACGGGTTAGGATTAGGGGACGGGTGAGGGTAAGGCTTCAGGTAATAGTTAGGGTTAGGGTTATGGATAGGGTTAGGGGACGGGGACGGTTTAGGGTACAGGTTAGTGTACGACAACGGTTTAGGGTGAGCGTACGTGTTAGGGTACGGGTTAGTGTTAGCATACGGGTTAGGATTAGGGGACGGGTGAGGGTAAGGCTTCGGGTAAGGGTTAGGGTTAGGGTTAGGGTTAGGGTTAGGGTTAGGGGACGGGGATGGTTTAGGGTAAAGTTTAGGGCACGACAATGGTTTAGGGTGAGCGTACGTGTTAGAGTACGGGTTAGTGTTAGCGTACGGGTTAGGATTAGGGGACGGGTGAGGGTAAGGCTTCGGGTAAGGGTTAGGGTTAGGGTTAGGGTTAGGGTTAGGGTTAGGGAACGGGGACGGTTTAGGGTACAGGTTAGGGTACGACAACGGTTTAGGGTTAGCGTACGTGTTAGGGTACGGGTTAGTGTTAGCATACGGGTTAGGATTAGGGGACGGGTGAGGGTAAGGCTTCGGGTAAGGGTTAGGGTTAGGGTTAGGGTTAGGGTTAGGGTTAGGGGACGGGGATGGTTTAGGGTAAAGGTTAGGGTACGACAACGGTTTAGGGTGAGCGTACGTGTTAGAGTAAGGGTTAGAGTTAGCGTACGGGTTAGGATTAGGGGACGGGTGAGGGTAAGGCTTCGGGTAAGGGTTAGGGTTAGGGTTAGTGTTAGGGTTAGGGTTAGGGGACGGGGACGGTTTAGGGCACAGATTAGGGTACGACAACGGTTTAGGGTGAGCGTACGTGTTAGGGTACGGGTTAGTGTTAGCGTACGGGTTAGGATTAGGGGACGGGTGAGGGTAAGGCTTCGGGTAAGGGTTAGGGTTAGGGTTAGGGTTAGGGTTAGGGTTAGGGGACGGGGACGGTTTAGGGTACAGGTTAGGGTACGACAACGGTTTAGGGTGAGCGTACGTGTTAGGGTACGGGTTAGTGTTAGCGTACGGGTTAGGATTAGGGGACGGGTGAGGGTAAGGCTTCGGGTAAGGTTTAGGCTTAGGCTTAGGGTTAGGGTTAGGGTTAGAGGACGGGGACGGTTTAGGGTACAGGTTAGGGTACGACAACTGTTTAGGATGAGCGTAAGTGTTAGGGTACGGTTTAGTGTTAGCGTACGGGTTAGGATTAGGGGACGGGTGAGGGTAATGCTTCGGGTAAGGGTTAGTGTTAGGGTTAGAGTTAGGGTTAGGGTTACGGGACGGGGACGGTTTAGGGTACAGGTTAGGGTACGACAACGGTTTAGGGTGAGCGTACGTTTTAGGGTACGGGTTAGTGTTAGCGTACGGGTTAGGAGTACGGGAAGTGTGAGGGTAAGGCTTCGGGTAACGGTTAGGGTTAGGGTTAGGGTTAGGGTTAGGGGATGGGCACCGGTACGGTTTAGGGTACAGGTTAGTATACGACAACGGTTTAGGTTGAGCGTACGTGTTAGGGTACGGGTTAGTGTTAGCGTACGGGTTAGGATTAGGGGACGGTTGAGGGTAAGGCTTCGGGTAAGGGTTAGGGTTAGGTTTAGGGTTAGGGGACGGGGACGGGGACGGTTTAGGGTACAGGTTAGGGTACAAAAACGGTTTAGGGTGAGCGTACGTGTTAGGGCACGGGTTAGTGTTAGCGTACGGGTTAGGATTAGGGGACGGGTGAGTGTCAGGCTTCGGGTAAGGATTAGGGTTAGGGTTAGTGATAGGGTTAGGGTTAGGGGACGGGGACGGTTTAGCGTACAGGTTAGGGTACGACAACGGTTTAGGGTGAGCGTACGTGTTAGGGTACGGGTTAGTGTTAGCGTACGGGTTAGGATTAGGGGACGGGTGAGGGTAAGGCTTCGGGTAATAGTTAGGGTTAGGGTTATGGTTAGGGTTAGGGGACGGGGACGGTTTAGGGTACAGGTTAGGGTACGACAATGGTTTAGGGTGAGCGTACGTGTTAGGGTACGGGTTAGTGTTAGCATAAGGGTTAGGATTAGGGGAAGGGTGAGGGTAAGGCTTCGGGTAAGGGTTAGGGTTAGGGTTAGGGTTAGGGTTAGGGTTAGGGGACGGGGATGGTTTAGGGTAAAGGTTAGGGTACGACAACGGTTTAGGGTGAGCGTACGTGTTAGAGTACGGGTTAGTGTTAGCGTACGGGTTAGGATTAGGGGACGGGTGAGGGTAAGGCTTCGGGTAAGGGTTAGGGTTAGGGTTAGGGTTAGGGTTAGGGGACGGGGACGGTTTAGGGTACAGGTTAGGGTACGACAACGGTTTAGGGTGAGCGTACGTGTTAGGGTACGGGTTAGTGTTAGCGTACGGTTTAGGATTAGGGGACGGGTGAGGTTAAGGCTTCGGGTAAGGGTTAGGGTTAGGTTTAGGGTTAGGGTTAGGGGACGGGGACGGTTTAGGTTACAGGTTAGTGTACGACAACGGTTTAGGGTGAGCGTACGTGTTAGGGTACGGGTTAGTGTTAGCGTACGGGTTAGGATTATATTACGGGTGAGGGTAACGCTTCGGGTAAGGTTAGGGTTAGGGTTAGGGTTAGGATTAGGGGATGGGGACGGTTTAGGGTACAGGTAAGGGTACGACAACGGTTTAGGGTGAGCGTACGTGTTAGGGTACGGGTTAGTGTTAGCGTACGGGTTAGGAATAGGGGACGGGTGAGGGTAAGGCTTCGGGTAAGGGTTAGGGTTAAGGTTAGGGTTAGGGTTAGGGGACGGGGACGCTTTAGGGTACAGGTTAGGGTACGACAACGGTTTAGGGTGAGCGTACGTGTTATGGTGTGGGTTAGTGTTTGCGTACGGGTTAGGAATAGGGGACGGGTGAGGGTAAGGCTTCGGGTAAGGGTTAGGGTTAGGGTTAGGGTTAGGGTTAGGGGACGGGGACGGGGACGGGGACGGTTTAGGGTACAGGTTAGGGTACGACAACGGTTTAGGGTGAGCGTACGTGTTAGGGTACGGGTTAGTGTTAGCGTACGGGTTAGGATTAGGGGACGGGTGAGGGTAAGGATTCAGGTAAGGTTTAGTGTTAGGGTTAGGGTTAGGGTTAGGGTTAGAGGACGGGGACGGTTTAGGGTACATGTTAGGGTACGACAATGGTTTAGGGTGATCGTACGTTTTAGGGTACGGGTTAGTGTTAGCGTACGGGTTAGGATTAGGGGACGGGTGAGTGTAGGGCTTCGGGTAAGGGTTAGGGTTAGGGTTAGGGTTAGGGTTAGGGTTAGGTGACGGGGACGGGGACGATTTAGGGTACATTTTAGGGTACGACAACGGTTTAGGGTGAGCGTACGTGTTAGGGTACGGGTTAGTGTTTGCGTACGGGTTTGGATTAGGGGACGTGTGTGGGTAAGGATTCGGGTAAGGGTTAGGGTTAGGCTTAGGGTTAGGTTTAAGGGACGGAGACGGTTTAGGATACAGGTTAAGGTACGACAATGGTTTAGTGTGAGCGTACGTGTTAGGGCATGGGTTAGTGTTAGAGTACGGGTTAGGATTATGGGACGGGTGAGGGTAAGGCTTCGGGTAAGTGTTACGGTTAGGGTTAGGGTTAGGATTAGGGTTAGGGGATGGTGACGGTTTAGGGTACAGGTTAGGGTACGACAACGGTTTAGGGTGAGCGTACGTGTTAGGGTAAGGCTTAGTGTTAGCGTACGGGTTAGGATTAGGGGACGGGTGAGGGTAAGGCTTCGGGTAAGGGTTAGGGTTAGGGTTAGGGTAAGGGTTAGGGGGCGGGGACGGTTTAGGGTACAGGTTAGGGTACGACAACGGTTCAGGGTGAGCGTACGTTTTGGGTACGAGTTAGTGTTAGCGTACGGTTTAGGATTAGGGGACGGGTGAGGTTAAGGCTTTGGGTAAGGGTTAGGGTTAGGGTTAGGGTTAGGGGATGGGGACGGGGACGGTTCAGGGTACAGGTTAGTGTACGACAACGGTTTAGGGTGAGCGTACGTGGTAGGGTACGGGTTCGTGTTAGCGTACGGGTTAGGATTAGGGGACGGGTGAGGGTAAGGCTTCGGGTAAGGGTTAGGGTTAGGGTTAGGGTTAGGGGACGGGGACGGTTTAGGGTACAGGTTAGGGTACGACAATGGTTTAGGGTGAGCGTACGTGTTAGGGTACGGTTTAGTGTTAGCGTACGGGTTAGGTTTAGGGGACGGGTGAGGGTAAGGCTTCTGGTAAGGGTTAGGTTTACGGTTAGGGTTAGGGTTAGGGTTAGGGGACGGGGATGGTTTAGGGTACAGGTTAGGGTACGACAACGGTTTAGGGTGAGCTTACGTGTTAGGGTACGGGTTAGTGTTCGCGTACGGGTTAGGATTCGGGACGGGTGAGGGTAAGGCTTCGGGTAAGGGTTAGGGTTAAGGTTAGGGTTAGGGTTAGGGTTAGGGTTAGGGGACGGTTTAGGGTACATGTTAGGGTACGACAACGGTTTAGGGTGAGCGTACGTGTTAGGGTACGGGTTATTGTTAGCGTAAGGGTTAGGATTAGGGCACGGGTGGGGTAAGGCTTCGGGTAAGGGTTAGGGTTAGGGTTAGGGTTAGGGTTAGGGGACGGGGACGGGGACGGTTTAGGGTACAGGTTAGGGTAGGACAACGGTTTAGGGTGAGGGTACGTGTTAGGGTACGGGTTAGCGTTAGCATACGGGTGAGGATTAGGGGACGGGTGAGTGTAAGGCTTCGGGTAAGGGTTAGGGTTAGGGTTAGGGTTAGGGTTAGCGTTAGGGTACGGGGACGGTTTAGGGTACAGGTTAGGGTACGACAACGGTTTATGGTGACCGTACGTGTTAGGGTACGGGTTAGTGTTAGCGTACGTGTTAGGATTAGGGGACGGGTGAGGGTAAGGCTTCAGGAAAGGGTTAGGGTTAGGGTTAGGGTTAGGGTTAGGGGACGGGCACGGGGACGGTTTAGGCTACAGGTTAGGGTACGACAACGGTTTAGGGTGAGGGTACGTGTTAGGGTACGGGTTAGTGTTAGCGTACGAGTTAGGATTAGGGGACGGGTTAGGGTAAGGCTTCGGGTAAGGGTTAGCGTTAGGGTTAGGGTTAGGGTTAGGGTTGGGGACGGGGACGGTTTAGGGTACAGGTTAGGGTACGACAACGATTTAGGGTTAGCGTACGTGTTAGGTTACGGGTTAGTATTAGCGTACGGGTTAGGATTAGGGAACGGGTGAGTGTAAGGCTTCGGGTAATGGTTAGGGTTAGGGTTAGGGTTAGGTGACGGGGACGGGGACGATTTAGGGTACAGTTTAGGGTACGACAACGGTTTAGGGTGAGCGTATGTTTTGGGTACGTGTTAGTGTTAGCGTACGGTTTAGGATTAGGGGACGGGTGAGGTTAAGGCTTCGGGTAAGGGTTAGCGTTAGGGTTAGGGTTAGGGTTAGGGGATGGGGACGGGGACGGTTTAGGGTACAGGTTAGGGTACGACAACGGTTTAGGGTGAGCGTACGTGTTAGGGTACGGGTTATTGTTAGTGTACGGGTTAGGATTAGGGGACGGGTGAGGGTAAGGCTTCGGGAAAGGGTTAGGGTTAGGGTTAGGTTTAGGTTTAGGGGACGGGCACGGGGACGTTTTAGGGTACAGGTTAGTGTACGACAACGGTTTAGGGTGAGGGTACGTGTTAGGGTACGGGTTAGTGTTAGCGTACGGGTTAGGATTAGGGGACGTGTGAGGGTAAGGCTACGGGTAAGGGTTAGGGTTAGGGTTAGGGTTAGGGTTAGGGGACGGGGACGGCTTAGGGTACAGGTTAGGGTACGACAACGGTTTAGAGTGAGCGTAAGTGTTAGGGTACAGATTAGTGTTAGCGTACGGGTTAGGATTAGGGGACGGGTGAGGGTAAGGCTTCGGGTAAGGGTTAGGGTTAGGGTTAGGGTTAGGGTTAGGGTTAGGGGACGGGGACGGTTTAGGTTACAGGTTAGGGTACGACAACGGTTTAGGGTGAGCGTACGTGTTAGGGTACGGGTTAGTGTTAGCGTACGGGTTAGGAATAAGGGACGGGTGAGGGTCAGGCTACAGGTAAGGGTTAGGGTTAGGGTTAGGGTTAGGGTTAGGGGACGGGGACGGTTTAGGGTACAGGTTAGGGTATGACAACGATTTAGGGTGAGCGTACGTGTTAGGTTACGGGTTAGTGTTAGCGTACGGGTTAGGATTAGGGAACGGGTGAGGGTAAGTCTTCGGGTAAGGGTTAGGGTTAGGGTTAGGGTTAGGGGACGGGGGCAGTTTAGGGTACAGGTTAGGGTACGACAACGGTTTAGGGTGAGCGTACGTGTTAGGGTACGGGTTAGTGTTAGCGTACGGGTTAGGATTAGGGGACGGGTGAGGGTAAGGCTTCGGGTAAGGGTTAGGGTTAGGGTTAGGGTTAGGGTTAGGGGACGGGGACGGCTTAGGGTACAGGTTAGGGTACGACAACCATTTAGGGTGAGCGTACGTGTTAGGGTACGTGTTAGTGTTAGCGTACGGGTTAGGATTAGGGGATGGTTGAGGGTATGGCTTCGGGTAAGGGTTAGGGTTAGGGTTAGGGTTAGGGTTAGGGTTAGGGGACGGGGACACTTTAGGGTACAGGTTAGGGTACGACAATGGTTTAGGGTGAGCGTACGTGTTAGGGTACGGGTTAGTGTTAGCGTACGGGTTAGGATTAGGGGACGGGTGAGGGTAAGGCTTCGGGTAAGGGTTAGGGTTAGGGTTAGGGTTAGGTTTAGGGTTAGGGGACGGGGACGGTTTAGGGTACAGTTTAGGGTACGACAACGGTTTAGGGTGAGCGTACCTGTTAGGGTACGGGTTAGTGTTAGCGTACGGGATAGGATTAGGGGACGGGTGAGGGTAAGGCTTCGGGTAAGGGTTAGGGTTAGGGTTAGGGTTAGGGTTAGGGTTAGGGGACGGGGACGGTTTAGCGTACAGGTTAGGGTACGACAACTGTTTAGGGTGAGCGTACGTGTTAGGGTACGGGTTAGTGTTAGCGTACGGGTTAGGATTAGGGGACGGGTGAGGGTAAGGCTTCGGGTAATAGTTAGGGTTAGGGTTATGGATAGGGTTAGGGGACGGGGACGGTTTAGGGTACAGGTTAGTGTACGACAACGGTTTAGGGTGAGCGTACGTGTTAGGGTACGGGTTAGTGTTAGCATACGGGTTAGGATTAGGGGACGGGTGAGGGTAAGGCTTCGGGTAAGGGTTCGGGTTAGGGTTAGGGTTAGGGTTAGGGTTAGGGGACGGGGATGGTTTAGGGTAAAGGTTAGGGTACGACAACGGTTTAGGGTGAGCGTACGTGTTAGAGTACGGGTTAGTGTTAGCGTACGGGTTAGGATTAGGGGACGGGTGAGGGTAAGGCTTCGGGTAAGGGTTAGGGTTAGGGTTAGGGTTAAGGTTAGGGTTAGGGGACGGGGATGGTTTAGGGTACAGGTTAGGGTACGACAACGGTTTAGGGTGAGCGTACGTGTTAGGGTACGGGTTAGTGTTAGCGTACGGGTTAGGATTAGGGGACGGGTGAGGGTAAGGCTTCAGGTAATAGTTAGGGTTAGGGTTATGGATAGGGTTAGGGGACGGGGACGGTTTAGGGTACAGGTTAGTGTACGACAACGGTTTAGGGTGAGCGTACGTGTTAGGGTACGGGTTAGTGTTAGCATACGGGTTAGGATTAGGGGACGGGTGAGGGTAAGGCTTCGGGTAAGGGTTAGGGTTAGGGTTAGGGTTAGGGTTAGGGTTAGGGGACGGGGATGGTTTAGGGTAAAGTTTAGGGTACGACAACGGTTTAGGGTGAGCGTACGTGTTAGAGTACGGGTTAGTGTTAGCGT
This sequence comes from Delphinapterus leucas, assembly GCF_059928025.1. NCBI lineage: Eukaryota > Metazoa > Chordata > Mammalia > Artiodactyla > Monodontidae > Delphinapterus > Delphinapterus leucas. Next base: position 4,486,364 of record NW_028322246.1, on the reverse strand, counting down.
ACGGGTTAGGATTAGGGGACGGGTGAGGGTAAGGCTTCGGGTAAGGGTTAGGGTTAGGGTTAGGGTTAGGGTTAGGGTTAGGGAACGGGGACGGTTTAGGGTACAGGTTAGGGTACGACAACGGTTTAGGGTTAGCGTACGTGTTAGGGTACGGGTTAGTGTTAGCATACGGGTTAGGATTAGGGGACGGGTGAGGGTAAGGCTTCGGGTAAGGGTTAGGGTTAGGGTTAGGGTTAGGGTTAGGGTTAGGGGACGGGGATGGTTTAGGGTAAAGGTTAGGGTACGACAACGGTTTAGGGTGAGCGTACGTGTTAGAGTAAGGGTTAGAGTTAGCGTACGGGTTAGGATTAGGGGACGGGTGAGGGTAAGGCTTCGGGTAAGGGTTAGGGTTAGGGTTAGTGTTAGGGTTAGGGTTAGGGGACGGGGACGGTTTAGGGCACAGATTAGGGTACGACAACGGTTTAGGGTGAGCGTACGTGTTAGGGTACGGGTTAGTGTTAGCGTACGGGTTAGGATTAGGGGACGGGTGAGGGTAAGGCTTCGGGTAAGGGTTAGGGTTAGGGTTAGGGTTAGGGTTAGGGTTAGGGGACGGGGACGGTTTAGGGTACAGGTTAGGGTACGACAACGGTTTAGGGTGAGCGTACGTGTTAGGGTACGGGTTAGTGTTAGCGTACGGGTTAGGATTAGGGGACGGGTGAGGGTAAGGCTTCGGGTAAGGTTTAGGCTTAGGCTTAGGGTTAGGGTTAGGGTTAGAGGACGGGGACGGTTTAGGGTACAGGTTAGGGTACGACAACTGTTTAGGATGAGCGTAAGTGTTAGGGTACGGTTTAGTGTTAGCGTACGGGTTAGGATTAGGGGACGGGTGAGGGTAATGCTTCGGGTAAGGGTTAGTGTTAGGGTTAGAGTTAGGGTTAGGGTTACGGGACGGGGACGGTTTAGGGTACAGGTTAGGGTACGACAACGGTTTAGGGTGAGCGTACGTTTTAGGGTACGGGTTAGTGTTAGCGTACGGGTTAGGAGTACGGGAAGTGTGAGGGTAAGGCTTCGGGTAACGGTTAGGGTTAGGGTTAGGGTTAGGGTTAGGGGATGGGCACCGGGACGGTTTAGGGTACAGGTTAGTATACGACAACGGTTTAGGTTGAGCGTACGTGTTAGGGTACGGGTTAGTGTTAGCGTACGGGTTAGGATTAGGGGACGGTTGAGGGTAAGGCTTCGGGTAAGGGTTAGGGTTAGGTTTAGGGTTAGGGGACGGGGACGGGGACGGTTTAGGGTACAGGTTAGGGTACAAAAACGGTTTAGGGTGAGCGTACGTGTTAGGGCACGGGTTAGTGTTAGCGTACGGGTTAGGATTAGGGGACGGGTGAGTGTCAGGCTTCGGGTAAGGATTAGGGTTAGGGTTAGTGATAGGGTTAGGGTTAGGGGACGGGGACGGTTTAGCGTACAGGTTAGGGTACGACAACGGTTTAGGGTGAGCGTACGTGTTAGGGTACGGGTTAGTGTTAGCGTACGGGTTAGGATTAGGGGACGGGTGAGGGTAAGGCTTCGGGTAATAGTTAGGGTTAGGGTTATGGTTAGGGTTAGGGGACGGGGACGGTTTAGGGTACAGGTTAGGGTACGACAATGGTTTAGGGTGAGCGTACGTGTTAGGGTACGGGTTAGTGTTAGCATAAGTGTTAGGATTAGGGGAAGGGTGAGGGTAAGGCTTCGGGTAAGGGTTAGGGTTAGGGTTAGGGTTAGGGTTAGGGTTAGGGGACGGGGATGGTTTAGGGTAAAGGTTAGGGTACGACAACGGTTTAGGGTGAGCGTACGTGTTAGAGTACGGGTTAGTGTTAGCGTACGGGTTAGGATTAGGGGACGGGTGAGGGTAAGGCTTCGGGTAAGGGTTAGGGTTAGGGTTAGGGTTAGGGTTAGGGTTAGGGGACGGGGACGGTTTAGGGTACAGGTTAGGGTACGACAACGGTTTAGGGTGAGCGTACGTGTTAGGGTACGGGTTAGTGTTAGCGTACGGTTTAGGATTAGGGGACGGGTGAGGTTAAGGCTTCGGGTAAGGGTTAGGGTTAGGGTTAGGGTTAGGGTTAGGGGACGGGGACGGTTTAGGTTACAGGTTAGTGTACGACAACGGTTTAGGGTGAGCGTACGTGTTAGGGTACGGGTTAGTGTTAGCGTACGGGTTAGGATTAGGGGACGGGTGAGGGTAACGCTTCGGGTAAGGTTAGGGTTAGGGTTAGGGTTAGGATTAGGGGACGGGGACGGTTTAGGGTACAGGTAAGGGTACGACAACGGTTTAGGGTGAGCGTACGTGTTAGGGTACGGGTTAGTGTTAGCGTACGGGTTAGGAATAGGGGACGGGTGAGGGTAAGGCTTCGGGTAAGGGTTAGGGTTAAGGTTAGGGTTAGGGTTAGGGGACGGGGACGCTTTAGGGTACAGGTTAGGGTACGACAACGGTTTAGGGTGAGCGTACGTGTTATGGTGTGGGTTAGTGTTTGCGTACGGGTTAGGAATAGGGGACGGGTGAGGGTAAGGCTTCGGGTAAGGGTTAGGGTTAGGGTTAGGGTTAGGGTTAGGGGACGGGGACGGGGACGGGGACGGTTTAGGGTACAGGTTAGGGTACGACAACGGTTTAGGGTGAGCGTACGTGTTAGGGTACGGGTTAGTGTTAGCGTACGGGTTAGGATTAGGGGACGGGTGAGGGTAAGGATTCAGGTAAGGTTTAGTGTTAGGGTTAGGGTTAGGGTTAGGGTTAGAGGACGGGGACGGTTTAGGGTACATGTTAGGGTACGACAATGGTTTAGGGTGATCGTACGTTTTAGGGTACGGGTTAGTGTTAGCGTACGGGTTAGGATTAGGGGACGGGTGAGTGTAGGGCTTCGGGTAAGGGTTAGGGTTAGGGTTAGGGTTAGGGTTAGGGTTAGGTGACGGGGACGGGGACGATTTAGGGTACAGTTTAGGGTACGACAACGGTTTAGGGTGAGCGTACGTGTTAGGGTACGGGTTAGTGTTAGCGTACGGGTTTGGATTAGGGGACGTGTGTGGGTAAGGATTCGGGTAAGGGTTAGGGTTAGGCTTAGGGTTAGGTTTAAGGGACGGAGACGGTTTAGGATACAGGTTAAGGTACGACAATGGTTTAGTGTGAGCGTACGTGTTAGGGCATGGGTTAGTGTTAGAGTACGGGTTAGGATTAGGGGACGGGTGAGGGTAAGGCTTCGGGTAAGTGTTACGGTTAGGGTTAGGGTTAGGATTAGGGTTAGGGGATGGTGACGGTTTAGGGTACAGGTTAGGGTACGACAACGGTTTAGGGTGAGCGTACGTGTTAGGGTAAGGCTTAGTGTTAGCGTACGGGTTAGGATTAGGGGACGGGTGAGGGTAAGGCTTCGGGTAAGGGTTAGGGTTAGGGTTAGGGTAAGGGTTAGGGGGCGGGGACGGTTTAGGGTACAGGTTAGGGTACGACAACGGTTCAGGGTGAGCGTACGTTTTGGGTACGAGTTAGTGTTAGCGTACGGTTTAGGATTAGGGGACGGGTGAGGTTAAGGCTTTGGGTAAGGGTTAGGGTTAGGGTTAGGGTTAGGGGATGGGGACGGGGACGGTTCAGGGTACAGGTTAGTGTACGACAACGGTTTAGGGTGAGCGTACGTGGTAGGGTACGGGTTAGTGTTAGCGTACGGGTTAGGATTAGGGGACGGGTGAGGGTAAGGCTTCGGGTAAGGGTTAGGGTTAGGGTTAGGGTTAGGGGACGGGGACGGTTTAGGGTACAGGTTAGGGTACGACAATGGTTTAGGGTGAGCGTACGTGTTAGGGTACGGTTTAGTGTTAGCGTACGGGTTAGGTTTAGGGGACGGGTGAGGGTAAGGCTTCTGGTAAGGGTTAGGTTTACAGTTAGGGTTAGGGTTAGGGTTAGGGGACGGGGACGGTTTAGGGTACAGGTTAGGGTACGACAACGGTTTAGGGTGAGCTTACGTGTTAGGGTACGGGTTAGTGTTCGCGTACGGGTTAGGATTCGGGACGGGTGAGGGTAAGGCTTCGGGTAAGGGTTAGGGTTAAGGTTAGGGTTAGGGTTAGGGTTAGGGTTAGGGGACGGTTTAGGGTACATGTTAGGGTACGACAACGGTTTAGGGTGAGCGTACGTGTTAGGGTACGGGTTATTGTTAGCGTAAGGGTTAGGATTAGGGCACGGGTGGGGTAAGGCTTCGGGTAAGGGTTAGGGTTAGGGTTAGGGTTAGGGTTAGGGTTAGGGGACGGGGACGGTTTAGGGTACATGTTAGGGTACGACAACGGTTTAGGATGAGCGTAAGTGTTAGGGTACGGTTTAGTGTTAGCGTACGGGTAAGGATTAGGGGACGGGTGAGGGTAAGGCTTCGGGTAAGGGTTAGTGTTAGGGTTAGAGTTAGGGTTAGGGTTACGGGACGGGGACGGTTTAGGGTACAGGTTAGGGTACGGCAACGGTTTAGGTTGAGCGTACTTGTTACGGTACGGGTTAGTGTTAGCGTACGGGTTAGGATTACGGGAAGGGTGAGGGTAAGGCTTCGGGTAAGGGTTAGGGTTAGGGTTAGGGTTAGAGTTAGGGGACGGGCACGGGGACGGTTTAGGGTACAGGTTAGTGTACGACAACAGTTTAGGGTGAGCGTACGTGTTAGGGTACGGGTTAGTGTTAGCATACGGGTTAGGATTAGGGGACGTGTGAGGGTAAGGCTTCGGGTAAGGGTTAGGGTTAGGTTTAGGGTTAGGGGACGGGGACGGGGATGGTTTAGGGTACAGGTTAGGGTACAAAATCCGTTTAGGGTGAGCGTACGTGTTAGGGTACGGGTTAGTGTTAGCGTACGGGTTAGGATTAGGGGACGGGTGAGGGTAAGGCTTCGGGTAAGGGTTAGGGTTAGGGTTAGGGTTAGGGTTAGGGTTAGGGGACGGGGATGGTTTAGGGTAAAGGTTAGGGTACGACAACGGTTTAGGGTGAGCGTACGTGTTAGTGTACGGGTTAGTGTTAGCGTACGGGTTAGGATTAGGGGACGGGTTAGGGTAAGGCTTCGGGTAAGGGTTAGGGATAGGGTTAGGGTTAGGGTTAGGGGACAGGGACGGTTTAGGGTACAGGTTAGTGTACGACAACGGTTTAGGGTGAGTGTACGTGTTAGGTTACGGGTTAGTGTTGGCGTACGGTTTAGGATTAGGGGACGGGTGAGGATACGGCTTCGGGTAAGGGTTAGGGTTAGGTTTAGGGTTAGGGGACGGGGACGGGGACGGTTTAGGGTACAGGTTAGGGTACGACAACGGTTTAGGGTGAGCGTACGTGTTAGGGTACGGGTTAGTGTTAGCGTACGTGTTAGGATTAGGGGACGGGTGAGGGTAAGGCTTCGCGTAAGTGTTAGGGTTAGGGTTAGTGTTAGGGTTAGTGTTAGGAGACGGGGACGGTTTAGGGTACATGTTAGGGTACGACAACGATTTAGGGTGAGCGTAGGTGTTAGGGTATGGATTAGTGTTAGCGTACGGGTTAGGATTAGGGGACGGGTGAGGGTAAGGCTTCGGGTAAGGGTTAGGGTTAGGGTTAGGGTTAGGGTTAGGGTTAGGGGACGGGGACGCTTTAGGGTACAGTTTAGGGTACGACAACGGTTTAGGGTGAGCGTACGTGTTAGGGTACGGGTTAGTGTTAGCGTACGGGTTAGGATTAGGGGACGGGTGAGGGTAAGGCTTCGGGTAAGGGTTAGGGTTAGGGTTAGGGTTAGGGTTAGGGGACGGGGACGGAGACGGGGACGGTTTAGGGTACAATTTAGGGTATGACAATGTTTTAGGGTGAGCGTACGTGATAGGGTACGGGTTAGTGTTAGCCTACGGGTTAGGATTAGGGGACGGGTGAGGTTAAGGCTTCGGGTAAGGGTTAGGGTTAGGGTTAGGGTTAGTGTTAGGGTTAGGGGACGGGGACGGTTTAGGGTACATGTTAGGGTACGACAACGGTTTAGGGTGAGCGTACGTGTTAGGGTACGGGTTAGTGTTAGCGTATGGGTTAGGATTAGGGGACGGGTGAGGGTAAGGCTTCGGGTAAGGGTTAGGGTTAGGGTTAGGGTTAAGGGACGGGGACGGGGACGGTTTAGGGTACAGAATAGTGTACGACAACGGTTTAGGGCGAGCGTACGTGTTAGTGTACAGGTTAGTGTTAGCGTACGGGTTAGGTTTAGGGGACGAGTGAGGGTAAGACTTCGGGTTAGGGTTAGGGTTAGGGATAGGGTTAGGGGACGGGGACGGTTTAGGGTACAGGTTAGGGTACGACAACGGTTTAGGGTGAGCGTACATTTTAGGGTACGGGTTAGTGTTAGCGTACGGGTTAGGATTAGGGGACGGGTGAGGGTAAGGCTTCGGGTAAGGGTTAGGGTTAGGGTTAGGGTTAGGGTTAGGGTTAGGGGACGGGGACGGGGACGATTTAGGGTACAGTTTAGGGTACGACAACGGTTTAGGGTGAGCGTACGTGTTAGGGTACGGGTTAGTGTTAGCGTACGGGTTAGGATTAGGGGACGGGTGAGGGTAAGGATTCGGGTAAGGGTTAGGGTTAGGGTTAGGGTTAGGGTTAAGGGACGGAGACGGTTTAGGATACAGGTTAGGGTACGACAACGGTTTAGTGTGAGCGTACGTGTTAGGGCACGGGTTAGTGTTAGCGTACGACTTAGGATTAGGGGACGGGTGAGGGTAAGGCTTCGGGTAAGTGTTAGGGTTAGGGTTAGGGGACGGGGACGGTTTAGGGTACAGGTTAGGGTACGACAACGGTTTAGGGTGAGCGTATGTTTTGGGTACGGGTTAGTGTTAGCGTACGGTTTAGGATTAGGGGACGGGTGAGGTTAAGGCTTCGGGTAAGGGTTAGGGTTAGGGTTAGGGTTAGGGGATGGGGACGGGGACGGTTTAGGGTCAGGTTAGTGTACGACAACGGTTTAGGGTGAGCGTACGTGTTAGGGTACGTGTTAGTGTTAGCGTACGGGTTAGGATTAGGGGACGGGTGAGGGTAAGGCTTTGGGTAAGGGTTAGGGTTAGGGTTAGGGTTAGGGTTAGGGGACAGGAACGGTTTAGGGTACAGGTTAGTGTACGACAACGGTTTAGGGTGAGCTTACGTGTTAGGGTACGGGTTAGTGTTCGCGTACGGGTTAGGATTAGGGGACGGGTGAGGGTAAGGCTTCGGGTAAGGGTTAGGGTTAGGGTTAGGGTTAGGGGACGTGGACGGTTTAGGGTACATGTTAGGGTACGACAACGGTTTAGGGTGAGCGTACGTGTTAGGGTACGGGTTAGTGTTAGCGTACGGGTTAGGATTAGGGGACGGGTGGGTTAAGGCTTCGGGTAAGGGTTAGGGTTAGGGTTAGGGTTAGGGTTAGGGGACGGGGACGGGGACGGTTTAGGGTACAGGTTAGGGTACGACAACGGTTTAGGGTGAGGGTACGTGTTAGGGTACGGGTTAGTGTTAGCATACGGGTTAGGATTAGGGGACGGGTGAGTGTAAGGCTTCGGGTAAGGGTTAGGGTTAGGGTAAGGGTTAGGGGACGGGGACGGTTTAGGGTACAGGTTAGCGTACGACAACGGTTTACGGCGAGCGTACGTGTTAGGGTACGGGTTAGTGTTAGCGTACGGGTTAGGATTAGGGGACGGGTGAGGGTAAGGCTTCGGGAAAGGGTTAGGGTTAGGGTTAGGGTTAGGGTTAGGGGCGCGGACGGTTTAGGGTACAGGTTACGGTACGGCAACGGTTTAGGGTGAGCGTACGTGTTAGGGTACGGGTCAGTGTTAGCGTACGGGTTAGGATTAGGGGACGGGTGAGGGTAAGGCTTCGGGTAAGTGTTAGGGTTAGGGTTAGGGTTAGGTTTAGGGTTAGGAGACGGGGACGGTTTAGGGTACATGTTAGGGTACGACAACGATTTAGGGTGAGCGTAGTTGTTAGGGTACGGATTAGTGTTAGCGTACGGGTTAGGATTAGGGGACGGGTGAGGGTAAGGCTTCGGGTAAGGGTTAGGGTTAGGGTTAGGGTTAGGGTTAGGGGACGGGGACGGTTTAGGGTACAGGTTAGTGTACGACAACAGTTTAGGTTGAGCGTACGTGTTAGGGTACGGGTTAGTGTTAGCGTACGGGTTAGGATTAGCGGATGGGTGAGGGTAAGGCTTCGGGTAAAGGTTAGGGTTGGGGTTAGGGTTAGAGTTAGGGTTAGGGGACGGGGACGGTTTAGGGTACAGGTTAGGTTACGACAACGGTTTAGGGTGAGCGTACCTGTTAGGTTATGGGTTAGTGTTAGCGTACGGGTTAGGATTAGGGGACGTGTTAGGGCAAGGCTTCGAGTAAGGGTCAGGGTTAGGATTAGGGGACAGGGACGGGGACGGTTTAGAGTACAGGTTAGGATTCGCCAATGGTTTAGGGTGAGCGTACATGTTAGGGTACGGGTTAGTGTTAGCGTACGGGTTAGGATTAGGGGACGGGTTAGTGTAAGGCTTCAGGTAAGGGTTAAGGTTAGGGTTAGGGTTAGGGGACGGGGACGGTTTAGGTTACAGGTTAGGGTACGACAACGGTTTAGGGTGAGCGTACGTTTTAGGGTATGGGTTAGTGTTAGCGTACGGGTTAGGATTAAAGGAAGGGTTAGAGTAAGGCTTCGGGTAAGGATTAGGGTTAGGGTTTGGGTTAGGGGACTGGGACACGGATGGTTTAGGGTACAGGTTAGGGTACAAAAACGGTTTAGGGTGAGCGTACGTGTTAGGGTACGGTTTAGTGTTAGCGTACGGGTTAGGATCAGGGGACGGGTTAGGGTAAGGTTTCGGGTAAGGGTTATCGTTAGGGTTAGGTTTAGTTTTAGGGTTACTGGATGGGGACGGTTTAGGGTACAGCTTAGTGTACGACCACGGTTTAAGGTGAGAGTACATGTTAGGGTACAGGTTAGTGTTAGCATACGTGTTACGATTAGGGGATGGTTTAGGGTAAGGCTTTGGGTAAGAGTTAGGGTTAGGGTTTGTTAGGGTTTGGGGACGGGGACGGTTTAGGGTACAGGTTAGGGTAAGACAACGGTTTAAGATGAGCGTACGTGTTAGGATACGGGTTAGTGTTAGCGTATGATTAGGGGACGGATAAGGGTAAGGGTTCGGGTAAGGGTTAGGTTGAGACATAAAGTTGGATACTTCGGGCTGATGGCATTGGTGAGGTTCGATGAGCAAATGCTGACCCTTTGAAGTCATACTGCATGGTACCCATTCCATGGGTCCGAACTCTCCAGGTTTAAGGGATTCTTCCTTCAGCTAAAACATGCATGGGAAACCCAGAGTACGTTCCACCATGTCACTGGGAAACGTTTTCAAATGCATCTCAGTTTTCGTCCCCTGGTACTCGGGTTCACCATTCCAGACGCTTTACTAACACTCTCCCCACTTGGAGAGTCAGTGCCTTTAACCTCCTGTTTGGCACACTTTGCAATTTCTGTGCAAGATGAACAGGAATTTGGAGATCCAATGAGAGACTAGCTGCAGGTGTCTGCACGGACAAATGGAACGCTTATTTCCCACCAGGAAGAGGAATTAACCAAAGGCTCAGCGTGCCCTGCTGGAAACAGATTAGGGCCTGAAGCAATCCTGCGGTTTTGCGGTCAGCTCACAAGTAAGCGAGTTGAAGAAAAGAGCTCAAGGGCACTGTAATCCACAAACCTGCAGAGTTATGAATGATAGCTATCGTCCAAAATATATTCAAGTAAGTCTGTGAAGAGGGCTTTAAAGCGGTGCAGAATTTCAGGAAAACGATTTCAGGGGGTAGACTGGAATTGCACTTAAAGCATAGGAAAAGAGGCAGAATGTCGACAATGATGCACTTGGCCAAAAAGAGCATATTGGTTTTTTCCTGAATATATTCAGGAAAAAACGCATACGCACTTTTTGGCCAACCAAGCAAGCGTTTAAAGGAAATCTGCACTACAATGAAGTCTCACTGCCCCCCGGTCAAAAGGGCCATGTGAAAAAAGTGTAAAAGAAGGCATCATTGAAGACTAATACAGAATACCAAGTCCTGGTCGTTGGTAGAATAACCAGCAGGGTATAGGATTTAGGAACTACTGGAGGTATATCCTCGGTGGCTTCACTGACTCTCCTGACATCCGTTACCTTGACTGCTGCAGCCCATGGGGCTCTCAAAGTCAGGCCAATCCCAGGATATGGAGCTCACCCAGGCAGGTACCCCACCCCCACCCCAGCCCACAGGGCCCTCGTGTTCAGGCCCCTCCCAGGATATGGTGTTCCCTGGGCAGGTCACCTGCAGCCCATGGGGCTCTCGTTGTCACGTCCCTCCCAGGATACAGAGCTACCCTTGCATGTTCCGTGGCAAGTCTGTGCAAACAGGAACCGTGCACATAGCGCACATTGCAAAGCACTCCCAGCTCACCTGTCGCTCAGATCTGACACAGAGCACCTCAGAGCAGTACTTGTACTAACAAACAGCAGCTCCAAAAGGTCTGTGATCTTGGGGATCACTCTGTGCGGCCTCCCTCCACCTGGTCTTCCAGAGACTTCCACTGCACCCGGGGCACCAGGCCTCTGTCTCCACCCACCACCCTCCCCTCCTCTCCCTGACTCCTGGGTTCCTCTCATTAGCAGAGGGTTTTCTTGAAGTTGTCTCCCACTCATGGGCCAGATAAAATGATTAGAAAACAAGCCAGAACTACAGCCCCTTGTCTATCCTGACTCTCAAGAGCCCACACCTGTTCCTTGGACCTGGCCGATTCAGCAAGTTCCATTTTCTGCAACTGTGAGACCCTGAGGGTTGATGATTGGCTGACCTGGGCAGCCTGACCGTGCCGGCCAGACCTCCCCAGGTGTGCCTGGGTTGAGATCGATATAAACACCGCTCCAGGCAGCAAGAGCCCCTGCAGCTGTGCCTGACGACATTTTCTCTGCCCTGTCAACAGTCTCGGGGCTGGACTGGTGGGAGGGAGTGAGAGGCCACGGCTTTGTGGGTGGTCCAGTGTGAGTGGGGCTCTGCTGGACTTTCTGCAGCAGTTGCCAAGATGCCACCTGCTAAGGAAGAGGATGTGTCACCCATACCTGCTGCTGGAATTTCTTCCTGGGGAGAGGTGAGGAAGGAAGAAAGCAGTGGGGGCCAGGACAGGAGGGGTATCTCAGGCAGGGAAATGGAAAGCTTCCAGAAGAGCACCCAGGGCCAGGACCATCCTGGCTGGCCTGCAGGCATCAAGTCGGCCGGCATGCTGTCGCTCGTGTGGCTCCATGGCCCTTCCTCTAGGCTTTCAAGTCCTTGTACATATTCAGGTGTTTTACCTGGGAAGGGTGGGAACATTTCAGCAGCAGCTGGCCTGGGGCTCGGCCCACGTTTACTCACAGATGCCTCGGCATGGTCCCCCAGCTTTGCAATGAGGACGCTTGTTGCGTGGGGCCTGCTGGCTGAATGGGAGATGATTCCCCACCACTGACCAACTTCAGAATTGTTTACAACTGGAGCAAGTGACCTGATAGGGTTTTCCTCTGTGTACCTGGTGGGTTCTGTTTTTCTTTTTCTTTTTTTCGTTTTTGGTTCAAGGTAGATTTTATTCTTCTCCTCTGTATTTACAGATATATGCATGGAAATAATTTATTCATATAAATACATGTATGTGAAGGGAAGAATATTTTTTCTGTTTTACTTTTTTTAATTTTGAATTTTATTTTATTTTTTATACAGCAGGTTCTTTTTGGTTATCTCTTTTATACATATAAATGTATACATGCCAATCCCAATCTCTCAACACCTCCCACCACCATCCCCCCAACAGCTTTCCCCCCTTGGTGTCCATACGTTCGTTGTCTACATCTGTTGCTCTATTTCTGCCTTGCAAAACGGTTCATCTGTACAATTTTTCTAGGTTCCACATATATGCATTAATATACAAGATTTGTTTTGTTTTTCTATTTCTGACTTACTTCACTGTGTATGACAGTCTCTAGATTCATCAACGTCTCTACAGGTGACCCAATTTCATTCCTTTTTATGGCTTAGTAATATTCCATTTTATATATGTACCACATCTTTATGCATTCGTCTGTCTGTGGGCATTTAGGTTGCTTCCATTACCTGGATATTGTAAATAGTGATGCAATGAACATTGCGCTGAATGTTGTTTTTTAATTTATGGTTTTGTCTGGGTATATGACCAGTAGTGGGATTGCTGTATCATATGGTAATTCTATTGTTAGTTTTATAAGAAACTCCATAATGTTCTCCACAGTGACTGTATCAATTTACATTCCCAACAATACTGGAAGAGGGTTCCATATCTCCACACCCTTTCCAGCATTTGTTGTTTGTAGATTTTCTGATGATGCCCATTCTAACCAGTGTGAGGTGAAACACCATGGATGAGTCTATTTCGTTGAGCAAGGAGTAGGTCTTGTCTATTACATTTTTGGCTTATGGAAAGGTATCTGTGTTAATTTCAATCTCTGGTTTTATACAGCACCCCAACTCAACTTTCCCCTTAAGCAAGCATAAGTTTTTTATCTAAATGTGAGACTCTGTTCGGTTTTGTAATCCAGTTCATGTGGAGCCAAGTTTACACTCCCTCTATTAGTGATATCTTATGATAACTATCTTTCTCTGTGTGACATATTTCTCTTAGAATCATCGTGCTTAAATCCACTCAATTTGCTGCTACAGGCCTGATGACATTGATCTCATTGCTGAGTGATATTCCGTTGTACATAAGTCGCACAACTTCTTTATCCATTTTTTTCTTTCTGGGATATTTAATGTGCACAGGACTCAAGGTTCTTGTAAACACAGCAGCCCTAAATTTTGTGTTGGCTGTGTCTTGTTGATTTTAATATTCCTAAGCTATAGGGCCATAAGTGGAAGTGACCTAGGCTCTGTAGCTTTGTTTTTTAGATGTTTCAGGATACATCATAAACATCTCCAGAGTGTCTGTTGGCAATTGACATCCCACCCATCAGCATAACAAGGCTCCCTGTTCTCCATGGCCTGTCCTGTGTTTCTTGTTTTTACACTTTTTTCAGATGGCCATTTTGACGAATGGGAAAAGAGACTTCATTGTAGTGCAGATTTCCATTGCTCGAGTGCTTGGTTGACAAAAAAGAGCATATGCGTTTTTTCCAGAATGTATTCAGGAAAAAATGTATATGCACTTTTTGTCCAAGTGCATCACTGTCAAAGATCTGCTGCTTTTCATATGCTTTAAATGCAATTCAAATCTACCTTCTGAAATCTGATTCCTGCAATTCTGCCTCGTTTTCAAGTCCTCTTTGCAGCCTTACTTCAATATATTTTTGACAATAGCTGTCATTTTTAACTCTGCAGGTTTGAGAATTACAGTGCCCCTGATTTCCTTTCTTAACTCGCTTCCTTGTGAGCTGGCCACAAAACCGCAGGTTTGCTTCAGGCTGTAATCTGGTTCCGGCACGGCATGCTCAGCGTTTGGTTAATTCCTCTTCCTGGTGGGAAATGAGAGTTAAATGTGCCCGTCCAGACACCTGCCTCATTCGCAGCCCCTTGGTGATGTGTGTCCTCTGGTTCGAGACCACATGTGCTGGGTTCCTCACCTTTCAATGATGTGGCCCCAATGGTGTGAGGAAACTCCTGCCTGGTTCCCATCCCCTTGGTGATGTGGGCCCTCTGGTGAGAGTCTGACACTGGCTGCGTTCCTCACCCTTCTGTGTGGTGGGCCCTCTGCTCTTAGGTAAATCCTGCCTGGCTTGCTCCCATTGCCTTGGAGACGTAGGCCCTCTGGTGGCAGTTGGAGCCTGCTGGGAGCCTCCTCTCCTCAGTGATGAGTGCCCTCTGGCGTCAGGTTCTAACTGCTGTGCTCCCCACGTTTTCTGATGTGAGCCCAGTGATGCCAGGACACTCCTGCCAGGTTCCCATCCCCATTGGGATGTGGGCCTTCTGCTCTGAGGTCCCAACGCCTGGGTTCCTTACAGTTTCATGGTGTTGGCTCTGTGATGTTCGTTCACTCAGGCCTAGATCCCATAGCCCCTGTGTTCTGGGCCGCCTGCTGCGAGGTTCCAACTGCTGGATTCCTCACCTTTTTTATTCTTTGTGCCCTGTGTTGTGAGGCTCCTCCTGCCTTCCTCACTCCCCCCATTGGTGATGTAGGTCCTGTGGTTTGAGGCTACATGTGCCGGTTTCCTCACCTTTTATTGATGTGGCCCCACTGGTGTGAGGACACTCCTGCCTGGTTCCCATCCCCTTGGTGATGTGGGCCCTCTGGTGAGAGTCTGATCCTGGCTGGATACCTCACACTTCTGGGAGGTGGGCTCTCTGCTGTGAGGTCACTCGTGCCTGGATGGCACACGTCGCCTTGGCCAAGTGGGCCCTCTGGTTGCAGTTGGAGCGGGATGGGAGCCTCCTCCCCTCGGTGATGAGGGCCCTCTGGCATCAGGCCCTAACTGCTGGGCTCCCCACATTTTCTGATGTGCGCCCACTGGTGCGATGACACTCCTGCCAGTTTCCCATCCCCATGGGGATGTGGGCCTTCTGCTCTGAGGTCCCAATGGCTGGGTTGCTCACAGTATCATGATGTGGGCCCTCTGCTGTGAGTTCACTGCGGCCTAGATCTCATAGACTGGGTGCCCTGGGCCGCCTGCTGGGAGCTTCCAATTACTGGATTCCTCACCTTTTTATTCTATGGGCCCTGTGTTGTAAGGCTACTCCTGCCTACCTCACTCCGAGTCCCTTGGAGATGTGGGTCCTCTGCTTTGAGGCCACATGTGTTGGGTTCCTCACCTTTCTATGATGTGGCCACATTGGTGTTAGGACACTCCTGCGTGGTTCCGATCCCCTTGGTGATGTGGGCCCTCTGGCGAGAGTCTTATCCTGGTTGGTTTCCTCACCCTTCTGTTAGGTAGGCCCTGTGCTGTGAGGTCACTCCTGCCTGACTGGCACACGTCATCTTGGCGACGTGGGCCCTCAATTGTGTGTTGGTGCCTGCTGGGAGTCTCCTTCCCTCGGTAATGAGGGCTCTCTGGCGTCAGGCCCTAACTCCTGGGCTCTCAAAATTTTCTGATGTGCGCCCTGTGGTGCGAGTACACTCCTGTCAGGTTCCCAAGCCCATGGGAATGTGGGCCTTCTGCTGTGAGGTCCCAACGTCTGGATTTCTCACAGTTTCATGATGAGGGCCCTCTGGTGTGAGTTCACTCACCCTGGATCCCATAGCCTCGCTACTCCAGGCCGCCTGCTGGGAGGTTCCAACTGCGGGATTCCTCACCTTTTTTATTCTATGGGCCCTCTCTTTTGAGGCTCCTCCTGCCTGCCTCATTCCCAGCCCCTTGTTTATGTGTGTCCTCTGATTAGAGGCCACGTGTGCTGGGTCCCTCACCTTTCGATGATGTGGCCCCACTGGTGTGAGGATACTTGTGCCTGGTTCCCATCCCCTTGGTGATATGAGCCCTCTGGTGAGAGTCTGATCCTGGCTGGGTTCCTCACCCTTCTGTGAGGTGGGCCCTCTGCTGTGAGGTAACTCCTGCCTGGCTTCCCATTGCCTTGGTGACATCGGCCCTCTGGTGGCAGTTGGAACCTACTGGGAGCCTCCTCCCCTCGGTGATGAGGGCCCTCTGGCGTGAGGCCATCACTGCTGGGCTCCCCATGTTATCTGATGTGAGCCCAGTGATAACAGGACACTCCTGTAAGTTTCCCATCCCCATGGGGATGTGGGCCTTCTGCTCTGTGGTTCCAACGTCTGGGTTGCTCACAGTTCCATGATATAGGCTCTCTGGTGTTAGTTCACTCAGGCCAGGATCCCATAGTCTCTGTGCTCTGGGCCGCCTGCTGCGAGGTTCCAACTGCTGGATACCTCACCTTTTTTATTCTTTGGGCCCTGTGTTGTGAGGCTCCTCCTGCCTGCCTTACTCCCAGCCCTTTGGTGATGTGGGTCCTGTGGTTTCAGGCCACATGTGCTGGTTTACTCACCTTTTAGTGATGTGGACCCACTGGTGTGAGGACACTCCTGCCTGGTTCCCATCCCCTTGGTGATGTGGGCCGTCTGGTGAAAGTCTGATCCTGACTGGTTTCGTCACACTTCTGGGAGGTGGGCCCTCTGCTGTGAGGTCACTCCTGCCTGGCTTGCTCCCGTTGCCTTGGTGACGTCGGCCCTCTGGTGGCAGTTGGAGCTTGCTGGGAGCCTCCTCCCCTCGGTGATGAGGGCCCTGTGGCGTCAGTCACTAACTGCTGGGTACCCATATTTTCTGATGTGTGCCCACTGGTGTGATGGCACTCCTGCCAGTTTCCCATACCCATGTGGATGTGGGCCTTCTGCTCTGAGGTCCCAACGGCTGGGTTGCTCACAGTATAATGATGAGGGCCCTCTGGTGTGAGCTCATTCCGGCCTGGATCCCATAGCCTCGCTGCTCCTGGCCGCCTGCTGGGAGGATCCAACTGCGCGATTCCTAACCTTTTTTATTCTATGGGCCCTCTGTTTTGAGGCTCCTCCTGCCTGCCTCACTCCCAGTCCCTTGGTGATGTGTGTCCTCTGGTTTGAGGTCACATGTGCTGTGTTCCTCAACTTTGGATGATGTGGCCCCACTGGTGTGAGGACACTCCTGACTGGTTCCCATCCCCTTGGTGATGTGGGCCCTCTGGTGAGAGTCTGATCCTCGCTGGGTACCTCACCCTTCTGTGAGGTAGACCCTGTGATATGAGGTCTCTCCTGCCTGGCTGGCACACGTCGCCTTGATGACATGGGCCGTCTGTTGGCCTTTGGTGTGTGCTGGGAGCCTCCTCCCCTCATTAATGAGGGCCCTCTATAAAACGCATATGCCCTTCTTGGCCAAGTGCATCACTGTAGACGTTCTGCCTCTTTTCCTATGCTTTAAAAGCAATTACTGTCTACATCATGAAATTGGTTTCCTGCAATTCTGCCCCACTTTCAGGTCTTCTTCGCTGCCTTACTTCAATATATTTTTGGACGATAGCTGTCATTTATAACTGCAGGTTTGTGAATGACAGTGCCCCTGAGTTCCTTTCTTAACTCGCTTCCTTGTAAGCTGGCCACAAAACCACAGGTTTGCTTCAGGCCGTAATCAGGGTCCGGCACGGCACTCTGACCCTTTGGTTAATTCCTCTTCCTGGTGGGAAATTATAGTTAAATGTGCCCGTCCAGACACCTGCCTCACTCCCAACCCCTTGGTGATGTGTGTCCTCTGGTTTGAGGCCACATGTGCTGGGTTCCTCATCTTTTGATAATGTGACCCCACTGGTGTGAGGACACTCCTGCCTGGTTCCCATCCCCTTGGTGATGTGGGCCCTCTGGTGAGAGTCTGATCATGGCTGGGTTCCTCACACTTCTTTGAGGTGGGCCCTCTTCTCTGAGGTCACTCCTGCCTGACTGGCACAACCCGCCTTGGCCACATGGGCCCACTGGTTGCAGATGGAGCGTGCTGGGAGCCTCCTCCCCTCGGTGATGAGGGCCCAGTGACGTCAGGGCCTAACTGCTGGGCTCCCCACATTTTCTGATGTGTGCCCAGTGGTGCGATGACACTCCTGCCAGGTTCCCATCCACATGGGGCTGTGGGCCTTCTATTCTGAGGTCCCAACGGCTGGGTTGCTCACACTTTCATGATGTGGGCCCTCTGCTGTGAGGTCAATCGTGCCTGGCTGGCACACATCGCCTTGGTGACGTGGGCACTCTGGTGGCAGTTGGAGCGTGCTGGGGCCTCCTCCCCTCAGTGATGAGGGCCCTCTGGTGTCAGGCCCTAAGTGCTAGGCTCCACACATTTTCTGATGTGTGCCCAGTGGTGCGAGGACACTCCTGCCAGGTTCCCATCCCCATGGGCATGTGGGACTTCTGTTCTGTGGTCCCAACGGCTGGGTTGCTCACAGTTTCATGATGTGGGCCCTTTGCTGTGAGTTCACTCTGGCCTGTATCCCATAGCGTCGGTGCTCTGGGCCGCCTGCCTGGAGTTTCCAACTCCTGGATTCCTCACCTTTTTTATTCTATGTGCCCTCTGTTGTGAGTCTCCTCCTGCATGCCTCAGTCCCAGCCCCTTCGTGATGTGTGTCCCCTTGTTTGAGGCCACATGTGCTGTGTTCCTCATCTTTCGCTGATGTGGCCCCACTGGTGTGAGGGCACTCCTGCCTGGTTTCCATCCCCTTGGTGATGTGGACCTTCTGGTGAGAGTCTGATCCTGGTTGGGATCCTCACACTTCTGTGAGGTGGGCCCTCTGCTCTGTGGTCACTCCTGCCTGGCTTGCACACACTGCCTTGGCAACGTCGGCCGGCTGGTGGCAGTTGGAGCCTGCTGGGAGCCTCCTCCCCTTGGTGATGAGGGCCCTCTGGCGTCAGGCCCTAACTGCTGGGTTCCCACATTTTCTGATACATGCTAAGTGGTGCGAGGACACTCCTGCGAGGTTCCCATCACCATGGTGATGTGGGCCTTCTGCTCTGAGGTCCCACCGGCTGGGTTGCTCACAGTTTCATGATGTGGGCCCTCTGCTGTGAGTTCACTGTGGCCTGGATCCCATAGACTGGGTGCTCTGGTCCACCTGCTGGGAGGTTCAAACTGCTGGATTCCTCACCTTTTTTATTCTATGGGCCCTGTGTTGTTAGACAACTCCTGCCTGCCTCACTCTGAGCCACTTGGTGATGTGGGTCCTCTGGTTTTAGGTCACATGTGCTGGGCTCCTCACCTGTTGCTGATGTGGCCCCACTGGTGTGAGGACACTCCTGCCTGGTTCCCATCCCCTTGGTGATGTTGGCCCTCTGGTGAGAGTCTGATCCTTGTTGAGTTTCTTCACACTTCTTTGAGGTGGGCCCTCTGCTCTGAGGTCATTCCTGTCTGGCTGGCACACCCCTCCTTGGCGACGTCGGCCCTATGGTGGCAATTGGAGCCTGCTGGGAGCCTCCTCCCCTCAGTGATGAGGGCCCTCTGCCCTCAGGCCTTAACTGCTGGGTTCCCACATTTTCTGATTCGTGCTAAGTGATGCGAGTACACTCCTGCCAGGTTCCCATCCCTATGGGGATGTGGGCCTTCTGTTCTGAAGTCCCAACGGCTCAGTTGCTCACAGTTTCATGATGTGGGCCCTCTGTTGTGAGTTCTCTGTGACCTGGATCCCATAGACTCCATGCTGTGGGCCGCCTGCTGGCAGGTTCCAACTGCTGGATTCCTCACATTTTTTATTCTATGGGCTCTGTGTTGTGAGGCTACTCCTGCCTGCCTCACTCCTAGCCCCTTGGAGATGTGGGTCCTCTGATTTAGGCCACACGTTCTGGGTTCCTCACCTTTCTATGATGTGGCCACCCTGGCGTGAGGACCCTTCTGCCTGGTTCTGATCCCCTTGGTGAGGTGGACAAACTCGTGAGAGTCTTATCCTGGCTGGTTTCCTCACCCTTCTGTGAGGTAGGCCCTCTGCGGTGAGGTCACTCCTGCCTGGTTGGCACACGTTACCTTGGCGACGTGGGCCCTCAGTTGGGAGTTGGTGCCTGCTGGGAGTCTCCGCCCCTGGGTAATGAGGGCCCTCTGGCGTCAGGCCCTAACTCCTGGGCTCCCAAAATTTTCTGATGTGCGCCCTGTGGTGCGAGTACACTCCTGCCAGGTTCCCAACCCCATGGGAATGTGGGCCTTCTGCTCTGAGGTCCCATCGTCTGGGTTGCTCACAGTTTCATGATGAGGGTCCTCTGTTGTGAGTTCAGTCAGGCCTAGATCCCATAGCCTCACTGCTTCTGGCCGCCTGCTGGGAGGTTCCAACTGCGGGATTCCTCACATTTTTTATTCTATGGGCCCTGTGTTGTGAGGCTACTCCTGCCTGCCTCACTCTAAGCACCTTGGAGATGTGGGTCCTCTGGTTTAGGCCACATGTGCTGGGTTCCTCACCTTTCTATAATGTGGCCACACTGGTGTGAGGACACTCCTGCCTTCTTCCGATCCCCTTGGTGATGTGGGCTCTCTGGTGAGAGTCTTATCCTGGCTGGGTTCCTCACCCTTCTTTGAGGTAGGCCCTCTGCTGTGAGGTAACTCCTGCCTGGCTTTCTCCCATTGCCTGGTGACTTTGGCCCTCTGGTGGCAGTTGGAGCCTGCCTGGAGCCTCCTCTCCTCGGTGATGAGGGCCCTCTGGCGTCAGGCTCTAACTGCTGGGCTCCCCACGTTTTCTGATGTGAGTCCAGTGATGCCAGGACACTCCTGTAAGGTTCCCATCCCCATGCGGATGTGGGTCTTCTGGTCTGAGGTCCCAACGCCTGGGTTACTCACAGTTTCCTCATGTTGGCTCTCTGGTGTTAGTTAACTCAGGCCTAGATCCCATAGCCTCTGTGCTGTGGACTGCCTGCTGGGAGGTTCCAACTGCTGGATTCCTCACCTTTTTTATTCTTTGGACCCTGTGTTGTGAGGCTCATCCTGCCTGCCTCACTCCCAGCCCCTTTGTGATGTAGGTCCTCTGGTTTGAGGCCACATGTGCCGGTTTCCTCACATTTTATTGATGTGGCCCCACTGGTGTGAGGACACTCCTGCCTGGTTCCCATCCCCTTGGTGATGTGGGCCCTCTGCTGAGAGTCTGATCCTGGCTGGATTCCTCACACTTCTGGGAGGAAGGCCCTCTGCTGTGAGGTCACTCCTGCCTGGCTGGCACACATGGCCTTGGCCACATGGGGCCTCTGGTTGCAGTTGGAGCATGCTGGGAGCCTCCTCCCCTCTGTGATGAGGGCCGTCTGGCGTTAGGCCCTAACTGCTGGTATCCCCACATTTTCTGATGTGTGCCCACTGGTGCGAAGACACTCCTGCCAGGTTCCCATCCCCATGGGGATTTGGGCCTTCTACTCTGAAGTCCCAACGCCTGGGTTGCTCACAGTTTCAGGATGTGGGCCCTCTGCTGTGAGTTCACTCCGGCATTGATCCCATAGCCTCGGTGCTCTGGGCCACCTGCTTGGAGCTTCCAACTGCTGGATTCCTCACCTTTTTTATTCTATGGGCCCTGTGTTGTGAGGCAACTCCTGCCTGCCTCACTCTGAGCCTCTTGGTGATGTGGGTCCTCTGCTTTGAGGCCACGTGTTCTGGGTTCCTCACCTTTCGCTGATGTGGCCCCACTGGTGTGAGGACACTCCTGCCTGGTTCCCATCCCCTTGGGGATGTGGGCCCTCTGGTGAGAGTCTGATCCTGGTTGGGTTCCTCACACTTCTTTGAGGTGGGCCCTCTGCTCTGAGGTCACTCCTGCCCAGCTGGCACACCCCGCCTTGGCGACGTCGGCCCTTTTGTGGCAGTTGGAGCCTGCTGTGAGCCTCCTCCCCTTGGTGATGAGGGCCCTCTGGTGTCAGGCCCTAACTGCTGGGTACCCACATTTTCTGATACGTTCTAAGTGGTGCGAGGACACTCTTACCATGTTCCCAACCCCATGAGGATGTGGGCCTTCTGCTCTGAGGTCCCAACGTCTGGGTTGCTCACAGTTTCATGATATGGGTCCTCTGCTGTGAGTTCACTGAGGCCTGGATCGCATAGACTGGGTGCTCTGGGCCATCTGTTGGGAGGTTCCCACTGCTGGATTCCTCAGCTTTTTTATTCTATGGGCCCTGTGTTGTGAGGCTACTCCTGCCTGCCTCACTCCGAGCCCCTTGGAGATGTGGGTTCTCTGGTTTAGGCCACATTTGCTGGGTTCCTCACCTTTCTATGATATTGCCACACTGGCGTGAGGACACTCCTGCCTGGTTCTGATTCCCTTGGTAATGTGGGCCCTCTGGTGAGAGTCTTATCCTGGCTTTGTTCCTCACCCTTCTGTGAGGTAGGCCCTGTGCTGTGAGCTCACTCCTGCCTGGCTGTCACACGTTACCTTGGTGACCTGGGCCCTCAATTGGGAGTTGGTGCCTTCTTGGAGTCTCCTCCCCTCGGTAATGAGGGCCCTCTGGCGTCAGGCCCTAACTTCTGGGCTCCCAAAATTCTCTGATGTGTGCCCTGTGGTGTGAGTACACTTCTGACAGGTTCCCAACCCCATGGAAATGTGGGCCTTCTGCTCTGAGGTCCTAACGGCTGGGTTGCTCACAGTTTCATGATGAGGGCCCTCTGTTGTGAGTTCAGTCAGGGCTGGATCCCATAGCCTCGCTGCTGCTGGCTGCCTGATGGGAGGTTCCAACTGTGGGATTCCTCACCTTTTTTATTCTATGGTCCCGCTGTTTTGAGGCTCCTCCTGCCTGCCTCACTCCCAGCTCCTTTTTGATGTGTGTCCTCTGGTTTGAGGCCACGTGTGCTGGGTCCCTCACATTTCGGTGATGTGGCCCCACTGGTGTGAGGACACTCCTGCCCTGTTCCCATTCCCTTGGTGATGTGGGCCCTCTGGTGAGAGTCTGATCATCTTTGGTTTCCTCACACTTCTGTGAAGTTGGCCCTCTGCTCTGAGGTCACTCCTGCCTGGCTGGCACACCCCGCATTGGTGACATCGGGCCTCTGGTAGCAGTTGGAGCCTTCTGGGAGCTACGTCCCCTCAGTGATGAGGGCTCTCTGGCATCAGGCCCTAACTGCTGTGCTCCCCACCTTTTCTGATGTGTGCCCACTGGTGCGATGACACTCCTGCTTGGTTCGCTTCCCCATGGGGATGTGGGTCTTGTGCTCTGAGGTCACAACGGCTGGGTTGCTTACAGTATCACGATGAGGGCCCTCTGCTGTGAGTTCACTGTGGCCTGGATCTCATACCCTCGGTGCTCTGGGCCGCCTGCTGGGAAGTTCCAACTGCTGGATTCCTCACCTTTTTTATACAGTGGGCCATGTGTTGTGAGGTTAATCCTGCCTGCCTCACTCCGAGACCCATGGTGATGTGGGTCCTCTGGTTTGAGGCTACATGTGCTGGGTACCTCAACTTTCGATGATGTGGCCCCACGGGTGTGAGGACACTCCTGCCTGGTTCCCATCCCCTTGGTGATGTGGGCCCTCTGGTGAGAGTCTGATCCTGGCTGGGTTCCTTACCCTTCTGTGAGGTGGGCCCTCTGATGTGAGGTCACACGTGGCTGGCTGAGTCACGTCACCTTGGCAACGTGGGGCCTCTGTTGGCCCCTGGAGCATGCTGAGAGCCTCCTACCCTCGTAAATGAGGGCCCTGGAAAAAAACGCATATGCACTTTTTGGTCAAGTGCATCATTGTCGAGGTTTTGCCTCTTTTCCTATGCTTTCAGAGCAATTCCCGTCTACCTCCTGAAATCGCATTCCGGCAATTCTGCCCCGTTTTCAAGTCCTCTTTGCAGCCTTACTTGAATATATTTTTGGACGATAGCTGTCATTTATAACTCTGCAGGTTTGTGAATTACAGTGCCCCTGAGCCTCTTACTTCAACTCGCTTTCTTGTGAATTGGCCGCAAAACCGCAGGATTGCTTCAGGCCTTAATCTGGTTCCGGCATGGAACGCTGAGCCTGTGGTTAGTTCCTCTTCCTGGAGGGAAATGAGAGTTAAATGTGCCTGTCCACAAACCCACAGCTAGTCTCTCATTGGTTCTCCCTATTCCTGTTCATCTTTCGCAGAAATTGCAAACTGTACCAAACAGGAGGTTAAAGGCACTGACTCTCCAAGTGGGGAGAGTGTTAGTAAAGTGTCTTGAATGGTGAACCCGAGGACCAGGGGACGAAAACAGAGATGCATTTAAAAACGTTTTCTGATCACACGGTGGACCATACTCGGCATTCCCCATGCATGTTTGAGCTGAAGGACGAATCCCTTAAACCGGGAAAGCTGGGAACCTTGGAATAGGTACCATGCAGTATTACTTCTAATGGTCTGCATTTGCTGACCGAACCTCACCAATCCTATCAGCCCCAAGTGTCCAGCCTTATGTCTAACCCAGCTGTGGGTGTGGATGTGGTAAACCCAGGTCTCATCACAAGCCATGAATGAATTATTTAAGAATTGCTCTCTATTTCACAGTCTTTGTGATAGTTTTTAAAATTTATTTGTACAATGGGATTTAGCTGATGTTCAATGCTGCGTTTATGCCGATGTACACACACTGGATTCCCTTATGGAGACATATAAATACATAGGTTTTACGACTCGTTCTAGTCACGTATATTCTTGGGGTTGAATATGTGATGTTGAGTCCATTTCGTTGAGCAAGGAGTAGATCATGTATATTACATATATGGCTTATGGAACGGTATCTGTGCTAATTTCATTCTCTGGTTTTATGCGGCACCTCAACTCACCTTTCCCCATAAGCAAACGTAATTTGGTTTTCTAAATGTGAGACCCTGTTGTGTTTTGTAATTCACTTCGTGTGTAGCCAAGTTTACATTCCGTGTATTAGTGATATCTTATGATGTTTCTTTTTCTGTGTGACTTATTTCACGTAGAATCATCATACCTGAATCCACTCATTATGCCGCTACGGGCCTGATGACATAGATTTCATTGCTGAATGATATACCATTGTACGTACGTACCACAACTTTTTTATCCATTTTTCGCTTTCTGAGATATTTAGCTTGTACCATAGACGAGGTTCTTGTAAACAGAGCTGTCCGAAATTTGGAGTGGCTGTGTGTTTTTGATTTTAATTTCCCTAAGCTATAGGACCATAAGTGGAAGTGCCATAGGCTGTGTTGCTTTGTTTTCTACGTGTTTCAGAAAACACCATACACTTCTCCAGAGTGGCTGTTGGCAATTTACATCCCGCCCATCAGCATAACAAGGCTCCCTGTTCTCCAGGGCCTGTGCTGCTTTTCTGGATTTTACACATTTTTCAAATGGCCCTTTTGATCCGGGGTCAGTGAGACTTCATTGTAGTGCAGATTTCTTTAACATGCTTGCTTGGTTGGCCAAAAAGGGCGTATGCGTTTTTTCCTGAATATATTCAGGAAAAAACGCATACGCCCTTTTTGGCCAAGTGCATCATTGTCGACATTCTGCCTCTTTTCCTATGCTTTAAAGGCAATTGCAGTCAAACCCCTGAAATGGTTTTCCTGCAATTCTGCCCCACTTACAAGTCCTCTTCGGAGCCTTCCTTCAATATATTTTTGGACGATAGCTGTCATTTATAACTCTGCAGATTTGTGAATTACAGTGACCCTGAGCTCCTTTCTTCAAATCGCTTCCTTGTGAGCTGGCCGCAAACCCGCAGGATTGCTTCAGGCCCCAGTCGGCTTCCGGAACAGCATGCGGAGGCTTTGGTTAAATCCTCTTCCTGTTGGGAAATGAGCGTTACATTTGCCCGTGCCGACACCTACAGCTAGTCTCTCATTGGTTCTCCCAATTCCTGTTCATCTTGCGCAGAATTTGCAAACTGTGCCAAATAGGAGGTTAAAGGCACTGACTCTCCAAGTGGGGAGAGTGTTAGTAAAGCGTCTGGAATGGTGAACCCGAGTACCAGGGGACGAAAACTGAGATGCATTTGAAAACGTTTACCAATCACACGGTGGACCATACTCTGGGTTTCCCATGCATGTTTTAGCTGAAGGAAGAATCCCTTAAACCTGGAGAGTTGGGACCTATGGAATGGGTACCATGCAGTATGACTTCAAAGGGTCTGTGTTTGCTCACCGAACCTCACCAATGCTATCAGCCCGAAGTGTCCGGCCTTATATCTCACCCAGCTCTGGGTGTAGATATGGTAAATCCAGGTTGCATCACAAGCCCTGGATGAATTATTTAAGAATTGCTCTCTATTTCACTGGCATTTTGTTTTGTTTCTGAAATTTATTTTGATAATGGGATTTATCGGATTTTCACTGCTGCGTTTAGGTCGCTGTACACACGCTTGCTTTCCTTATGGAGACATATAAATCCATGTGTTTTAAGATTCTTACTTGTCAGGTATATTCCCAGGCGTTGAATATGGGGTGTTGAGTCCATTTCGTTGAGCAAGGTGTCGGTCTTGTCTATTATATATTTGACTTATGGAATGGTATCTGTGCTAATTTCAATCTCTGGTTTTATGCAGCACCCCAACTCACCTTTCCCCATAGGCAAGCATAAGTTGGTTTTCTAAATTTGAGACCCTGTTCTGTTTTGTAATTCAGTTCATGTGTAGACAAGTTTACATTCCGTGTATTAGTGATATCTTATGATGTTTCTTTTTCTGTGTGACTTATTTCTCGTAGAATCATCGTACCTGAATCCACTCATTATGCTGCTACGGGCCCGATGCCGTAGATTTCATTGCTGAGTGATATTCCATTGTACGTGCGTACCACAACTTCTTTATCCATTTTTTGCTTTCTCGGATATTTAACTTGTACCGTAGACGAGGTTCTTGTAAACAGAGCCGTCCCAAACTTTGGGGTGGCTGTGTGTTTTTGATTTTAATTTCCCTAAGCTATAGGACCATAAGTGGAAGTGCCATAGGCTGTGTTGCTTTGTTTCCTACGTGTTTCAGGAAACACCATACACTTCTCCAGAGTGCCTGTTGGCAATTTACATCACGCCCATCAGCAAAACAAGGCTCCCTGTTCTCCAAGACCTGTCCTGCCTTTCTGGATTTTACACTTTTTCCACATGGCCCTTTTGACCGGGGGGCAGTGAGACTTAATTGTAGTGCAGATTTCCTTTACACGCTTGCTTGTTTGGCCAAAAAGCACGTATGCATTTTTTCGTGAATATATTCACGAAAAAATGCATAGGCCTTTTTGCCAAGTGCATCATTGTCGACATTCTGCCTCTTTTCCTATGCTTTAAGTGCAATTCCAGTCTACCCCCTGAAATCGTTTTACTGAAATTCTGCCCCGCTTTCAAGTCCTGTTCGAAGACTTACTTCAATACATTTTTGGACGGTAGCTGTCATTCATAACTCTGCAGGTTTGTGAATTACAGTGCCCCTGAGCTCCTTTCTTCAACTTGCTTTCTTGTGACCTGGCCACAAAACTGCAGGATTGCTTCAGGCCCTAATCTGATTCCGGCAGGGCACGCTGAGCCTTTGGTTAATTCGTCTTCCTGGTGGGAAATGAGCATTCCATTTGCCCATGCAGACACCTACAGCTAGTCTCTCACTGATTCTCCCTATTCCTGTTCATCTTGCGCAGAAATTGCAAACTGTGCCAAACAGGAGGTTAAAGGCACTGACTCTCCAAGTGGGGAGAGTGTTAGTAAAGCGTCTGGAATGGTGAACCCGAGTACCAGGGGACGAAAACTGAGATGCATTTGAAAACGCTTCCCAATCACACGGTGGACCATACTCTGGGTTTCCCATGCATGTTTTAGCTGAAGGAAGAATCTCTTAAACCTGGAGAGTTGGGACCTATGGAATGGGTACCATGCAGTATGACTTCAAAGGGTCTGGTTTGGTCACCGAACCTCACCAATGCTATCAGCCCGAAGTGTCCAGCCTTATGTCTCACCCAGCTCTGGGTGTAGATGTGGTAAATCCAGGTTGCATCACAAGCCCTGAATGAATTATTTAAGAATTGCTCTCTATTACACTGTCATTGTGTTTTGTTTTTGAAATTTATTTTGATAATGGGATTTATCGGATTTTCACTGCTGAGTTTAGGTCGCTGTACACACGCTTGATTTCCTTATGGAGACATATAAATCCATGGGTTTTAAGATTCTTACTTGTCAGGTATATTCCCAGGCGTAGACTATGTGGTGTTGAGTCCATTTCGTTGAGCAAGGAGTAGGTCTTGTCTATTCTATATTTGGCTTATCGAAAGGTATCTGTGCTAATTTCAATCTCTGGTTTTATGCAGCACCCCGACTCACCTTTCCCCATAAGCAAGCATAAGTTGGTTTTCTAAATTTGAGACACTGTTCTGTTTTGTAATTCAGTTCATGTGTAGCCAAGTTTATATTCCGTGTATTACTGATATCTTATGATGTTTCTTTTTCTGTGTGACATATTTCTCGTAGAATCATCGTACCTGAATCCACTGATTATGCCGCTACGGTCTTGATGACGTAGATATCATTGCTGAGTGATATTCCATTGTACGTGCGTACCACAACTTCTTTATCCATTTTTTGCTGTCTCGGATATCTAACTTTTTCCGTAGACGAGGTTCTTGTAAACAGAGCCGTCCCAAACTTTGAGGTGGCTGTGTGTTTTTGACTTTAGTTTCCCTAAGCTATAGGACCATAAGTGGAAGTGCCATAGGCTGTGTTGCTTTGTTTCCTACGTGTTTCAGGAAACACCATACACTTCTCCAGAGTGGCTGTTGGCAATTTACATCCCGCCCATCAGCATAACAAGGCTCCCTGTTCTCCATGACCTGTCCTGCCTTTCTGCATTTTACACGTTTTTCAGAATGCCCTTTTGACCGGGGGGCAGTGAGACTTCATTGTAGTGCAGATTTCCTTTACACGCTTGCTTGGTTAGCCAAAAAGTGCGTATGCGTTTTTTCCTGAATATATTCAGGAAAAAACGCATACGCCCTTTTTGGCCAAGTGCATCATTGTCGACATTCTGCCTCATTTCCTATGCTCTAAGTGCAATTCCAGTCTACCCCCTGAAATCGTTTTCCTGAAATTCTGCCCCGCTTTCAAGTCTTCTTTTAAGACTTACTTCAATACATTTTGGGACGATAGCTGTCATTCATAACTCTGCATGTTTGTGAATTACAGTGCCCCTGAGCTCCTTTCTTCAACTCGCTTTCTTGTGAGCTGGCCGCAAAACCGCAGGATTGCTTCAGGCCCTAATCTGTTTCCGGCCGGGCATGCTGAGCCTTTGTTTAATTCCTCTTCCTGGTGGGAAATGAGCGTTCGATTTGCCCGTGCAGACACCTACAGCTAGTCCCTCATTGGTTCTACCTATTCCTGTTCATCTTGTGCAGAAATTGCAAACTGTGCCAAACAGGAGGTTAAAGGCACTGACTCTCCAAGTGGGGAGAGTGTTAGTAAAGCGTCTGGAATGGTGAAGCCGAGTCCCTGGGCTCGAAAACTGAGATGCATTTGAAAACGTTTCCCAATCACACGGGGGACTGTACTCTGGGCTTCCCATGCATGTTTTAACTGAAGGAAGAGTCCCTTAAACTTGGAGAGTTGGGACCCATGGAATGGGTACCATGCAGTATGACTTCAAAGGGTCTGAGTTTGCTCACCGAATCTCACCAATGCTATCAGCCCGAAGTGTCCAGCCTTATGTCACACCCAGCTCTGGGTGTAGATGTGGTAAATCCAGGTTGCATCACAAGCCCTGAAT
Organism: Delphinapterus leucas; assembly: GCF_059928025.1. Taxonomy (NCBI): domain Eukaryota; kingdom Metazoa; phylum Chordata; class Mammalia; order Artiodactyla; family Monodontidae; genus Delphinapterus; species Delphinapterus leucas. Next base: position 4,457,357 of record NW_028322246.1, on the reverse strand, counting down.
GAATTATTTGAGAATTGCTCTCTAAGAATTGCTCTCTATTTCACTGTCATTGTGTTTTGTTTTTGAAATTTATTTTGGTAATGGGATTTATCGGATTTTCACTGCTGCGTTTAGGCCGCTGTACACATGCTTGATTTCCTTATGGAGACATATAAATCCATGGGTTTTAAGATTCTTGCTTGACAGGTATATTCCCAGGCGTTGAATATGGGGTGTTGAGTCCATTTCGTTGAGCAAGGAGTAGGTTTGGTCTTTTATATATTTGGCTTATGGAACGGTATCTGTGCTAATTTCAATCTCTGGTTTTATGCAGCACCCCAGCTCATGTTTCCCCATAAGCAAGCATAAGTTGGGTTTCTAAATTTGAGACCTTGTTTTGTTTTGTAATTCAGTTCATGTGTAGCCAAGTTTACATTCCGTCTATTAGTGATATCTTATGATGTTTCTTTTTCTGTGTGACTTATTTCTCGTAGAATCATCATACCTGAATACACTCATTATGCCGCTACGGGCCTGATGACGTAGATTTCATTGCTGAGTGATATTCCATTGTATGTGCGTACCACAATTTCTTTATCCAGTTTTTGCTTTCTCGGATAATTAACTTGTACCGTAGACGAGGTTCTTGTAAACAGAGCCGTCCCAAACTTTGGGGTGGCTGTGTGTTTCTGATTTTAATTTCCCTAAGCTATAGGACCATAAGTGGAAGTGCCATAGGCTGTGTTGCTTTGTTTCCTACGTGTTTCAGGAAACACCATACAGTTCTCCAGAGTGGCTGTTGGCAATTTACATCCCGCCCATCAGCATAACAAGGCTCCCTGTTCTCCATGACCTGTCCTGCCTTTCTGGATTTTACACGTTTTTCAAATGGCCCTTTTGAACGGGGGGCAGTGAGACTTCATTGTAGTGCAGATTTCCTTTACAGGCTTGCTTGGTTGGCCAAAAAGTGCGTATGCGTTTTTTCCTGAATATATTCAGGAAAAAACGCATACGCCCTTTTTGTCCAAGTGCATCATTGTCGACATTCTGCCTCTTTTCCTATGCTTTAAGTGCAATTCTAGTCGACCCCCTGAAATCATTTTCCTGAAATTCTGCCGCGCTTTCAAGTCCTCTTCGAAGACTTACTTCAATACATTCTTGGACGATAGCTGTCATTCATAACTCTGCATGTTTGAGAATTACAGTGCCTCTGAGCTCCTTTCTTCAACTCGCTTTCTTGTGAGCTGGCCGCAATACCGCAGGATTGCTTCAGGCCCTAATCTGTTTCCGGCCGGGCATGCTGAGCCTTTGGTTAATTACTCTTCCTGGTGGGAAATGAGCGTTCCATTTACCTGTGCAGACACCTACAGCTAGTCTCTCATTGGTTCTCCCTATTTCTGTTCATCTTGCGCAGAAATTGAAAACTGTGCCAAACAGGAGGTTAAAGGCACTGACTCTCCAAGTGGGGAGAGTGTTAGTAAAGCGTCTGGAATGGTGAACCCGAGTACCAGGGGACGAAAACTGAGATGCATTTGAAAACGATTCCCAACCACATGGTGGACCATACACTGTGTTTCCCATGCATGTTTTAGCTGAAGGAAGAATCCCTTAAACCTGGAGAGTTGGGACCCATGGAATGCGTACCATGGAGTATGAGTTCAAAGGGTTTGCGTTTGCTCACCGAACCTCACCAATGCTATCAGCCCGAAGTGTCCAGCCTTATGTCTCACCCAGCTCTGGGTGTAGATGTGGTAAATGCAGGTTGCATCACAAGCCCTGAATGAATTATTTAAGAATTGCTCTCTATTTCACTGTCATTGTGTTTTGTTTTTGAAATTTATTTTGATAATGGGATTTATCGGATTTTCACTGCTGCGTTTAGGCCGCTGTACACATGCTTGATTTCCTTATGGAGACATATAAATCCATGGGTTTTAAGATTATTACTTGTCAGGTATATTCCCAGGCGTTGAATATGGGCTGTTGAGTCCATTTCGTTGAGCAAGGAGTAGGTCTTGTCTATTATATATTTGGCTTATGGAACCGTATCTGTGCTAATTTCAATCTCTGGTTTTATGCAGCACCCCAACTCACCTTTCCCCATAAGCAAGCATAAGTTGGTTTTCTAAATTTGAGACCCTGTTCTGTTTTGTAATTCAGTTCATGTGTAGCCAAGTTTACATTCCGTGTATTAGTGATAACTTATGATGTTTCTATTTTTGTGTGACTTATTTCTCGTAGAATCGTCGTACCTGAATCCACTCATTATGCCACTACGGGCCTGATGATGTAGATTTCATTGCTGAGTGATATTCCATTGTACGTGCGTACCACAACTTCTTTATCCATTTTTTGCTTTCTCGGATATTTAACTTGTACCGTAGACGAGGTTCTTGTAAACAGAGCCGTCCCAAACTTTGGGGTGGCTGTGTGTTTTTTATTTTAATTTCCCTAAGCTATAGGGCCCTAAGTGGAAGTGCCATAGGCTGTGTTGCTTTGTTTCCTACGTGTTTCAGGAAACACCATACACTTCTCCATAGTGACTGTTGGCAATTTACATCCCTCCCATCAGCATAACAAGGCTCCCTGTTCTCCAAGACCTGTCCTGCCTTTCTGGATTTTACACTTTTTTCAGATGGCCCTTTTGTCCAGGGGGCAGTGAGACTTCATTGTATTGCAGATTTCATTTACAGGCTTGCTTGGTTGGCCAAAAAGCGCGTATGCGTTTTTTCCTGAATATATTCAGGAAAAAACGCATACGCCCTTTTTGGCCAAGTGCATCATTGTTGACATTCTGACTCTTTTCCTATGCTTTAAGTGCAATTCCAGTCTACCCCCTGAAATCGTTTTCCTGAAATTCTGTCCCGGTTTCAAGTCCTCTTCGAAGACTTACTTCAATACATTTTTGGACGATAGCTGTCATTCATAACTCTGCAGGTTTCTGAATTACAGTGCCCCTGAGCTCCTTTCTTTAACTCGCTTTCTTGTGAGCTGCCCCCAAAACCGCAGGATTGCTTCAGGCCCTAAGCTGTTTCCGGCAGGGCATGCAGAGCCTTTGGTTAATTCCTCTTCCTGATGGGAAATGAGCATTCCATTTGCCCGTGCAGACACCTACAGCTAGTCTCTCATTGGTTCTCCCTATTCCTGTTCACCTTGCGCAGAAATTGCAAACTGTGCCAAACAGGAGGTTAAAGGCACTGACTCTCCAAGTGGGGAGAGTGTTAGTAAAACGTCAGGAATTGTGAACCCGAGTACCAGGGGACGAATACTGAGATGCATTTGAAAACGTTTCCCAATCACACGGTGGACCTTACTCTGGGTTTCCCATGCATGTTTTAGCTGAAGGAAGAATCCCTTAAACCTGGAGAGTTGGGACCCATGGAATGGGTACCATGCAGTATGACTTCAAAGGGTCTGCGTTTGCTCACTGAACCTCACCAATGCTATGAGCCTGAAGTGTCCAGCCTTATGTCTCACCCAGCTCTGGGTGTAGATGTGGTAAATCCAGGTTGCATCACAAGCCCTGAATGAATTATTTGAGAATTGCTCTCTAAGAATTGCTCTCTATTTCACTGTCATTGTGTTTTGTTTTTGAAATTTATTTTGATAATGGGATTTATCGGATTTTCACTGCTGCGTTTAGGCCGCTGTACACATGCTTGATTTCCTTATGGAGACATATAAATCCATGGGTTTTAAGATTCTTGCTTGACAGGTATATTCCCAGGCGTTGAATATGGGGTGTTGAGTCCATTTCGTTGAGCAAGGAGTAGGTTTGGTCTTTTATATATTTGGCTTATGGAACGGTATCTGTGCTAATTTCAATCTCTGGTTTTATGCAGCACCCCAGCTCACGTTTCCCCATAAGCAAGCATAAGTTGGTTTTCTAAATTTGAGACCTTGTTTTGTTTTGTAATTCAGTTCATGTGTAGCCAAGTTTACATTCCGTCTATTAGTGATATCTTATGATGTTTCTTTTTCTGTGTGACTTATTTCTCGTAGAATCATCATACCTGAATACACTCATTATGCCGCTACGGGTCTGATGACGTAGATTTCTTGCTGAGTGATATTCCATTGTACGTGCGTACCACAATTTCTTTATCCATTTTTTGCTTTCTCGGATAATTAACTTGTACGGTAGACGAGGTTCTTGTAAACAGAGCCGTCCCAAACTTTGGGGTGGCTGTGTGTTTTTGATTTTAATTTCCCTAAGCTATAGGACCATAAGTGGAAGTGCCATAGGCTGTGTTGCTTTGTTTCCTACGTGTTTCAGGAAACACCATACAGTTCTCCAGAGTGGCTGTTGGCAATTTACATCCCGCCCATCAGCATAACAAGGCTCCCTGTTCTCCATGACCTGTCCTGCCTTTCTGGATTTTACACGTTTTTCAGATGGCCCTTTTGACCGGGGGGCAGTGAGTCTTCATTGTAGTGCAGATTTCCTTTACACGCTTGCTTGGTTGGCCAAAAAGTGCGTATGCGTTTTTTCATGAATATATTCAGGAAAAAACGCACACGCCCTTTTTGTCCAAGTGCATCATTGTTGACATTCTGCCTCTTTTCCTATGCTTTAAGTGCAATTCTAGTCTACCCCCTGAAATCGTTTTCCTGAAATTCTGCCGCGCTTTCAAGTCCTCTTCGAAGACTTACTTCGATACATTTTTGGACGATAGCTGTCATTCATCGCTCTGCAGGTTTGTGAATTACAGTGCCTCTGAGCTCCTTTCTTCAACTCGCTTTCTTGTGAGCTGGCCGCAATACCGCAGGATTGCTTCAGGCCGTAATCTGTTTCCGGTCGGGCATGTTGAGCCTTTGGTTAATTCCTCTTCCTGGTGGGAAATGAGCGTTCCATTTGCCCGTGCAGACACCTACAGCTAGTCTCTCATTGGTTCTCCCTATTCCTGTTCATCTTGCGCAGAAATTGCAAACTGTGCCAAACAGGAGTTTAAAGGCACTGACTCTCCAAGTGGGGAGAGTGTTAGTAAAGCGTCTGGAATGGTGAACCCGAGTACCAGGGGACGAAAACTGAGATGCATTTGAAAACGTTTCCCAACCACATGGTGGACCATACACTGTGTTTCCCATGCATGTTTTAGCTGAAGGAAGAATCCCTTACACCTGGAGAGTTGGGACCCATGGAATGCGTACCATGGAGTATGACTTCAAAGGGTCTGCGTTTGCTCACCAAACCTCACCAATGCTATCAGCCCGAAGTGTCCAGCCTTATGTCTCACCCAGCTCTGGGTGTAGATGTGGTAAATGCAGGTTGCATCACAAGCCCTGAATGAATTATTTAAGAATTGCTCTCTATTTCACTGTCATTGTGTTTTGTTTTTGAAATTTATTTTGATAATGGGATTTATCGGATTTTCACTGCTGCGTTTAGGCCGCTGTACACACGCTTGATTTCCTTATGGAGACATATAAATCCATGGGTTTTAAGATTATTACTTGTCACGTATATTCCCAGGCGTTGAATATGGGCTGTTGAGTCCATTTCGTTGAACAAGGAGTAGGTCTTGTTTATTATATATTTGGCTTATGGAACGGTATCTGTGCTAATTTCAATCTCTGGTTTTATGCAGCACCCCAACTCACCTTTCCCCATAAGCAAGCATAAGTGTGTTTTCTAAATTTGAGATCCTGTTCTGTTTTGTAATTCAGTTCATGTGTAGCCAAGTTCATATTCCGTGTATTACTGATATCTTATGATGTTTCTTTTTCTGTGTGACATATTTCTCGTAGAATCATCGTACCTGAATCCACTGATTATGCCGCTACCGTCCTGATGACGTAGATATCATTGCTGAGTGATATTCCATTGTACGTGCGTACCACAACTTCTTTATCCATTTTTTGCTGTCTCGGATATCTAACTTTTTCCGTAGACGAGGTTCTTGTAAACAGAGCCGTCCCAAACTTTGGGGTGGCTGTGTGTTTTTGATTTTAGTTTCCCTAAGCTATAGGACCCTAAGTGGAAGTGCCATAGGCTGTGTTGCTTTGTTTCCTACGTGTTTCAGGAAACACCATACACTTCTCCATAGTGACTGTTGGCAATTTACATCCCTCCCATCAGCATAACAAGGCTCCCTGTTCTCCAAGACCTGTCCTGCCTTTCTGGATTTTACACTTTTTTCAGATGGCCCTTTTGACCAGGGGGCAGTGAGACTTCATTGTATTGCAGATTTCATTTACAGGCTTGCTTGGTTGGCCAAAAAGCGCGTATGCGTTTTTTCCTGAATATATTCAGGAAAAAACGCATACGCCCTTTATGGCCAAGTGCATCATTGTCGACATTCTGACTCTTTTCCTATGCTTTAAGTGCAATTCCAGTCTACCCCCTGAAATCGTTTTCCTGAAATTCTGTCCCGCTTTCAAGTCCTCTTCGAAGACTTACTTCAATACATTTTTGGACGATAGCTGTCATTCATAACTCTGCAGGTTTCTGAATTACAGTGCCCCTGAGCTCCTTTCTTCAACTCGCTTTCTTGTGAGCTGCCCCCATAACCGCAGGATTGCTTCAGGCCCTAATCTGTTTCCGGCAGGGCATGCAGAGCCTTTGGTTAATTCCTCTTCCTGATGGGAAATGAGCGTTCCATTTGCCCGTGCAGACACCTACAGCTAGTCTCTCATTGGTTCTCCCTATTCCTGTTCACCTTGCGCAGAAATTGCAAACTGTGCCAAACAGGAGGTTAAAGGCACTGACTCTCCAAGTGGGGAGAGTGTTAGTAAAGCGTCTGGAATGGTGAAGCCGAGTCCCTGGGCTCGAAAACTGAGATGCATTTGAAAACGTTTCTCAATCACACGGGGGACCGTACTCTGGGCTTCCCATGCATGTTTTAATTGAAGGAAGAATCCCTTAAACCTGGAGAGTTGGGACCCATGGAATGGGTACCATGCAGTATGACTTCAAAGGGTCTGCGTTTGCTCACCGAACCTCACCAATGCTATCAGCCCGAAATATCCAGCCTTATGTCACACCCAGCTCTGGGTGTAGATGTGGTAAATCCAGGTTGCATCACAAGCCCAGAATGAATTATTTGAGAATTGCTCTCTAAGAATTGCTCTCTATTTCACTGTCATTGTGTTTTGTTTTTGAAATTTATTTTGATAATGGGATTTATCAGATTTTCACTGCTGTGTTTAGGCCACTGTACACATGCTTGATTTCCTTATGGAGACATATAAATCCATGGGTTTTAAGATTCTTGCTTGACAGGTATATTCCCAGGCGTTGAATATGGGGTGTTGAGTCCATTTAGTTGAGCAAGGAGTAGGTTTGGTCTTTTATATATTTGGCTTATGGAACGGTATCTGTGCTAATTTCAATCTCTGGTTTTATGCAGCACCCCAGCTCACGTTTCCCCATAAGCAAGCATAAGTTGGTTTTCTAAATTTGAGACCTTGTTTTGATTTGTAATTCAGTTCATGTGTAGCCAAGTTTACATTCCGTGTATTAGTGATATCTTATGATGTTTCTTTTTCTGTGTGACTTATTTCTCGTAGAATCATCATACCTGAATACACTCATTATGCCGCTACGGGCCTGATGACGTAGATTTCATTGCTGAGTGATATTCCATTGTACGTGCGTACCACAATTTCTTTATCCATTTTTTGCTTTCTCGGATAATTAACTTGTACGGTAGACGAGGTTCTTGTAAACAGAGCCGTCCCAAACTTTGCGGTGGCTGTGTGTTTTTGATTTTAATTTTCGTAAGCTATAGGACCATAAGTGGAAGTGCCATAGGCTGTGTTGCTTTGTTTCCTACGTGTTTCAGGAAACACCATACAGTTCTCCAGAGTGGCTGTTGGCAATTTACATCCCGCCCATCAGCATAACAAGGCTCCCTGTTCTCCATGACCTGTCCTGCCTTTCTGGATTTTACACGTTTTTCTGATGGCACTTTTGACCGGGGGTCAGTGAGACTTCATTGTAGTGCAGATTTCTTTACACGCTTGCTTGGTTGGCCAAAAAGTGCGTATGCGTTTTTTCATGAATATATTCAGGAAAAAACGCATACGCCCTTTTTGTCCAAGTGCATCATTGTCGACATTCTGCCTCTTTTCCTATGCTTTAAGTGCAATTCTAGTCTACCCCCTGAAATCGTTTTCCTGAAATTCTGCCGCGCTTTCAAGTCCTCTTCGAAGACTTACTTCAATACATTTTTGGACCATAGCTGTCATTCATAACTCTGCAGGTTTGTGAATTACAGTGCCTCTGAGCTCCTTTCTTCAACTCGCTTTCTTGTGAGCTGGCCGCAATGCCGCAGGATTGCTTCAGGCCCTAATCTGTTTCCGGCCGGGCATGCTGAGCCTTTGGTTAATTCCTCTTCCTGGTGGGAAATGAGCGTTCCATTTGTCCGTGCAGACACCTACAGCTAGTCTCTCATTGGTTCTCCCTATTCCTGTTCATCTTGCGCAGAAATTGCAAACTGTGCCAAACAGGAGGTTAAAGGCACTGACTCTCCAAGTGGGGAGAGTGTTAGTAAAGCGTCTGGAATGTTGAACCCGAGTACCAGGGGACGAAAACTGAGATGCATTTGAAAACGTTTCCCAACCACATGGTGGACCATACACTGTGTTTCCCATGCATGTTTTAGCTGAAGGAAGAATCCCTTAAACCTGGAGAGTTGGGACCCATGGAATGCGTACCATGGAGTATGACTTCAAAGGGTCTGCGTTTGCTCACCGAACCTCACCAATGCTCTCAGCCCGAAGTGTCCAGCCTTATGTCTCACCCAGCTCTGGGTGTAGATGTGGTAAATGCAGGTTGCATCACAAGCCCTGAATGAATTATTTAAGAATTGCTCTCTATTTCACTGTCATTGTGTTTTGTTTTTGAAATTTATTTTGATAATCGATTTATCGGATTTTCACTGCTGCGTTTAGGCCGCTGTACACACGCTTGATTTCCTTATGGAGACATATAAATCCATGGGTTTTAAGATTATTACTTGTCAGGTATATTCCCAGGCGTTGAATATGGGCTGTTGAGTCCATTTCGTTGAGCAAGGAGTAGGTCTTGTTTATTATATATTTGGCTTATGGAACGGTATCTGTGCTAATTTCATTCTCTGGTTTTATGCAGCACCCCAACTCACCTTTCCCCATAAGCAAGCATAAGTGGGTTTTCTAAATTTGAGACCCTGTTCTGTTTTGTAATTCAGTTCATGTGTAGCCAAGTTTACATTCCGTGTATTAGTGATAACTTATGATGTTTCTATTTCTGTGTGACTTATTTCTCGTAGAATCGTCGTACCTGAATCCACTCATTATGCCACTACGGGCCTGATGATGTAGATTTCATTGCTGAGTGATATTACATTCTACGTGCGTACCACAACTTCTTTATCCATTTTTTGCTTTCTCGGATATTTAACTTGTACCGTAGACGAGGTTCTTGTAAACAGAGCCGTCCCAAACTTTGGGGTGGCTGTGTGTTTTTGATTTTAATTTTCGTAAGCTATAGGACCATAAGTGGAAGTGCCATAGGCTGTGTTGCTTTGTTTCCTACGTGTTTCAGGAAACACCATACACTTCTCCAGAGTGGCTGTTGGCAAATTACATCCCGCCCATCAGCATAACAAGGCTCCCTGTTCTCCATGACCTGTCCTGCCTTCCTGGATTTTACACTTTTTTCAGATGGCCCTTTGGACCGGGGGGCAGTGAGACTTCATTGTAGTGCACATTTCCTTTACACGCTTGCTTGGTTGGCCATAAAGGGCGTATGCATTTTATCCTGAATATATTCAGGAAAAAACGCATACGCCCTTTTTGGCCAAGTGTATCATTGTCGACATTCTGCCTCTTTACCTATGCTTTAAGTGCAATTCCAGTCTACCCCCTGAAATCGTTTTCCTGAAATTCTGCCCCGCTTTCAAGTCCTCTTCCAAGACTTTCTTCAATACATTTGTGGATGAGAGCTGTCATTCATAACTCTGCAGGTTTGTGAATTACAGTGGCCCTGTGCTCCTTTCTTCAACTAGGTTTCTTGTGAGCTGGCCGCAAAACCGCAGGATTCTTTCAGGCCCTAATGTGTTTCCGGCAGGGCATGCTGAGCCTTTGGTTAATTCCACTTCCTGGTGGTAAATGAGCGTTCCATTTGCCTGTGCAGACACCTACAGCTAGACTCTCATTGGTTCTCCCTATTCCTGTTCCTCTTGCGTAGAAATTGCAAACTGTGCCAAAGAAGAGGTTAAAGGCACTGACTCTCCAAGTGGGGAGAGTGTTAGTAAAGCGTCTGGAATGGTGAAAACGAGTACCACGGGACGAAAACTGAGATGCATTTGAAAACGTTTCCCAAACACACGGTGGACCATACTCTGGGTTTCCCATGCATGTTTTAGCTGAAGGAAGAATCCCTTACACCTGGAGAGTTGGGACCCATAGAATGGGTACCATGCAGTATGACTTCAAAGGGTCTGCGTTTGCTCACCGAACCTCACCAATGCTATGAGCCCGAAGTGTCCAGCCTTATGTCTCACCCAGCTCTGGGTGTAGATGTGGTAAATCCAGGTTGCATCACAAGCCCTGAATGAATTATTTAAGAATTGCTCTCTATTTCACTGGCATTGTGTTTTGTTTTTGAAATTTATTTTGATAATGGGATTTATCGGATTTTCACTGCTGCGTTTAGGCCACTGTACACACACTTGATTTCCTTATGGAGACATATAAATCCATGGGTTTTAAGATTCTTACTTGTCAGGTATATTCCCAGGCGTTGAATATGGGGTGTTGAGTCCATTTCGTTGAGCCAGGAGTAGGTCTTGTCTCTTATATATTTGGCTTATGGAACGGTATCTGTGCTAATTTCAATCTCTGGTTTTATGCAGCACCCCAACTCACCTTTCCCCATAAGCAGGCATAAGTTGGTTTTCTAAATTTGAGACCCTGTTCTGTTTTGTAATTCAGTTCATGTGTAGACAAGTTTACATTCCGTGTATTAGTGATACCTTATGATGTTTCTTTTTCTGTGTGACTTATTTCTCGTAGAATCGTCGTACCTGATTCCAGTCATTATGCCGCTACAGGCCTGATGACGTAGATTTCATTGCTGAGTGATATTCCATTGTACGTGCGTACCACAATTTCTTTATCCATTTTTTGCTTTCTCGGATATTTAACTTGTACCGTAGACGAGGTTCTTGTAAACAGAGCCGTCCCAAACTTTGGGGTGGCTGTGTGTTTTTTATTTTAATTTCCCTAAGCTATAGGACCCTAAGTGGAAGTGCCATAGGCTGTGTTGCTTTGTTTCCTACGTGTTTCAGGAAACACCATACACTTCTCCATAGTGACTGTTGGCAATTTACATCCCTCCCATCAGCATAACAAGGCTCCCTGTTCTCCAAGACCTGTCCTGCCTTTCTGGATTTTACACTATTTTCAGATGGCCCTTTAGACCGGGGGGGGGGGCAGTGAGGCTTCATTGTAGTGCAGATTTCCTTTATACGCTTGCTAGGTTGGACAAAAAGGGCGTATGCGTTTTTTCCTGAATATATTCAGGAAAAAACGCATACGCCCTTTTTGGCCAAGTGCATCATTGTCGACATTCTGCCTCTTTTCCTATGCTCTAAGTGCAATTCCAGTCAACCCCCTGAAATCGTTTTCCTGAAATTCTACCCCGCTTTCAAGTCCTCTTTTAAGACTTACTTCAATACATTTTGGGACGATAGCTGTCATTCATAACTCTGCATGTTTGTGAATTACAGTGTCCCTGAGCTCCTTTCTTCAACTCGCTTTCTTGTGAGCTGGCCACAAAACCGCAGGATTGGTTCAGGCCCTAATCTGTTTCCGGCCGGGCATGCTGAGCCTTTGGTTAATTCCTCTTCCTGGTTGGAAATGAGCGTTCCATTTGCCCGTGCAGACACCTACAGCTAGTCTCTCATTGGTTCTACCTATTCCTGTTCATCTTGTGCAGAAATTGCAAACTGTGCCAAACAGGAGGTTAAAGGCACTGACTCTCCAAGTGGGGAGAGTGTTAGTAAAGCGTCTGGAATGGTGAAGCCGAGTCCCTGGGCTCCAAAACTGAGATGCATTTGAAAACGTTTCCCAATCACACGGGGGACCGTACTCTGGGCTTCCCATGCATGTTTTAACTGAAGGAAGAATCCCTTAAACCTGGAGAGTTGGGACCCATGGAATTGGTACCATGCAGTATGACTTCAAATGGTCTGCGTTTGCTCACCGAACCTCACCAATGCTATCAGCCCGAAGTGTCCAGCCTTATGTCACACCCAGCTCTGGGTGTAGATGTGGTAAATCCAGGTTTCATCACAAGCCCTGAATGAATTATTTGAGAATTGCTCTCTAAGAATTGCTCTCTATTTCACTGTCATTGTGTTTTGTTTTTGCAATTTATTTTAATAATGGGATTTATCGCATTTTCACTGCTGCATTTAGGCCGCTGTACACAAGCTTGATTTCCTTATGGAGACATATAAATCCATGGGTTTTAAGCTTCTTACTTATCAGGTATATTCAAAGGCGTTGAATATGGGGTGTTGAGTCCATTTCGTTGAGCAAGGAGTAGGTCTTGTCTATAATATATTTCTGTTATGGAACGGTATCTGTGCTAATTTCAATCTCTGGTTTTATGCAGCACCCCAACTCTCCTTTCCCCATAAGCAAGCATAAGTTGGTTTTCTTAATTTGAGACCCTGTTCTGTTTTGTAATTCAGTTCATGTGTAGCCAAGTTTACATTACGTGTATTAGTGATATCTTATGATCTTTCTTTTTCTGTATGACTTATTTCTCGTAGAATCATCGTACCTGAATCCACTCATTATGCCGCTATGGGCCTGATGACGTAGATTTCATTGTTGAGTGATATTCCATTGTACGTACGTAGCACAATTTCTTTATCCATTTTATGCTTTCTCGGATATTTATCTTGTACCGTAGACGAGGTTCTTGTAAACAGAGCCGTCCCTAACTTTGGGGTGGCTGTGTGTTTTTGATTTTAATTTCCCTAAGCTATAGGACCATAAGTGGAATTGCTATAGGCTGTGTTGCTTTGTATCCTACGTGTTTCAGGAAACACCATACACTTCTCCAGAGTGGCTGTTGGCAATTTACATACCGCCCATCAGCATAACAAGGCTCCCTGTTCTCCATGACCTGTCCTACCTTTCTGGATTTTACACTTTTTTCAGATGGCCCTTTGGACCGAGGGGCAGTGAGACTTCATTGTAGTGCAGATTTCCTTTACACGCTTGCTTGGTTGGCTAAAAAGTGCGTATGCGTTTTTTCCTGAATATATTCAGGAAAAAACGCATATGCCCTTTTTGGCCAAGTGCATCATTGTCGACATTCTGCCTCTTTTCCTATGCTTTAAGTGCAATTCCAGTCTATCCCCTGAAATCGTTTTCCTGAAATTCTGCCCCGCTTTAAACTCCTCTTCGAAGACTTACTTCAATACATTTTTGGACGATAGCTGTCATTCATAACTCTGCAGGTTTCTGAATTACAGTGCCCCTGAGCTCCTTTCTTCAACTCGCTTTCTTGTGAGCTGCCCCCATAACCGCAGGATTGCTTCAGGCCCTAATCTGTTTCCGGCAGGGCATGCAGAGCCTTTGGTTAATTCCTCTTCCTGATGGGAAATGAGCGTTCCATTTGCCCGTGCAGACACCTACAGCTAGTCTCTCATTGGTTCTCCCTATTCCTGTTCACCTTGCGCAGAAATTGCAAACTGTGCCCAACAGGAGGTTAAAGGCACTGACTCTCCAAGTGGGGAGAGTGTTAGTAAAGCGTCTGGAATGGTGAAGCCGAGTCCCTGGGCTCGAAAACTGAGATGCATTTGAAAACGTTTCTCAATCACACGGGGGACCGTACTCTGGGCTTCCCATGCATGTTTTAACTGAAGGAAGAATCCCTTAAACCTGGAGAGTTGGGACCCATGGAATGGGTACCATGCAGTATGACTTCAAAGGGTCTGCGTTTGCTCACCGAACCTCACCAATGCTATCAGCCCGAAGTGTCCAGCCTTATGTCACACCCAGCTCTGGGTGTAGATGTGGTAAATCCAGGTTGCATCACAAGCCCAGAATGAATTATTTGAGAATTGCTCTCTAAGAATTGCTCTCTATTTCACTGTCATTGTGTTTTGTTTTTGAAATTTATTTTGATAATGGGATTTATCAGATTTTCACTGCTGTGTTTAGGCCACTGTACACATGCTTGATTTCCTTATGGAGACATATAAATCCATGGGTTTTAAGATTCTTGCTTGACAGGTATATTCCCAGGCGTTGAATATGGGGTGTTGAGTCCATTTAGTTGAGCAAGGAGTAGGTTTGGTCTTTTATATATTTGGCTTATGGAACGGTATCTGTGCTAATTTCAATCTCTGGTTTTATGCAGCACCCCAGCTCACGTTTCCCCATAAGCAAGCATAAGTTGGTTTTCTAAATTTGAGACCTTGTTTTGTTTTGTAATTCAGTTCATGTGTAGCCAAGTTTACATTCCGTGTATTAGTGATATCTTATGATGTTTCTTTTTCTGTGTGACTTATTTCTCGTAGAATCATCATACCTGAATACACTCATTATGCCGCTACGGGCCTGATGACGTAGATTTCATTGCTGAGTGATATTCCATTGTACGTGCGTACCACAATTACTTTATCCATTTTTTGCTTTCTCGGATAATTAACTTGTACGGTAGACGAGGTTCTTGTAAACAGAGCCGTCCCAAACTTTGAGGTGGCTGTGTGTTTTTGACTTTAGTTTCCCTAAGCTATAGGACCATAAGTGGAAGTGCCATAGGCTGTGTTGCTTTGTTTCCTACGTGTTTCAGGAAACACCATACACTTCTCCAGAGTGGCTGTTGGCAATTTACATCCCGCCCATCAGCATAACAAGGCTCCCTGTTCTCCATGACCTGTCCTGCCTTTCTGGATTTTACACGTTTTTCTGATGGCACTTTTGACCGGGGTCAGTGAGACTTCATTGTAGTGCAGATTTCCTTTACACGCTTGCTTGGTTGGCCAAAAAGTGCGTATGCGTTTTTTCATGAATATATTCAGGAAAAAACGCATACGCCCTTTTTGTCCAAGTGCATCATTGTCGACATTCTGCCTCTTTTCCTATGCTTTAAGTGCAATTCTAGTCTACCCCCTGAAATCGTTTTCCTGAAATTCTGCCGCGCTTTCAAGTCCTCTTCGAAGACTTACTTCAATACATATTTGGACCATAGCTGTCCTTCATAACTCTGCAGGTTTGTGAATTACAGTGCCTCTGAGCTCCTTTCTTCAACTCGCTTTCTTGTGAGCTGGCCGCAATGCCGCAGGATTGCTTCAGGCCCTAATCTGTTTCCGGCCGGGCATGCTGAGCCTTTGGTTAATTCCTCTTCCTGGTGGGAAATGAGCGTTCCATTTGCCCGTGCAGACACCTACAGCTAGTCTCTCATTGGTTCTCCCTATTCCTGTTCATCTTGCGCAGAAATTGCAAACTGTGCCAAACAGGAGGTTAAAGGCACTGACTCTCCAAGTGGGGAGAGTGTTAGTAAAGCGTCTGGAATGTTGAACCCGAGTACCAGGGGACGAAAACTGAGATGCATTTGAAAACGTTTCCCAACCACATGGTGGACCATACACTGTGTTTCCCATGCATGTTTTAGCTGAAGGAAGAATCCCTTAAACCTGGAGAGTTGGGACCCATGGAATGCGTACCATGGAGTATGACTTCAAAGGGTCTGCGTTTGCTCACCGAACCTCACCAATGCTCTCAGCCCGAAGTGTCCAGCCTTATGTCTCACCCAGCTCTGGGTGTAGATGTGGTAAATGCAGGTTGCATCACAAGCCCTGAATGAATTATTTAAGAATTGCTCTCTATTTCACTGTCATTGTGTTTTGTTTTTGAAATTTATTTTGATAATCGATTTATCGGATTTTCACTGCTGCGTTTAGGCCGCTGTACACACGCTTGATTTCCTTATGGAGACATATAAATCCATGGGTTTTAAGATTATTACTTGTCAGGTATATTCCCAGGCGTTGAATATGGGCTGTTGAGTCCATTTCGTTGAGCAAGGAGTAGGTCTTGTTTATTATATATTTGGCTTATGGAACGGTATCTGTGCTAATTTCATTCTCTGGTTTTATGCAGCACCCCAACTCACCTTTCCCCATAAGCAAGCATAAGTGGGTTTTCTAAATTTGAGACCCTGTTCTGTTTTGTAATTCAGTTCATGTGTAGCCAAGTTTACATTCCGTGTATTAGTGATAACTTATGATGTTTCTATTTCTGTGTGACTTATTTCTCGTAGAATCGTCGTACCTGAATCCACTCATTATGCCACTACGGGCCTGATGATGTAGATTTCATTGCTGAGTGATATTACATTCTACGTGCGTACCACAACTTCTTTATCCATTTTTTGCTTTCTCGGATATTTAACTTGTACCGTAGACGAGGTTCTTGTAAACAGAGCCGTCCCAAACTTTGGGGTGGCTGTGTGTTTTTGATTTTAATTTTCGTAAGCTATAGGACCATAAGTGGAAGTGCCATAGGCTGTGTTGCTTTGTTTCCTACGTGTTTCAGGAAACACCATACACTTCTCAAGAGTGGCTGTTGGCAAATTACATCCCGCCCATCAGCATAACAAGGCTCCCTGTTCTCCATGACCTGTCCTGCCTTCCTGGATTTTACACTTTTTTCAGATGGCCCTTTTGACCGGGGGGCAGTGAGACTTCATTGTAGTGCACATTTCCTTTACACGCTTGCTTGGTTGGCCATAAAGGGCGTATGCATTTTATCCTGAATATATTCAGGAAAAAACGCATACGCCCTTTTTGGCCAAGTGTATCATTGTCGACATTCTGCCTCTTTTCCTATGCTTTAAGTGCAATTCCAGTCTACCCCCTGAAATCGTTTTCCTGAAATTCTGCCCCGCTTTCAAGTCCTCTTCGAAGAATTTCTTCAATACATTTGTGGATGAGAGCTGTCATTCATAACTCTGCAGGTTTGTGAATTAAAGTGGCCCTGAGCTCCTTTCTTCAACTCGCTTTCTTGTGAGCTGGCCGCAAAACCGCAGGATTCCTTCAGGCCCTAATGTGTTTCCGGCAGGGCATGCTGAGCCTTTGGTTAATTCCACTTCCTGGTGGTAAATGAGCGTTCCATTTGCCTGTGCAGACACCTACAGCTAGACTCTCATTGGTTCTCCCTATTCCTGTTCCTCTTGCGTAGAAATTGCAAACTGTGCCAAAGAAGAGGTTAAAGGCACTGACTCTCCAAGTGGGGAGAGTGTTAGTAAAGCGTCTGGAATGGTGAAAACGAGTACCACGGGACGAAAACTGAGATGCATTTGAAAACGTTTCCCAAACACACGGTGGACCATACTCTGGGTTTCCCATGCATGTTTTAGCTGAAGGAAGAATCCCTTACACCTGGAGAGTTGGGACCCATAGAATGGGTACCATGCAGTATGACTTCAAAGGGTCTGCGTTTGCTCACCGAACCTCACCAATGCTATGAGCCCGAAGTGTCCAGCCTTATGTCTCACCCAGCTCTGGGTGTAGATGTGGTAAATCCAGGTTGCATCACAAGCCCTGAATGAATTATTTAAGAATTGCTCTCTATTTCACTGGCATTGTGTTTTGTTTTTGAAATTTATTTTGATAATGGGATTTATCGGATTTTCACTGCTGCGTTTAGGCCACTGTACACACACTTGATTTCCTTATGGAGACATATAAATCCATGGGTTTTAAGATTCTTACTTGTCAGGTATATTCCCAGGCGTTGAATATGGGGTGTTGAGTCCATTTCGTTGAGCCAGGAGTAGGTCTTGTCTCTTACATATTTGGCTTATGGAACGGTATCTGTGCTAATTTCAATCTCTGGTTTTATGCAGCACCCCAACTCACCTTTCCCCATAAGCAGGCATAAGTTGGTTTTCTAAATTTGAGACCCTGTTCTGTTTTGTAATTCAGTTCATGTGTAGACAAGTTTACATTCCGTGTATTAGTGATACCTTATGATGTTTCTTTTTCTGTGTGACTTATTTCTCGTAGAATCGTCGTACCTGATTCCAGTCATTATGCCGCTACAGGCCTGATGACGTAGATTTCATTGCTGAGTGATATTCCATTGTACGTGCGTACCACAATTTCTTTATCCATTTTTTGCTTTCTCGGATATTTAACTTGTACCGTAGACGAGGTTCTTGTAAACAGAGCCGTCCCAAACTTTGGGGTGGCTGTGTGTTTTTTATTTTAATTTCCCTAAGCTATAGGACCCTAAGTGGAAGTGCCATAGGCTGTGTTGCTTTGTTTCCTACGTGTTTCAGGAAACACCATACACTTCTCCATAGTGACTGTTGGCAATTTACATCCCTCCCATCAGCATAACAAGGCTCCCTGTTCTCCAAGACCTGTCCTGCCTTCCTGGATTTTACACTATTTTCAGATGGCCCTTTAGACCGAGGGGGGGGGCAGTGAGGCTTCATTGTAGTGCAGATTTCCTTTATATGCTTGCTAGGTTGGACAAAAAGGGCGTATGCGTTTTTTCCTGAATATATTCAGGAAAAAACGCATACGCCCTTTTTGGCCAAGTGCATCATTGTCGACATTCTGCCTCTTTTCCTATGCTCTAAGTGCAATTCCAGTCAACCCCCTGAAATCGTTTTCCTGAAATTCTGCCCCGCTTTCAAGTCCTCTTTTAAGACTTACTTCAATACATTTTGGGACGATAGCTGTCATTCATAACTCTGCATGTTTGTGAATTACAGTGCCCCTGAGCTCCTTTCTTCAACTCGCTTTCTTGTGAGCTGGCCGCAAAACCGCAGGATTGGTTCAGGCCCTAATCTGTTTCCGGCCGGGCATGCTGAGTCTTTGGTTAATTCCTCTTCCTGGTGGGAAATGAGCGTTCCATTTGCCCGTGCAGACACCTACAGCTAGTCTCTCATTGGTTCTACCTATTCCTGTTCATCTTGTGCAGAAATTGCAAACTGTGCCAAACAGGAGGTTAAAGGCACTGACTCTCCAAGTGGGGAGAGTGTTAGTAAAGCGTCTGGAATGGTGAAGCCGAGTCCCTGGGCTCCAAAACTGAGATGCATTTGAAAACGTTTCCCAATCACACGGGGGACCGTACTCTGGGCTTCCCATGCATGTTTTAACTGAAGGAAGAATCCCTTAAACCTGGAGAGTTGGGACCCATGGAATTGGTACCATGCAGTATGACTTCAAATGGTCTGCGTTTGCTCACCGAACCTCACCAATGCTATCAGCCCGAAGTGTCCAGCCTTATGTCACACCCAGCTCTGGGTGTAGATGTGGTAAATCCAGGTTTCATCACAAGCCCTGAATGAATTATTTGAGAATTGCTCTCTAAGAATTGCTCTCTATTTCACTGTCATTGTGTTTTGTTTTTGCAATTTATTTTGATAATGGGATTTATCGCATTTTCACTGCTGCATTTAGGCCGCTGTGCACAAGCTTGATTTCCTTATGGAGACATATAAATCCATGGGTTTTAAGCTTCTTACTTGTCAGGTATATTCAAAGGCGTTGAATATGGGGTGTTGAGTCCATTTCGTTGAGCAAGGAGTAGGTCTTGTCTATAATATATTTCTGTTATGGAACGGTATCTGTGCTAATTTCAATCTCTGGTTTTATGCAGCACCCCAACTCTCCTTTCCCCATAAGCAAGCATAAGTTGGTTTTCTTAATTTGAGACCCTGTTCTGTTTTGTAATTCAGTTCATGTGTAGCCAAGTTTACATTACGTGTATTAGTGATATCTTATGATCTTTCTTTTTCTGTATGACTTATTTCTCGTAGAATCATCGTACCTGAATCCACTCATTATGCCGCTATGGGCCTGATGACGTAGATTTCATTGTTGAGTGATATTCCATTGTACGTACGTAGCACAATTTCTTTATCCATTTTATGCTTTCTCGGATATTTATCTTGTACCGTAGACGAGGTTCTTGTAAACAGAGCCGTCCCTAACTTTGGGGTGGCTGTGTGTTTTTGATTTTAATTTCCCTAAGCTATAGGACCATAAGTGGAATTGCTATAGGCTGTGTTGCTTTGTTTCCTACGTGTTTCAGGAAACACAATACACTTCTCCAGAGTGGCTGTTGGCAATTTACATACCGCCCATCAGCATAACAAGGCTCCCTGTTCTCCATGACCTGTCCTACCTTTCTGGATTTTACACTTTTTTCAGATGGCCCTTTGGACCGAGGGGCAGTGAGACTTCATTGTAGTGCAGATTTCCTTTACACGCTTGCTTGGTTGGCTAAAAAGTGCGTATGCGTTTTTTCCTGAATATATTCAGGAAAAAACGCATATGCCCTTTTTGGCCAAGTGCATCATTGTCGACATTCTGCCTCTTTTCCTATGCTTTAAGTGCAATTCCAGTCTATCCCCTGAAATCGTTTTCCTGAAATTCTGCCCCGCTTTAAACTCCTCTTCGAAGACTTACTTCAATACATTTTTGGACGATAGCTGTCATTCATAACTCTGCAGGTTTCTGAATTACAGTGCCCCTGAGCTCCTTTCTTCAACTCGCTTTCTTGTGAGCTGCCCCCATAACCGCAGGATTGCTTCAGGCCCTAATCTGTTTCCGGCAGGGCATGCAGAGCCTTTGGTTAATTCCTCTTCCTGATGGGAAATGAGCGTTCCATTTGCCCGTGCAGACACCTACAGCTAGTCTCTCATTGGTTCTCCCTATTCCTGTTCACCTTGCGCAGAAATTGCAAACTGTGCCCAACAGGAGGTTAAAGGCACTGACTCTCCAAGTGGGGAGAGTGTTAGTAAAGCGTCTGGAATGGTGAAGCCGAGTCCCTGGGCTCGAAAACTGAGATGCATTTGAAAACGTTTCTCAATCACACGGGGGACCGTACTCTGGGCTTCCCATGCATGTTTTAACTGAAGGAAGAATCCCTTAAACCTGGAGAGTTGGGACCCATGGAATGGGTACCATGCAGTATGACTTCAAAGGGTCTGCGTTTGCTCACCGAACCTCACCAATGCTATCAGCCCGAAGTGTCCAGCCTTATGTCACACCCAGCTCTGGGTGTAGATGTGGTAATTCCAGGTTGCATCACAAGCCCTGAATGAATTATTTGAGAATTGCTCTCTAAGAATTGCTCTCTATTTCACTGTCATTGTGTTTTGTTTTTGAAATTTATTTTGATAATTGGATTTATCAGATTTTCACTGCTGTGTTTAGGCCACTGTACACATGCTTGATTTCCTTATGGAGAAATATAAATCCATGGGTTTTAAGATTCTTGCTTGACAGGTATATTCCCAGGCGTTGAATATGGGGTGTTGAGTCCATTTAGTTGAGCAAGGAGTAGGTTTGGTCTTTTATATATTTGGCTTATGGAACGGTATCTGTGCTAATTTCAATCTCTGGTTTTATGCAGCACCCCAGCTCACGTTTCCCCATAAGCAAGCATAAGTTGGTTTTCTAAATTTGAGACCTTGTTTTGTTTTGTAATTCAGTTCATGTGTAGCCAAGTTTACATTCCGTGTATTAGTGATATCTTATGATGTTTCTTTTTCTGTGTGACTTATTTCTCGTAGAATCATCATACCTGAATACACTCATTATGCCGCTACGGGCCTGATGACGTAGATTTCATTGCTGAGTGATATTCCATTGTACGTGCGTACCACAATTTCTTTATCCATTTTTTGCTTTCTCGGATAATTAACTTGTACGGTAGACGAGGTTCTTGTAAACAGAGCCGTCCCAAACTTTGCGGTGGCTGTGTGTTTTTGATTTTAATTTTCGTAAGCTATAGGACCATAAGTGGAAGTGCCATAGGCTGTGTTGCTTTGTTTCCTACGTGTTTCAGGAAACACCATACAGTTCTCCAGAGTGGCTGTTGGCAATTTACATCCCGCCCATCAGCATAACAAGGCTCCCTGTTCTCCATGACCTGTCCTGCCTTTCTGGATTTTACACGTTTTTCTGATGGCACTTTTGACCGGGGTCAGTGAGACTTCATTGTAGTGCAGATTTCCTTTACACGCTTGCTTGGTTGGCCAAAAAGTGCGTATGCGTTTTTTCATGAATATATTCAGGAAAAAACGCATACGCCCTTTTTGTCCAAGTGCATCATTGTCGACATTCTGCCTCTTTTCCTATGCTTTAAGTGCAATTCTAGTCTACCCCCTGAAATCGTTTTCCTGAAATTCTGCCGCGCTTTCAAGTCCTCTTCGAAGACTTACTTCAATACATATTTGGACCATAGCTGTCCTTCATAACTCTGCAGGTTTGTGAATTACAGTGCCTCTGAGCTCCTTTCTTCAACTCGCTTTCTTGTGAGCTGGCCGCAATGCCGCAGGATTGCTTCAGGCCCTAATCTGTTTCCGGCCGGGCATGCTGAGCCTTTGGTTAATTACTCTTCCTGGTGGGAAATGAGCGTTCCATTTGCCCGTGCAGACACCTACAGTTAGTCTCTCATTGGTTCTCCCTATTCCTGTTCATCTTGCACAGAAATTGCAAACTGTGCCAAACAGGAGGTTAAAGGCACTGACTCTCCAAGTGGGGAGAGTGTTAGTAAAGCGTCTGGAATGTTGAACCCGAGTACCAGGGGAGAAAACTGAGATGCATTTGAAAACGTTTCCCAACCACATGGTGGACCATACACTGTGTTTCCCATGCATGTTTTAGCTGAAGGAAGAATCCCTTAAACCTGGAGAGTTGGGACCCATGGAATGCGTACCATGGAGTATGACTTCAAAGGGTCTGCGTTTGCTCACCGAACCTCACCAATGCTCTCAGCCCGAAGTGTCCAGCCTTATGTCTCACCCAGCTCTGGGTGTAGATGTGGTAAATGCAGGTTGCATCACAAGCCCTGAATGAATTATTTAAGAATTGCTCTCTATTTCACTGTCATTGTGTTTTGTTTTTGAAATTTATTTTGATAATCGATTTATCGGATTTTCACTGCTGCGTTTAGGCCGCTGTACACACGCTTGATTTCCTTATGGAGACATATAAATCCATGGGTTTTAAGATTATTACTTGTCAGGTATATTCCCAGGCGTTGAATATGGGCTGTTGAGTCCATTTCGTTGAGCAAGGAGTAGGTCTTGTTTATTATATATTTGGCTTATGGAACGGTATCTGTGCTAATTTCATTCTCTGGTTTTATGCAGCACCCCAACTCACCTTTCCCCATAAGCAAGCATAAGTGGGTTTTCTAAATTTGAGACCCTGTTCTGTTTTGTAATTCAGTTCATGTGTAGCCAAGTTTACATTCCGTGTATTAGTGATAACTTATGATGTTTCTATTTCTGTGTGACTTATTTCTCGTAGAATCGTCGTACCTGAATCCACTCATTATGCCACTACGGGCCTGATGATGTAGATTTCATTGCTGAGTGATATTACATTCTACGTGCGTACCACAACTTCTTTATCCATTTTTTGCTTTCTCGGATATTTAACTTGTACCGTAGACGAGGTTCTTGTAAACAGAGCCGTCCCAAACTTTGGGGTGGCTGTGTGTTTTTGATTTTAATTTTCGTAAGCTATAGGACCATAAGTGGAAGTGCCATAGGCTGTGTTGCTTTGTTTCCTACGTGTTTCAGGAAACACCATACACTTCTCCAGAGTGGCTGTTGGCAAATTACATCCCGCCCATCAGCATAACAAGGCTCCCTGTTCTCCATGACCTGTCCTGCCTTCCTGGATTTTACACTTTTTTCAGATGGCCCTTTTGACCGGGGGGCAGTGAGACTTCATTGTAGTGCACATTTCCTTTACACGCTTGCTTGGTTGGCCATAAAGGGCGTATGCATTTTATCCTGAATATATTCAGAAAAAACGCATACGCCCTTTTTGGCCAAGTGTATCATTGTCGACATTCTGCCTCTTTTCCTATGCTTTAAGTGCAATTCCAGTCTACCCCCTGAAATCGTTTTCCTGAAATTCTGCCCCGCTTTAAACTCCTCTTCGAAGAATTTCTTCAATACATTTGTGGATGAGAGCTGTCATTCATAACTCTGCAGGTTTGTGAATTACAGTGCCCCTGAGCTCCTTTCTTCAACTCGCTTTCTTGTGAGCTGGCCGCAAAATCGCAGGATTCCTTCAGGCCCTAATGTGTTTCCGGCAGGGCATGCTGAGCCTTTGGTTAATTCCACTTCCTGGTGGTAAATGAGCGTTCCATTTGCCTGTGCAGACACCTACAGCTAGACTCTCATTGGTTCTCCCTATTCCTGTTCCTCTTGCGTAGAAATTGCAAACTGTGCCAAAGAAGAGGTTAAAGGCACTGACTCTCCAAGTGGGGAGAGTGTTAGTAAAGCGTCTGGAATGGTGAAAACGAGTACCACGGGACGAAAACTGAGATGCATTTGAAAACGTTTCCCAAACACACGGTGGACCATACTCTGGGTTTCCCATGCATGTTTTAGCTGAAGGAAGAATCCCTTACACCTGGAGAGTTGGGACCCATAGAATGGGTACCATGCAGTATGACTTCAAAGGGTCTGCGTTTGCTCACCGAACCTCACCAATGCTATGAGCCCGAAGTGTCCAGCCTTATGTCTCACCCAGCTCTGGGTGTAGATGTGGTAAATCCAGGTTGCATCACAAGCCCTGAATGAATTATTTAAGAATTGCTCTCTATTTCACTGGCATTGTGTTTTGTTTTTGAAATTTATTTTGATAATGGGATTTATCGGATTTTCACTGCTGCGTTTAGGCCACTGTACACACACTTGATTTCCTTATGGAGACATATAAATCCATGGGTTTTAAGATTCTTACTTGTCAGGTATATTCCCAGGCGTTGAATATGGGGTGTTGAGTCCATTTCGTTGAGCCAGGAGTAGGTCTTGTCTCTTACATATTTGGCTTATGGAACGGTATCTGTGCTAATTTCAATCTCTGGTTTTATGCAGCACCCCAACTCACCTTTCCCCATAAGCAGGCATAAGTTGGTTTTCTAAATTTGAGACCCTGTTCTGTTTTGTAATTCAGTTCATGTGTAGACAAGTTTACATTCCGTGTATTAGTGATACCTTATGATGTTTCTTTTTCTGTGTGACTTATTTCTCGTAGAATCGTCGTACCTGATTCCAGTCATTATGCCGCTACAGGCCTGATGACGTAGATTTCATTGCTGAGTGATATTCCATTGTACGTGCGTACCACAATTTCTTTATCCATTTTTTGCTTTCTCGGATATTTAACTTGTACCGTAGACGAGGTTCTTGTAAACAGAGCCGTCCCAAACTTTGGGGTGGCTGTGTGTTTTTTATTTTAATTTCCCTAAGCTATAGGACCCTAAGTGGAAGTGCCATAGGCTGTGTTGCTTTGTTTCCTACGTGTTTCAGGAAACACCATACACTTCTCCATAGTGACTGTTGGCAATTTACATCCCTCCCATCAGCATAACAAGGCTCCCTGTTCTCCAAGACCTGTCCTGCCTTCCTGGATTTTACACTATTTTCAGATGGCCCTTTAGACCGAGGGGGGGGGCAGTGAGGCTTCATTGTAGTGCAGATTTCCTTTATATGCTTGCTAGGTTGGACAAAAAGGGCGTATGCGTTTTTTCCTGAATATATTCAGGAAAAAACGCATACGCCCTTTTTGGCCAAGTGCATCATTGTCGACATTCTGCCTCTTTTCCTATGCTCTAAGTGCAATTCCAGTCAACCCCCTGAAATCGTTTTCCTGAAATTCTGCCCCGCTTTCAAGTCCTCTTTTAAGACTTACTTCAATACATTTTGGGACGATAGCTGTCATTCATAACTCTGCATGTTTGTGAATTACAGTGCCCCTGAGCTCCTTTCTTCAACTCGCTTTCTTGTGAGCTGGCCGCAAAACCGCAGGATTGGTTCAGGCCCTAATCTGTTTCCGGCCGGGCATGCTGAGTCTTTGGTTAATTCCTCTTCCTGGTGGGAAATGAGCGTTCCATTTGCCCGTGCAGACACCTACAGCTAGTCTCTCATTGGTTCTACCTATTCCTGTTCATCTTGTGCAGAAATTGCAAACTGTGCCAAACAGGAGGTTAAAGGCACTGACTCTCCAAGTGGGGAGAGTGTTAGTAAAGCGTCTGGAATGGTGAAGCCGAGTCCCTGGGCTCCAAAACTGAGATGCATTTGAAAACGTTTCCCAATCACACGGGGGACCGTACTCTGGGCTTCCCATGCATGTTTTAACTGAAGGAAGAATCCCTTAAACCTGGAGAGTTGGGACCCATGGAATTGGTACCATGCAGTATGACTTCAAATGGTCTGCGTTTGCTCACCGAACCTCACCAATGCTATCAGCCCGAAGTGTCCAGCCTTATGTCACACCCAGCTCTGGGTGTAGATGTGGTAAATCCAGGTTTCATCACAAGCCCTGAATGAATTATTTGAGAATTGCTCTCTAAGAATTGCTCTCTATTTCACTGTCATTGTGTTTTGTTTTTGCAATTTATTTTGATAATGGGATTTATCGCATTTTCACTGCTGCGTTTAGGCCGCTGTACACACGCTTCATTTCCTTATGGAGACATATAAATCCATGGGTTTTAAGCTCCTTACTTGTCAGGTATATTCAAAGGCGTTGAATATGGGGTGTTGAGTCCATTTCGTTGAGCAAGGAGTAGGTCTTGTCTATAATATATTTCTGTTATGGAACGGTATCTGTGCTAATTTCAATCTCTGGTTTTATGCAGCACCCCAACTCTCCTTTCCCCATAAGCAAGCATAAGTTGGTTTTCTTAATTTGAGACCCTGTTCTGTTTTGTAATTCAGTTCATGTGTAGCCAAGTTTACATTTCGTGTATTAGTGATATCTTATGATCTTTCTTTTTCTGTATGACTTATTTCTCGTAGAATCATCGTACCTGAATCCACTCATTATGCCGCTATGGGCCTGATGACGTAGATTTCATTGCTGAGTGATATTCCATTGTACGTACGTAGCACAATTTCTTTATCCATTTTATGCTTTCTCGGAAATTTATCTTGTACCGTAGACGAGGTTCTTGTAAACAGAGCCGTCCCTAACTTTGGGGTGGCTGTGTGTTTTTGATTTTAATTTCCCTAAGCTATAGGACCATAAGTGGAATTGCCATAGGCTGTGTTGCTTTGTTTCCTACGTGTTTCAGGAAACACCATACTCTTCTCCAGAGTGGCTGTTGACAATTTACATACAGCCCATCAGCATAACAAGGCTCCTTGTTCTCCATGACCTGTCCTACCTTTCTGGATTTTACACTTTTTTCAGATGGCCCTTTGGACCGGGGGGCAGTGAAACTTCATTGTAGTGCAGATTTCCTTTACACGCTTGCTTGGTTGGCCAAAAAGTGCGTATGCGTTTTTACCTGAATATATTCAGGAAAAAACGCATACGCACTTTTTGTCCAAGTGCATCATTGTCGACATTCTGCCTCTTATCCTATGCTTTAAGTGCAATTCTAGTCTACCCCCTGAAATCCTTTTCCTGAAATTCTGCCCCGCTTTCAAGTCCTCTTCGAAGACTTACTTCAATACATTTTTGGATGATAGCTGTCATTCATATCTCTGCAGGTTTGTGAATTACAGTGCCCCTGAGCTCCTTTCTTCAACTCGCTTTCTTGTGAGCTGGCCGCAAAACCGCAGGATTGCTTCAGGCCCTAACCTGGTTCCGGCAGGGAACGCTGAGCCTTTGGTTAATTCCTCTTCCTGGTGGGAAATGAGCGTTTCATTTGCCCGTGCAGACACCTACAGCTAGTCTCTCATTGATTCTCCCTATTCCTGTTCATCTTGCACAGAAATTGCAAACTGTGCCAAACAGGAAGTTAAAGGCACTGACTCTCCAAGTGGGGAGAGTGTTAGTCAAGCGTCTGGAACGGTGAACCCGAGTACCAGGGGACGACACCTGAGATGCATTTGAAAACGTTTCCCAATCACACGGCGGACCATACTCTGGGTTTCACATGCATGTTTTAGCTGAAGGAAGAATCCCTTAAACCTGGAGAGTTGGGACCCATAGAATGGGTACCATGCAGTATGACTTCAAAGGGTCTGCGTTTGCTTACCAAACCTCACCAATGCTATGAGCCCGATGTGTCCAGCCTTATGTCTCAACCAGCTCTGGGTGTAGATGTGGTAAATCCAGGTTGCATCACAAGCCCTGAATGAATTATTTAAGAATTGCTCTCTATTTCACTGTCATTGTGTTTTGTTTTTGAAATTTATTTTGTTAATGGGATTTATCGGATTTTCACTGCTGCATTTAGGCCAGTGTACACACGCTTGACTTCCTTATGGAGACATATAAATCCATGGGTCTTAAGTTTCTTACTTGTCAGGTATATTCCCAGGCGTTGAATATGGGGTGTTGAGTCCATTTCGTTGAGCAAGGTGTAGGTCTTGTCTATTATATATTTGGCTTATGGAACATTATCTGTGCTAATTTCAATCTCTGGTTTTATGCAGCACCCCAACTCACCTTTCCCCATAAGCAAGCATAAGTTGGTTTTCTAAATTTGAGACCCTGTTCTGTTTTGTAATTCAGTTCATGTGTAGCCAAGTTTATGTTCCGTGTATTAGTGATATCTTATGATTTTTCATTTTCTGTGTGTCTTATTTCACTTAGAATCATCGTACCTGAATCCACTCAGTATGCCACGACGGACCTGATGACATAGATTTCATTGGTGAGTGATATTCCATTGTACGTACATACCACAACTTCTTTATCCATTTTTTCATTCTGGGATATTTAACTTGTACCATAGACAAGGTTCTTGTAAACAGAGCCGTTGGAAACTTTGGGGTGGCTGTGTGATTTTGATTTTAATTTCCCTAAGCTATAGGACCATAAGTGGAAGTGCCGTAGGCTCCATTGCTTTGTTTTTTAGGTGTTTGAGGAAACACTATACACTTCTCCAGAGTGGCTGTTGGCAATTTACATCCCGTCCATCAGCATAACACGGCTCTCTGTTCTCCATGGCCTGTGCTGCCTTTCTGGATTTTACACTTTTTTCAGATGGCCCTTTTGACTGGGGGGCTGTGAGACTTCACTGTAGTGCAGATTTCTTTAACATGCTTGCTTGGTTGGCCAAAAGTGCGTATGCGTTTTTTCCTGAATATTTTCAGGAAAAAACGCATACGTACTTTTTGGCCAAGTGCACCATTGTCGACCTTCTGCCTCTTTTCCTATGCTTTAAATGCAATTCCAGTCTACCCACTGAAATCGTTTTCCTGAATTTCTGCCCCACTTTCAAGTCCTCTTCGCTGACTTCCTTCAATATATATTTGGACGATAGCTGTCATTTATAACTCTGCAGGTTTGTGAATTTGGATAATTCCTCTTCCTGGTGGGAAATGAGCATTACATTTGCCCGGGCAGACACCTACAGCTAGTCTCTCATTGGTTCTCCCTATTCCTGTTCATCTTGCGCAGAAATTGCAAACTGTGCCAAACAGGAGTTTAAAGGCACTGACTCTCCAAGTGGGGAGAGTGTTAGTAAAGCATCTGGAATGGTGAACCCGTGTAAAAGGGGACGAAACCTGAGATGCATTGGAAAACGTTTGCCAGTCACACGGTGCACTATACTGTGGGTTTCCCAGGCATGTTTTAGCTGAAGGAAGAATCCCTTAAACCTGGAGAGTTGGGACCCATGGAATGGGTACTTCAAGGGGTCTGAATTTGCTCACCGAACCTCACCAATGCTATCAGCCTGGTGTCCAGCCTTATGTCTCACTCAGCTCTGGGTGTAGATGTGGTAAATCCAGGTTGCATCACAGGCACTGAATGAGTTATTTAAGAATTGCTCTCTATTTCACTGTCATTGTGTTTTTTGTTTCTGTAATTTATTTTGATAATGGGATTTATCGTATTTTCACTGATGTGTTCATGCCACTGTACACACGCTTGATTCTCTTACAGAGACATATAAAACCATGGGTTTGAAGATTCTTATTAGTCAGGTATATTCCTAGGCGTTGAATATGGGGTGTTGAGTCCATTTTGTTGAGCAAGTTGTAGGTCTTGACTATTACATATTTGGCTTATGGAACTGTATCTGTGCTAATTTCAATCTCTGGTTTTATGCAGCACCCCAACTCACCTTTATCCTTAAGAAAGAATAAGTTGGTTTTCTATATTTGAGACCCTGTTCCGTTTTGTAATTCAGTTCATGTGTAGCCAAGTTTACATTCCATGTATTAGTGATATAGTATGTCTTTTTGTTTTTGAATTCTCTGACTTTGAATGATCATACGTAACTCCTCTGGAGTTGTTACAAGTGGCCATATTTCATTGATTTCCAGGCTGAGTCATATTCCACTCTACATAAGCACCACATCTGTATCCATTTTTTCCCTCCAGAGACATTTAAGTTATATCCTAGTCGAGGATCTTTTAAACAGTGAGGCGGTATACATTGGGGTGCCTGTGTCCTCTCGATTTTTGTTTTTCCCAAGATATACGTCCATGAGTGCAAGTGCCCTGTGCTCTGTAGCTCATTTTTTAGATGCTTTAGTAAACACAATACACTTCTCCAGAGTGACCGTTGGCAATATACATTTCCAGTATAAGCCTCACAGGGCTCCCTTTTCTCCTTGCCCTGTCCTGCATTTCTGGTGTTTACACTTTATGAGGACGGCTCTTCTGACTGATGCGAAGTGATATGTTTTGTAGTATTGATTTCCAGTGCCCACCTGTTTGGTTGGCTAAAAAAGTGTATGCCCTTTTCTTGAATATATACAGAAAAAGACGCATACACCCTTTTTGGCCAACTGCAATGTTGGCAATGTTCAGCCCCTTTTCTTGTGCTTAATGGCGAGTCCTTTCTACCTCTTCCAATCCCTTTCCTGCCATTCTCCGTTGCTTACACATCCTTTTCTCTGACTTTCCTCAAGACATTTTTCAGTGACAGATATTTTCAACTCTGCAGTTTCGTGAATTTTAGTGTCCCTGAGTTCCATTTTTCAACTTGTGTTTATGGGAACTGGCCACAAAGCAGCGGGATTTCCTCAATCCCTATTCTGTTTCCATGGGCAACCCTAGCCTTTGGTCAATTCGTCTTCCTGATTGGAAATAAGAGTGACATGTGCCTGTCCGAACACCTAAGACTTGTCTCTCATTGTTCCTCCACCTTCTGCTTCATCCTCTGGACAAATTCCAAACTGTCTGCAACAAGATGTTGACAGTGCTGACATCTCCAAGTGGGGAGACTGTTCGTAAAGACGCTGGAGGGGTGAACCCGAGCACCAGGAGATGAGGAGATGAGATGCCTTTTCCAAACTCTTCCCGATCAGATGTTATACCATTCTCTGGGTGTGACAGGCATGTTTTAGCTGTAGAAAGTGTCCCATTCATATGAGGAGAACACCAGGGCTTTTACAAAATCAGTGTCTCTCCACAACCCAAACTGGGGAATTTTTTAAGCTACGGCTACACATATGTTCATTAAGGGCCTTGGGAAGTAGGCAGAGTCCAAACTTTAGATGACTGAAGTCTTCAGGGTCAGAAGCACTCACCACCGGCTTCCCTTCGGTTCCATTTTAACTGTCATTGATAGATGATGTCAATAAAAATATCTATTCTTTTTCAGATTATTTCCCCTTATAGGTTATTGTAAAATATTGAGTGTAGTTCCTGGTGCTATACAGTAGTTCCTTGTTGATGATCGATTTTATACATAGCAGTGTGTATGTGTTAATCTCAAACTGTTAATTTATCCCTCCTCTCACCTTTCCCCTTTGGTAATAATAAATTATAAGACTTTATACTTCTCATAAATGGGGGAGCTGAAAGAGAGGTATCATTTTCAATGGAAAAGCATTTAAAACAAGATTGAAGCTTTAACCAAGATTACTAGATGTACATCCTTGGAAAGAAATCACTTCGTTTCTCTAATATTGACCTGACAAATAAGACAAACCTTTTCACTGAACTTGCTTATAATAAAGTGATGGAAATATCAAATGGAAGTGTTAGAAACATTTTATTTTAACCGAGACTTATACACTGTTCTATGTTAATTACAGTTTGGCTCACACATCTGTTCATTGAAGTTACAATGTTCTCAATTTCTGTTACTGATCCTCCAGAGTGGATCCCAACAAGTGTCCCCCTGCCCAGTGTCATTGGAGCCAAAAGATCGAGACTGAGTTTGGTTCAGAAGCAAAGGAAACTTTATATTTTGATCAGAGAATGGAGAGGTAAGAGCATGTGCTACCCCGTGGGCTGTGGGCTGGGCTGCTGTGTAGAGATCCTGTCAGAGTCAGTGGGAGGGAGGGGGCGGAGCTCTTGAGGGCCCGGCTGGCTGCAGCTCAGGCTCTATAACACGGAGTGTGCACTGTGCCCCAGGATCTGAGGTGTCGACCCAGCCATTCTGCACTAGAAAATCTGGTCTGAAGTGCCGGGTGTGGAACCTCTGTATGCGGGACCCTAGGAGCACGTGAAATTAGACAAAGCACAAAGGATAAAAAAGGTTAGACTTTATTTTATTGCCCAGATTCTATTTTTATCTCCCAGGGATTTTTAAGGGGCTTTGCCTGGGACAAACCCCTCTTCTGCCTTTTGTCCCCTTCCTCATTCTTGGAGTGCTGAGGGTGCAGACCCTTCTTCTGTAACTGCTGAGTGCTGAGTTAGGAGCCCTCATACCTGTGGGCGAGGGTCAGAACTTCCCAGCAGCCTCCAGGTGACGTTGATTGTCCCCAGGCCTCCTGCCTCCCTGCTCGTCCGCCTGAGCACCAGTATTGGAAGTGTTATAGATTCTAATGACCTTTAAGGGTCCAGGAAGGAGATGTGCAGTGACGCTGTGAGGTCCAGTTTCACCCCGCCCCACATTTGTTCGGCCACCTTAGGCTGACCGTTTCTGCCAGCCTAGATGCTCCGACCAGTAGTCTGCGCTTTCTTCAATTAGGCCCCTGGATTAACGTAAAAACAGCACCAGGTGTCAGGACCCTGTCCGCTCAACTCCCAGACAATCCAGGGTCAGTGGTGATGAAGGATCATGATGGCCACTGAGTCAACAGCCTTTTGAAGTAAACAGGAGTCCAGCCGGTCTTATTGGCCACCATTATCACAGTGTCTGTAGGCTTTTCTATGCTGACAGCGTGATATACTTTTCCCCTGCCAAGATTATTAGGTCCGCTCTGGGTGCAGTAAGTCCTGCAAGCAGTAGTCTACTCTTTTGGGACACACTTTTGTTGTTTTATGAGAGAAACTCCAGGTCAAGTGATGGTCACATGAGTCGTCATGGTGCCCCGTTGCTCCCGGTTATCTCTCTGGAGGTTGGAGTTGGAGGGCCACCTCATTCGAGGTCAGTGTGCCCACGGAGCAAACCCTGCAACTTCAGGGCATGGTTGGGGGTTAGGATCACCACGTGGGGTCCTTTTCCCTTAGGAGGGAGGTGGCCTTTTGGGCTGCTGATTTCCAGGTTTTTAGATACCGCCAGTATCTTGGCCAGATGTGGCAGTGGGCCAAGTCCCTTGGTGACTGTAGTTTATCCTACCTGGATGGCATTCTTGCATTGTTCCATTTCAAGTGGTCCCAGTTTTTGCACTAATACTCCAATGGCGATTCCCTTTTCACCAGGAATGTAAAGATCAAAGGGTTTAGCTAAATTAGGGAGTTCCAGGGCAAGGGTCTGAATTGACTGCTCTTTCCATTCTTGAAAGGCCACTTCTGGATTCTATTCAAAAGGATCATCATCTTTTCCTTTCAGTGTTTCATATAGAGGTCCAGCTAGTAGACTGTAGTTAGGGATCCAGAAGCAGCAAACCCTGGCCTCCCTGGGGACCCCTAAGCTGTCTTCTAGTTTTAGATATGGGTAAGGCTGTAAATTGTTTTCCCTTTCCTGGGATGGGCTTCTCCGACCTTCTGTGAGAATGAAGCCCAGGCAGGTCGCCGTAGTCTGTGATATTTGAGCTTTTTCTTGGACAACTTGTATCCTTTATTGGCTTGGTTGTTCAGAGGTCTCCTTAGTAGGGCTGGTGATCAGAATGTCGTCTGCATATTGAAGGAGTGTTTCCTTTTCCAGTGGTAGAACTTTTAGGTCTTTAGCTGAGCTTTCCCCAAAGATGGTGTGGGAATTTTTGAACCCTTGGGGCAAGACGGCCCAGAAGTATTGTTTTAGTTGTATGTTGAGTCCTGCCACTCACAAGCCAAAATTTCTTGTGACTCTGACACTAACGGAATACAAAAGAAGGCATCATTGAAGACTAATACAGAATACCATGTCCTGGTGGTTGGTAGAATGACCAGCAGGGTGTAGGTTTTAGGAACTACTGGAGGTATATCCTTGGTGGCTTCACTGACTGTCCTGACATCCTTTACCAGGACTCCAGCAGCCCATGGGGCTCTCGAGATCAGGCCAATCCCAGGATATGGAGATCACCTGCGCAGGTACCCTACCCCCACCCCAGACCACGGGGCTTTCATGGTCAGGCCCCTCTCAGGATACAGAGCTACCCTTGCAGTTACGGTGGCAGGGCTGGGCACAGAGGAACCGTGCACATCGCCCTCATTGCAGAGCACTCCCAGCTCACCTGTCACTCAGATCTGACACAGAGCACCTCAGAGCAGGACTTGAACTAACAAACAGCAGCTCCGACAGGTCTGTGACCCTGGGCATCACTCTGTGTGGCCTCCCTCCACCTGGTCTTCCAGAGACTTCCACTGCACCCGGGGCACCAGGCCTCTGTCTCCACCCACCACCCATCCCTCCTCTCCCTGACTCCTGGGTTCCTCTCATTAGGAGAGGGTTTTCTTGAAGTTGTCTCCCACTCATGGGCCAGATAATATAATTAGAAAACAAGCCAGAGCTGCAGCCCCTTGTCCATCCTGACTCTCAGGAGCCCACACCTGTTCCTTGGACATGGCCGATTCAGAAAGTTCCATTTTCGGCAACTGTGAGCCCCTGAGGGGTGATTATTGGCTGGCCTGGGAAGCCTTACCATGCCGACCAGTCCTCCCCAGGTGTGCCTGGGTTGAGATCAATATAAACACCGCTCCAGGCAGCAAGAGCCCCTGCAGCTGTGCCTGACGCCATTTTCTCTGCCCAGTCAGCAGTCTCGGGGCTGGGCTGGTGGGAGGGAGTGAGATGCCACGGCTTTGTGGGTGGCCCAGTGTGAGTGGGGCTCTGCTGGACTTTCTGCAGCAGTTGCCAAGATGCCACCTCCTAAAGAAGAGGATGTGTCACCCATACCTGCCGCTTGAATTTCTCCCTGGGCAGAGGTGAGGAAGGAAGAATGCAGTGGGGGCCGGGACAGCAGGGGTATCTCAGGCAGGGAAATGGAAAGCTTCCAGAAGAGTACCCAGGGCCAGGACCATCCTGGCTGGCCTGCAGGCACCAAGTCGGCTGGCATGCTGTCACTCATGTGGCTCCATGGCCCTTCCTCTAGGCTTTCAAGTCCTTGTACATATTCAGGTGTTTTACCTGGGAAGGGTGGGAACATTTCAGCAGCAGCTGGCCTGGGGCTCAGCCCACGTTTACTCACAGATGCCTCGGCACGGTCCCCCAGCTTTGCAATGAGGACGCTTGTTGCGTAGGGCCTGCTGGCTGAATGGGAGATGATTCCCCACCACTGACCAACTTCAGAATTGTTTACAACTGGAGCAAGTGCCCTGATACGGTTTTCCTCTGTGTAACTTGTAGGTTCTGTTTTTTTTTCTTTTTTTCATTTTTGGTTCAAGGTAGATGTTATTCCTCTTTTTTGTATTTACAGATATAAGCATGGAAATAATTTATTCATATAAATACATGTATGTGAAGGGAAGAATATTTTTTCTGTTTTAATTATTTTAATTTTATTTTTTTAACTTTGAATTTTATTTTATTTTTTTATAAAGCAGGTTCTTTGTGGTTATCTCTTTTATACATATAAATGTATACATGCCAATCCCAATATGTCAACTCCTTCCACCACCACCCCCAACAGCTTTCCCCCCTTGGTGTCCATACGTTTGTTGTCTACATCTGTTGCTGTATTTTTGCCTTGCAAAACGGTTCATCTGTACAATTTTTCTAGGTTCCACATATATGCATTAATACACAAGATTTGTTTTTCTCTTTCTGACTTACTTCACTCTGTATGACAGTCTCTAGATCCATCAACGTCTCTACAAATGACCCAATTTCATTCCTTTTTATGGCTTAGTAATATTCCATTTTATACTTGTACCACATCTTTATGCATTCTTCTGTCTGTGGACATTTAGGTTGCTTGCATTACCTGGATATTGTAAATAGTGATGCAATGAACATTGCGGTGAATGTCTCTTTTCGTTTTATGGTTTTGTCTGGGTATATGCCCAGTACTGGGATTGCTGTATCATATGGTAATTCTATTCTTAGTTTTATAAGAAACTCCATAACGTTCTCCACAGTGACTGTATCAATTTACATTCCCAAAAATAGTGGAAGAAGGTTCCTTATCTCCACACCCATTCCAACATTTGTTGTTTGTAGATTTTCTGATGATGCCCATTCTAACAGGTGTGAGGTGATACACCATGGAGGAGTCTATTTTGTTGAGAAAAGAGTAGGTCTTGTCTATTACATATTTGGCTTATGGAACGGTATGTGTGCTAATTTCAATCTCTGGTTTTATACAGCACCCCAACTCAACTTTCCCCTTAAGGATGCATAAGTTTTTTATCTAAATGTGAGACTCTGTTCGGTTTTGTAATTTAGTTTATGTGTAGCCAAGTTTACACTCCCTCTATTAGTGATATCTTATGATAATTATCTTTCTGTGTGTGACATATTTCTCTTAGAATCATCATACCTAAATCCACTCAATTTGCTGCTACAGGCCTGATGACATTGATTTCATTGCTGAGTGATATTCCGTTGTACGTAGGTAGCACAACTTCTTTATCCATTTTTTTCTTTCTGGGATATTTAATTTGTACTGGACTGGAGGTTCTTGTAAACACAGCAGCCCTAAATTTTGTGTTGGCTGTGTCTTGTTGATTTTAAATTTCCTAAGCTATAGGGGCAAAAGTGGAAGTGCCCTAGGCTCTGTAGCTTTGTTTTTCAGATGTTTCAGGATACACCATAAACATCTCCAGAGTGTCTGTTGGCAATTTACATCCCACCCATCAGCATAACAAGGCTCCCTGTTCTCCATGGCCTGTCCTGTGTTTCTGGTTTTTACACTTTTTTCAGATGGCCCTTTTGACGAAAGGGAAATGAGACTTCAATGTAGTGTGGATTTCCATTGCTGGAGTGCTTGGTTGGCCAAAAAGTGCATATGCGTTTTTTCTGAATATATTCAGGAAAAAATGTATATGCACTTTTTGTCCAAGTGCATCACTGTCAAAGATCTGCCGCTTTTCACATGCTTTAAACGCAATTCCAATCTACCTCCTGATATATGATTCCTGCAATTCTGCCTCGTTTTCAAGTCCTCTTTGCAGACTTACTTCAATATATTTTTGCCGATAGCTGTCATTTATAACTCTGTGGGTTTGTGAATTACAGCGCCCGTGATTTCCTTTCTTAACTCGCTTCCTTGAAAGCTGGCCACAAAACCACAGGTTTGCTTCAGGCCGTAATCAGGGTGTGGCACGGCACTCTGAGCCTTTGGTTAATTCCTCTTCCTGGTGGGAAATTAGAGTTAAATGTGCTCCTCCAGACACCTGCCTCACTCCCAGCCCCTTGGTGATGTGTGTCCTCTGGTTTGAGGCCACATGTGATGGGTTCCTCATCTTTTGATGATGTGGCCCCACTGGTGTGAGGACACTCCTGCCTGCTTCCCATCCCCTTGGTGATGTGGTCCCTCCGGCGAGAGTCTGATCCTGGTTGGGTACCTCACACTTCTGTGAGGTGGGCCCTCTTCTCTGAGGTCATTCTTGCCTGGCTGGCACACCCCACCTTGGTGACGTCGGCCCTCTGGTGGCAGTTGGAGCCTGCTGGGAGCCTCCTCCCCTCGGTGATGAGGCCCTCTGGCATCAGGCCCTAACTGCTGGGTTCCCACATTTTCTGATACGTGCTAAGTGGTGCGAGGGCACTCCTGCCAGGTTCCCATTCCCATGGGCATGTGGGCCTTCTGCTCTAAGGTCCCAACACCTGTGTTGTTCACCGTTTCATGATGTTGGCTCTCTGGTGTTAGTTCACTCAGGCCTAGATCCCATAGACTCTGTGCTCTGAGCCGCCTGCTGGGAGGTTCCTACTGCTGGATTCCTTACCTTTTTTATTCTTTGGGTCCTGTGTTTTCACGCTCCTCCTTCCTGACTCACTCCCAGCCCATTTGTGATGTAGGTCTTCTGGTTTGAGGCCACCTGTGCCAGTTTCCTCACTTTTATTGATGTGGCCCCACTGGTGTGAGGACACTCCTGCCTGGTTCCCATCCCCTTGGTGATGGGGGCCCTCTGGTGAGAGTCTGATCCTGGCTGGATTCCTCACACTTCTGGGAGGTGGGCCCTCTGCTGTGAGGTCACTCCTGCCTGGCTGGCACACGTCACCTTGGCGATGTGCGCCCTCACTTGGGAGTTGGTGCCTGCTGGGAGTCTCCTCCCCTCGGTAATGAGGACCCACTGGCGTCAGGCCCTAGCTCATGGGCTCCCAAAATTTTCTGATGTGCGGCCTGTCATGCGAGTACACTCCTGCCAGGGTCCCATCCCCATGGGGATGTGGGCTTTCTGCTGTGAGGTCCCAACGGCTGGGTTGCTCACAGTGTCAGAATGTGGGCCGTCTACTGTGAGTTCACTCCGGCATGGATCCCATAGCCTCGGTGCTCTGGGCCACCTGCTTGGAGCTTCCAACTGCGGGGTTCCTCACCTTTTTTATTCCATGGGCCCTCTGTTTTGAGTCTCCTCCTGCATGCCTCACTCCCAGCCCTTTCGTGATGTGTGTCCCCTTGTTTGAGGCCACATGTGCTGTGTTCCTCACCTTTTGCTGATGTGGCCCCACTGGTGTGAGGGCACTCCTGCCTGGTTTCCATCCCCTTGGTGATGTGGGCCCTCTGGTTAGAGTCTGATCCTGGTTGGGTTCCTCACACTCCTGTGAGGTGAGCCCTCTGCTGTGAGGTAACTCCTGCCTGGCTTGCTCCCATTGCCTTGGTGACGTCGGCCCTCTGGTGGCATTTGGAGCCTGCTGGTAGCCTCCCCTCCTCGGTGATGAGGGCCCTCTGGCGTCAGGCCCTAACTGCTGGGTTCCCCCATTTTCTGATATGTTCTAAGTTGTGTGAGGACACTCCTGTGAGGTTCCCATCCCCATGGGGATGTGGGCCTTCTGCTTTGAGGTCCCACCGGCTGGGTTGCTCACAGTTTCATGATGTGGGCCCTCTGCTGTGAGTTCACTGTGGCCTGGGTCCCATAGACTCCATGATCTGGGCCACCTGCTGGGAGGTTCAAACTGCTGGATTCCTCACATTTTTTATTCTGTGGGCCCTGTGTTGTTAGGCTACTCCTGCCTGCCTCACTCGGAGCCCCTTGGAAATGTGGGTCCTCTGGTTTAGGCCACATGTGCTGGGTTCCTCACCTTTGTATAATGTGGCCCCACTGGTGTGAGGACACTCCTGCCTTTTTCCGATCCCCTTGGTGATGTGGGTTCTCTGGTGAGAGTCTTATGCTGGCTGGGTTCCTCACTCTTCTGTGAGGTAGGCCCTCTGCTGTGAGGTCACTCCTGCCTGACTGGCACACGTCACCTTGGATACATGGGCCCTCAGTTGGGAGTTGGTGCCTGCTGAGGGTCTCCTCCCCTCGGTAATGAGGGACCGCTGGCGTCAGGCCCTAACTCCTGAGCTCCCAAAATTTTCTGATGTGCACCCTGTGGTGTGAGTACACTCCTGCCAGGTTCCCAACCCCATGGGAATGTTGGCCTTCTGCTCTGAGGTCCCAACATTGGGTTGCTCAGTTTCATGATGAGGGCCCTCTGGTGTGAGTTCACTCCGGCCTGGATCCCATAGCCTCGCTGCTGCTGGCCGACTGCAGGGAGGTTCCAACTGCGGGATTCCTCAACTTTTTTCTTCTATGGGCCCTCTGTTTTGAGACTCCTCCTGCCTGCTTCACTCCAGGCCCCATGGTGAAGTGTGTGCTCTGGTTTGAGTCTACGTGTGCTGGGTCCCTCACCTTTCAATTATGTGGCCCCACTGGTGTGAGGACACTCCTGCCTGGTTCCTATCCCCTTGGTGATGTGGGTCCTCTGATGAGAGTGTGATCCTGGCTGGGTTCCTCACCCTTCTGTGAGGTGGGCCCTCTGCTGTGAGGTCACTCCTGCCTGGCTGGCACACCCCGCCTTGGCAACGTCGGCCCTCTTGTGTCAGTTGGAGCCTGCTGGGAGCCTCCTCCCCTCCGTGATGAGGGCCCTCTGGCGTCAGGCCCTAACTGCTGGGTACCCACATTTTCTGATACATGCTAAGTGGTGTGAGGACACTCGTGCCATGTTCCCAACCCCATGGGAATGTGGGCCTTCTCCTCTGAGGTCACAATGGCTGGGTTGCTCACAGTTTCATGATGTGGGCCCTCTGCTGTGAGTTCACTGTGGCCTGGATCGCATAGACTCGGTGCTCTGGGCCACCTGCTGGGAGGTTCCCACTGCAGGATTCCTCAGCTTTTTTATTCTATTGGCCCTGTGTTGTGAGGCTACTCCTGCCTGACTCAATCCGAGATCCATGGTGATGTGGGTCCTCTGGTTTGAGACAACATGTGTTGGGTACCTCAACTTTCGATGATGTGGCCCCATGGGTGTGAAGACACTCCTGCCTGGTTCCCAGCCCCTAGCTGATGTGGGCACTCTGGTGAGAGTCTGATCCTGGCTGGGTACTTTAACCTTCTGTGAGGTGGGCCCTCTGATGTGAGGTCATTCCTGCCTGGTTGGCTCACGTCGCCTTGGCGAGGTGGGCCCTCTGTTGGCCACTGAAGCATGCTGGGAGCCTCCTACCCTCTTTAATGAGGGCCCTGGAAAAACCGGATATGCCCTTTAGACCAAGGGCATCATTGTCGAGGTTCTGCCTCTTTAATATGCTTTCAAAGGACTTCCCGTTTACCTCCTGAAATCGTATTCCTGGAATTCTGCCCCGCTTTCAAGTCCTCTTCGCAGCCTTACTTCAGATATTTTTGGACGATAGCTGTCATTTATAACTCTGCAGATTTGTGAATGGCAGTGGCTCTGAGCTCCTTTCTTCAACTCGCTTTCTTGTGAGCTGGCCACAAAACCGCAGGATTGCTTCAGGCCCTAATCTGGTTCTGGCACGGCATGCTGAGCCTTTGGCTATTTCCTCTTCCTAGTGGGAAATGAGCGTTAAATTTGCCCGTGCAGATACCTACAGCTAGTCTCTCATTGGTTCTCCCTATTCCTGTTCATGTTGCACAGAAATTGCAAACTGTGCCAAACAGGAGGTTAAAGGCACTGACTCTCCAAGTGGGGAGAGTGTTAGTAAAGTGTCTGGAATGGTAAACCCGAGTACCAGGGGACGAAAACTGAGATGCATTTAAAAATGTTTACCGGTCACACGGTGGACGATACTCTGGGTTTCCCATGCATGTTTTAGCTGAAGGAAGAATCCCTTAAACCTGGAGAGTTGGGACCAATGGAATGGGTACCATGCAGTATGACTACAAAGGGTCTGCATTTGCTCACCGAACCTCACCAATGCTATCAGCCTGAAGGGTCCGGCCTTATGTCTCACCAAGCTCTGGGTGTAGATGTGGTAAATCCAGGTTGCATCACAAGCCCTGAATGAATTATTTAAGAATTGCTCTCTATTTCACTGTCATTGTGTTTTGTTTTTGTAATTCATTTTGATAACTGGATTTATCGGATTTTCACTGCTGCATTTATTCCGCTGTACACACGCTTGATTCTCTTACGTAGACATATAAATCCATGGGTTGTAAGATTCTTACTAGTCAGGTGTATTCCTAGGCGTTGAATGTGTGGTGTTGAGTCCATTTCGTTGAGCAAGGAGTAGGCCTTGACTCTAATGTATTTGGCTTATGGAAGGGTATCTGTGGTAATTTCAATCTCTGGTTTTATGCAGCACCCCAACTCACATTTCCGCTTAAGCAAGCATAAGTTGGTTTTCTAAATTTGAGACCCTGTTCTGTTTTGTAATTCAGTTCATGTGTAGCCAAGTTTACATTCCGTCTATTACTGATATCTTATGATGTTTCTTTCTCTGTGTGACTAATTTCACTTAGAATCATCGTAGCTGCATCCACTCATTATGCTGCAACAGGCCTGATGACATAGATTTCATTGCTGAGTGATATTCCATTGTACGTACGTACCACAACTTCTTTATCCATTTTTTGCTTTCTCGGATATTTAACTTGTACCATAGAGGAGGTTCTTATAAACAGAGCCATCCCAAACTTTGGGGTGGCTGTGTGTTTTTGATTTTAATTTCCCTAAGCTATAGGACCATAAGTGGAAGTGCCATAGGCTGTGTTGCTTTGTGTCCTACGTGTTTCAGGAAACACCATACTCTTCTGCAGAGTGGCTGTTGGCAA
The DNA here is from genome assembly GCF_059928025.1 of Delphinapterus leucas. NCBI lineage: Eukaryota > Metazoa > Chordata > Mammalia > Artiodactyla > Monodontidae > Delphinapterus > Delphinapterus leucas. The sequence goes on along the minus strand of NW_028322246.1, from coordinate 4,415,007 downwards.
TTTACATCCCGCCCATCAGCATAACAAGGCTCCCTGTTCTCCATGACCTGTCCTGCCTTTCTGGATTTTACACTTTTTTCAGGTGGCCCTTTTGACCAGGGGGCAGTGAGACTTCATTATAGTGAAGATTTCCTTTACACGCTTGCTTGGTTGGCCAAAAAGTGTGTATGCGTTTTTTCCTGAATATATTCAGGAAAAAACAAATACGCCCTTTTTGGCCAAGTGCATCATTGTCGACATTCTGCCTCTTTTCCTATGCTTTAAGTGCAATTCCAGTCCACCCCCTCAAATCGTTTTCCTGAAATTCTGCCCCACTTTCAACTCCTCTTCGAAGACTTACTTCAATACATTTTTGGATGATAGCTGTCATTCATAACTCTGCAGGTTTGTGAATTACAGTGCCCCTGAGCTCCTTTCTTCAAATCGCTGTCTTGTGAGCTTGCCGCAAAACCGCAGGATTGCTTCAGGCCCTAATCTGTTTCCGGCAGGGCACGCTGAGCCTTTGGTTAATTCCTCTTCCTAGTGGGAAATGAGCGTTACACTTGCCCGTGCAGACACCTAGAGCTAGTCTCTCATTGGTTCTCCCTATTCCTGTTCATCTTGTGCAGAAATTGCAAACTGTGCCAAACAGGACGTTAAAGGCACTGACTCTCCAAGTGGGGAGAGTGTTAGCAAAGCTTCTGGAATGGTGAACCCGAGTACCAGGGGACGAAACATGAGAGGCACTTGAAAACGTTTCCCAATCACACGGTGGACCATACTCTGGGTTTCCCATGCATGTTTTACCTGAAGAAAGAATCCCTTAAACCTGGAGAGCTGGGACCCATGGAATGGGTACCATGCAGTGTGACTTCAAAGGGTCTGTGTTTGCTCACCGAACCTCACCAATGCTATCAGCCCGAAGTATCCAGCCTTATGTCTCACCCAGCTCTGGGTCTAGATGTGGTAAATCCAGGTTGCATCACAAGCCCTGAATGAATTATTTAAGAATTGTTCTCTATTTCACTGTCATTGTGTTTTGTTTTTGAAATTTATTTTGATAATGGGATTTATCGGATTTTCACTGCTGCGTTTAGGCCACTGTACACACAGTTGATTTCCTTATGGAGACATATAAATCCATGGGTTTTAAGATTCTTACTTGTCAGGTATATTCCCAGGCGTTGAATATGGGGTTTTGAGTCCATTTCGTTGAGCAAGGAGTAGGTCTTGTCTCTTATATATTTGGCTTATGGAACGGTATCTGTGCTAACTTCAATCTCTGGTTTTATGCAGCACCCCAACTCACCTTTCCCCATAAGCAAGCATAAGTTGGTTTTCTAAATTTGAGACCCTGTTCTCTTTTGTAACTCAGTTCATGTGTAGCCAAGTTTACATTCCGTGTATTAGTGATAGCTTATGATGTTTCATTTTCTGTGTGACTTATTTCTCGTAGAATCATCCTACCTGAATCCACTCATCATGCCGCTACCGGCCTGGTGACGTAGATTTCATTGCTGAGTGATATTCCATTGTACATGCGTACCACAACTTCTTTATCCATTTTTTGCTTTCTCGGATATTTAACTTGTACCGTAGAGGAGGTTCTTGTAAACAGAGCCGTCCCAAACTTTGGGGTGGCTGTGTGTTTTTTATTTTAATTTCCGTAAGCTATAAGAACATAAGTGGAAGAGCCATAGGCTGTGTTGCTTTGTTTCCTACGTGTTTCAGGAAACACCATACACTTCTCCAGAGTGGCTGTTGGCAATTTACATCTCGCCCATCAGCATAACAAGGCTCCCTGTTCTCCATGACCTGTCCTGCCTTTCTGGATTTTACACTGTTTTCAGATGGCCCTTTTGACCGGGGGGCAGTGAGACTTCATTGTAGTGCAGATTTCCATTACACGCTAGCTTGGTTGGCCAAAAAATGGCGTATGCGTTTTTTCCTGAATATATTCAGGAAAAAACGCATACACACTTTTTGGCCAAGTGCATCATTGTCGACATTCTGCCTCTTTTCCTATGCTTTAAGTGCAATTCCAGTCTACCCCCTGAAATCGTTTTCCTGAAATTCTGCCCCGCTTTCAAGTCCTCTTCGAAGACTTACTTCAATACATTTTTGGACGATAGCTGTCATTCATAACTCTGCAGGTTTGTGAATTACAGTGCCCCTGAGCTCCTTTCTTCAAATCGCTTTCTTGTGAGCTGACCGCAAAACCACAGGATTGCTTCAGGCCCTAATCTGTTTCCGGCAGGGCACTCTGAGCCTTTGGTTAATTCCTCTTCCTGGTGGGAAATGAGCGTTACGTTTGCCCGTGCAGACATCTACAGCTAGTCCCTCATTGGTTCTCCCTCTTGCTGTTCATCTTGCGCAGAAATTGCAAACTGTGCCAAACAGGAGGTTAAAGGCACTGACTCTCCAAGTGGGGAGAGTGTTAGTAAAGCGTCTGGAATGGTGAACCCGAGTACCAGGGGACGAAACCTGAGATGCATTTGACAACGTTTCCCAATCACACGGTGGACCATACTCTGGGATTCCCATGCATGTTTTAGCTGAAGGAAGAATCCCTTAAACCTGGAGAGTTGGGACCCATGGAATGGGTACCATGCAGTATGACTTCAAAGGGTCTGCATTTGCTCACCGAACCTCACCAATGCTATCAGCCCGAAGTGTCCAGCCTTATGTCTCACCCAGCTCTGGGTGTAGTTGTGGTAAATCCAGGTTGCATCACAAGCCCTGAATGAATTATTTAAGAATTGCTCTCTATTTCACTGTCATTGTGTTTTGTTTTTGAAATTTATTTTGATAATGGGATTTATCGGATATTCACTGCTGCGTTTAGGCCGCTGTACACACGCTTGATTTCCTTATGGAGACATATAAATCCATGGGTTTTAAGATTCTTACTTGTCAGGTATATTCCGAGGCATTGAATATCGGGTGTTGAGTCCATTTCGTTGAGCAAGGAGTAGGTCTTTTCTATTATATATTTGGCTTACGGAACGGTATCTGTGCTAATTTCTTTTTTTTTTTAAAGTCTTTATTGGGGTATAATTGCTTTACAATGGTGTGTTAGTTTCTGCTTTATAACAAAGTGAATCAGTTATACATATACATATGTTCCCATATGTCTTCCCTCTTGCGTCTCCCTCCCTCCCACTCTCCCTATCCCACCCCTCCAGGCTTTCCCAAAGCACCGAGCTAATATCCCTATGCCTTGCGACTGCTTCCCCCTAGCTATCTACCTTACTACATTTGTTAGTGTGTATATGTCCATGACTCTCTCTCGCCCTGTCAAAGCTCACCCTTCCCCCTCCCCATATTCTCAAGTCCGTTCTCCAGTAGGTCTGTGTCTTTATTCCTCTCTTACCCCTAGGTTCTTCATGACTTTTTTTCCCCTTAAATTCCATATATATGTGTTAGCATATGGTATTTGTCTTTTTCTTTCTGACTTACTTCACTCTGTATGACAGACTCTAGGTCTATCCATCTCATTACAAATAGCTCAATTTCATTTCTTTTTAAGGCTGAGTAATATTCCATTGTATATATGTGCCACATCTTCTTTATCCATTCATCCGATGATGGGCGCTTAGGTTGTTTCCATCTCCGGGCTATTGTAAATAGAACTGCAATGAACATTTTGGTACATGACTCTTTTTGAATTTTGGTTTTCTCAGGGTATATGCCCAGTAGTGGGATTGCTGGGTCATATGGTAATTCTATTTGTTGTTTTTTAAGGAACCTCCATACTGTTCTCCATAGTGGCTGAACCAATTCACATTCCCACCAGCAGTGCAAGAGTGTTCCCTTTTCTCCGCACCCTCTCCAGCATTTATTGTTTCTAGATTTTTTGATGATGGCCATTCTGACTGGTGTGAGATGATATCTCATTGTAGTTTTGATTTGCATTTCTCTAATGATTAATGATGTTGAGCATTCTTTCATGTGTTTGTTGGCATTCTGTATATCTTCTTTGGAGAAATGTCTATTTAGGTCTTCTGCCCATTTTTGGATTGGGTTGTTTGTTTTTTTGTTATTGAGCTGCATGAGCTGCTTGTAAATTTTGGAGATTAATCCTTTGTCATTTGCAAATATTTTCTCCCATTCTGAGGATTGTCTTTTGGTCTTGATTATGGTTTCCTTTGCTGTGCAAAAGCTTTGCAGTTTCATTAGGTCCCATTTGTTTATTTTTGTTTTTATTTCCATTACTCTAGGAGGTGGGTCAGAAAGGATCTTGCTGTGATTTATGTCATAGAGTGTTCTGCCTATGTTTTCCTCTAAGAGTTTGATAGTTTCTGGCCTTACATTTAGGTCTTTAATCCATTTTGAGCTTATTTTTGTGTATGGTGTTAGGGAGTGATCTAATCTCATACTTTTACATGTACCTGTCCAGTTTTCCCAGCACCATTTATTGAAGAGGCTGTCCTTTCTCCACTGTACATTCCTGTCACCTTTATCAAAGATAAGGTGTCCATATGTGTGTGGGTTTATCGCTGGGCTTTCTATCCTGTTCCATTGATCTATCTTTCTGTTTTTGTGCCAGTACCATACTGTCTTGATTACTGTAGCTTTGTAGTATAGTCTGAAGTCAGGGAGCCTGATTCCTCCAGCTCCTTTTTTCGTTCTCAAGATTGCTTTGGCTATTCGGGGTCTTTTGTGTTTCCATACAAATTGCAAAATTTTTTGTTCTAGTTCTGTGAAAAATGCCAGTGGTAATTTGATAGGGATTGCATTGAATCTGTAGATTGCTTTGGGTAGTAGAGTCATTTTCACAAGGTTGATTCTTCCCATCCAAGAACATGGTATATCTCTCCATCTATTTGTATCATCTTTAATTTCTTTCATCAGTGTCTTATAATTTTCTGCATACAGGTCTTTCGTCTCCTTAGGTAGGTTTATTCCTAGATATTTTATTCTTTTTGTTGCAATGGTAAATGGGAGTGTTTTCTTGATTTCACTTTCAGATTTTTCATCATTAGTATATAGGAATGCCAGAGATTTCTGTGCATTAACTTTGTATCCTGCTACTTTACCAAATTCATTGATTAGCTCTAGTAGTTTTCTGGTAGCATCTTTAGGATTCTCTATGTATAGTATCATGTCATCTGCAAACAGTGACAGCTTTACTTCTTCTTTTCCGATTTGGATTCCTTTTATTTCCTTTTCTTCTCTGATTGCTGTGGCTAAAACTTCCAAAACTATGTTGAATAAGAGTGGTGAGGGTGGGCAACCTTGTCTTGTTCCTGATCTTAGTGGAAATGCTTTCAGTTTTTCACCATTGAGGATGATGTTTGCTGTGGGCTTGTCATATATGGCCTTTATTATGTTGAGGAAAGTTCCCTCTATGCCTACTTTCTGCAGGGTTTTTATCATAAATGGGTGTTGAATTTTGTCGAAAGCTTTCTCTGCATCTATTGAGATGATCATATGGTTTTTCTCCTTCAATTTGTTAATATGGTTTATCACATTGATAGATTTGCGTATATTAAAGAATCCTTGCATTCCTGGAATAAACCCCACTTGATCATGGTGTATGATCCTTTTAATGTGCTGTTGGATTCTGTTTGCTAGTATTTTGTTGAGGATTTTTGCATCTATGTTCATCAGTGATATTGGCCTGTAGTTTTCTTTCTTTGTGACATCCTTGTCTGGTTTTGGTATCAAGGTGATGGTGGCCTCGTAGAAGGAATTTGGGAGTGTTCCTCCCTCTGCTATATTTTGGAAGAGTTTGAGAAGGAGAGGTGTTAGCTCTTCTCTAAACGTTTGATAGAATTCACCTGTGAAGCCATCTGGTCCTGGGCTTTTGTTTGTTGGAAGATTTTTAATCACAGTTTCAATTTCTGTGCTTGTGATTGGTCTGTTCATATTTTCTATTTCTTCCTGATTCAGTCTTGGCAGGTTGTGCATTTCTAAGAATTTGTCCATTTCTTCCAGATTGTCCGTTTTATTGGCATAGAGTTGCTTGTAGTAATCTCTCATGATTTTTTTTATTTCTGCAGTGTCAGTTGTTACTTCTCCTTTTTCATTTCTAATTCTATTGATTTGAGTCTTCTCCCTTTTTCTCTTGATGAGTCTGGCTAGTGGTTTATCTATTTTGTTTATCTTCTCAAAGAACCAGCTTTTAGTTTTATTGATCTTTGCTATCATTTCCTTCATTTCTTTTTCATTTATTTCTGATCTGATTTTTATGATTTCTTTCCTTCTGCTAGCTTTGGGGTTTTTTTGTTCTTCTTTCTCTAATTGCTTGAGGTGCAAGGTTAGGTTGTTTATTCGAGATGTTTCCTGCTTCTTAAGGTGGGCTTGTATTGCTATAAACTTCCCCCTTAGAACTGCTTTTTCTGCATCCCATAGGTTTTGGGTCGTTGTGTCTCCATTGTCATTTGTTTCTAGGTATTTTTTTATTTCCTCTTTGATTTCTTCAGTGATCACTTCATTATTAAGTAGTGTATTGTTTAGCCTCCATGTGTTTGTATTTTTTACAGATCTTTTCCTGTAATTGATATCTAGTCTCATGGCGTTGTGGTCAGAAAAGATACTTGATACAATTTCAATTTTCTTAAATTTACCAAGGCTTGATTTGTGACCAAAGATATGATCTATCCTGGAGAATGTTCCATGAGCACTTGAGAAAAATGTGTATTCTGTTGTTTTTGGATGGAGTGTCCTATAAATATCAATTAAGTCCATCTTGTTTAATGTATCATTTAAAGCTTGTGTTTCCTTATTTATTTTCATTTTGGATGATCTGTCCATAGGTGAAAGTGGGGTGTTAAAGTCCCCTACTATGAATGTGTTACTGTCGATCTCCCATTTTATGGCTGTTAGTATTTGCCTTATGTATTGAGGTGCTCCTATGTTGGGTGCATAAATATTTACAATTGTTATATCTTCTTCTTGGATCGATCCCTTGATCATTACGTAGTGTCCTTCTTTGTCTCTTGTAATAGTCCTTATTTTAAAGTCTATTTTGTCTGATATGAGAATTGCTACTCCAGCTTTCTTTTGGTTTCCATTTGCATGGAATATCTTTTTCCATCCCCTTATTTTCAGTCTGTATGTGTCTCTAGGTCTGAAGTGGGTCTCTTGTAGACAGCATATATAAGGGTCTTGTTTTTGTATCCATTCAGCCAATCTGTGTCTTTTGGTGGGAGCATTTAGTCCATTTACATTTAAGGTAATTATCGATATGTATGTTCCTATTCCCATTTTCTATATTGTTTTGGGTTCGTTATTATAGGTCTTTTCCTTCTCTTGTGTTCCTTGTCTAGAGAAGTTCCTTTAGCATTTGCTGTAAAGCTGGTTTGGTGGTGCTAAACTCTCTCAGCTTTTGCTTGTCTGTAAAGGTTTTAATTTCTCCATCAAATCTGAATGAGATCCTTGCTGGGTAGAGTAGCCTTGGTTGCAGGTTTTTCTCCTTCATCACTTTCAGTATGTCCTGCCACTCCCTTCTGGCTTGTAGGGTTTCTGCTGAGAGATCAGCTGTTAACCTTATGGGGATTCCCTTGTGTGTTATTTGCTGTTTTTCCCTTGCTGCTTTTAATATGCTTTCTTTGTATTTAATTTTTGACAGTTTGATTAATATGTGTCTTGGCGTATTTCTCCTTGTATTTATCCTGTATGGGACTCTCTGTGCTTCCTGGACTTGATTAACTATTTCCTTTCCCATATTAGGGAAGTTTTCAACTATAATCTCTTCAAATATTTTCTCAGTCCCTTTCTTTTTCTCTTCTTCTTCTGGAACCCCTATAATTCGAATGTTGGTGCGTTTAATGTTGTCCCAGAGGTCTCTGAGACTGTCCTCAGTTCTTTTCATTCTTTTTTCTTTATTCTGCTCTGCAGTAGTTATTTCCACTATTTTATCTTCCAGGTCACTTATCCGTTCTTCTGCCTCAGTTATTCTGTTATTGATCCCATCTAGAGTACTTTTAATTTCATTTATTGCGTTGTTCATCATTGCTTGTTTCATCTTTATTTCTTCTAGGTCCTTGTTAACTGCTTCTTGCATTTTGTCCATTCTACTTCCAAGATTTCGGATCATCCTTACTATCATTATTCTGAATTCTTTTTCAGGTAGACTGCCTATTTCCTCTTCATTTGTTAGGTCTGGTGCATTTTTATCTTGCTCCTTCATCTGCTGTGTGTTTTTCTGTCTTCTCATTTTGCTTATCTTACTGTGTTTGGGGTCTCCTTTTTGCAGGCTGCACGTTCGTAGTTCCCGTTGTTTTTGATGTCTGTCTTCAGTGGCTAAGGTTGTTTCAGTGGGTTGTGTAGGCTTCCTGGTGGAGGGGACTAGTGCCTGTGTTGTGGTGGATGAGGCTGGATCTTGTCTCTCTAGTGGGCAGGTTCACTTCTGGTGGTGTGTTTTGGGGTGTCTGTGGCCTTATTATGATTTTAGGCAGCCTCTCTGCTAATGGGTGGGGTTGTGTTCCTGTTTTGCTAGTTGTTTGGCATAGGTTGTCTAGCACTGTGGCTTGCTGGTCGTTGAGTGAAGCTGGGTGCTGGTGTTAAGATGGAGGTCACTGGGAGATTTCCACCGTTTAATATTATGTGGAGCTGGGAGGTCTCTTGTTGACCAGTGTCCTGAAGTTGGCTCTCCTACCTCAGAGGCAGAGCCCTGACTCCTGGCTGGAGCACCAAGAGCCTTTCATCCACACGGCTCAGAATAAAAGGGAGAAAAAGTAGAGAGAATTAGTAGAAGTATGAGGAAAGAAAGAAGGAAAGGAGGAAAGGAAGGAAGGAAGAAAGAAGCAAAGAAGGAAAGAAAGGAGGGAGGGAGGGAGGAAGGAAGGAAGGAAGGAGGGAAAGAAGGAAAAAAGACAGAAAGAAAGAAGATACAGTAAAAATAAAATAAAGTATAATATAGTTATTGAATTAAAAAATATTTAGAAAAAAAAAAAAAAGAGGGACGGATAGAACCTTAGGACAAATGTTGGAAGCAAAGCTATACAGAGAAAATCTTATACAGAAGCATACACATACACCTTCACAAAAAGAGGTAAAGGGGGAAAAGTCATAAATCTTGCTCTCAGAGACCACCTCCTCAATTTGGGGTGATTCGTTGTCTAAAGGAGGGAAGGACGGAAAGAAAGAAAGAAAGAAAGAAAGAAGGAACGACGGTAAAGTATAATAAAGTTATTACAATTAAAATTAATTATTGAGAAAAAAAATTTTTTTTTTTTTTAAAAACCATGGACGGATAGAGCCCTAGGACAAATGGTGGAAGCAAGAGTATACAGACAAGATGTCACACATAAGCATACATGTACATATTCACAAAAAGAGGAGAAGGGAAAAAAATCATAGATCTCGCTCCTAAATTCCACCTCTTCAATTTGGGATCATTCCTTGTCTATTCAGGTATTCCACAGATGCAGGGTATATCAAGTTGATTGTGGAGCTTTAATCCTCTGCTTCTGAGGCTGCTGGGAAAGATTTCCCTTTCTCTTCTTTGTTCTCACAGCTCACAGGAGCTCAGCTTTGGATTTGGCCCTGCCTCTGCGTGTAGGTCGCTGGAGGGCGTCTGTTTTTTGCTCAGACAGGACGGGGTTAAAGGAGCCGCTGATTCGGGGGCTCAGGCTTACTCAGGCCGGGGGTGAGGGGGGGAAGGAGGGGCACTGCGTGCGGGGCGGGCCTGCGGCGTCAGAGGCGGCGTGACGTTGCGGCAGAGGCCGGCGTGACGTTGCACCAGCCTGAGGCCCGCCGTGCGTTCTCCCGGGGAAGTTGTCCCTGGTTCCCGGGAACCTGGCAGTGGCGGGCTGCACAGGCTCCGCAGAAGAGGGGTGTGGAGAGTGACCTGTGCTCGCACACAGGCCCCTTGGTGGCGGCAGCAGCAGCCTTAGCGTCTCCCGCCCGTCTCTGGGGTCCGCGCTTTTAGCCGCGGCTCGTGTCCGTCTCTGGGGTTCGCGCTTTTTGCCGCGGCTCGCGCCCGTCTCTGGGGTTCGCGCTTTTAGCCGCGGCTCGCGCCCATCTCTGGAGTTCCTTTAAGCAGCGCTCTTAAACCCCTCTCCTCGCGCACCAGGAAACAAAGAGGGAAGAAAAAGTCTCTTGCCTCTTCGGCAGGTGCAGGCTTTTCCCCGAACTCCCTCCCGGCTAGTCGTGGTGCACTAACCCCTTCAGGCTATGTTCAAGCCGCCAACCCCAGTCCTCTCCCTGCGCTCCGTCCAAAACCGAAACCCGAGCTTCAGATCGCAGCCCCGCCCGCCCGGGCGGGTGAGCAGACAAGCCTCTCGGGCTGGTGAGTGCCGGTCGGCACCGATCCTCTGTGCGGGAATCTCCCCGCTTTGCCCTCCGCACCCGTCGCTGTGCACTACTCCTCGGTCCCGAAGCCCCCCCCTCCGCCTCCCGCAGTCTCCGCCCGCGGAGGGGCTTCCTAGTGTGTGGAAACTTTTCCTCCTTCACAGCTCCCTCCCACTGGCGCAGGTGCCGTCCTTATTCTTTTGTCTCTGTTTTTTCTTTTTTTCTTTTGCCCTACCCAGGTACGTGGGGAGTTTCTTGCCTTTTGGGAGGTCTGAGGTCTTCTGCCAGCCTTCAGTAGGTGTTCTGTAGGAGTTGTTCCACGTGTAGATGTATTTCTGGTGTATCCGTGGGGAGGAAGGCGATCTCCGCGTCTTACTCTTCCGCCATCTTCAAGGTCCCCCAGTCCATTTACATTTAAGGTAATTATCGATATGTATGTTCCTATTCCCATTTTCTATATTGTTTTGGGTTCGTTATTATAGGTCTTTTCCTTCTCTTGTGTTCCTTGTCTAGAGAAGTTCCTTTAGCATTTGTTGTAAAGCTGGTTTGGTGGTGCTGAACTCTCTCAGCTTTTGCTTGTCTGTAAAGGTTTTAATTTCTCCATCAAATCTGAATGAGATCCTTGCTGGGTAGAGTAGTCTTGGTTGCAGGTTTTTTTCCTACATCACTTTCAGTATGTCCTGCCACTCCCTTCTGGCTTGTAGGGTTTCTGCTGAGAGATCAGCTGTTAACCTTATGGGGATTCCCTTGTGTGTTATTTGTTGTTTTTCCCTTGCTGCTTTTAATATGCTTTCTTTGTATTTAATTTTTGACAGTTTGATTAATATGTGTCTTGGCGTATTTCTCCTTATATTTATCCTGTATGGGACTCTCTGTACTTCCTGGACTTGATTAACTATTTCCTTTCCCATATTAGGGAAGTTTTCAACTATAATCTCTTCAAATATTTTCTCAGTCCCTTTCTTTTTCTCTTCTTCTTCTGGAACCCCTATAATTCGAATGTTGTTGCGTTTAATGTTGTCCCAGAGGTCTCTGAGACTGTCCTCAGTTCTTTTCATTCTTTTTTCTTTATTCTGCTCTGCAGTAGTTATTTCCACTATTTCATCTTCCAGGTCACTTATCCGTTCTTCTGCCTCAGTTATTCTGTTATTGATCCCATCTAGAGTACTTTTAATTTCATTTATTGCATTGTTCATCATTGCTTGTTTCATCTTTATTTCTTCTAGGTCCTTGTTAACTGTTTCTTGCATTTTGTCCATTCTACTTCCAAGATTTCGGATCATCCTTACTATCATTATTCTGAATTCTTTTTCAGGTAGACTGCCTATTTCTTCTTCATTTGTTAGGTCTGGTGCATTTTTATCTTGCTCCTTCATCTGCTGTGTGTTTTTCTGTCTTCTCATTTTGCTTATCTTACTGTGTTTGGGGTCTCCTTTTTGCAGGCTGCACGTACGTGTTCCCGTTGTTTTTGATGTCTGTCTCCAGTGGATAAGGTTGTTTCAGTGGGTTGTGTAGGCTTCCTGGTGGAGGGGACTAGTGCCTGTGTTCTGGTGGATGAGGCTGGATCTTGTCTCTTTAGTGGGCAGGTTCACTTCTGGTGGTGTGTTTTGGGGTGTCTGTGGCCTTATTATGATTTTCGGCAGCCTCTCTGCTAATGGGTGGGGTTGTGTTCCTGTTTTGCTAGTTGTTTGGCATAGGTTGTCTAGCACTGTGGCTTGCTGGTCGTTGAGTGAAGCTGGGTGCTGGTGTTAAGATGGAGGTCACTGGGAGATTTCCACCATTTAATATTATGTGGAGCTGGGTGGCCTCTTGTTGACCAGTGCCCTGAAGTTGGCTCTCCTACCTCAGAGGCAGAGCCCTGACTCCTGGCTGGAGCACCAAGAGCCTTTCGTCCACACGGCTCAGAATAAAAGGGAGAAAAAGTAGAGAGAATTAGTAGAAGTATGAGGAAAGAAAGAAGGAAAGGAGGAAAGGAAGGAAGGAAGAAAGAAGCAAAGAAGGAAAGAAAGGAGGGAGGGAGGGAGGAAGGAAGGAAGGAAGGAGGGAAAGAAGGAAAAAAGACAGAAAGAAAGAAGATAAGTAAAAATAAAATAAAGTATAATATAGTTATTGAATTAAAAAATATTTAGAAAAAAAAAAGGGGACGGATAGAACCTTAGGACAAATGTTGGAAGCAAAGCTATACAGAGAAAATCTTACACAGAAGCATACACATACACCTTCACAAAAAGAGGTAAAGGGGGAAAAATCATAAATCTTGCTCTCAGAGACCACCTCCTCAATTTGGGGTGATTCGTTGTCTAAAGGAGGGAAGGAAGGAAGGAAAGAAAGAAAGAAAGAACGAAGGTAAAGTATAATAAAGTTATTACAATTAAAATTAATTATTGAGAAAAAAAGTTTTTTAAAAAACCATGGACAGATAGAGCCCTAGGACAAATGGTGGAAGCAAGAGTATACAGGCACGGTCTCACACAGAAGCATACACGTACACATTCACAAAAAGAGGAGAAGGGAAAAAAATCATAGATCTCGCTCCTAAATTCCACCTCTTCAATTTGGGATCATTCCTTGTCTATTCAGGTATTCCACAGATGCAGGGTATATCAAGTTGATTGTGGAGCTTTAATCCGCTGCTTCTGAGGCTGCTGGGAGAGATTTCCCTTTCTCTTCTTTGTTCTCACAGCTTACAGGAAGGAGCTCAGCTTTAGATTTGGCCCTGCCTCTGCGTGTAGGTCGCTGGAGGGCGTCTGTTTTTTGCTCAGACAGGACAGGGTTAAAGGAGCCGCTGATTCGGGGGCTCTGGCTCACTCAGGCCAGGGGGGGGGGGAGGAGGGGCACTGCGTGTGGGGCGGGCCTGCGGCGTCCGAGGCGGCGTGACGTTGCGGCAGAGGCCGGTGTGACGTTGCACCAGCCTGAGGCCCGCCGTGCGTTCTCCCGGGGAAGTTGTCCCTGGTTCCCGGGAACCTGGCAGTGGCGGGCTGCACAGGCTCCGCGGAAGAGGGGTGTGGAGAGTGACCTGTGCTCGCACACAGGCCCCTTGGTGGCGGCAGCAGCAGCCTTAGCGTCTCCCGCCCGTTTCTGGGGTCCGCGCTTTTAGCCACGGCTCGCGCCCGTCTCTGGGGTTCGCGCTTTTAGCCGCGGCTCGCGCCCGTCTCTGGGGTTCGCGCTTTTAGCCGCGGCTCGCACCCGTCTCTGGAGTTCCTTTAAGCAGCGCTCTTAAACCTCTCTCCTCGCGCACCAGGAAACAAAGAGGGAAGAAAAAGTCTCTTGCCTCTTCGGCAGGTGCAGGCTTTTCCCCGAACTCCCTCCCAGCTAGTCGTGGTGCACTAACCGCTTTAGGCTATGTTCAAGCCGCGAACCCCAGTCCTCTACCTGAGCTCCGTCCAAAACCGAAACCTGAGCCACAGCTCGCAGCCCCGCCCGCCCCGGCGGGTGAGCAGACAAGCCTCTCGGGCTGGTGAGTGCCGGTCGGCACCGATCCTCTGTGCGGGAATCTCCCCGCTTTGCCCTCCGCACCCCTCGCTGTGCACTACTCCGCGGTCCCGAAGCTCCCCCCTCCGCCTCCCGCGGTCTCCGCCCCCGGAGGGGCTTCCTAGTGTGTGGAAACTTTTCCTCCTTCACAGCTCCCTCCCACTGCTGCAGGTTCCGTCCTTATTCTTTTGTCTCTGTTTTTTCTTTTGCCCTACCCAGGTACGAGGGGAGTTTCTTGCCTTTTGGGAGGTCTGAGGTCTTCTGCCAGCCTTCAGTAGGTGTTCTCTCTGTGCTAATTTCAATCTCTGGTTATATGCAGCACCCCAACTCACCTTTCCCCATAGGCAAGCATAAGTTGGTTTTCTAAATTTGAGACCCTGTTCTGTTTTGTAATTCAGTTCATGTGTAGCCAAGTTTACATTCCGTGTATTAGTGATATCTTATGATGTTTCTTTTTCTGTGTGACTTATTTCTCGTAGAATCATCGTACCTGAATCCACTCATTATGCCGCTACGGGCCTGATGACATAGATTTCATTGCTGAGTGATATTCCATTGTACGTACGTACCACAACTTCTTTATCCATTTTTTGCTTTCTCGGATATTTAACTTGTACCGTAGACGAGGTTCTTGTAAACAGAGCCGTCCCAAACTTTGGGGTGGCTGTGTGTTTTTGATTTTAATTTCCCTAAGCTACAGGACCATAAGTGAAAGTGCCATAGGCTGTGTTGCTTTGTTTCCTACGTGTTTCAGGAAACACCATACACTTCTCCAGAGTGGCTGTTGGCAATTTACATCCCGCCCATCAGCATAACAAGGCTCCCTGTTCTCCATGACCTGTCCTGCCTTTCTGGATTTTACACTTTTTTCAGATAGCCCTTGTGACCTGGGGGCAGTGAGACTTCATTGTAGTGCAGATTTCTTTACAGGCTTGCTTGGTTGGCCAAAAAGGGCATATGCGTTTTTTCCTGAATATATTCAGGAAAAAACGCATACGCCCTTTTTGGCCAAGTGCATCATTGTCGACATTCGGCCTCTTTTCCTATGCTTTAAGTGCAATTCCAGTCTACCCCCTGAAATCGTTTTCCTGAAATTCTGCCCCACTTTCAAGTCCTCTTCGAAGACTTATTTCAATACATTTTTGGACGATAGCTGTCATTCATAACTCTGCAGGTTTGTGAATTACAGTGCCCCTGAGCTCCTTTCTTCAACTCGCTTTCTTGTGAGCTGGCCGCAAAACCGCTGGATTGCTTCAGGCCCTAATCTGGCTCGGGCAGGGCATGCTGAGCCTTTGGTTAATTACTCTTCCTGGTGGGAAATGAGCGTTCCATTTGCCCGTGCAGACACCTACAGCTAGTCTCTCATTGGTTCTCCCTATTCCTGTTCATCTTGCACAGAAATTGCAAACTGTGCCAAACAGGAGGTTAAAGGCACTGACTCTCCAAGTGGGGAGAGTGTTAGTAAAGCCTCTGGAACCGTGAGCCCGAGTACCAGGGGACGAAACCTGAGATGCATTTGAAAACGTTTCCCAATCACACGGTGGACCATACTCTGGGTTTCCCATGCATGTTTTAGCTGAAGGAAGAATCCCTTAAACCTGGAGAGTTGGGACCCATGGAATGGGTACCATGCAGTGTGACTTCAAAGGGTCTGCGTTTGCTCACTGAACCTCACCAATGTTATCAGCCCGAACTGTCCAGCCTTATGTCTCACCCAGCTCTGGGTGTAGATGTGGTAATTCCAGGTTGCATCACAAGCCCTGAATGAATTATTTAAGAATTGCTCTCTATTTCACTGTCATTGTGTTTTGTTTTTGAAATTTATTTTGATAATGGGATTTATCGGATTTTCACTGCTGCGTTTAGGCTGCTGTACACATGCTTGATTTCCTTATGGAGACATATAAATCCATGGGTTTTAAGATTCTTACTTGTCAGGTATATTCCCAGGCGTTGAATATGGGGTGTTGAGCCCATTTCGTTTAGCAAGGAGTAGGTCTTGTCTATTATATATTTGGCTTATGGAAAGGTATCTGTGCTAAATTCAATCTCTGGTTTTATGCAGCACCCCAACTCACCTTTCCCCATAAGCAAGCATAAGTTGGTTTTCTGAATTTGAGACCCTGTTCTGTTTTGTAATTCAGTTCATGTGTAGCCAAGTTTACATTCCGTGTATTAGTGATATCTTATAATGTTTCTTTTTCTGTGTGACTTATCTCTCGTAGAATCATCCTACCTGAATCCACTCATTATGCCTCTACGGGCCTGGTGACGTAGATTTAATTGCTGAGTGATATTGCATTGTACGTACGTACCACAACTTCTTTATCCATTTTTTGCTTTCTCGGATATTTAACTTGTACCGTAGACGAGGTTCTTGTAAACAGAGCCGTCCCAAACTTTGGGGTGGCTGTGTGTGTTTTATTTTAATTTCCCTATGCTATAGGACCATATGTGGAAGTGCCATAGGCTGTGTTGCTTTGTTTCCTACGTGTTTCAGGAAACACCATACACTTCTCCAGAGTGGCTGTTGGCAAATTACATCCTGACCATCAGCATAACAAGGCTCCCTGTTCTCCATGGCCTGTGCTGCCTTTCTGGATTTTACACTTTTTTCAGATGGCCCTTTTGACCGGGGGGCAGTGAGACTTCATTGTAGTGCAGATTTCTTTAACATGCTTGCTTGGTTGGCCAAAAGGGGCGTATGCGTTTTTTCCTGAATATATTCAGGAAAAAACGCATACGCCCCTTTTGGCCAAGAGCATCATTGTCGACGTTCTGCCTCTTTTCCTATGCTTTAAATGCAATTCCCGTGTACCCCCTGAAATCGTTTTCCTGCAATTCTGCCCCACTTACAAGTCGTCTTCGCAGCCTTCCTTCAATATATTTTTGGACGATAGCTGTCATTTATAACTCTGCAGGTTTGTGAGTTACAGTGCCCCTGAGCTCATTTCTTCAACTCGCTATCTTGTGAGCTGGCCACAAACCCACAGGATTGCCTCAGACCCTAATCTGGTTCCGGCACGGCATGCTGAGCCTTTGGTTAATTCCTCTTCCTGGTGGGAAATGAGCGTTAAATTTGCCCGTGCAGACACCTAGAGCTAGTCTCTCATTCGTTCTCCCTATTCCTTTTCATCTTGCGCAGAAATTGCAAACTGTGCCCAACAGGAGGTTAAAGGCACTGACTCTCCAAGTGGGGAGAGTGTTCGTAAAGGGTCTGGAATGGTGAACCCGAGTAAAAGGGGACGAAAACTGAGATGCATTTGAAAACGTTTGCCAGTCACACGGTGCACCATACTGTGGGTTTCCCATGCATGTTTTAGCTGAAGGAAGAATCCCTTAAACTTGGAGAGTTGGGACCCATGGAATGGGTACCATGCTGTATGACTTCAAAGGGTCTGCATTTGCTCATCGAACCTCACCAATGCTATCAGCCCGAAGTGCCCAACCTTATGTCTCACTCAGCTCTGGGTGTAGATGTGGTAAATCCAGGTTGCATCACAAGCCCTGAATGAATTATTTAAGAATTGCTCTCTATTTCACTGTCCTTGGGTTTTGTTTGTGTAATTCATTTTGATAATGGGATTTATCGGATTTTCTCTGCTGCATTCATGCCGCTGTACACACGCTTCATTCTCTTATGGAGACATATAAATCCATGGGTTTGAAGATTCTTACTAGTCAGGTGTATTCCTAGGTGTTGAATATGGGGTGTTTAGTCCATTTCGTTGAGCAAGGGGTAGGTCTTGACTATTACATATTTGGCTTATGGAAAGGTATCTGTGCTAATTTCTATCTCTGGTTTTATGCAGCACCCCAACTCACCTTTCCCCTTAAGCAAGCATAAGTTGGTTTTCTAAATTTGAGACCCTGTTCTGTTTTGTAATTCAGTTCATGTGTAGCCAAGTTTACATTCCGTCTATTAGTGATATCTTATGATGTTTCATTTTCTGTGTGACTTATTTCACTTAGAATCATCGTACCTGAATCCACTCATTATGCCGCGACGGGCCTGATGACATAGATTTCATTGCTGAGTGATATTCCATTGTACGTACGTACCACAACTTCTTTATCCATTTTTCACATTCTGGGATATTTAACTTGTACCGTAGACGAGGTTCTTGTAAACAGAGCCGTCCGACACTTTGGGGTGGCTGTGTGTTTTTGATTTTAATTTCCCTAAACTATAGGACCATAAGTGGAAGTGCCGTAGGCTCCGTAGCTTTGTTTTTTCGGTGTTCCGGGAAACACCATAAACTTCTCCAGAGTGGCTGTGGGCAATTTACATCCCGCCCATCAGCATAACAAGGCTCCCTGTTCTCCATGGCCTGTGCTGCCTTTCTGGATTTTACACTTTTTTCAGATGGCCCTTTTGACCAGGGGGCAGTGAGACTTCATTGTAGTGCAGATTTCTTTAACATGCTTGCTTGGTTGGCCAAAAAGGGCGTATGCGTTTATTCCTGAATATATTCAGGAAAAAACGCATACGCCCTTTTTGGCCAAGAGCATCATTGTCGACGTTCTGCCTCTTTTCCTATGCTTTAAATGCAATTCCCGTGTACCCCCTGAAATCGTTTTCCTCCAATTCTGCCCCACTTACAAGGCGTCTTCGCAGCCTTCCTTCAATATATTTTTGGACGATAGCTGTCATTTATAACTCTGCAGGTTTGTGAGTTACAGTGCCCCTGAGCTCATTTCTTCAACTCGCTATCTTGTGAGCTGGCCGCAAACCCACAGGATTGCCTCAGGCCCTAATCTGGTTCTGGCACGGCATGCTGAGCCTTTGGTTAATTCCTCTTCCTGGTGGGAAATGAGCGTTAAATTTGCCCGTGCAGACACCTAGAGCTAGTCTCTCATTGGTTCTCCCTATTCCTTTTCATCTTGCGCAGAAATTGCAAACTGTGCCCAACAGGAGGTTAAAGGCACTGACTCTCCAAGTGGGGAGAGTGTTCGTAAAGGGTCTGGAATGGTGAACCCGAGTAAAAGGGGACGAAAACTGAGATGCATTTGAAAACGTTTGCCAGTCACACGGTGCACCATACTGTGGGTTTCCCATGCATGTTTTAGCTGAAGGAAGAATCCCTTAAACTTGGAGAGTTGGGACCCATGGAATGGGTACCATGCGGTATGACTTCAAAGGGTCTGCATTTGCTCATCGAACCTCACCAATGCTATCAGCCCGAAGTGCCCAACCTTATGTCTCACTCAGCTCTGGGTGTAGATGTGGTAAATCCAGGTTGCATCACAAGCCCTGAATGAATTATTTAAGAATTGCTCTCTATTTCACTGTCCTTGGGTTTTGTTTGTGTAATTCATTTTGATAATGGGATTTATCGGATTTTCTCTGCTGCATTCATGCCGCTGTACACACGCTTCATTCTCTTACGGAGACATATAAATCCATGGGTTTGAAGATTCTTACTAGTCAGGTGTATTCCTAGGCGTTGAATATGGGGTGTTTAGTCCATTTCGTTGAGCAAGGGGTAGGTCTTGACTATTACATATTTGGCTTATGGAAAGGTATCTGTGCTAATTTCTATCACTGGTTTTATGGAGCACCCCAACTCACCTTTCCCCTTAAGCAAGCATAAGTTGGTTTTCTAAATTTGAGACCCTGTTCTGTTTTGTAATTCAGTTCATGTGTAGCCAAGTTTACATTCCGTTTAGTAGTGATATCTTATGATGTTTCATTTTCTGTGTGACTTATTTCACTTAGAATCATCGTACCTGAATCCACTCATTATGCCGCGACGGGCCTGATGACATAGATTTCATTGCTGAGTGATATTCCATTGTACGTACGTACCACAACTTCTTTATCCATTTTTCACATTCTGGGATATTTAACTTGTACCGTAGACGAGGTTCTTGTAAACAGAGCCGCCCGAGACTTTTGGGTGGCTGTGTGTTTTTGATTTTAATTTTCCTAAGCTATAGGACCATAAGGGGAAGTGCCATAGGCTCCGTTGCTTTGTTTTTTAGATGTTCCGGGAAACACCATACATTTTTCCAGACTGGCTGTTGGCAATTTACATCCCGACCATCAGCATAACAAGGCTCCCTGTTCTCCATGGCCTGTGCTGCCTTTCTGGATTTTACACTTTTTTCAGATGGCCCTTTTGACCGGGGGGCAGTGAGACTTCATTGTAGTGCAGATTTCTTTAACATGCTTGCTTGGTTGGCCAAAAAGGGCGTATGCGTTTTTTCCTGAATATATTCAGGAAAAAACGCATACGCCCTTTTTGGCCAAGAGCATCATTGTCGACGTTCTGCCTCTTTTCCTATGCTTTAAATGCAATTCCCGTCTACCCCCTGAAATCGTTTTCCTGCAATTCTGCCCCACTTACAAGTCGTCTTCGCAGCCTTCCTTCAATATATTTTTGGACGATAGCTGTCATTTATAACTCTGCAGGTCTGTGAGTTACAGTGACCCTGAGCTCATTTCTTCAACTCGCTATCTTGTGAGCTGGCCGCAAACCCACAGGATTGCCTCAGGCCCTAATCTGGTTCCGGCATGGCATGCTGAGCCTTTGGTTAATTCCTCTTCCTGGTGGGAAATGAGCGTTAAATTTGCCCGTGCAGACACCTAGAGCTAGTCTCTCATTCGTTCTCCCTATTCCTTTTCATCTTGCGCAGAAATTGCAAACTGTGCCCAACAGGAGGTTAAAGGCACTGACTCTCCAAGTGGGGAGAGTGTTCGTAAAGGGTCTGGAATGGTGAACCCGAGTAAAAGGGGACGAAAACTGAGATGCATTTGAAAACGTTTGCCAGTCACACGGTGCACCATACTGTGGGTTTCCCATGCATGTTTTAGCTGAAGGAAGAATCCCTTAAACTTGGAGAGTTGGGACCCATGGAATGGGTACCATGCTGTATGACTTCAAAGGGTCTGCATTTGCTCATCGAACCTCACCAATGCTATCAGCCCGAAGAGCCCAACCTTATGTCTCACTCAGCTCTGGGTGTAGATGTGGTAAATCCAGGTTGCATCACAAGCCCTGAATGAATTATTTAAGAATTGCTCTCTATTTCACTGTCCTTGGGTTTTGTTTGTGTAATTCATTTTGATAATGGGATTTATCGGATTTTCTCTGCTGCATTCATGCCGCTGTACACACGCTTCATTCTCTTACGGAGACATATAAATCCATGGGTTTGAAGATTCTTACTAGTCAGGTGTATTCCTAGGCGTTGAATATGGGGTGTTTAGTCCATTTCGTTGAGCAAGGGGTAGGTCTTGACTATTACATATTTGGCTTATGGAAAGGTATCTGTGCTAATTTCTATCTCTGGTTTTATGCAGCACCCCAACTCACCTTTCCCCTTAAGCAAGCATAAGTTGGTTTTCTAAATTTGAGACCCTGTTCTGTTTTGTAATTCAGTTCATGTGTAGCCAAGTTGACATTCCGTGTAGTAGTGATATCTTATGATGTTTCATTTTCTGTGTGACTTATTTCACTTAGAATCATCGTACCTGAATCGAGTCATTATGCCGCGACGGGCCGGATGACATAGATTTCATTGCTGTGTGATATTCCATTGTACGTACGTACCACAACTTCTTTATCCATTTTTCACATTCTGGGATATTTAACTTGTACCGTAGACGAGGTTCTTGTAAACAGAGCCGCCCGAGACTTTTGGGTGGCTGTGTGTTTTTGATTTTAATTTTCCTAAGCTATAGGACCATAAGGGGAAGTGCCATAGGCTCCGTTGCTTTGTTTTTTAGATGTTCCGGGAAACACCATACATTTTTCCAGAATGGCTGTTGGCAATTTACATCCCGACCATCAGCATAACAAGGCTCCCTGTTCTCCATGGCCTGTGCTGCCTTTCTGGATTTTACACTTTCTTCAGATGGCCCTTTTGACCAGGGGGCAGTGAGACTTCATTGTAGTGCAGATTTCTTTAACATGCTTGCTTGGTTGGCCAAAAAGGGCGTATGCGTTTTTTCCTGAATATATTCAGGAAAAAACGCATACGCCCTTTTTGGCCAAGAGCATCATTGTCAACGTTCTGCCTCTTTTCCTATGCTTTAAATGCAATTCCCGTCTACCCCCTGAAATCGTTTTCCTTCAAATCTGTCCCGCTTACAAGTCGTCTTCGCAGCCTTCCTTCAATATATTTTTGGACGATAGCTGTCATTTATAACTCTGCAGGTTTGTGAGTTACAGTGCCCCTGAGCTCATTTCTTCAACTTGCTATCTTGTGAGCTGGCCGCAAACCCACAGGATTGCCTCAGGCCCTAATCTGGTTCCGGCACGGCATGCTGAGCCTTTGGTTAATTCCTCTTCCTGGTGGGAAATGAGCGTTAAATTTGCCCGTGCAGACACCTGGAGCTAGTCTCTCATTCGTTCTCCCTCTTCCTTTTCATCTTGCGCAGAAATTGCAAACTGTGCCCAACAGGAGGTTAAAGGCACTGACTCTCCAAGTGGGGAGAGTGTTCGTAAAGGGTCTGGAATGGTGAACCCGAGTAAAAGGGGACGAAAACTGAGATGCATTTGAAAACGTTTGCCAGTCACACGGTGCACCATACTGTGGGTTTCCCATGCATGTTTTAGCTGAAGGAAGAATCCCTTAAACTTGGAGAGTTGGGACCCATGGAATGGGTACCATGCTGTATGACTTCAAAGGGTCTGCATTTGCTCATCGAACCTCACCAATGCTATCAGCCCGAAGAGCCCAACCTTATGTCTCACTCAGCTCTGGGTGTAGATGTGGTAAATCCAGGTTGCATCACAAGCCCTGAATGAATTATTTAAGAATTGCTCTCTATTTCACTGTCCTTGGGTTTTGTTTGTGTAATTCATTTTGATAATGGGATTTATCGGATTTTCTCTGATGCATTCATGCCGCTGTACACACGCTTCATTCTCTTACGGAGACATATAAATCCATGGGTTTGAAGATTCTTACTAGTCAGGTGTATTCCTAGGCGTTGAATATGGGGTGTTTAGTCTATTTCGTTGAGCAAGGGGTAGGTCTTGACTATTACATATTTGGCTTATGGAAAGGTATCTGTGCTAATTTCTATCTCTGGTTTTATGCAGCACCCCAACTCACCTTTCCCCTTAAGCAAGCATAAGTTGGTTTTCTAAATTTGAGACCCTGTTCTGTTTTGTAATTCAGTTCATGTGTAGCCAAGTTTACATTCCGTGTATTAGTGATATCTTATGATGTTTCATTTTCTGTGTGACTTATTTCACTTAGAATCATCGTACCTGAATCCACTCATTATGCCGCGACGGGCCTGATGACATAGATTTCATTGCTGAGTGATATTCCATTGTACGTACGTACCACAACTTCTTTATCCATTTTTCACATTCTGGGATATTTAACTTGTACCGTAGACGAGGTTCTTGTAAACAGAGCCGCCCGAGACATTTGGGTGGCTGTGTGTTTTTGATTTTAATTTTCCTAAGCTATAGGACCATAAGGGGAAGTGCCATAGGCTCCCTTGCTTTGTTTTTTAGATGTTCCGGGAAACACCATACATTTTTCCAGTCTGGCTGTTGGCAATTTACATCCCGCCCATCAGCATAACAAGGCTCCCTGTTCTCCATGGCCTGTGCTGCCTTTCTGGATTTTACACTTTTTTCAGATGGCCCTTTTGACCTGGGGGCAGTGAGACTTCATTGTAGTGCAGATTTCTTTAACATGCTTGCTTGGTTGGCCAAAAAGGGCGTATGCGTTTTTTCCTGATTCAGGAAAAAACGCATACGCCCTTTTTGGCCAAGAGCATCACTGTCGACGTTCTGCCTCTTTTCCTATGCTTTAAATGCAATTCCCGTGTCCCCCCTGAAATCGTTTTCCTGCAATTCTGCCCCACTTACAAGTCGTCTTCGCAGCCTTCCTTCAATATATTTTTGGACGATAGCTGTCATTTATAACTCTGCAGGTTTGTGAGTTACAGTGCCCCTGTGCTCATTTCTTCAACTCGCTATCTTGTGAGCTGGCCGCAAACCCACAGGATTGCCTCAGGCCCTAATCTGGTTCCGGCACGGCATGCTGAGCCTTTGGTTAATTCCTCTTCCTGGTGGGAAATGAGCGTTAAATTTGCCCGTGCAGACACCTAGAGCTAGTCTCTCATTCGTTCTCCCTATTCCTTTTCATCTTGCGCAGAAATTGCAAACTGTGCCCAACAGGAGGTTAAAGGCACTGACTCTCCAAGTGGGGAGAGTGTTCGTAAAGGGTCTGGAATGGTGAACCCGAGTAAAAGGGGACGAAAACTGAGATGCATTTGAAAACGTTTGCCAGTCACACGGTGCACCATACTGTGGGTTTCCCATGCATGTTTTAGCTGAAGGAAGAATCCCTTAAACTTGGAGAGTTGGGACCCATGGAATGGGTACCATGCTGTATGACTTCAAAGGGTCTGCATTTGCTCATCGAACCTCACCAATGCTATCAGCCCGAAGTGCCCAACCTTATGTCTCACTCAGCTCTGGGTGTAGATGTGGTAAATCCAGGTTGCATCACAAGCCCTGAATGAATTATTTAAGAATTGCTCTCTATTTCACTGTCCTTGGGTTTTGTTTGTGTAATTCATTTTGATAATGGGATTTATCGGATTTTCTCTGCTGCATTCATGCCGCTGTACACACGCTTCATTCTCTTACGGAGACATATAAATCCATGGGTTTGAAGATTCTTACTAGTCAGGTGTATCCCTAGGCGTTGAATATGGGGTGTTTAGTCCATTTCGTTGAGCAAGGGGTAGGTCTTGACTATTACATATTTGGCTTATGGAAAGGTATCTGTGCTAATTTCTATCTCTGGTTTTATGCAGCACCCCAACTCACCTTTCCCCTTAAGCAAGCATAAGTTGGTTTTCTAAATTTGAGACCCTGTTCTGTTTTGTAATTCAGTTCATGTGTAGCCAAGTTTACATTCCGTGTATTAGTGATATCTTATGATGTTTCATTTTCTGTGTGACTTATTTCACTTAGAATCATCGTACCTGAATCCACTCATTATGCCGCGACGGGCCTGATGACATAGATTTCATTGCTGAGTGATATTCCATTGTACGTACGTACCACAACTTCTTTATCCATTTTTCACATTCTGGGATATTTAACTTGTACCGTAGACGAGGTTCTTGTAAACAGAGCCGTCCGACACTTTGGGGTGGCTGTGTGTTTTTGATTTTAATTTCCCTAAGCTATAGGACCATAAGTGCAAGTGCCGTAGGCCCCGTAGCTTTGTTTTTTCGGTGTTCCGGGAAACACCATACACTTCTCCAGAGTGGCTGTTGGCAATTTACATCCCGCCCATCAGCATAACAAGGCTCCCTGTTCTCCATGGCCTGTGCTGCCTTTCTGGATTTTACACTTTTTTCAGATGGCCCTTTTGACTGGGGGGCAGTGAGACTTCATTGTAGTGCAGATTTCTTTAACATGCTTGCTTGGTTGGCCAAAAAGGGCGTATGCGTTTTTTCCTGAATATATTCAGGAAAAAACGCATACGCCCTTTTTGGCCAAGAGCATCATTGTCGACGTTCTGCCTTTTTCCTATGCTTTAAATGCAATTCCCGTCTACCCCCTGAAATCGTTTTCCTGCAATTCTGCCCCACTTACAAGTCGTCTTCGCAGCCTTCCTTCAATATATTTTTGGACGATAGCTGTCATTTATAACTCTGCAGTTTTGTGAGTTACAGTGCCCCTGAGCTCATTTCTTCAACTCGCTATCTTGTGAGCTGGCCGCAAACCCACAGGATTGCCTCAGGCCCTAATCTGTTTCCGGCACGGCATGCTGAGCCTTTGGTTAATTCCTCTTCCTGGTGGGAAATGAGCGTTAAATTTGCCCGTGCAGACACCTAGAGCTAGTCTCTCATTCGTTCTCCCTATTCCTTTTCATCTTGCGCAGAAATTGCAAACTGTGCCCAACAGGAGGTTAAAGGCACTGACTCTCCAAGTGGGGAGAGTGTTCGTAAAGGGTCTGGAATGGTGAACCCGAGTAAAAGGGGACGAAAACTGAGATGCATTTGAAAACGTTTGCCAGTCACACGGTGCACCATACTGTGGGTTTCCCATGCATGTTTTAGCTGAAGGAAGAATCCCTTAAACTTGGAGAGTTGGGACCCATGGAATGGGTACCATGCTGTATGACTTCAAAGGGTCTGCATTTGCTCATCGAACCTCACCAATGCTATCAGCCCGAAGTGCCCAACCTTATGTCTCACTCAGCTCTGGGTGTAGATGTGGTAAATCCAGGTTGCATCACAAGCCCTGAATGAATTATTTAAGAATTGCTCTCTATTTCACTGTCCTTGGGTTTTGTTTGTGTAATTCATTTTGATAATGGGATTTATCGGATTTTCTCTGCTGCATTCATGCCGCTGTACACACGCTTCATTCTCTTACGGAGACATATAAATCCATGGGTTTGAAGATTCTTACTAGTCAGGTGTATTCCTAGGCGTTGAATATGGGGTGTTTCGTCCATTTCGTTGAGCAAGGGGTAGGTCTTGACTATTACATATTTGGCTTATGGAAAGGTATCTGTGCTAATTTCTATCTCTGGTTTTATGCAGCACCCCAACTCACCTTTCCCCTTAAGCAAGCATAAGTTGGTTTTCTAAATTTGAGACCCTGTTCTGTTTTGTAATTCAGTTCATGTGTAGCCAAGTTTACATTCCGTGTATTAGTGATATCTTATGATGTTTCATTTTCTGTGTGACTTATTTCACTTAGAATCATCGTACCTGAATCCACTCATTATGCCGCGACGGGCCTGATGACATAGATTTCATTGCTGTGTGATATTCCATTGTACGTACGTACCACAACTTCTTTATCCATTTTTCACATTCTGGGATATTTAACTTGTACCGTAGACGAGGTTCTTGTAAACAGAGCCGCCCGAGACATTTGGGTGGCTGTGTGTTTTTGATTTTAATTTTCCTAAGCTATAGGACCATAAGGGGAAGTGCCATAGGCTCCCTTGCTTTGTTTTTTAGATGTTCCGGGAAACACCATACATTTTTCCAGACTGGCTGTTGGCAATTTACATCCCGCCCATCAGCATAACAAGGCTCCCTGTTCTCCATGGCCTGTGCTGCCTTTCTGGATTTTACACTTTTTTCAGATGGCCCTTTTGACCGGGGGGCAGTGAGACTTCATTGTAGTGCAGATTTCTTTAACATGCTTGCTTGGTTGGCCAAAAAGGGCGTATGCGTTTTTTCCTGATTCAGGAAAAAACGCATACGCCCTTTTTGGCCAAGAGCATCATTGTCGACGTTCTGCCTCTTTTCCTATGCTTTAAATGCAATTCCCGTGTCCCCCCTGAAATCGTTTTCCTGCAATTCTGCCCCACTTACAAGTCGTCTTCGCAGCCTTCCTTCAATATATTTTTGGACGATAGCTGTCATTTATAACTCTGCAGGTTTGTGAGTTACAGTGCCCCTGAGCTCATTTCTTCAACTCGCTATCTTGTGAGCTGGCCGCAAACCCACAGGATTGCCTCAGGCCCTAATCTGGTTCCGGCACGGCATGCTGAGCCTTTGGTTAATTCCTCTTCCTGGTGGGAAATGAGCGTTAAATTTGCCCGTGCAGACACCTAGAGCTAGTCTCTCATTCGTTCTCCCTATTCCTTTTCATCTTGCGCAGAAATTGCAAACTGTGCCCAACAGGAGGTTAAAGGCACTGACTCTCCAAGTGGGGAGAGTGTTCGTAAAGGGTCTGGAATGGTGAACCCGAGTAAAAGGGGACGAAAACTGAGATGCATTTGAAAACGTTTGCCAGTCACACGGTGCACCATACTGTGGGTTTCCCATGCATGTTTTAGCTGAAGGAAGAATCCCTTAAACTTGGAGAGTTGGGACCCATGGAATGGGTACCATGCTGTATGACTTCAAAGGGTCTGCATTTGCTCATCGAACCTCACCAATGCTATCAGCCCGAAGTGCCCAACCTTATGTCTCACTCAGCTCTGGGTGTAGATGTGGTAAATCCAGGTTGCATCACAAGCCCTGAATGAATTATTTAAGAATTGCTCTCTATTTCACTGTCCTTGGGTTTTGTTTGTGTAATTCATTTTGATAATGGGATTTATCGGATTTTCTCTGCTGCATTCATGCCGCTGTACACACGCTTCATTCTCTTACGGAGACATATAAATCCATGGGTTTGAAGATTCTTACTAGTCAGGTGTATTCCTAGGCGTTGAATATGGGGTGTTTAGTCCATTTCGTTGAGCAAGGGGTAGGTCTTGACTATTACATATTTGGCTTATGGAAAGGTATCTGTGCTAATTTCTATCTCTGGTTTTATGCAGCACCCCAACTCACCTTTCCCCTTAAGCAAGCATAAGTTGGTTTTCTAAATTTGAGACCCTGTTCTGTTTTGTAATTCAGTTCATGTGTAGCCAAGTTTACATTCCGTGTATTAGTGATATCTTATGATGTTTCATTTTCTGTGTGACTTATTTCACTTAGAATCATCGTACCTGAATCCACTCATTATGCCGCGACGGGCCTGATGACATAGATTTCATTGCTGAGTGATATTCCATTGTACGTACGTACCACAACTTCTTTATCCATTTTTCACATTCTGGGATATTTAACTTGTACCGTAGACGAGGTTCTTGTAAACAGAGCCGTCCGACACTTTGGGGTGGCTGTGTGTTTTTGATTTTAATTTCCCTAAGCTATAGGACCATAAGTGCAAGTGCCGTAGGCCCCGTAGCTTTGTTTTTTCGGTGTTCCGGGAAACACCATACACTTCTCCAGAGTGGCTGTTGGCAATTTACATCCCGCCCATCAGCATAACAAGGCTCCCTGTTCTCCATGGCCTGTGCTGCCTTTCTGGATTTTACACTTTTTTCAGATGGCCCTTTTGACCGGGGGGCAGTGAGACTTCATTGTAGTGCAGATTTCTTTAACATGCTTGCTTGGTTGGCCAAAAAGGGCGTATGCGTTTTTTCCTGAATATATTCAGGAAAAAACGCATACGCCCTTTTTGGCCAAGAGCATCATTGTCGACGTTCTGCCTCTTTTCCTATGCTTTAAATGCAATTCCCGTCTACCCCCTAAAATCGTTTTCCTGCAAATCTGTCCCGCTTACAAGTCGTCTTCGCAGCCTTCCTTCAATATATTTTTGGACGATAGCTGTCATTTATAACTCTGCAGGTTTGTGAGTTACAGTGCCCCTGAGCTCATTTCTTCAACTCGCTATCTTGTGAGCTGGCCGCAAACCCACAGGATTGCCTCAGGCCCTAGTCTGGTTCCGGCACGGCATGCTGAGCCTTTGGTTAATTCCTCTTCCTGGTGGGAAATGAGCGTTAAATTTGCCCGTGCAGACACCTAGAGTTAGTCTCTCATTCGTTCTCCCTATTCCTTTTCATCTTGTGCAGAAATTGCAAACTGTGCCCAACAGGAGGTTAAAGGCACTGACTCTCCAAGTGGGGAGAGTGTTCGTAAGGCGTCTGGAATGGTGAACCCGAGTAAAAGGGGACGAAAACTGAGATGCATTTGAAAACGTTTGCCAGTCACACGGTGCACCATACTGTGGGTTTCCCATGCATGTTTTAGCTGAAGGAAGAATCCCTTAAACTTGGAGCGTTGGGACCCATGGAATGGGTACCATGCTGTATGACTTCAAAGGGTCTGCATTTGCTCATCGAACCTCACCAATGCTATCAGCCCGAAGTGCCCAACCTTATGTCTCACTCAGCTCTGGGTGTAGATGTGGTAAATCCAGGTTGCATCACAAGCCCTGAATGAATTATTTAAGAATTGCTCTCTATTTCACTGTCCTTGGGTTTTGTTTGTGTAATTCATTTTGATAATGGGATTTATCGGATTTTCTCTGCTGCATTCATGCCGCTGTACACACGCTTCATTCTCTTACGGAGACATATAAATCCATGGGTTTGAAGATTCTTACTAGTCAGGTGTATTCCTAGGCGTTGAATATGGGGTGTTTAGTCCATTTCGTTGAGCAAGGCGTAGGTCTTGACTATTACATATTTGGCTTATGGAAAGGTATCTGTGCTAATTTCTATCTCTGGTTTTATGCAGCACCCCAACTCACCTTTCCCCTTAAGCAAGCATAAGTTGGTTTTCTAAATTTGAGACCCTGTTCTGTTTTGTAATTCAGTTCATGTGTAGCCAAGTTTACATTCCGTGTATTAGTGATATCTTATGATGTTTCATTTTCTGTGTGACTTATTTCACTTAGAATCATCGTACCTGAATCCACTCATTATGCCGCGACGGGCCTGATGACATAGATTTCATTGCTGAGTGATATTCCATTGTACGTACGTACCACAACTTCTTTATCCATTTTTCACATTCTGGGATATTTAACTTGTACCGTAGACGAGGTTCTTGTAAACAGAGCCGTCCGACACTTTGGGGTGGCTGTGTGTTTTTGATTTTAATTTCCCTAAGCTATAGGACCATAAGTGCAAGTGCCGTAGGCCCCGTAGCTTTGTTTTTTCGGTGTTCCGGGAAACACCATACACTTCTCCAGAGTGGCTGTTGGCAATTTACATCCCGCCCATCAGCATAACAAGGCTCCCTGTTCTCCATGGCCTGTGCTGCCTTTCTGGATTTTACACTTTTTTCAGATGGCCCTTTTGACCGGGGGGCAGTGAGACTTCATTGTAGTGCAGATTTCTTTAACATGCTTGCTTGGTTGGCCAAAAAGGGCGTATGCGTTTTTTCCTGAATATATTCAGGAAAAAACGCATACGCCCTTTTTGGCCAAGAGCATCATTGTCGACGTTCTGCCTCTTTTCCTATGCTTTAAATGCAATTCCCGTGTACCCCCTGAAATCGTTTTCCTGCAATTCTGCCCCACTTACAAGTCGTCTTCGCAGCCTTCCTTCAATATATTTTTGGACGATAGCTGTCATTTATAACTCTGCAGTTTTGTGAGTTACAGTGCCCCTGAGCTCATTTCTTCAACTCGCTATCTTGTGAGCTGGCCGCAAACCCACAGGATTGCCTCAGGCCCTAATCTGGTTCCGGCACGGCATGCTGAGCCTTTGGTTAATTCCTCTTCCTGGTGGGAAATGAGCGTTAAATTTGCCCGTGCAGACACCTAGAGCTAGTCTCTCATTCGTTCTCCCTATTCCTTTTCATCTTGCGCAGAAATTGCAAACTGTGCCCAACAGGAGGTTAAAGGCACTGACTCTCCAAGTGGGGAGAGTGTTCGTAAAGGGTCTGGAATGGTGAACCCGAGTAAAAGGGGACGAAAACTGAGATGCATTTGAAAACGTTTGCCAGTCACACGGTGCACCATACTGTGGGTTTCCCATGCATGTTTTAGCTGAAGGAAGAATCCCTTAAACTTGGAGAGTTGGGACCCATGGAATGGGTACCATGCTGTATGACTTCAAAGGGTCTGCATTTGCTCATCGAACCTCACCAATGCTATCAGCCCGAAGTGCCCAACCTTATGTCTCACTCAGCTCTGGGTGTAGATGTGGTAAATCCAGGTTGCATCACAAGCCCTGAATGAATTATTTAAGAATTGCTCTCTATTTCACTGTCCTTGGGTTTTGTTTGTGTAATTCATTTTGATAATGGGATTTATCGGATTTTCTCTGCTGCATTCATGCCGCTGTACACACGCTTCATTCTCTTACGGAGACATATAAATCCATGGGTTTGAAGATTCTTACTAGTCAGGTGTATTCCTAGGCGTTGAATATGGGGTGTTTAGTCTATTTCGTTGAGCAAGGGGTAGGTCTTGACTATTACATATTTGGCTTATGGAAAGGTATCTGTGCTAATTTCTATCTCTGGTTTTATGCAGCACCCCAACTCACCTTTCCCCTTAAGCAAGCATAAGTTGGTTTTCTAAATTTGAGACCCTGTTCTGTTTTGTAATTCAGTTCATGTGTAGCCAAGTTTACATTCCGTGTATTAGTGATATCTTATGATGTTTCATTTTCTGTGTGACTTATTTCACTTAGAATCATCGTACCTGAATCCACTCATTATGCCGCGACGGGCCTGATGACATAGATTTCATTGCTGAGTGATATTCCATTGTACGTACGTACCACAACTTCTTTATCCATTTTTCACATTCTGGGATATTTAACTTGTACCGTAGACGAGGTTCTTGTAAACAGAGCCGTCCGACACTTTTGGGTGGCTGTGTGTTTTTGATTTTAATTTCCCTAAGCTATAGGACCATAAGTGGAAGTGCCGTAGGCTCCGTAGCTTTGTTTTTTCGGTGTTCCGGGAAACACCATACACTTCTCCAGAGTGGCTGTTGGCAATTTACATCCCGCCCATCAGCATAACAAGGCTCCCTGTTCTCCATGGCCTGTGCTGCCTTTCTGGATTTTACACTTTTTTCAGATGGCCCTTTTGACCGGGGGGCAGTGAGACTTCATTGTAGTGCAGATTTCTTTAACATGCTTGCTTGGTTGGCCAAAAAGGGCGTATGCGTTTTTTCCTGAATATATTCAGGAAAAAACGCATACGCCCTTTTTGGCCAAGAGCATCATTGTCGACGTTCTGCCTCTTTTCCTATGCTTTAAATGCAATTCCCGTGTACCCCCTGAAATCGTTTTCCTGCAATTCTGCCCCACTTACAAGTCGTCTTCGCAGCCTTCCTTCAATATATTTTTGGACGATAGCTGTCATTTATAACTCTGCAGGTTTGTGAGTTACAGTGCCCCTGAGCTCATTTCTTCAACTCGCTATCTTGTGAGCTGGCCGCAAACCCACAGGATTGCCTCAGGCCCTAATCTGGTTCCGGCACGGCATGCTGAGCCTTTGGTTAATTCCTCTTCCTGGTGGGAAATGAGCGTTAAATTTGCCCGTGCAGACACCTAGAGCTAGTCTCTCATTCGTTCTCCCTATTCCTTTTCATCTTGCGCAGAAATTGCAAACTGTGCCCAACAGGAGGTTAAAGGCACTGACTCTCCAAGTGGGGAGAGTGTTCGTAAAGGGTCTGGAATGGTGAACCCGAGTAAAAGGGGACGAAAACTGAGATGCATTTGAAAACGTTTGCCAGTCACACGGTGCACCATACTGTGGGTTTCCCATGCATGTTTTAGCTGAAGGAAGAATCCCTTAAACTTGGAGAGTTGGGACCCATGGAATGGGTACCATGCTGTATGACTTCAAAGGGTCTGCATTTGCTCATCGAACCTCACCAATGCTATCAGCCCGAAGTGCCCAACCTTATGTCTCACTCAGCTCTGGGTGTAGATGTGGTAAATCCAGGTTGCATCACAAGCCCTGAATGAATTATTTAAGAATTGCTCTCTATTTCACTGTCCTTGGGTTTTGTTTGTGTAATTCATTTTGATAATGGGATTTATCGGATTTTCTCTGCTGCATTCATGCCGCTGTACACACGCTTCATTCTCTTACGGAGACATATAAATCCATGGGTTTGAAGATTCTTACTAGTCAGGTGTATTCCTAGGCGTTGAATATGGGGTGTTTAGTCCATTTCGTTGAGCAAGGGGTAGGTCTTGACTATTACATATTTGGCTTATGGAAAGGTATCTGTGCTAATTTCTATCTCTGGTTTTATGCAGCACCCCAACTCACCTTTCCCCTTAAGCAAGCATAAGTTGGTTTTCTAAATTTGAGACCCTGTTCTGTTTTGTAATTCAGTTCATGTGTAGCCAAGTTTACATTCCGTGTATTAGTGATATCTTATGATGTTTCATTTTCTGTGTGACTTATTTCACTTAGAATCATCGTACCTGAATCCACTCATTATGCCGCGACGGGCCTGATGACATAGATTTCATTGCTGAGTGATATTCCATTGTACGTACGTACCACAACTTCTTTATCCATTTTTCACATTCTGGGATATTTAACTTGTACCGTAGACGAGGTTCTTGTAAACAGAGCCGTCCGACACTTTGGGGTGGCTGTGTGTTTTTGATTTTAATTTCCCTAAGCTATAGGACCATAAGTGCAAGTGCCGTAGGCCCCGTAGCTTTGTTTTTTCGGTGTTCCGGGAAACACCATACACTTCTCCAGAGTGGCTGTTGGCAATTTACATCCCGCCCATCAGCATAACAAGGCTCCCTGTTCTCCATGGCCTGTGCTGCCTTTCTGGATTTTACACTTTTTTCAGATGGCCCTTTTGACCGGGGGGCAGTGAGACTTCATTGTAGTGCAGATTTCTTTAACATGCTTGCTTGGTTGGCCAAAAAGGGCGTATGCGTTTTTTCCTGAATATATTCAGGAAAAAACGCATACGCCCTTTTTGGCCAAGAGCATCATTGTCAACGTTCTGCCTCTTTTCCTATGCTTTAAATGCAATTCCCGTCTACCCCCTGAAATCGTTTTCCTTCAAATCTGCCCCACTTACAAGTCGTCTTCGCAGCCTTCCTTCAATATATTTTTGGACGATAGCTGTCATTTATAACTCTGCAGGTTTGTGAGTTACAGTGCCCCTGAGCTCATTTCTTCAACTCGCTATCTTGTGAGCTGGCCGCAAACCCACAGGATTGCCTCAGGCCCTAATCTGGTTCCGGCACGGCATGCTGAGCCTTTGGTTAATTCCTCTTCCTGGTGGGAAATGAGCGTTAAATTTGCCCGTGCAGACACCTAGAGCTAGTCTCTCATTCGTTCTCCCTATTCCTTTTCATCTTGCGCAGAAATTGCAAACTGTGCCCAACAGGAGGTTAAAGGCACTGACTCTCCAAGTGGGGAGAGTGTTCGTAAAGGGTCTGGAATGGTGAACCCGAGTAAAAGGGGACGAAAACTGAGATGCATTTGAAAACGTTTGCCAGTCACACGGTGCACCATACTGTGGGTTTCCCATGCATGTTTTAGCTGAAGGAAGAATCCCTTAAACTTGGAGAGTTGGGACCCATGGAATGGGTACCATGCTGTATGACTTCAAAGGGTCTGCATTTGCTCATCGAACCTCACCAATGCTATCAGCCCGAAGTGCCCAACCTTATGTCTCACTCAGCTCTGGGTGTAGATGTGGTAAATCCAGGTTGCATCACAAGCCCTGAATGAATTATTTAAGAATTGCTCTCTATTTCACTGTCCTTGGGTTTTGTTTGTGTAATTCATTTTGATAATGGGATTTATCGGATTTTCTCTGCTGCATTCATGCCGCTGTACACACGCTTCATTCTCTTATGGAGACATATAAATCCATGGGTTTGAAGATTCTTACTAGTCAGGTGTATTCCTAGGCGTTGAATATGGGGTGTTTAGTCTATTTCGTTGAGCAAGGGGTAGGTCTTGACTATTACATATTTGGCTTATGGAAAGGTATCTGTGCTAATTTCTATCTCTGGTTTTATGCAGCACCCCAACTCACCTTTCCCCTTAAGCAAGCATAAGTTGGTTTTCTAAATTTGAGACCCTGTTCTGTTTTGTAATTCAGTTCATGTGTAGCCAAGTTTACATTCCGTCTATTAGTGATATCTTATGATGTTTCATTTTCTGTGTGACTTATTTCACTTAGAATCATCGTACCTGAATCCACTCATTATGCCGCGACGGGCCTGATGACATAGATTTCATTGCTGAGTGATATTCCATTGTACGTACGTACCACAACTTCTTTATCCATTTTTCACATTCTGGGATATTTAACTTGTACCGTAGACGAGGTTCTTGTAAACAGAGCCGTCCGACACTTTGGGGTGGCTGTGTGTTTTTGATTTTAATTTCCCTAAGCTATAGGACCATAAGTGCAAGTGCCGTAGGCTCCGTAGCTTTGTTTTTTCGGTGTTCCGGGAAACACCATACACTTCTCCAGAGTGGCTGTTGGCAATTTACATCCCGCCGATCAGCATAACAAGGCTCCCTGTTCTCCATGGCCTGTGCTGCCTTTCTGGATTTTACACTTTTTTCAGATGGCCCTTTTGACCGGGGGGCAGTGAGACTTCATTGTAGTGCAGATTTCTTTAACATGCTTGCTTGGTTGGCCAAAAAGGGCGTATGCGTTTTTTCCTGAATCTTTCAGTAAAAAACGCATACGCCCTTTTTGGCCAAGAGCATCATTGTCAACGTTCTGCCTCTTTTCATATGCTTTAAATGCAATTCCCGTCTACCCCCTGAAATCGTTTTCCTGCAATTCTGCCCCACTTTCAAGTCGTCTTCGCAGCCTTCCTTCAATATATTTTTGGACGATAGCTGTCATTTATAACTCTGCAGTTTTGTGAGTTACAGTGCCCCTGAGCTCATTTCTCCAACTCGCTATCTTGTGAGCTTACCGCAAACGCACAGGATTGCCTCAGGCCCTAATCTGGTTCCGGCACGGCATGCTGAGCCTTTGGTTAATTCCTCTTCCTGGTGGGAAATGAGCGTTAAATTTGCCCGTGCAGACACCTAGAGCTAGTCTCTCATTCGTTCTCCCTATTCCTTTTCATCTTGCGCAGAAATTGCAAACTGTGCCCAACAGGAGGTTAAAGGCACTGACTCTCCAAGTGGGGAGAGTGTTCGTAAAGGGTCTGGAATGGTGAACCCGAGTAAAAGGGGACGAAAACTGAGATGCATTTGAAAACGTTTGCCAGTCACACGGTGCACCATACTGTGGGTTTCCCATGCATGTTTTAGCTGAAGGAAGAATCCCTTAAACTTGGAGAGTTGGGACCCATGGAATGGGTACCATGCTGTATGACTTCAAAGGGTCTGCATTTGCTCATCGAACCTCACCAATGCTATCAGCCCGAAGTGCCCAACCTTATGTCTCACTCAGCTCTGGGTGTAGATGTGGTAAATCCAGGTTGCATCACAAGCCCTGAATGAATTATTTAAGAATTGCTCTCTATTTCACTGTCCTTGGGTTTTGTTTGTGTAATTCATTTTGATAATGGGATTTATCGGATTTTCTCTGCTGCATTCATGCCACTGTACACACGCTTCATTCTCTTACGCAGACATATAAATCCATGGGTTTGAAGATTCTTACTAGTCAGGTGTATTCCTAGGCGTTGAATATGGGGTGTTTCATCCATTTCGTTGAGCAAGGGGTAGGTCTTGACTATTACATATTTGGCTTATGGAAAGGTATCTGTGCTAATTTCTATCTCTGGTTTTATGCAGCACCCCAACTCACCTTTCCCCTTAAGCAAGCATAAGTTGGTTTTCTAAATTTGAGACCCTGTTCTGTTTTGTAATTCAGTTCATGTGTAGCCAAGTTTACATTCCGTGTATTAGTGATATCTTATGATGTTTCATTTTCTGTGTGACTTATTTCACTTAGAATCATCGTACCTGAATCCACTCATTATGCCGCGACGGGCCTGATGACATAGATTTCATTGCTGAGTGATATTCCATTGTACGTACGTACCACAACTTCTTTATCCATTTTTCACATTCTGGGATATTTAACTTGTACCGTAGACGAGGTTCTTGTAAACAGAGCCGTCCGACACTTTGGGGTGGCTGTGTGTTTTTGATTTTAATTTCCCTAAGCTATAGGACCATAAGTGCAAGTGCCGTAGGCCCCGTAGCTTTGTTTTTTCGGTGTTCCGGGAAACACCATACACTTCTCCAGAGTGGCTGTTGGCAATTTACATCCCGCCCATCAGCATAACAAGGCTCCCTGTTCTCCATGGCCTGTGCTGCCTTTCTGGACTTTACACTTTTTTCAGATGGCCCTTTTGACCTGGGGGCAGTGAGACTTCATTGTAGTGCAGATTTCTTTAACATGCTTGCTTGGTTGGCCAAAAAGGGCGTATGCGTTTTTTCCTGAATATATTCAGGAAAAAACGCATACGCCCTTTTTGGCCAAGAGCATCATTGTCGACGTTCTGCCTCTTTTCCTATGCTTTAAATGCAATTCCCGTCTACCCCCTAAAATCGTTTTCCTGCAAATCTGTCCCGCTTACAAGTCGTCTTCGCAGCCTTCCTTCAATATATTTTTGGACGATAGCTGTCATTTATAACTCTGCAGGTTTGTGAGTTACAGTGCCCCTGAGCTCATTTCTTCAACTCGCTATCTTGTGAGCTGGCCGCAAACCCACAGGATTGCCTCAGGCCCTAGTCTGGTTCCGGCACGGCATGCTGAGCCTTTGGTTAATTCCTCTTCCTGGTGGGAAATGAGCGTTAAATTTGCCCGTGCAGACACCTAGAGTTAGTCTCTCATTCGTTCTCCCTATTCCTTTTCATCTTGTGCAGAAATTGCAAACTGTGCCCAACAGGAGGTTAAAGGCACTGACTCTCCAAGTGGGGAGAGTGTTCGTAAGGCGTCTGGAATGGTGAACCCGAGTAAAAGGGGACGAAAACTGAGATGCATTTGAAAACGTTTGCCAGTCACACGGTGCACCATACTGTGGGTTTCCCATGCATGTTTTAGCTGAAGGAAGAATCCCTTAAACTTGGAGCGTTGGGACCCATGGAATGGGTACCATGCTGTATGACTTCAAAGGGTCTGCATTTGCTCATCGAACCTCACCAATGCTATCAGCCCGAAGTGCCCAACCTTATGTCTCACTCAGCTCTGGGTGTAGATGTGGTAAATCCAGGTTGCATCACAAGCCCTGAATGAATTATTTAAGAATTGCTCTCTATTTCACTGTCCTTGGGTTTTGTTTGTGTAATTCATTTTGATAATGGGATTTATCGGATTTTCTCTGCTTCATTCATGCCGCTGTACACATGCTTCATTCTCTTATGGAGACATATAAATCCATGGGTTTGAAGATTCTTACTAGTCAGGTGTATTCCTAGGCGTTGAACATGGGGTGTTTAGTCCATTTTGTTGAGCAAAGGGTAGGACTTGACTATTACATATTTGGCTTATTGAAAGGTATCTGTGCTAATTTCTATCTCTGGTTTTATGCAGCACCCCAACTCACCTTTCCCCTTAAGCAAGCATAAGTTGGTTTTCTAAATTTGAGACCCTGTTCTGTTTTGTAATTCAGTTCATGTGTAGCCAAGTTTACATTCCGTGTATTAGTGATATCTTATGATGTTTCATTTTCTGTGTGACTTATTTCACTTACAATCATCGTACCTGAATCCACTCATTATGCCGCGACGGGCCTGATGACATAGATTTCATTGCTGAGTGATATTCCATTGTACGTACGTACCACAACTTCTTTATCCATTTTTCACATTCTGGGATATTTAACTTGTACCGTAGACGAGGTTCTTGTAAACAGAGCCGTCCGACACTTTGGGGTGGCTGTGTGTTTTTGATTTTAATTTCCCTAAGCTATAGGACCATAAGTGCAAGTGCCGTAGGCTCCGTAGCTTTGTTTTTTCGGTGTTCCGGGAAACACCATACACTTCTCCAGAGTGGCTGTTGGCAATTTACATCCCGCCGATCAGCATAACAAGGCTCCCTGTTCTCCATGGCCTGTGCTGCCTTTCTGGATTTTACACTTTTTTCAGATGGCCCTTTTGACCGGGGGGCAGTGAGACTTCATTGTAGTGCAGATTTCTTTAACATGCTTGCTTGGTTGGCCAAAAAGGGCGTATGCGTTTTTTCCTGAATATATTCAGGAAAAAACGCATACGCCCTTTTTGGCCAAGAGCATCATTGTCAACGTTCTGCCTCTTTTCATATGCTTTAAATGCAATTCCCGTCTACCCCCTGAAATCGTTTTCCTGCAATTCTGCCCCACTTACAAGTCGTCTTCGCAGCCTTCCTTCAATATATTTTTGGACGATAGCTGTCATTTATAACTCTGCAGTTTTGTGAGTTACAGTGCCCCTGAGCTCATTTCTTCAACTCGCTATCTTGTGAGCTTGCCGCAAACCCACAGGATTGCCTCAGGCCCTAATCTGTTTCCGGCACGGCATGCTGAGCCTTTGGTTAATTCCTCTTCCTGGTGGGAAATGAGTGTTAAATTTGCCCGTGCAGACACCTAGAGCTAGTCTCTCATTCGTTCTCCCTATTCCTTTTCATCTTGCGCAGAAATTGCAAACTGTGCCCAACAGGAGGTTAAAGGCACTGACTCTCCAAGTGGGGAGAGTGTTCGTAAAGGGTCTGGAATGGTGAACCCGAGTAAAAGGGGACGAAAACTGAGATGCATTTGAAAACGTTTGCCAGTCACACGGTGCACCATACTGTGGGTTTCCCATGCATGTTTTAGCTGAAGGAAGAATCCCTTAAACTTGGAGAGTTGGGACCCATGGAATGGGTACCATGCTGTATGACTTCAAAGGGTCTGCATTTGCTCATCGAACCTCACCAATGCTATCAGCCCGAAGTGCCCAACCTTATGTCTCACTCAGCTCTGGGTGTAGATGTGGTAAATCCAGGTTGCATCACAAGCCCTGAATGAATTATTTAAGAATTGCTCTCTATTTCACTGTCCTTGGGTTTTGTTTGTGTAATTCATTTTGATAATGGGATTTATCGGATTTTCTCTGCTGCATTCATGCCACTGTACACACGCTTCATTCTCTTACGGAGACATATAAATCCATGGGTTTGAAGATTCTTACTAGTCAGGTGTATTCCTAGGCGTTGAATATGGGGTGTTTAGTCCATTTCGTTGAGCAAGGGGTAGGTCTTGACTATTACATATTTGGCTTATGGAAAGGTATCTGTGCTAATTTCTATCTCTGGTTTTATGCAGCACCCCAACTCACCTTTCCCCTTAAGCAAGCATAAGTTGGTTTTCTAAATTTGAGACCCTGTTCTGTTTTGTAATTCAGTTCATGTGTAGCCAAGTTTACATTCCGTGTTTTAGTGATATCTTATGATGTTTCATTTTCTGTGTGACTTATTTCACTTAGAATCATCGTACCTGAATCCACTCATTATGCCGCGACGGGCCTGATGACATAGATTTCATTGCTGAGTGATATTCCATTGTACGTACGTACCACAACTTCTTTATCCATTTTTCACATTCTGGGATATTTAACTTGTACCGTAGACGAGGTTCTTGTAAACAGAGCCGTCCGACACTTTGGGGTGGCTGTGTGTTTTTGATTTTAATTTCCCTAAGCTATAGGACCATAAGTGGATGTGCCGTAGGCTCCGTAGCTTTGTTTTTTCGGTGTTCCGGGAAACACCATACACTTCTCCAGAGTGGCTGTTGGCAATTTACATTCCGCCGATCAGCATAACAAGGCTCCCTGTTCTCCATGGCCTGTGCTGTCTTTCTGGATTTTACACTTTTTTCAGATGGCCCTTTTGACCTGGGGGCAGTGAGACTTCATTGTAGTGCAGATTTCTTTAACATGCTTGCTTGGTTGGCCAAAAAGGGCGTATGCGTTTTTTCCTGAATATATTCAGGAAAAAACGCATACGCCCTTTTTGGCCAAGAGCATCATTGTCGACGTTCTGCCTCTTTTCCTATGCTTTAAATGCAATTCCCGTCTACCCCCTAAAATCGTTTTCCTGCAAATCTGTCCCGCTTACAAGTCGTCTTCGCAGCCTTCCTTCAATATATTTTTGGACGATAGCTGTCATTTATAACTCTGCAGGTTTGTGAGTTACAGTGCCCCTGAGCTCATTTCTTCAACTCGCTATCTTGTGAGCTGGCCGCAAACCCACAGGATTGCCTCAGGCCCTAGTCTGGTTCCGGCACGGCATGCTGAGCCTTTGGTTAATTCCTCTTCCTGGTGGGAAATGAGCGTTAAATTTGCCCGTGCAGACACCTAGAGTTAGTCTCTCATTCGTTCTCCCTATTCCTTTTCATCTTGTGCAGAAATTGCAAACTGTGCCCAACAGGAGGTTAAAGGCACTGACTCTCCAAGTGGGGAGAGTGTTCGTAAGGCGTCTGGAATGGTGAACCCGAGTAAAAGGGGACGAAAACTGAGATGCATTTGAAAACGTTTGCCAGTCACACGGTGCACCATACTGTGGGTTTCCCATGCATGTTTTAGCTGAAGGAAGAATCCCTTAAACTTGGAGCGTTGGGACCCATGGAATGGGTACCATGCTGTATGACTTCAAAGGGTCTGCATTTGCTCATCGAACCTCACCAATGCTATCAGCCCGAAGTGCCCAACCTTATGTCTCACACAGCTCTGGGTGTAGATGTGGTAAATCCAGGTTGCATCACAAGCCCTGAATGAATTATTTAAGAATTGCTCTCTATTTCACTGTCCTTGGGTTTTGTTTGTGTAATTCATTTTGAACATGGGATTTATCGGATTTTCTCTGCTGCATTCATGCCGCTGTACACACGCTTCATTCTCTTACGGAGACATATAAATCCATGGGTTTGAAGATTCTTACTAGTCAGGTGTATTCCTAGGCGTTGAACATGGGGTGTTTAGTCCATTTTGTTGAGCAAAGGGTAGGTCTTGACTATTACATATTTGGCTTATGGAAAGGTATCTGTGCTAATTTCTATCTCTGGTTTTATGCAGCACCCCAACTCACCTTTCCCCTTAAGCAAGCATAAGTTGGTTTTCTAAATTTGAGACCCTGTTCTGTTTTGTAATTCAGTTCATGTGTAGCCAAGTTTACATTCCGTGTATTAGTGATATCTTATGATGTTTCATTTTCTGTGTGACTTATTTCACTTACAATCATCGTACCTGAATCCACTCATTATGCCGCGACGGGCCTGATGACATAGATTTCATTGCTGAGTGATATTCCATTGTACGTACGTACCACAACTTCTTTATCCATTTTTCACATTCTGGGATATTTAACTTGTACCGTAGACGAGGTTCTTGTAAACAGAGCCGTCCGACACTTTGGGGTGGCTGTGTGTTTTTTATTTTAATTTCCCTAAGCTATAGGACCATAAGTGCAAGTGCCGTAGGCTCCATAGCTTTGTTTTTTCGGTGTTCCGGGAAACACCATACACTTCTCCAGAGTGGCTGTTGGCAATTTACATCCCGCCGATCAGCATAACAAGGCTCCCTGTTCTCCATGGCCTGTGCTGCCTTTCTGGATTTTACACTTTTTTCAGATGGCCCTTTTGACCTGGGGGCAGTGAGACTTCATTGTAGTGCAGATTTCTTTAACATGCTTGCTTGGTTGGCCAAAAAGGGCGTATGCGTTTTTTCCTGAATATATTCAGGAAAAAACGCATACGCACTTTTTGGCCAAGAGCATCATTGTCAACGTTCTGCCTCTTTTCATATGCTTTAAATGCAATTCCAGTCTACCCCCTGAAATCGTTTTCCTGCAATTCTGCCCCACTTACAAGTCGTCTTCGCAGCCTTCCTTCAATATATTTTTGGACGATAGCTGTCATTTATAACTCTGCAGTTTTGTGAGTTACAGTGCCCCTGAGCTCATTTCTTCAACTCGCTATCTTGTGAGCTTGCCGCAAACCCACAGGATTGCCTCAGGCCCTAATCTGTTTCCGGCACGGCATGCTGAGCCTTTGGTTAATTCCTCTTCCTGGTGGGAAATGAGTGTTAAATTTGCCCGTGCAGACACCTAGAGCTAGTCTCTCATTCGTTCTCCCTATTCCTTTTCATCTTGCGCAGAAATTGCAAACTGTGCCCAACAGGAGGTTAAAGGCACTGACTCTCCAAGTGGGGAGAGTGTTCGTAAAGGGTCTGGAATGGTGAACCCGAGTAAAAGGGGACGAAAACTGAGATGCATTTGAAAACGTTTGCCAGTCACACGGTGCACCATACTGTGGGTTTCCCATGCATGTTTTAGCTGAAGGAAGAATCCCTTAAACTTGGAGAGTTGGGACCCATGGAATGGGTACCATGCTGTATGACTTCAAAGGGTCTGCATTTGCTCATCGAACCTCACCAATGCTATCAGCCCGAAGTGCCCAACCTTATGTCTCACTCAGCTCTGGGTGTAGATGTGGTAAATCCAGGTTGCATCACAAGCCCTGAATGAATTATTTAAGAATTGCTCTCTATTTCACTGTCCTTGGGTTTTGTTTGTGTAATTCATTTTGATAATGGGATTTATCGGATTTTCTCTGCTGCATTCATGCCGCTGTACACACGCTTCATTCTCTTACGGAGACATATAAATCCATGGGTTTGAAGATTCTTACTAGTCAGGTGTATTCCTAGGCGTTGAATATGGGGTGTTTAGTCCATTTCGTTGAGCAAGGGGTAGGTCTTGACTATTACATATTTGGCTTATGGAAAGGTATCTGTGCTAATTTCTATCTCTGGTTTTATGCAGCACCCCAACTCACCTTTCCCCTTAAGCAAGCATAAGTTGGTTTTCTAAATTTGAGACCCTGTTCTGTTTTGTAATTCAGTTCATGTGTAGCCAAGTTTACATTCCGTGTTTTAGTGATATCTTATGATGTTTCATTTTCTGTGTGACTTATTTCACTTAGAATCATCGTACCTGAATCCACTCATTATGCCGCGATGGGCCTGATGACATAGATTTCTTTGCTGAGTGATATTCCATTGTACGTACGTACCACAACTTCTTTATCCATTTTTCACATTCTGGGATATTTAACTTGTACCGTAGACGAGGTTCTTGTAAACAGAGCCGTCCGACACTTTGGGGTGGCTGTGTGTTTTTGATTTTAATTTCCCTAAGCTATAGGACCATAAGTGGAAGTGC
Source organism: Delphinapterus leucas (assembly GCF_059928025.1). Classification (NCBI taxonomy): domain Eukaryota; kingdom Metazoa; phylum Chordata; class Mammalia; order Artiodactyla; family Monodontidae; genus Delphinapterus; species Delphinapterus leucas. Next base: position 4,370,911 of record NW_028322246.1, on the reverse strand, counting down.
CGTAGACTCTGTAGCTTTGTTTTTTCGGTGTTCCGGGAAACACCATACACTTCTCCAGAGTGGCTGTTGGCAATTTACATCTCGCCCATCAGCATAACAAGGCTCCCTGTTCTCCATGGCCTGTGCTGCCTTTCTGGATTTTACACTTTTTTCAAATGGCCCTTTTGACCGAGGGGCAGTGAGACTTCATTGTAGTGCAGATATCTTTAACATGCTTTCTTGGTTGGCCAGAAAGGGCGTATGCGTTTTTTCCTGAATATATTCAGGAAAAAACGCATACGCCCTTTTTGGCCAAGTGCATCATTGTGGACGTTCTGCCTCTTTTCCTATGCTTTAAATGCAATTCCCGTCTACCCGCTGAAATCGTTTTCCTGCAATTCTGCCCCGATTTCAAGTCCTCTTCGCAGCCTTCCTTCAATATATTTTTGGACGGTAGCTGTCATTTATAACTCTGCAGGTTTGTGAATTACAGTGCCCCTGAGCTCCTTTCTACAAATCGCTTTCTTGTGAGCTAGCCCCAAAACCGCAGGATTGCTTCAGGCCCTAATCTTGTTGCGGCATGAAATGCTGAGCATTTGGTTAATTCCTCTTCCTGGTGTGAAATGAGCGTTAAATTTGCCGGTGCAGAAACCTACAGCTAGTCTCTCATTGGATCTCCCTATTCCTGTTCATCTTGCGCAGAAATTGCAAACTGTGCCAAACAGCAGGTTAAAGGCACTGACTCTCCAAGTGGGGAGAGTGTTAGTAAAGGGTCTGGAATTGTGTACCCGTGTAAAAGTCGACGAAAACTGAGATGCATTTGAAAACGTTTCCCGGTCACACGGTGCACCATACTGTGGGTTTCCCATGCATGTTTTAACTGAAGGAAGAATCGCTTAAACCTGGAGAGTTGGGACCCATGGAATGGGTACCATGCAGTATGACTTCAAAGGGTCTGCATTTGCTCATCGAACCTCACCAATGCTATCAGCCCGAAGTGTCCAACCTTATGTCTCACTCAGCTCTGGGTGTAGATGAGGTAAATCCAGGTTGCATCACAAGCCCTGAATGAATTATTTAAGAATTGCTCTCTATTTCACTGTCATTGTGTTTTGTTTTTTTAATTCATTTTGATAATGGGATTTATCGGATTTTCTCTGCTGCCTTCATGCAGCTGTACACACGCTTGATTCTCTTATGGAGACATATAAATCCATGGGTTTGAAGATTCTTACTAGTCAGGTGTATTCCTAGGCGTTGAATATAGGGTGTTTAGCCCATTTCGTTGAGCAAGGGGTAGGTCTTGACTATTACATATTTGACTTATGGAATGGTATCTCTGCTAATTTCTATCTCTGGTTTTATGCAGCACCCCAACTCACCTTTCCCCTTAAGCAAACATAAGTTGGTTTTCTCAACTTGAGACCCTGTTCTGTTTTGTAATTCAGTTCATGTGTAGCCAAGATTCCATTCCGTGTATTAGTGATATCTTATGATGTTTCATTTTCTGTGTGACACATTTCACTTAGAATCATCGTACCTCAATCCACTCATTATGCCACGACGGGCCTGATGACATAGATTTCATTGGTGAGTGATATTCCATTATACGTACGTACCACAACTTCTTTATCCATTTTTCGCTTTCTGGGATATTTACCTTGTACCGTAGACGAGGTTCTTGTAAATAGAGCCGTCCGATACTTTGGGGTGGCTGTGTGTTTTTGATTTTAATGTCCCTAAACTATAGGACCATAAGTAGAAATGCCGTAGGCTCCGTTGCTCTGTTTTTTAGGTGTTCCGGAAAACACCAAACACTTCTTCAGAGTGGCTGTTGGCAATTTACATCCCGCCCATCAGCATAACAAGGCTCCCTGTTCTCCATTGCCTGTGCTGCCTTTCTGGACTTTACACTTTTTTCAGATGGCCCTTTTGCCCGGGGGGCAATAAGACTTCATTGTAGTGCAGATTTCTTTAACATGCTTGCTTGGTTGGTCAAAAAGTGCATATGCTTTTTTTCCTGAATAAATTCAGGAAAAAACGCATACACACTTTTTGGCCAAGAGCATCATTGTCGACGTTCTGCCTCTTTTCCTATGCTTTAAATGCAATTCCCGTGTACCCCCTGAAATCGTTTTCCTGCAATTCTGCCCCGCTTACAAGTCATTTTCGCAGCCTTCCTTCAATATATTTTTGGACGATAGCTGTCATTTATAACTCTGCATGTTTGTGAGTTACAGTGCCCCTGAGCTCCTTTCTTCAACTCGCAACTTGTGAGCTGGGCGCAAACCCACAGGATTGCTTCAGGCCCTAATCTGTTTCCGGCACGGCATGCTGATCCTTTGGTTAATTCCTCTTCCTGGTGGGAATTGAGCATTAAATTTGCCCGTGCAGACACTTACTGCTAGTCTCTCATTGGTTCTCCCTCTTCCTTTTCATCTTGCGCAGAAATTGCAAACTGTGCCAAACAGGAGGTTAAAGGCACTGACTCTCCAAGTGGGGAGAGTGTTAGTAAAGGTTCTGGAATGGTGAACCCGAGTAAAAGGGGACGAAAACTGAGATGCATTTGAAAACCTTTCCTGGTCACACGGTGCACCATACTGTGGGTTTCCCATGCATGTTTTAGCTGAAGAAAGAATCCCTTAAACCTGGAGAGTTGGGACCCATGGAATGGGTACCATGCAGTATGACTTCAAAGGGTCTGCATTTGCTCATCGAACCTCAACAATGCTATCAGCCCGAAGTGCCCAACCTTATGTCTCACTCAGCTCTGGGTGTAGATGTGGTAAATCCAGGTTGCATCACAAGCCCTGAATGAATTATTTAAGAATTGCTCTCTATTTTACTCTCATTGTGTTTTGTTTTTCTAATTTATTTTGATAATGGGATTTATCGCATTTTCACTGCTGCGTTCATGCCGCTGTACTCACGCTTGATTCTCTTACGGAGACATATAAATCCATGATTTTGAAGATTCTTACTAGTCAGGTGTATTCCTAGGCGTTGAATATGCGGTGTTGAGTCCATTTCGTTGACCAGGGAGTAGGTTTTTTCTATTACATATTTGGCTTATGGAACGGTATCTGTGCTAATTTCAATCTCTGGTTTTATGCAGCTCCCCAACTCTCCTTTTTCCTTAAGCAAACATAAGTTGGTCTTCTAAATTTGAGACCCCATTCTGTTTTGTAATTCAGGTCATTTGTAGCCACGTTTACATTCCATGTATTAGTAATATCGTATGTCTTTTTCTTTTTGAATTATGTGACTTTGAATGATCATACGTAACTACTCTGGGGTTGTTACAACTGGCCATATTTCACTGATTTTCAGGCTGAGTAATATTCCACTCTACATAAGTGCCACACCTCTATCCATTTTTTCCCTCCAGAGACATATAAATTATATCCTAGTCGAGGATCTTTTAAACAGAGAGGCGGTAAACATTGGGGTGCCTGTGTCCTCTCCATTTTTGTCTTTCCCAAGATATACGTCCATGAGTGCAAGTGCCCTGTGCTCTGTAGCTCATTTTTTAGATGCTTTAGTAAACACAATACACTTCTCAAGAGTGACCATTGGCAATATACATTTCCACTATAAGCCTCACAGGGCTCCCTTTTCTCCTTGCCCTGTCCTGCATTTCTGGTGTTTACACTTTATGAGGAAGGCTCTTCTGACTGATGCGAAGTGATATGTTTTGTAGTACTGATTTCCAGTGCCCACCTGTTTGGTTGGCTAAAAAAGTGTATGCCGTTTTCTTGAATATATACAGAAAAAGACGCATACACCCTTTTTGGCCAACTGCAATGTTGGCAATGTTCAGCCCCTTTTCTTGTGCTTAATGGCGAGTCCTTTCTACCTCTTCCAATCCCTTTCCTGCCATTCTCCGTTGCTTACAAGTCCTTTTCTCTGACTTTCCTCAAGACATTTTTCAGTGAGAGATATTTTCAACTCTGCAGTTTCGTGAATTTTAGCGGCCCTGAGTTCCATTTTTCAACTTGTGTTTATGGGAACTGGCCACAAAGCAGCGGGATTTCCTCAAGCCCTATTCTGTTTCCATGGGCAACCCTAGCTTTTAGTCAATTCGTCTTCCTGATTGGAAATTAGAGTGACATGTGCCTGTCCGAACACCTAGGACTTGTCTCTCATTGTTCCTCCTCCTTCTGCTTCATCCTCTGGACAAATTCCAAACTGTATGCAACAGGATGTTGACAGTGCTGACATCTCCAAGTGGGGAGACTGTTCGTAAAGACGCTGGAGGGGTGAACCCGAGCACCAGGAGATGAGGAGATGAGATGCCTTTTCCAAACTCTTCCCGATCAGACGGTATACCATCTTCTGGGTGTGACAGGCATATTTTAGCTGTAGGAAGGGTCCCATTCATGTGAGGAGAACACCAGGGCTTTTTCAAAATCACTGTCTCTCCACAACCCAAACTGGGGAATTTTTTAAGCTACGGCTACACATATGTTCATTAAGGGCCTTGGGAAGTAGGCAGAGTCCAAACTTTAGATGATTGAAGTCTTCAGGGTCAGAAGCACTCACCACCGGCTTCCCTTAGGTTCCATTTTAACTGTCATTAATAGATGATGTCAATAAAAATATCTATTCTTTTTTCAGATTATTTCCCCTTATAGGTTATTGCAAAATATTGAGTGTAGTTCCCTGTGCTGTACAGTAGTTCCTTGTTGATGATCGATTTTATACATAGCAGTGTGTATGTGTTAATCCCAAACTGTTAATTTATCCCTCCTCCCACCTTTCCCCTTTGGTAATAATAAATTATAAGATTTTATACTTCTCAGAAATGGGGGAGCTGAAAGAGAGGTATCATTTTCAATGGAAAAGCATTTAAAACAAGATTGAAGCTTTAACCAAGATTATTAGATGCACATCCTTGGAAAGAAATCACTTCGTTTCTCTAGTATTGAACTGACAAATAAGACAAACCTTTCACTGAACTTGCTTATAATAAAGTGATGGAAATATCAAATGGAAGTGTTAGAAACATCTTATTTTACCCGAGCCTTATACACTGTTCTATGTTAATTACAGTTTGGCTCACACATCTGTTCATTGAAGTTACAATGTTCTCAATTTCTGTTACTGATCCTCCAGAGTGGACCCCAACAAGTGTCCCCCTGCCCAGTGTCATTGGAGACAACAGATCGAGACTGAGTTTGATTCAGAAGCAAAGGAAACTTTATATTTTGATCAGAGAATGCAGAGGTGAGAGCATGTGCTATCCCGTGGGCTGTGGGCTGGGCTGCTGTGTAGAGATCCTGTCAGAGTCAGTGGGAGGGAGGGGGCGGAGCTCTCGAGGGCCTGGTTGGCTGCAGCTCAGGCTCTATATCGCGGAGTCTACACTGTGCTCCAGGAGCTGAAGTGTCGACCCAGCCATTCTGCACTAGGAAATCTGGTCTGAAGTGCCGGCTGTTGAACCTCTGTATGCGGGACCCTAGGAGCACGTGAAATTAGACAAAGCACAAAGGATAAAAAAGGTTAGACTTTATTTTATTGCCCAGATTCTATTTTTATCTCCCAGGGATTTTTAAGGGGCTTTGCCTGGGACAAACCCCTCTTCTGCATTTTGTCCCCTTCCTCATTCTTAGAGTGCTGAGGGTGCAGACCCTTCATCTGTAACTGCTGAGTGCTGAGTTAGGAGCCCTCATACACGTGGGAGAGGGTCTGAACTTCTCCCCAGCAGCCTCCAGGTGACGTTGATTGTCCGCAGGCCTCCTGCCTCCCTGCTCGTCCGCCTGAGCACAAGTATTGGTAGTGTTATAGATTCTAATGACCTTTAAGGGTCCAGGAAGGAGATGTGCAGTGACGCTGTGAGGTCCAGTTTCACCCCGCCCCACATTTGTTCGGCCACTTTAGGCTGACCGTTTCTGCCAGCCTAGATGCTCTGACCAGTAGTCTGTGCTTTCTTCAGTTAGGCCCCTGAATTAACGTAAAAACAGCACCAAGTGTCAGCACCCTGCCTGCTCAACTCCCAGACAGTCCAGGGTCAGTGGTGATGAAGGACCATGATGGCCACTGAGTCAACAGCCTTTTGAAGTAAACAGGAGTCCAGCCGGTCTTATTGGCCACCATCATCACAGTGTCTGTAGGCTTTTCTATGGTGACAGCGTGATATACGGTTCCCCTGCCAAGATTATTACCTCCCCTCTGGGTGCAGTAAGTCCTGCAAGCAGTAGTCTACTCTTTTGGGACACACTCTTGTTGTTTTATGAGAGAAACTCCAGGTCAAGTGATGGTCACACGAGTCGTCATGGTGCCCCTTTAACCCAGTTATCTCTCTGGAGGTTCGAGTTGGAGGACCTCCTCACTCAAGGTCAGTGTGCCCACGGAGCAAACCCTGCAACTTCAGGGCATGGTTGGGGGTTAGGATCACCACGTGGGGTCCTTTTCCCTTAGGAGGGAGGTGGCCTTTTGGGCTGCTGATTTCCAGGTTTTCAGATACTGCCAGTATCTTGGCCAGATGTGGCGGTGGGCCAAGCCCCTTGGTGACCGTAGTTTTTCCTACCTGGATGGCATTCTTGCATTGTTCCATTTCAAGTGGTCCCAGGTTTTGCACTAATACTCCAATGGCCATTCAAATTTCACTAGGAATGTAAAGGTCAAAGGGTTTAGCTAAATTAGGGAGTTCCAGGGCAAGGGTCTGAATTGACTGCTCTTTCCATTCTTGAAAGGCTACTTCTGGATTCTATTCAAAAGGATCATCATCTTTTTCTTTCAGTGTTTCATATAGAGGCCCAGCTAGTAGACTGTAGTTAGGGATCCAGAAGCAGCAAACCCTGGCCTCCCCAGGAGCCCCTAAGCTGTCTTCTAGTTTTAGAAATGGGTAAGGCTGTAAATTGTTTCTTCCCTTTCCTGGGATGGGCTTCTCCGACCTTCTGTGAGAATGCAGCCCACGCAGGTCACCATAGTCTGTGATATTTGAGCTTTTTCTTGGACAATTTGTATCCTTTATTGGCTTGGTAGTTCAGAGGTCTCCTTAGTAGGGCTGGCGATCAGAATGTCGTCTGCATATTGAAGGAGTGTTTCCTTTTCCAGAGGTAGAACTTTTAGGTCTTTAGCTGAGCTTTCCCCAAAGATGGTGTGGGAATTTTTGAACCCTTGGGGCAAGACGGCCCGGAAGTATTGTTTTAGTTGTATGTTGAGTCCTGCCACTCACAAGCCAAAATTTCTTGTGACTCTGGGACTAATAGAATACAAAAGAAGGCTTCATTGAAGACTAATACAGAATACCATGTCCTGGTGGTTAGTAGAATGACCAGCAGGGTGTAGGGTTTAGGAACTACTGGAGGTTTATCCTCGGTGGCTTCACTGACTGTCCTGACATCTTTTACCAGGACTCCAGCAGCCCATGGGGCTCTCGAGGTCAGGCCAATCCCAGGATATGGAGCTCACCTGGGCAGGTACCCCACCCCCACCCCAGCCCACGGGGCTCTCTTGTTCAGGTCCCTCCCAGGATATGGGGCTCCCTGGGCAGGTTCCCCTGCAGCCCATGGGGCTCTCGTGGTCACACCCCTCCCCGGATACAGAGCTACCCTTGCAGGTACTGTGGCAGGGCTGGGCACACAGGAACCATGCACATCGCCCTCATTGCAGAGCACTCCCAGCTCACCTGTCACTCAGATCTGACACAGAGCACCTCAGAGCAGGACTTGAACTAAGAAACGGCAGCTCCGACAGGTCTGTGACCCTGGGCATCACTCTGTGTGGCCTCCCTCCACCTGGTCTTCCAGAGACTTCCACTGCACCCGGGGCACCAGGCCTCTGTCTCCACCCACCACCCACCCCTCCTCTCCCTGACTCCTGGGTTCCTCTCATTAGGAGAGGGTTTTCTTGAAGTTGTCTCCCACTCATGGGCCAGATAATATAATTAGAAAACAAGCCAGAGCTGCAGACCCTTGTCTATCCTGACTCTCAGGAGCCCACACCTGTTCCTTGGACCTGGCCGATTCAGCAAGTTCCAGTTTCTGCAACTGTGAGCCCCTGAGGGGTGATTATTGGCTGGCCTGGGAAGCCTGACCGTGCCGGCCAGCCCTCCCCAGGTGTGCCTGGGTTGAGATCAATATAAACACCGCTCCAGGCAGCAAGAGCCCCTGCAGCTGTGCCTGACGCCATTTTCTGCCCTGTCAGCAGTCTCGGGGCTGGACTGGTGGGAGGGAGTGAGAGGCCACGGCTTTGTGGGTGGCCCAGTGTGAGTGGGGCTCTGCTGGACTTTCTGCAGCAGTTGCCAAGATGCCACCTGCTAAAGAAGAGGATGTGCCACCCATACCTGCCGCTGGAATTTCTCCCTGGGCAGAGGTGAGTAAGGAAGAAAGCAGTGGGTGCCGGGACAGGAGGGGTATCTCAGGCAGGGAAATGGAAAGCTTCCAGAAGAGCACCCAGGGCCAGGACCATCCTGTCTGGCCTGCAGGCACCAAGTCGGCTGGCATGCTGTCGCTCATGTGGCTCCATGGCCCTTCCTCTAGGCTTTCAAGTCCTTGTACATATTCAGGTGTTTTACCTGGGAAGGGTGGGAACATTTCAGCAGCAGCTGGCCTGGGGCTCGGCCCACGTTTACTCACAGATGCCTCGGCACGGGCCCCCAGCTTTGCAATGAGGACGCTTGTTGCGTGGGGCATGCTGGCTGAATGGGAGATGATTCCCCACCACTGACCAACTTCAGAATTGTTTACAACTGGAGCAAGGGCCCTGATACGGTTTTCCTCTGTGTAACTGGTGGGTTCTGTTTTTTTTTCTTTTTTTCGTTTTTGGTTCAAGGTAGATTTTATTCCTCTTTTTTGTATTTACAGATATAAGCATGGAAATAATTTATTCATATAAATACATGTATGTGAAGGGAAGAATATTTTGTCTGTTTTACTTTTTGTAATTTGGAATTTAATTTTATTTTTTTATACAGCAGGTTCTTTTTGGTTACCTATTTTATACATAGAAATGTATACATGCCAATCCCAATCACTCAACTCCTCCCACCACCACACCCCTAACAGCTTTCCCCCCTTGGTGTCCATACGTTTGTTGTCTACATCTGTTGCTCTATTTCTGCCTTGCAAAACGGTTCATCTGTACAACTTTTCTAGGTTCCACATATATGCATTTATATACAGGATTTGTTTTTCTCTTTCTGACTTACTTCACTCTGTATGACAGTCTCTAGATCCATCAACGTCTCTACAAATGACCCAATTTCATTCCTTTTTATGGCTTAGTAATATTCCATTTTATATATGTACCTCATCTTTATGCATTCGTCTGTCTGTGGGCATTTAGGTTGCTTCCATTACCTGGATATTGTAAATAGTGATGCAATGAACATTGCGGTGAATGTCTCTTTTCGTTTTATGGTTTTGTCTGGGTATATGCCCAGTAGTGGGATTGCTGTATTATATGGTAATTCTATTCTTAGTTTTATAAGAAACTCCATAATGTTCTCCACAGTGACTGCATCAACTTACATTCCCAACAATAGTGGAAGAGGTTTCCTTATCTCCGCACCCTTTCCAGCATTTGTTGTTTGTAGATTTTCTGATGATGCCCATTCTAACAGGTGTGAGGTGATACACCATGGATTAGTCTATTTCGTTGAGCAAAGAGTAGGTCTTGTCTATTACATATTTGGCTTATGGAACGGTATGTGTGCTCATTTCAATCTCTGGTTTTATACAGCACCCCAACTCAACTTTCCCGTTAAGCAAGCATAAGTTTTTATCTAAATGTGAGACTCTGCTCGGTTTTGTAATTCAGTTTATGTGTAGCCAAGTTTACACTCCCTCTATTTGTGATATCTTATGATAATTATGTTTCTCTGTGTGACATATTTCTCTTAGAATCATCATACTTAAATCCACTCAATTTGCTGCTACAGGCCTGATGACATTGATTTCATTGCTGAGTGATATTCCATTGTACGTAAGTAGGACAACTCCTTTATCCATTTTTTTCTTTCTGGGATATTTAATTTGTACTGGACTCGAGGTTCTTGTAAACACAGCAGCCCTGGATATTGTGTTGGCTGTGTCTTGTTGATTTTAATTTTCCTAAGCTATAGGGCCAAAAGTGGAAGTGCCCTAGGCTCTGTAGCTTTGTTTTTTAGATGTTTCAGCATACACCATAAACATCACCAGAGTGTCTGTTGGCAATTTACATCCCGTCCATCAGCATAACAAGGCTCCCTGTTCTCCTTGCCTGTCCTGTGTTTCTGGGTTTTACACTTTTTTCAGATGACTCTTTTGACGAATGGGAAATGAGAGTTCATTGTAGTGCGGATTTCCATTGCTCGAATTCTTGGTTGGCCACAAAGGGCATATGCGTTTTTTCCTGAATATATTCAGGAAAAAATGTATACGCACTTTTTGTCCAAGTGCATCACTGTCAAAGATCTGCCGCTTTTCACATGCTTTAAATGCAATTCCAATCTACCTCCTGAAATATGATTCCTGCAATTCTGCCTCGTTTTCAAGTCCTCTGTGCAGACTTACTTCAATATATTTTTGCCAATAGCTGTCATTTATAACTCTGCAGGTTTGTGAATTACAGTGCCTGTGATTTCCTTTCTTAACTCGTTTCCTTGAAAGCTGGCCACAGAACCGCAGGTTTGCTTCAGGCCGTAATCAGGGTCCCGCACGGCACTCTGAGCCTTTGGTTAATTCCTCTTCCTGGTGGGAAATTAGAGTTAAATGTGCCCCTCCAGACACCTGCCTCACTCCCAGCCCCTTGGTGATGTGTGTCCTCTGGTTTGAGGCCACATGTGCTGGGTTCCTCACCTTTCGCAGATGTGGCCCCACTGGTGTGCGGACACTCCTGCCTGGTTCCCATCCCCTTGGTGATGTGAGCCCTCCAGTGAGAGTCTGATCCTGGTTGGGCTCCTCACACTTCTGTGAGGTGGGCCCTCTTCTCTGAGGTCACTCCTGCCTGGCTGACACACCCTGCCTTGGCGACGTCGGCCCTCTGGTGGCAGTTGGAGCCCGCTGGGAGCCTCCTCCCCTCAGTGATGAGGCCCTCTGGCATCAGGCCCTAACTGCTGGTTACCCACATTTTCTGATACGTGCTAAGTGGTGTGAGGGCACTCCTGCCAGGTTCCCATCCCCATGTGCCTTCTGCTCTATGGTCCCAACACCTGTGTTGTTCACAGTTTCAGGATGTTGGCTCTCTGGTGTTAGTTCACTCAGGCCTAGATCCCATAGACTCTGTGCTCTGAGCCGCCTGCTGGGAGGTTCCTACTGCTGGATTCCTTACCATTTTTATTCGTTGGGTCCTGTGTTTTCATGCTCCTCCTTCCTGACTCACTCCCAGCCCCTTTGTGATGTGGGTCCTCTGGTTTGAGGCCACATGTGCCGGTTTCCTCACCTTTATTGATGTGGCCCCACTGGTGTGAGGACACTCCTGCCTGGTTCCCATCCCCTTGGTGATGGGGGCCCTCTGGTGAGAGTCTGATCCTGGCTGGATTCCTCACCCTTCTGGGAGGTGGGCCCTCTGCTGTGAGGTCACTCCTGCCTGGCTGGCACACATCACCTTGGCGATGTCGGTCCTCAGTTGGGAGTTGGTGCCTGCTGGGAGTCTCCTCCCCTCGGTAATGAGGGCCCTCTGGCGTCAGGCCCTAACTCATGGGCTCCCAAAATTTTCTGATATGTGCCCTGTCGTGCGAGTACACTCCTGCCACGTTCCCATCCCCATGGGGATGTGGGCCTTCTGCTCTGAGGTCCCACCAGCTGGGTTGCTCACAGTGTCATGATGTGAGCCCTCTGCTGTGAGTTCACTGTGGCCTGGATCCCATAGACTCCGTACTCTGGGCCACCTGCTGGGGGCTTCCAACTGCTGGATTCCTCACATTTTTTATTCTGTGGGCCCTGTGTTGTTAGGCTACTCCTGCCTGCCTCACTCGGAGAACCTTGGAAATGTGGGTCCTCTGGTTTAGGCCACATGTGCTGGGTTCCTCACCTTTCTATAATGTGGCCACACTGGTGTGAGGACATTCCTGCCTTGTTCCGGTCCCCTTGGTGATGTGGGCTCTCTGGTGAGAGTCTTATCCTGGCTGGTTTCCTCACCCTTCTGTGAGGTAGGCCCTCTGCTGTGAGGTCACTCCTGCCTGACTGGCACACGTCACCTTGGCGACGTGGGCCCTCAGTTGGGAGTTGGTGCCTGCTGGGAGTCTCCTCCCATCGGTAATGAGGGCCCTCTGGCGTCAGGCTCTAACTCCTGGGCTCCCAAAATTTTCTGATGTGCGCCCTGTGGTGTGAGTACACTCCTGCCAGGTTTCCTCCCCCTTGGGAATATGGGCCTTCTGCTCTGAGGTCCCAACAGTGGGTGGCTCAGTTTCATGATGAGGGCCCTCTGGTGTGAGTTCACTCCGGCCTGGATCCCATAGCCTCGCTGCTCCTGGCCGCCTGCAGGGAGGTTCCAACTGCGGGATTCCTCACCTTTTTTCTTCTATGGGCCCTCTGTTTGGAGACTCCTCCTGCCTGCCTCACTCCCAGCCCCTTGGTGATGTGTGTCCTCTTGTTTGAGGCCACGTGTGCTGGGTCCCTCACCTTTTGATGATGTGGCCCCACTGGTGTGAGGACACTCCTGCCTGGTTCCTATCCCTTTGATGATGTGGGCCCTCTGGTGAGAGTCTGATCCTGGCTGGGTTCCTCACCCTTCTGTGAGGTGGGCCCTCTGCTGTGAGGTCACTCCTGCCTGGCTGGCACACCCCGCCAGGGCAACATCGGCCCTCTTGTGGCAGTTGGAGCCTGCTGGGAGCCTCCTCCCCTCGGTGATGACGGCCCTCTTGCATCAGGCCCTAACTGCTGGGTACCCACATTTTCTGATACGTGCTAAGTGGTGTGAGGACACTCCTGCGAGGTTCCCATCCCCATGGGGATGTGGGCCTTCTGCTCTGAGGTCCCAATGGCTGGGTTGCTCACAGTTTCATGATGTGGGCCCTCTGCTGTGAGTTCACTGCAGCCTGGATCGCATAGACTCGGTGCTCTGGGCCGCCTGCTGGGAGGTTCCCACTGCAGGATTCCTCAGCTTTTTTATTCTATGGGCCCTGTGTTTTGAGGCTCCTCCTGCCTGCCTCACTCCGAGCCCCTTGGAGATGTGGGTCTTCTGGTTTAGGCCACATGTGCTGGGTTCCTCACCTTTCTATGATGTGGCCACACTGGTGTGAAGACAGTCCTGCCTGTTTCTGATCCCCTTGGTGATGTGGGCCCTCTGGTGAGAGTCTTATCCTGGCTGGGTTCCTCACCCTTCTGTGAGGTAGGCCCTCTGCTGTGAGGTCACTCCTGCCTGGCTGTCACACGTCCCCTTGGCGACATGGGCCCTCAGTTGGGAGTTGGTGCCTGCTTGGAGTCTCCTCCCCTTGGTAATGAGGGCCCTCTGGCATCAGGCCCTAACTTCTGAGCTCCCAAAATTCTCTGATGTGTGCCCTGTGGTGCGAGTACACTTATGCCATGTTCCCAACCACATGGGAATGTGGGCCTTCTGCTCTGAGGTCCCAACGGCTGGGTTGCTCAGAGTTTCATGATGAGGGCCCTCTGTTTTGAGTTCAGTCAGGTCTGGATCCCATAGCCTCGCTGCTCCTGGACGCCTGCTGGGAGGTTCCAGCTGCTGGATTCCTCACCATTTTTATTCCATGGGCCCTATGTTTTGAGGCTCCTCCTGCCTGCCTCACTCCCAGCCCCTTGGTGATGTGTGTCCTCTGGTTTGAGGCCACGTGTGCTGGGTCACTCACATTTCGGTGATGACGCCTCACTGGTGTGAGGACACTCCAGCCTGGTTCCCATTCCCTTGGTGATGTGGGCCCTGTGGTGAGAGTCTGATCCTCTTTGGGTTCCTCACACTTTTGTGAGGTGGGCCCTCTGCTCTGAGGTCACTCCTGCCTGGCTGGCACATCCCGCATTGGCGATGGCGGCCCTCTGGTAGCAGTTGGAGCCTGCTGGGAGCCTCCTCTCCTCGGTGATGAGAGCCCTCTGGCGTCAGGCCCTAACTGCTGGGCTCCCCACATTTTCTGATGTGTGCCCACTGGTGCGATGACACTCCTGCTTGGTTCCCTTCCCCATGGGGATGTGGGCCTTGTGCTCTGAGGTCACAACGGCTGGTTTGCTCACAGTTTCATGATGAGGGCCCTCTGTTGTGAGTTCATCACTGCCTGGATCCCATAGCCTCGGTGCTCTGGGCCGCCTGCTGGGATGTTCCAACTGCTGGGTTCCTCACCTTTTTTATACAATGGGCCATGTGTTGTGAGGTTAATCCTGCCTGCCTCGCTCTGAAACTCATGGTGATGTGGGTCCTCTGGTTTGAGGCCACATTTTTTGTGTACCTCAACTTTTGGTGATGTGGCCCCACGGGTGTGATGATACTCCTGCGTGGTTCACAGCCCCTTGCTGATGTGGGCACTCTGGTGAGAGTCTGATCCTGGCTGGGTTCCTTACCCTTCTGTGAGGTGGGCCCTCTGATGTGAGGTCACTCCTGCCTGGCTGGCTCACATCGCCTTGGCGATGTGGGCCCACTGTTGGCCACGAAAGCATGCTGGGAGCCTCCTACCCTCTTTAATGAGGGCCCTGAAAAAACGCATATGCACTTTTTGACCAAGTGCATCATTGTCGAGGATCGGCCTCTTCTCCTATGCTTTCAGAGCACTGCCCGTCTACCTCCTGAAATCATATTCCTGGAATTCTGCCCCGTTTCAAGCCCTCTTCGCAGCCTTACTTCAATATATTTTTGTATGATACCTGTCATTTATAACTCTGCAGGTTTGTTAATTACAGTGTCCCTGAGCTCCTTTCTTCAACTCGCTTGCTTGTGAGCTGGCCGCAAACCCACAGGATTGCTTCAGGCCCTAAAATGGTTTCGGCACGGCACGCTGAGACTTTGGTAAATTCCTCTTTCTGGTGGGAAATGAACATTTAAGTTGCCCGTGCAGACCCTAAAGCTAGTCTCTCATTGGTTCTCCCTATTCCTGTTCATCTTGCGCAGAAATTGCAAACTGTGCCAAACAGGAGGTTAAAGGCACTGACTCTCCAAGTGGGTAGAGAGTTAGTAAAGCGTCTGGAATGGTGAACCCAAGTACCAGGGAACGAAACCTGAGAAGCATTTAAAATCGTTTCCCAGCCACACGGCGGACCATACTCTGGGATTCCCAAGCATGTTTAAGCTGAAGGAAGAATTCCTTAAACCTGGAGAGTTGGGACCCATGGAATGGGTACCATGCAGTATGACTTCAAAGGGTCTGCATTTGCTCACTGAACCTCACCAATACTATCAGTCAGAAGTGTCCAGCCTTATGTCTCACCCAGCTCTGGGTGTAGATGTGGTAAATCCAGGTTGCATCACAAGCCCTGAATGAATTATTTAAGAATTGCTCTCTATTTCACTGTCATTGTGTTTTGTTTTTGTAATTTAGTTTGATAACGGGATTTATCGGATTTTCACTGCTGCTTTTATGCCGCTGTACACACGCTTGATTCTCTTACAGAGACATATAAATCCATGGGTTTGAAGATTCTTACAAGTCAGGTGTATTCCTAGGCGTTGAATATGCGGTGTTGAGTCCATGTCGTTGAGCAAGGAGTAGGTCTTGACTATTACATACTTGGCTTATGGAACGGTATCTGTGCTAATTTCAATCTCTGGTTTTATGCAGCACCCCTACTCACCTTTGCCCTTAAGCAATCATTGGTTGCTTTTCTAAATTTGAGTCCCTGTTCTGTTTTGTAATTCAGTTCATGTGTAGCCAAGTTTACATTCCGTGTATTAGTGATATCTTATGATGTTTCTTGTTTTGTGTGACTTATTTCACTTAGAATCATCGTACCTGAATCCACTCATTATGCCGCGATGGGCCTGATGACCTAGATTTCATTGCTGAGTGTTATTCCAAAGTACGTTCGTACCACAAATTCTTTATCCATTTTTCGCTTTCTGGGATATTTAACTTGTACCGTAGATGAGGTTCTTGTAAACAGAGCCTTCTGAAATTTTAGAGTGGCTGTGTCTTTTGGATTTTAATTTCCCTAAGCTATAGGAGCTTAAGTGGAAGTGCCGTACGCTCCGTTGCTTTGTTTTTTAGGTGTTTCAGGAAACACCATACACTTCTCCAGAGTGGCTGTTGGCAATTTATATCCCGTCCATCAGCATAACAAGGCTCCCTGTTCTCCATGGCCTGTCCTGCCTTTCTGGATTTTACACTTTTTTCAGAAGGCCCTTTTGACCGGGGGGCAGTGAGACTTCATTGTAGTGCAGATTTCCTTTACACGCTTGCTTGGTTGGCCAAAAAGTGCGTATGCGTTATTTCCTGAATATATTCAGGTAAAAACGCATACGCCCTTTTTGGCCAAGTGCATCATTGTCGACGTTATGACTCTTTCCTATGCTTTAAATGCAATTCCAGTCTACCCCCTGAAATCGTTTTCCAGCAATTCTGCCCCGCTGTCAAGTCCTCTTCGCAGCCTTCTTCAATGTATTTCTGGACGATAGTTGTCATTTATAACTCTGCAGGTTTGTGAATGACAGTGCCCCTGAGCTCCTTTCTTCAACTCGTTTCCTTGTGAGCTGGCCGCAAAACCGCAGGATTGCTTCAGGCCCTAATCTGGTTCCGGCCCGGCATGCTGAGCCTTTGGTTAATTCCACTTCCTGGAGGGAAATGAGCATAAATTTCCCCGTGCAGACACCTACAGCTAGTCTCTCATTGTTTCTCCCTATTCCTGTTCATCTTGCGCAGAAATTGCACACTGTGTCAAACAGGAGGTTAAAGGCACTGACTCTCCAAGCGGGGAGAGTGTTATTATACCGTCCGGAATGGTCAACCCGAGTATCAGGGGACGAAAACTTAGATGCATTTAAAAACGTTGCGCAGTCACAGGGACCATACTCTGGGTTTCCCATGCATGTTTTAGCTAAAGGAAGAATCCCTTAAACCTGGAGAGTTGGGACCCATGGAATGGGTATCATGCAGTATGACTTCAAAGGGTCTGCATTTGCTCACCGAACCTCACCAATGCTATCAGCTCAAAGTGTCCAGCCTTATGTCTCACCCAGCTCTGGGTGTAGATATGGTAAATCCAGGTTGCATCACAAGTCCTGAATGAATTATTTAAGAATTGCTTTCTATTTCACTGTCATTGTGTTTTGTTTTTATAATTCATTTTGATAATGGGATTTATCGGATTTTCACTGCTGCGTTTATACCGCTGTACACACGCTTGATTCTCTTATGGAGACATATAAATCCATGTGTTTTAACATTCTTACTAGTCAGGTATATTCCTAGGCGTTGAATTTGGGGTGTTGAGTCTATTTTATTGAGCAAGGAGTAGGTTTTGACTATTGCATATTTGACTTATGGAACGGTATCTGTGCTAATTTCAATCTCTGGTTTTATGTAGCACCCCAACTCACCTTTCGCCTTAAGCAAGCATTGGTTGGTTTTCTAAATTTGAGGCCCTGTTCTGTTTTGTAATTCAGTTCATGTGTAGCCAAGTTTACATTCCGTGTATTAGTGATATCTTATGATGTTTCTTTCTCTGTGTGACTAATTTCACTTAGAGTCTTCATACCTGAATCCACTCGTTATGCCGCGACGGGCCTGAAGACATAGATTTCATTGCTGAGTGATATTCCATTGTACGTTCGTAGCACAACTTCTTTATCCATTTTCCGCTTTCTGGGATATTTAACTTGTACCATAGATGAGTATATTGTAAACAGAGCCATTCGAAAATTTGGTGTGGCTGCATCTTTTTGATTTTAATTTCCCTAAACTATAGGACCATAAGTGGAAGTGCCGTAGGCTCCGTTGCTTTGTTTTTTAGGTGTTTGAGGAAACACCATACACTTCTCCAGAGTGGCTGTTGGCAATTTACATCCCGCCCATCAGCATAACAAGGCTTCCTGTTCTCCATGGCCTGTGCTGCCTTTCTGGATTTTACACTTTTTTCAGATGGCCCTTTTGACCGGGGGGCAGTGAGACTTCATTGTAGTGCAGATTACTTTAACATGCTTGCTTGGTTGGCCAAAAAGGGCGTATGCGTTTTTTCCTGAATATATTCAGGAAAAAACGCATACGCCCTTTTTGGCCAAAGCATCATTGTCGACGTTCTGCCTCTTTTCCTATGCTTTAAATGCAATTCCAGTCTACCCCCTGAAATCGTTTTCCTGCAATTCTGCCCCGCTTTCAAGTCCTCTTCGCAGCCTACCTTCAATATATTTTTGGACGATAGCTGTCAATTATAACTCTGCCCGTTTGTGAATTACAGTGTCCCTGAGCTCCTTTCTTCAACTCGCTTTCTTGTGAGCTATCCGCAAACCCGCAGGATTGCTTCAGGCCCTAATCTGGTTCCGGCACGGCATGCTGAGCCTTTGGTTAATTCCTCTTCCTGGTGGGAAATGAGCATAAAATTTGCCCGTGCAGACACCTACAGCTAGTCACTCATTTGTTCTCCCTATTCCTGTTCATCTTGTGCGGAAATTGCAAACTGTGCCAAACAGGAGGTTAAAGGCACTGACTCTCCAAGTGGTGAGAGTGTTAGTAAATGGTCTGGAATTGTGAACACGAGTAAAAGGGGACGAAAACTGAGATGCATTTGAAAAGACTTCCCGGTCACATGGTGCACCATACTCTGGGGTTCCCAAGCATGTTTAAGTTGAAGGAAGAATCCCTTAAACCTGGAGAGTTGGGACCCATGGAATGGGTACCATGCAGTATGACTTCAAAGGGTCTGCATTTGCTTACGGAACCTCACCAATGCTATCAGCCCGAAGTGTCCAGCCTTATGTCTCACCCATCTCTGGGTGTAGATGTGGTAAATCCAGGTTGCATCACAAGCCCTGAATGAATTATTTAAGAATTGCTCTCTATTTCACTGTCATTGTGTTTTGTTTTTGAAATTTATTTTGATAATGGGATTTAGCTGATTTTCACTGCTGCGTTTATGTCACTGTACACACGCTTGATTCTCTTACCGAGACATATAAATCCATAGGTATTAAGACTCTTACTCGTCCCGTATATTCCTAGGTGCTGAATATGGGGTGTTGAGTCCATTTCGTTGGCCAGGGAGTAGGTTTTTTCTATTACATATTTGGCTTATGGAACGGTATCTGTGCTAATTTCAATCTCTGGTTTTATGCAGCACCCCAACTCTCCTTTATCCTTAAGCAAGCATAAGTTGGTTTTCTAAATCTGAGACCCCGTTCTGTTTTGTAATTCAGTTCATTTGTAGCCTCGTTTATATTCCATGTATTAGTAGTATCGTATGTCTTTTTCTTTTTGAATTATGTGACTTCGAATGATCCTACGTAACTCCTCTGGGGTTGTTACAGCTGGCCATATTTCATTGATTTTCAGGCTGAGTAATATTCCACTCTACATAAGTGCCACATCTCTATCCATTTTTTCCCTCCACAGACATATAAATTATATCCTAGTCGAGGATCTTTTAAACAGAGAGGCGGTAAACATTGGGGTGCCTGTGTCCTCTCCATTTTTGTTTTTCCCAAGATATACGTCCATGAGTGCAAGTGCCCTGTGCTCTGTAGCTCATTTTTTAGATGCTTTAGTAAACACAATACACTTATCCAGAGTGACCGTTGGCAATATACATTTCCACTATAAGCCTCACAGGGCTCCCTTTTCTCCTTGCCCTGTCCTGCATTTCTGGTGTTTACACTTTACGAGGAAGGCTCTTCTGACTGATGCGAAGTGATATGTTTTGTAGTATTGATTTCCAGTGCCCACCTGTTTGGTTGGCTAAAAAAGTGTATGCCCTTTTCTTGAATATATACAGAAAAAGACGCATACACCCTTTTTGGCCAACTGCAATGTTGGCAATGTTCAGCCCCTTTTCTTGTGCTTAATGGCGAGTCCTTTCTACCTCTTCCAATCCCTTTCCTGCCATTCTCCGTTGCTTACAAGTCCTTTTCTCTGACTTTCCTCAAGACATTTTTCAGTGAGAGATATTTTCAACTCTGCAGTTTCGTGAATTTTAGTGTCCCTGAGTTCCATTTTTCAACTTCTGTTTATGGGAACTGGCCACAAAGCAGCGGGATTTCCTCAAGCCCTATTCTGTTTCCATGGGCAACCCTAGCCTTTGGTCAATTCGTCTTCCTGATTGGAAATTAGAGTGACATGTGCCTGTCCGAACACCTAGGACTTGTCACTCATTGTTCCTCCTCCTTCTGCTTCATCCTCTGGACAAATTCCAAACAGGATGTTGACAGTGCTGACATCTCCAAGTGGGGAGACTGTTCGTAAAGACGCTGGAGGGGTGAACCCGAGCACCAGGAGATGAGGAGATGAGATGCCTTTTCCAAACTCTTCCCGATCAGACGGTATACCATCCTCTGGGTGTGACAGGCATGTTTTAGGTGTAGGAAGTGTCCCATTCATGTGAGGAGAACACCAGGGCTTTTTCAAAATCAGTGTCTCTCCACAACCCAAACTGGGGAATTTTTTAAGCTACGGCTACACATAGGTTCATTAAGGGCCTTGGGAAGTAGGCAGAGTCCAAACTTTAGATGATTGAAGTCTTCAGGGTCAGAAGCACTCACCACTGGCTTCCCTTAGGTTCCATTTTAACTGTCATTAATAGATGATGTCAATAAAAACATCTATTCTTTTTCAGATTATTTCCCCTTATAGGTTATTGCAAAATATTGAGTGTAGTTCCCTGTGCTATACAGTAGTTCCTTGTTGATGATCGATTTTATACATAGCAGTGTGTATGTGTTAATCCCAAACTGTTAATTTATCCCTCCTCCCACCTTTCCCATTTGGTCTTAATAAATTATAAGATTTTATACTTCTCAGAAATGGGGGAGCTGAAAGAGAGGTATCTTTTCAATGGAAAAGCATTTAAAACAAGATTGAAGCTTTAACCAAGATTATTAGATGTACATCCTTGGAAAGAAATCACTTCGTTTCTCTAGTATTGACCTGACAAATAAGACCTTTTCACTGAACTTGCTTATAATAAAGTGATGGAAATATCAAATGGAAGTGTTAGAAACATCTTATTTTGCCCGAGCCTTATACACTGTTCTATGTTAATTACAGTTTGGCTCACACATCTGTTCATTGAAGTTACAATGTTCTCAATTTCTGTTACTGATCCTCCAGAGTGGACCCCAACAAGTGTCCCCCTGCCCAGTGTCATTGGAGCCAACAGATTGAGACTGAGTTTGGTTCAGAAGCAAAGGAAACTTTATATTTTGATCAGAGAATGGAGAGGTGAGAGCATGTGCTACCCCGTGGGCTGTGGGCTGGGCTGCTGTGTAGAGATCCTGTCAGAGTCAGTGGGAGGGAGGGGGCGGAGCTCTCGAGGGCCCAGTTGGCTGCAGCTCAGGCTCTATATCGCGGAGTCTGCACCGTGCCCCAGGAGCTGAGGTGTCGACCCAGCCATTCTGCACTAGGAAATCTGGTCTGAAGTGCCGGCTGTTGAACCTCTGCATGTGGGACCCTAGGAGCACGTGAAATTAGACAAAGCACAAAGGATAAAAAAGGTTAGACTTTATTTTATTGCCCAGATTCTATTTTTATCTCCCAGGGATTTTTAAGGGGCTTTGCCTGGGACAAACCCCTCTTCTGCATTTTGTCCCCTTCCTCATTCTTAGAGTGCTGAGGGTGCAGACCCTTCATCTGTAACTGCTGAGTGCTGAGTTAGGAGCCCTCATACACGTGGGAGAGGGTCTGAACTTCTCCCCAGCAGCCTCCAGGTGACGTTGATTGTCCGCAGGCCTCCTGCCTCCCTGCTCGTCCGCCTGAGCACAAGTATTGGTAGTGTTATAGATTCTAATGACCTTTAAGGGTCCAGGAAGGAGATGTGCAGTGACGCTGTGAGGTCCAGTTTCACCCCGCCCCACATTTGTTCGGCCACCTTAGGCTGACCGTTTCTGCCAGCCTAGATGCTCTGACCAGTAGTCTGCGCTTTCTTCAATTAGGCCCCTGAATTAACGTAAAAACAGCACCAGGTGTCAGGACCCTGCCTGCTCAACTCCCAGACAGTCCAGGGTCAGTGGTGATGAAGGACCATGATGGCCACTGAGTCAACAGCCTTTTGAAGTAAACAGGAGTCCAGCCGGTCTTATTGGCCACCATCATCACAGTGTCTGTAGGCTCTTCTATGGTGACAGCGTGATATACGGTTCCCCCGCCAAGATTATTACCTCCCCTCTGGGTGCAGTAAGTCCTGCAAGCAGTAGTCTACTCTTTTGGGACACACTCTTGTTGTTTTATGAGAGAAACTCCAGGTCAAGTGATGGTCACACGAGTCGTCATGGTGCCCCTTTGCCCCGGTTATCTCTCTGGAGGTTGGAGTTGGAGGGCCTCCTCACTCAAGGTCAGTGTGCCCACGGAGCAAACCCTGCAACTTCAGGGCATGGTTGGGGGTTAGGATCACCACGTGGGGTCCTTTTCCCTTAGGAGGGAGGTGGCCTTTTGGGCTGCTGATTTCCAGGTTTTCAGATACTGCCAGTATCTTGGCCAGATGTGGCGGTGGGCCAAGCCCCTTGGTGACCGTAGTTTATCCTACCTGGATGGCATTCTTGCATTGTTCCATTTCAAGTGGTCCCAGGTTTTGCACTAATACTCCAATGGCGATTCACCGTTCACCAGGAATGTAAAGGTCAAAGGGTTTAGCTAAATTAGGGAGTTCCAGGGCAAGGGTCTGAATTGACTGCTCTTTCCATTCTTGAAAGGCCACTTCTGGATTCTATTCAAAAGGATCATCATCTTTTCCTTTCAGTGTTTCATATAGAGGCCCAGCTAGTAGACTGTAGTTAGGGATCCAGAAGCAGCAAACCCTGGCCTCCCCAGGAACCCCTAAGCTGTCTTCTAGTTTTAGAAATGGGTAAGGCTGTAAATTGTTTCTTCCCTTTCCTGGGATGGGCTTCTCCGACCTTCTGTGCGAATGAAGCCCAGGCAGGTCACCGTAGTCTGTGATATTTGAGCTCTTTCTTGGACAACTTGTATCCTTTATTGGCTTGGTAGTTCAGCGGTCTCCTTAGTAGGGCTGGCGATCAGAATGTCGTCTGCATATTGAAGGAGTGTTTCCTTTTCCAGAGGTAGAACTTTTAGGTCTTTAGCTGAGCTTTCCCCAAAGATGGTGTGGGAATTTTTGAACCCTTGGGGCAACACGGCCCGGAAGTATTGTTTTAGTTGTATGTTGAGTCCTGCCACTCACAAGCCAAAATTTCTTGTGACTCTGGGACTACTAGAATACAAAAGAAGGCATCATTGAAGACTAATACAGAATACCATGTCCTGGTGGTTGGTAGAATGACCAGCAGGGTGTAGGATTTAGGAACTACTGGAGGTCTATCCTCGGTGGCTTCACTGACTGTCCTGACATCCTTTACCAGGACTCCAGCAGCCCATGGGGCTCTCGAGGCCAGGCCAATCCCAGGATATGGAGCTCACCTGGGCAGGTACCTCACCCCCACCCCAGCCCACGGGGCTCTCGTGTTCAGGCCCCTCCCAGGATATGGGGTTCCCTGGGCAGGTTCCCCTGCAGCCCATGGGGCTCTCGTGGTCAGACCCCTCCCCGGATACAGAGCTACACTTGCAGGTACTGTGGCAGGGCTGGGCACACAGGAACCATGCACATCGCCCTCATTGCAGAGCACTCCCAGCTCACCTGTCACTCAGATCTGACACAGAGCACCTCAGAGCAGGACTTGAACTAAGAAACGGCAGCTCCGACAGGTCTGTGACCCTGGGCATCACTCTGTGTGGCCTCCCTCCACCTGGTCTTCCAGAGACTTCCACTGCACCCGGGGCACCAGGCCTCTGTCTCCACCCACCACCCACCCCTCCTCTCCCTGACTCCTGGGTTCCTCTCATTAGGAGAGGGTTTTCTTGAAGTTGTCTCCCACTCATGGGCCAGATAATATAAGTAGAAAACAAGCCAGAGCTGCAGCCCCTTGTCTATCCTGACTCTCAGGAGCCCACACCTGTTCCTTGGACCTGGCCGATTCAGCAAGTTCCAGTTTCTGCAACTGTGAGCCCCTGAGGGGTGATTATTGGCTGGCCTGGGAAGCCTGACCGTGCCGGCCAGCCCTCCCCAGGTGTGCCTGGGTTGAGATCAATATAAACACCGCTCCAGGCAGCAAGAGCCCCTGCAGCTGTGCCTGACGCCATTTTCTCTGCCCTGTCAGCAGTCTCGGGGCTGGACTGGTGGGAGGGAGTGAGAGGCCATGGCTTTGTTGGTGGCCCAGTGTGAGTGGGGCTCTGCTGGACTTTCTGCAGCAGTTGCCAAGATGCCACCTGCTAAAGAAGAGGATGTGTCACCCATACCTGCCGCTGGAATTTCTCCCTGGGCAGAGGTGAGTGAGGAAGAAAGCAGTGGGGGCCGGGACAGCAGGGGTATCTCAGGCAGGGAAATGGAAAGCTTCCAGAAGAGCACCCAGGGCCAGGACCATCCTGGCTGGCCTGCAGGCACCAAGTCGGCTGGCATGCTGGTGCTCATGTGGCTCCATGGCCCTTCCTCTAGGCTTTCAAGTCCTTGTACATATTCAGGTGTTTTACCTGGGAAGGGTGGGAACATTTCAGCAGCAGCTGGCCTGGGGCTCAGCCCACGTTTACTCACAGATGCCTCGGCACGGTCCCCCAGCTTTGCAATGAGGCCGCTTGTTGTGTGGGGCCTGCTGGCTGAGTGGGAGATGATTCCCCACCACTGACCAACTTCAGAATTGTTTACAACTGGAGCAAGTGCCCTGATACGGTTTTCCTCTGTGTAACTGGTGGGTTCTCTTTTGTTTTCTTTCTTTCGTTTTTGGTTCAAGGTAGATTTTATTCCTCTTTTTTGTATTTACAGATATAAGCATGGAAATAATTTATTCATATAAATACATGTATGTGAAGGGAAGAATATTTTGTCTGTTTTACTTTTTGTAATTTGGAATTTTATTTTATTTTTTTATACAGCAGGTTCTTTTTGGTTATCGATTTTATACATATAAATGTATACATGCCAATCCCAATATCTCAACTCCTCCCACCACCACCCCCCAACAGCTTTCCCCCCTTTGTGTTCATACGTTTGTTGTCTACATCTGTTGCTCTATTTCTGCCTTGCAAAACGGTTCATCTGTACAATTTTTCTAGGTTCCACATATATGCATTAATATACAAGATTTGTTTTTCTATTTCTGACTTACTTCACTCTGTATGACAGTCTCTAGATCCATCAACGTCTCTACAAATGACCCAATTTCATTCCTTTTTATGGCTTAGTGATATTCCATTTTATATATGTACCACATCTTTATGCATTCGTCTGTCTGTGGGCATTTAGGTTGCTTCCATTACCTGGATATTGTAAATAGTGATGCAATGAACATTGCGGTGAATGTCTCTTTTTGATTTATGGTTTTGTCTGGGTATATGCCCAGTAGTGGCATTGCTGTATCATATGGTAATTCTATTCTTAGTTTTATAAGAAACTCCATAATGTTCTCCACAGTGACTGTATCAATTTACATTCCCAACAATAGTGGAAGAGGGTTCCTTATCTCCACACCCTTTCCAGCATCTGTTGTTTGTAGATTTTCTGATGATGCCCATTCTAACAGGTGTGAGGTGATACACCATGGATGAGTCTATTTCGTTGAGCAAAGAGTAGGTCTTGTCTATTACATATTTGGCTTATGGAACGGTATGTGTGCTAATTACAATCTCTGGTTTTATACAGCACCCCAACTCAACTTTCCCCTTAAGCAAGCATAAGTTTTTATCTAAATGTGAGACTCTGTTCGGTTTTGTAATTCAGTTTATGTGTAGCCAAGTTTACGCTCTATTAGTGATATCTTATGATAATTATCTTACTCTGTGTGACATATTTCTCTATTTCTCTTAGAATCATCATACTTAAATCCACTCAATTTGCTGCTACAGGCCTGATGACATTGATTTCATTGCTGAGTGATATTCCATTGTACGTAAGTAGCACAACTCCTTTATCCATTTTTTTCTTTCTGGGATATTTAACTTGTACTGGATTCGAGGTTCTTGTAAACACAGCAGCCCTAAATTTTGTGTTGGCTGTGTCTTGTTGATTTTAATTTTCCTAAGCTATAGGGCCAAAAGTGGAAGTGCCCTAGGGTCTGTAGCTTTGTTTTTCAGATGTTTCAGGATACACCATAAACATCTCCACAGTGTCTGTTGGCAACTTACATCCCGCCCATCAGCATAACAAGGCTCCCTGTTCTCCATGGCCTGTCCTGTGTATCTGGGTTTTACACTTTTTTCAGATGGCCCTTTTGACGAATGGGAAATGAGACTTCATTGTAGTGCGGATTTCCATTGCTCGAGTGCTTGGTTGGCCAAAAAGGGCATATGCGTTTTTTCCTGAATATATTCAGGAAAAAATGTATATGCCCTTTTGTCCAAGTGCATCACTGTCAAAGATCTGCCGCTTTTCACATACTTTAAATGCAATTCCAATCTACCTCCTGAAATATGATTCCTGCAATTCTGCCTCGTTTTCAAGTCCTCTTTGCAGACTTACTTCAATATATTTTTGCCAATAGCTGTCATTTATAACTCTGCAGGTTTGTGAATTACAGTGCCCGTGATTTCCTTTAAAACTCGTTTCCTTGAAAGCTGGCCACAGAACCGCAGGTTTGCTTCAGGCCGTAATCAGGGTCCAGCACGTCACTCTGAGCCTTTGGTTAATTCCTCTTCCTGGTGGGAAATTAGAGTTAAATGTGCCCCTCCAGACACCTGCCTCACTCCCAGCCCCTTGGTGATGTGTGTCCTCTGGTTTGAGGCCACATGTGCTGGGTTCCTCACCTTTGGCTGATGTGGCCCCACTGGTGTGAGGACACTCCTGCCTGGTTCCCATCCTCTTGGTGATGTGGGCCCTCCGGTGAGAGTCAGATCCTGGTTGGGTTACTCACACTTCTGTGAGGTGGGACCTCTTCTCTGAGGTCACTCCTGCCTGGCTGGCACACCCCGCCTTGGCGACGTCGGCCCTCTGGTGGGAGTTGGTGCCTGCTGGGAGTCTCCTCCCCTCGGTAATGAGGGCCCTCTGGCGTCAGGCCGTAACTCCTGGGCTCCAAAAATTTTCTGATGTGCGCCCTGTGGCGCGAGTACACTCCTGCCAGTTTCCCAACCCCATGGGAATGTGGGCCTTCTGCTCTGAGGTCCCAACGTTGGGTTGCTCAGTTTCATGATGAGGGCCCTCAGGTGTGAGTTCACTCCGGCCTGGATCCCATAGCCTCGCTGCTCCTGGCCACCTGCTGGGAGGTTCCAACTGCGGGATTCCTCACCTTTTTTCTTCTATGGGCCCTCTGTTTTGAGACTCCTCCTGCCTGCCTCACTCCCAGCCCCTTGGTGATGTGTGTCCTCTTGTTTGAGGCCACGTGTGCTGGGTCCCTCACCTTTTGATGATGTGGCCCCACTGGTGTGAGGACACTCCTGCCTGGTTCCTATCCCTTTGATGATGTGGGCCCTCTGGTGAGAGTCTGATCCTGGCTGGGTTCCTCACCCTTCTGTGAGGTGGGCCCTCTGCTGTGAGGTCACTCCTGCCTGGCTGGCACACCCCGCCAGGGCAACATCGGCCCTCTTGTGGCAGTTGGAGCCTGCTGGGAGCCTCCTCCCCTCGGTGATGACGGCCCTCTTGCATCAGGCCCTAACTGCTGGGTACCCACATTTTCTGATACGTGCTAAGTGGTGTGAGGACACTCCTGCGAGGTTCCCATCCCCATGGGGATGTGGGCCTTCTGCTCTGAGGTCCCAATGGATGGGTTGCTCACAGTTTCATGATGTGGGCCCTCTGCTGTGAGTTCACTGCAGCCTGGATCGCATAGACTCGGTGCTCTGGGCCGCCTGCTGGGAGGTTCCCACTGCAGGATTCCTCAGCTTTTTTATTCTATGGGCCCTGTGTTTTGAGGCTCCTCCTGCCTGCCTCACTCCGAGCCCCTTGGAGATGTGGGTCTTCTGGTTTAGGCCACATGTGCTGGGTTCCTCACCTTTCTATGATGTGGCCACACTGGTGTGAAGACAGTCCTGCCTGTTTCTGATCCCCTTGGTGATGTGGGCCCTCTGGTGAGAGTCTTATCCTGGCTGGGTTCCTCACCCTTCTGTGAGGTAGGCCCTCTGCTGTGAGGTCACTCCTGCCTGGCTGTCACACGTCCCCTTGGCGACATGGGCCCTCAGTTGGGAGTTGGTGCCTGCTTGGAGTCTCCTCCCCTTGGTAATGAGGGCCCTCTGGCATCAGGCCCTAACTTCTGAGCTCCCAAAATTCTCTGATGTGTGCCCTGTGGTGCGAGTACACTTATGCCATGTTCCCAACCACATGGGAATGTGGGCCTTCTGCTCTGAGGTCCCAACGGCTGGGTTGCTCAGAGTTTCATGATGAGGGCCCTCTGTTTTGAGTTCAGTCAGGTCTGGATCCCATAGCCTCGCTGCTCCTGGACGCCTGCTGGGAGGTTCCAGCTGCTGGATTCCTCACCATTTTTATTCCATGGGCCCTATGTTTTGAGGCTCCTCCTGCCTGCCTCACTCCCAGCCCCTTGGTGATGTGTGTCCTCTGGTTTGAGGCCACGTGTGCTGGGTCACTCACATTTCGGTGATGACGCCTCACTGGTGTGAGGACACTCCAGCCTGGTTCCCATTCCCTTGGTGATGTGGGCCCTGTGGTGAGAGTCTGATCCTCTTTGGGTTCCTCACACTTTTGTGAGGTGGGCCCTCTGCTCTGAGGTCACTCCTGCCTGGCTGGCACATCCCGCATTGGCGATGGCGGCCCTCTGGTAGCAGTTGGAGCCTGCTGGGAGCCTCCTCTCCTCGGTGATGAGAGCCCTCTGGCGTCAGGCCCTAACTGCTGGGCTCCCCACATTTTCTGATGTGTGCCCACTGGTGCGATGACACTCCTGCTTGGTTCCCTTCCCCATGGGGATGTGGGCCTTGTGCTCTGAGGTCACAACGGCTGGTTTGCTCACAGTTTCATGATGAGGGCCCTCTGTTGTGAGTTCATCACTGCCTGGATCCCATAGCCTCGGTGCTCTGGGCCGCCTGCTGGGATGTTCCAACTGCTGGGTTCCTCACCTTTTTTATACAATGGGCCATGTGTTGTGAGGTTAATCCTGCCTGCCTCGCTCCGAAACTCATGGTGATGTGGGTCCTCTGGTTTGAGGCCACATTTTTTGTGTACCTCAACTTTTGATGATGTGGCCCCACGGGTGTGATGATACTCCTGCGTGGTTCACAGCCCCTTGCTGATGTGG
This sequence comes from Delphinapterus leucas, assembly GCF_059928025.1. Taxonomy (NCBI): domain Eukaryota; kingdom Metazoa; phylum Chordata; class Mammalia; order Artiodactyla; family Monodontidae; genus Delphinapterus; species Delphinapterus leucas. The sequence continues at coordinate 4,341,715 of NW_028322246.1, read as the reverse complement.
GCACTCTGGTGAGAGTCTGATCCTGGCTGGGTTCCTTACCCTTCTGTGAGGTGGGCCCTCTGATGTGAGGTCACTCCTGCCTGGCTGGCTCACATCGCCTTGGCGATGTGGGCCCACTGTTGGCCACGAAAGCATGCTGGGAGCCTCCTACCCTCTTTAATGAGGGCCCTGAAAAAACGCATATGCACTTTTTGACCAAGTGCATCATTGTCGAGGATCGGCCTCTTCTCCTATGCTTTCAGAGCACTGCCCGTCTACCTCCTGAAATCATATTCCTGGAATTCTGCCCCGTTTCAAGCCCTCTTCGCAGCCTTACTTCAATATATTTTTGTATGATACCTGTCATTTATAACTCTGCAGGTTTGTTAATTACAGTGTCCCTGAGCTCCTTTCTTCAACTCGCTTGCTTGTGAGCTGGCCGCAAACCCACAGGATTGCTTCAGGCCCTAAAATGGTTTCGGCACGGCACGCTGAGACTTTGGTAAATTCCTCTTTCTGGTGGGAAATGAACATTTAAGTTGCCCGTGCAGACCCTAAAGCTAGTCTCTCATTGGTTCTCCCTATTCCTGTTCATCTTGCGCAGAAATTGCAAACTGTGCCAAACAGGAGGTTAAACGCACTGACTCTCCAAGTGGGTAGAGAGTTAGTAAAGCGTCTGGAATGGTGAACCCAAGTACCAGGGAACGAAACCTGAGAGGCATTTAAAATCGTTTCCCAGTCACACGGCGGACCATACTCTGGGATTCCCAAGCATGTTTAAGCTGAAGGAAGAATTCCTTAAACCTGGAGAGTTGGGACCCATGGAATGGGTACCATGCAGTATGACTTCAAAGGGTCTGCATTTGCTCACTGAACCTCACCAATACTATCAGTCAGAAGTGTCCAGCCTTATGTCTCACCCAGCTCTGGGTGTAGATGTGGTAAATCCAGGTTGCATCACAAGCCCTGAATGAATTATTTAAGAATTGCTCTCTATTTCACTGTCATTGTGTTTTGTTTTTGTAATTTAGTTTGATAACGGGATTTATCGGATTTTCACTGCTGCTTTTATGCCGCTGTACACAGCTTGATTCTCTTACAGAGACATATAAATCCATGGGTTTGAAGATTCTTACTAGTCAGGTGTATTCCTAGGCGTTGAATATGCGGTGTTGAGTCCATGTCGTTGAGCAAGGAGTAGGTCTTGACTATTACATATTTGGCTTATGGAACGGTATCTGTGCTAATTTCAATCTCTGGTTTTATGCAGCACCCCTACTCACCTTTGCCCTTAAGCAAGCATTGGTTGCTTTTCTAAATTTGAGTCCCTGTTCTGTTTTGTAATTCAGTTCATGTGTAGCCAAGTTTACATTCCGTGTATTAGTGATATCTTATGATGTTTCTTGTTTTGTGTGACTTATTTCACTTAGAATCATCGTACCTGAATCCACTCATTATGCCGCGATGGGCCTGATGACCTAGATTTCATTGCTGAGTGTTATTCCAAAGTACGTTCGTACCACAACTTCTTTATCCATTTTTCGCTTTCTGGGATATTTAACTTGTACCGTAGATGAGGTTCTTGTAAACAGAGCCTTCTGAAATTTTAGAGTGGCTGTGTCTTTTGGATTTTAATTTCCCTAAGCTATAGGAGCTTAAGTGGAAGTGCCGTACGCTCCGTTGCTTTGTTTTTTAGGTGTTTCAGGAAACACCATACACTTCTCCAGAGTGGCTGTTGGCAATTTATATCCCGTCCATCAGCATAACAAGGCTCCCTGTTCTCCATGGCCTGTCCTGCCTTTCTGGATTTTACACTTTTTTCAGAAGGCCCTTTTGACCGGGGGGCAGTGAGACTTCATTGTAGTGCAGATTTCCTTTACACGCTTGCTTGGTTGGCCAAAAAGTGCGTATGCGTTATTTCCTGAATATATTCAGGTAAAAACGCATACGCCCTTTTTGGCCAAGTGCATCATTGTCGACGTTATGACTCTTTCCTATGCTTTAAATGCAATTCCAGTCTACCCCCTGAAATCGTTTTCCAGCAATTCTGCCCCGCTGTCAAGTCCTCTTCGCAGCCTTCTTCAATGTATTTCTGGACGATAGTTGTCATTTATAACTCTGCAGGTTTGTGAATGACAGTGCCCCTGAGCTCCTTTCTTCAACTCGTTTCCTTGTGAGCTGGCCGCAAAACCGCAGGATTGCTTCAGGCCCTAATCTGGTTCCGGCCCTGCATGCTGAGCCTTTGGTTAATTCCACTTCCTGGAGGGAAATGAGCATAAATTTGCCCGTGCAGACACCTACAGCTAGTCTCTCATTGTTTCTCCCTATTCCTGTTCATCTTGCGCAGAAATTGCACACTGTGTCAAACAGGAGGTTAAAGGCACTGACTCTCCAAGCGGGGAGAGTGTTATTATACCGTCCGGAATGGTCAACCCGAGTATCAGGGGACGAAAACTTAGATGCATTTAAAAACGTTGCGCAGTCACAGGGACCATACTCTGGGTTTCCCATGCATGTTTTAGCTAAAGGAAGAATCCCTTAAACCTGGAGAGTTGGGACCCATGGAATGGGTATTATGCAGTATGACTTCAAAGGGTCTGCATTTGCTCACCGAACCTCACCAATGCTATCAGCTCAAAGTGTCCAGCCTTATGTCTCACCCAGCTCTGGGTGTAGATATGGTAAATCCAGGTTGCATCACAAGTCCTGAATGAATTATTTAAGAATTGCTTTCTATTTCACTGTCATTGTGTTTTGTTTTTATAATTCATTTTGATAATGGGATTTATCGGATTTTCACTGCTGCGTTTATACCGCTGTACACACGCTTGATTCTCTTATGGAGACATATAAATCCATGGGTTTGAAGATTCTTACTAGTCAGGTATATTCCTAGGCGTTGAATTTGGGGTGTTGAGTCTATTTTATTGAGCAAGGAGTAGGTCTTGACTATTGCATATTTGACTTATGGAACCGTATATGTGCTAATTTCAATCTCTGGTTTTATGTAGCACCCCAACTCACCTTTCGCCTTAAGCAAGCATTGGTTGGTTTTCTAAATTTGAGACCCTGTTCTCTTTTGTAATTCAGTTCATGTGTAGCCAAGTTTACATTCCGTGTATTAGTGATATCTTATGATGTTTCTTTCTCTGTGTGACTAATTTCACTTAGAGTCTTCATACCTGAATCCACTCGTTATGCCGCGACGGGCCTGAAGACATAGATTTCATTGCTGAGTGATATTCCATTGTACGTTCGTAGCACAACTTCTTTATCCATTTTCCGCTTTCTGGGATATTTAACTTGTACCATAGATGAGTATATTGTAAACAGAGCCATTCGAAAATTTGGGGTGGCTGCGTCTTTTTGATTTTAATTTCCCTAAACTATAGGACCATAAGTGGAAGTGCCGTAGGCTCCGTTGCTTTGTTTTTTAGGTGTTTGAGGAAACACCATACACTTCTCCAGAGTGGCTGTTGGCAATTTACATCCCGCCCATCAGCATAACAAGGCTTCCTGTTCTCCATGGCCTGTGCTGCCTTTGTGGATTTTACACTTTTTTCAGATGGCCCTTTTGACCGGGGGGCAGTGAGACTTCATTGTAGTGCAGATTACTTTAACATGCTTGCTTGGTTGGCCAAAAAGGGCGTATGCGTTTTTTCCTGAATATGTTCAGGAAAAAACGCATACGCCCTTTTTGGCCAAGTGCATCATTGTCGACGTTCTGCCTCTTTTCGTATGCTTTAAATGCAATTCCAGTCTACCCCCTGAAATCGTTTTCCTGCAATTCTGCCCCGCTTTCAAATCCTCTTTGCAGCCTACCTTCAATATATTTTTGGACGATAGCTGTCAATTATAACTCTGCCCGTTTGTGAATTACAGTGTCCCTGAGCTCCTTTCTTCAACTCGCTTTCTTGTGAGCTATCCACAAACCCGCAGGATTGCTTCAGGCCCTAATCTGGTTCCGGCACGGCCTGCTGAGCCTTTGGTTAATTCCTCTTCCTGGTGGGAAATGAGCGTAAAATTTGCCCGTGCAGACACCTACAGCTAGTCACTCATTTGTTCTCCCTATTCCTGTTCATCTTGTGCGGAAATTGCAAACTGTGCCAAACAGGAGGTTAAAGGCACTGACTCTCCAAGTGGGGAGAGTGTTAGTAAATGGTCTGGAATTGTGAACACGAGTAAAAAGGATGAAAACTGAGATGCATTTGAAAAGACTTCCCGGTCACATGGTGCACCATACTCTGGGGTTCCCAAGCATGTTTAAGTTGAAGGAAGAATCCCTTAAACCTGGAGAGTTGGGACCCATGGAATGGGTACCATGCAGTATGACTTCAAAGGGTCTGCATTTGCTTACGGAACCTCACCAATGCTATCAGCCCGAAGTGTCCAGCCTTATGTCTCACCCATCTCTGGGTGTAGATGTGGTAAATCCAGGTTGCATCACAAGCCCTGAATGAATTATTTAAGAATTGCTCTCTATTTCACTGTCATTGTGTTTTGTCTTTGAAATTTATTTTGATAATGGGATTTAGCTGATTTTCACTGCTGCGTTTATGTCACTGTACACACGCTTGATTCTCTTACTGAGACATATAAATCCATAGGTATTAAGACTCTTACTCATCCCGTATATTCCTAGGTGCTGAATATGGGGTGTTGAGTCCATTTCGTTGGCCAGGGAGTAGGTTTTTTCTATTACATATTTGGCTTATGGAACGGTATCTGTGCTAATTTCAATCTCTGGTTTTATGCAGCACCCCAACTCTCCTTTATCCTTAAGCAAGCATAAGTTGCTTTTCTAAATCTGAGACCCCGTTCTGTTTTGTAATTCAGTTCATTTGTAGCCTCGTTATATTCCATGTATTAGTAGTATCGTATGTCTTTTTCTTTTTGAATTATGTGACTTCGAATGATCATACGTAACTCCTCTGGGGTTGTTACAGCTGGCCATATTTCATTGATTTTCAGGCTGAGTAATATTCCACTCTACATAAGTGCCACATCTCTATCCATTTTTTCCCTCCACAGACATATAAATTATATCCTAGTCGAGGATCTTTTAAACAGAGAGGCGGTAAACATTGGGGTGCCTGTGTCCTCTCCATTTTTGTTTTTCCCAAGATATACGTCCATGAGTGCAAGTGCCCTGTGCTCTGTAGCTCATTTTTTAGATGCTTTAGTAAACACAATACACTTATCCAGAGTGACCGTTGGCAATATACATTTCCACTATAAGCCTCACAGGGCTCCCTTTTCTCCTTGCCCTGTCCTGCATTTCTGGTGTTTACACTTTACGAGGAAGGCTCTTCTGACTGATGCGAAGTGATATGTTTTGTAGTATTGATTTCCAGTGCCCACCTGTTTGGTTGGCTAAAAAAGTGTATGCCCTTTTCTTGAATATATACAGAAAAAGACGCATACACCCTTTTTGGCCAACTGCAATGTTGGCAATGTTCAGCCCCTTTTCTTGTGCTTAATGGCGAGTCCTTTCTACCTCTTCCAATCCCTTTCCTGCCATTCTCCGTTGCTTACAAGTCCTTTTCTCTGACTTTCCTCAAGACATTTTTCAGTGAGAGATATTTTCAACTCTGCAGTTTCGTGAATTTTAGTGTCCCTGAGTTCCATTTTTCAACTTCTGTTTATGGGAACTGGCCACAAAGCAGCGGGATTTCCTCAAGCCCTATTCTGTTTCCATGGGCAACCCTAGCCTTTGGTCAATTCGTCTTCCTGATTGGAAATTAGAGTGACATGTGCCTGTCCGAACACCTAGGACTTGTCACTCATTGTTCCTCCTCCTTCTGCTTCATCCTCTGGACAAATTCCAAACAGGATGTTGACAGTGCTGACATCTCCAAGTGGGGAGACTGTTCGTAAAGACGCTGGAGGGGTGAACCCGAGCACCAGGAGATGAGGAGATGAGATGCCTTTTCCAAACTCTTCCCGATCAGACGGTATACCATCCTCTGGGTGTGACAGGCATGTTTTAGGTGTAGGAAGTGTCCCATTCATGTGAGGAGAACACCAGGGCTTTTTCAAAATCAGTGTCTCTCCACAACCCAAACTGGGGAATTTTTTAAGCTACGGCTACACATAGGTTCATTAAGGGCCTTGGGAAGTAGGCAGAGTCCAAACTTTAGATGATTGAAGTCTTCGGGGTCAGAAGCACTCACCACTGGCTTCCCTTAGGTTCCATTTTAACTGTCATTAATAGATGATGTCAATAAAAACATCTATTCTTTTTCAGATTATTTCCCCTTATAGGTTATTGCAAAATATTGAGTGTAGTTCCCTGTGCTATACAGTAGTTCCTTGTTGATGATCGATTTTATACATAGCAGTGTGTATGTGTTAATCCCAAACTGTTAATTTATCCCTCCTCCCACCTTTCCCATTTGGTCTTAATAAATTATAAGATTTTATACTTCTCAGAAATGGGGGAGCTGAAAGAGAGGTATCATTTTCAATGGAAAAGCATTTAAAACAAGATTGAAGCTTTAACCAAGATTATTAGATGTACATCCTTGGAAAGAAATCACTTCGTTTCTCTAGTATTGACCTGACAAATAAGACCTTTTCACTGAACTTGCTTATAATAAAGTGATGGAAATATCAAATGGAAGTTTTAGAAACATCTTATTTTACCCGAGCCTTATACACTGTTCTATGTTAATTACAGTTTGGCTCACACATCTGTTCATTGAAGTTACAATGTTCTCAATTTCTGTTACTGATCCTCCAGAGTGGACCCCAACAAGTGTCCCCCTGCCCAGTGTCATTGGAGCCAACAGATTGAGACTGAGTTTGGTTCAGAAGCAAAGGAAACTTTATATTTTGATCAGAGAATGGAGAGGTGAGAGCATGTGCTACCCCGTGGGCTGTGGGCTGGGCTGCTGTGTAGAGATCCTGTCAGAGTCAGTGGGAGGGAGGGGGCGGAGCTCTCGAGGGCCCAGTTGGCTGCAGCTCAGGCTCTATATCGCGGAGTCTGCACCGTGCCCCAGGAGCTGAGGTGTCGACCCAGCCATTCTGCACTAGGAAATCTGGTCTGAAGTGCCGGCTGTTGAACCTCTGCATGTGGGACCCTAGGAGCACGTGAAATTAGACAAAGCACAAAGGATAAAAAAGGTTAGACTTTATTTTATTGCCCAGATTCTATTTTTATCTCCCAGGGATTTTTAAGGGGCTTTGCCTGGGACAAACCCCTCTTCTGCATTTTGTCCCCTTCCTCATTCTTAGAGTGCTGAGGGTGCAGACCCTTCATCTGTAACTGCTGAGTGCTGAGTTAGGAGCCCTCATACCCGTGGGCGAGGGTCAGAACTTCTCCCCAGCAGCCTCCAGGTGACGTTGATTGTCCCCAGGCCTCCTGCCTCCCTGCTCGTCCGCCTGAGCACAAGTATTGGTAGTGTTATAGATTCTAATGACCTTTAAGGGTCCAGGAAGGAGATGTGCAGTGACGCTGTGAGGTCCAGTTTCACCCCGCCCCACATTTGTTCGGCCACCTTAGGCTGACCGTTTCTGCCAGCCTAGATGCTCTGACCAGTAGTCTGCGCTTTCTTCAATTAGGCCCCTGAATTAACGTAAAAACAGCACCAGGTGTCAGGACCCTGCCTGCTCAACTCCCAGACAGTCCAGGGTCAGTGGTGATGAAGGACCATGATGGCCACTGAGTCAACAGCCTTTTGAAGTAAACAGGAGTCCAGCCGGTCTTATTGGCCACCATCATCACAGTGTCTGTAGGCTCTTCTATGGTGACAGCGTGATATACGGTTCCCCCGCCAAGATTATTACCTCCCCTCTGGGTGCAGTAAGTCCTGCAAGCAGTAGTCTACTCTTTTGGGACACACTCTTGTTGTTTTATGAGAGAAACTCCAGGTCAAGTGATGGTCACACGAGTCGTCATGGTGCCCCTTTGCCCCGGTTATCTCTCTGGAGGTTGGAGTTGGAGGGCCTCCTCACTCAAGGTCAGTGTGCCCACGGAGCAAACCCTGCAACTTCAGGGCATGGTTGGGGGTTAGGATCACCACGTGGGGTCCTTTTCCCTTAGGAGGGAGGTGGCCTTTTGGGCTGCTGATTTCCAGGTTTTCAGATACTGCCAGTATCTTGGCCAGATGTGGCGGTGGGCCAAGCCCCTTGGTGACCGTAGTTTATCCTACCTGGATGGCATTCTTGCATTGTTCCATTTCAAGTGGTCCCAGGTTTTGCACTAATACTCCAATGGCGATTCACCGTTCACCAGGAATGTAAAGGTCAAAGGGTTTAGCTAAATTAGGGAGTTCCAGGGCAAGGGTCTGAATTGACTGCTCTTTCCATTCTTGAAAGGCCACTTCTGGATTCTATTCAAAAGGATCATCATCTTTTCCTTTCAGTGTTTCATATAGAGGCCCAGCTAGTAGACTGTAGTTAGGGATCCAGAAGCAGCAAACCCTGGCCTCCCCAGGAACCCCTAAGCTGTCTTCTAGTTTTAGAAATGGGTAAGGCTGTAAATTGTTTCTTCCCTTTCCTGGGATGGGCTTCTCCGACCTTCTGTGAGAATGAAGCCCAGGCAGGTCACCATAGTCTGTGATATTTGAGCTTTTTCTTGGACAACTTGTATCCTTTCTTGGCTTGGTAGTTCAGAGGTCTCCTTAGTAGGGCTGGCGATCAGAATGTCGTCTGCATATTGAAGGAGTGTTTCCTTTTCCAGAGGTAGAACTTTTAGATCTTTAGCTGAGCTTTCCCCAAAGATGGTGTGGGAATTTTTGAACCCTTGGGGCAACACGGCCCGGAAGTATTGTTTTAGTTGTATGTTGAGTCCTGCCACTCACAAGCCAAAATTTCTTGTGACTCTGGGACTACTAGAATACAAAAGAAGGCATCATTGAAGACTAATACAGAATACCATGTCCTGGTGGTTGGTAGAATGACCAGCAGGATGTAGGATTTAGGAACTACTGGAGGTCTATCCTCGGTGGCTTCACTGACTGTCCTGACATCCTTTACCAGGACTCCAGCAGCCCATGGGGCTCTCGAGGCCAGGCCAATCCCAGGATATGGAGCTCACCTGGGCAGGTACCTCACCCCCACCCCAGCCCACGGGGCTCTCGTGTTCAGGCCCCTCCCAGGATATGGGGTTCCCTGGGCAGGTTCCCCTGCAGCCCATGGGGCTCTCGTGGTCAGACCCCTCCCCGGATACAGAGCTACCCTTGCAGGTACTGTGGCAGGGCTGGGCACACAGGAACCATGCACATCGCCCTCATTGCAGAGCACTCCCAGCTCACCTGTCACTCAGATCTGACACAGAGCACCTCAGAGCAGGACTTGAACTAAGAAACGGCAGCTCCGACAGGTCTGTGACCCTGGGCATCACTCTGTGTGGCCTCCCTCCACCTGGTCTTCCAGAGACTTCCACTGCACCCGGGGCACCAGGCCTCTGTCTCCACCCACCACCCACCCCTCCTCTCCCTGACTCCTGGGTTCCTCTCATTAGGAGAGGGTTTTCTTGAAGTTGTCTCCCACTCATGGGCCAGATAATATAATTAGAAAACAAGCCAGAGCTGCAGACCCTTTTCTATCCTGACTCTCAGGAGCCCACACCTGTTCCTTGGACCTGGCCGATTCAGCAAGTTCCAGTTTCTGCAACTGTGAGCCCCTGAGGGGTGATTATTGGCTGGCCTGGGAAGCCTGACCGTGCCGGCCAGCCCTCCCCAGGTGTGCCTGGGTTGAGATCAATATAAACACAGCTCCAGGCAGCAAGAGCCCCTGCAGCTGTGCCTGACGCCATTTTCTCTGCCCTGTCAGCAGTCTCGGGGCTGGACTGGTGGGAGGGAGTGAGAGGCCATGGCTTTGTTGGTGGCCCAGTGTGAGTGGGGCTCTGCTGGACTTTCTGCAGCAGTTGCCAAGATGCCACCTGCTAAAGAAGAGGATGTGTCACCCATACCTGCCGCTGGAATTTCTCCCTGGGCAGAGGTGAGTGAGGAAGAAAGCAGTGGGGGCCGGGACAGCAGGGGTATCTCAGGCAGGGAAATGGAAAGCTTCCAGAAGAGCACCCAGGGCCAGGACCATCCTGGCTGGCCTGCAGGCACCAAGTCGGCTGGCATGCTGGTGCTCATGTGGCTCCATGGCCCTTCCTCTAGGCTTTCAAGTCCTTGTACATATTCAGGTGTTTTACCTGGGAAGGGTGGGAACATTTCAGCAGCAGCTGGCCTGGGGCTCAGCCCACGTTTACTCACAGATGCCTCGGCACGGTCCCCCAGCTTTGCAATGAGGACGCTTGTTGTGTGGGGCCTGCTGGCTGAATGGGAGATGATTCCCCACCACTGACCAACTTCAGAATTGTTTACAACTGGAGCAAGTGCCCTGATACGGTTTTCCTCTTTGTAAATGGTGGGTTCTGTTTTGTTTTCTTTCTTTCGTTTTTGGTTCAAGGTAGATTTTATTCCTCTTTTTTGTATTTACAGATATAAGCATGGAAATAATTTATTCATATAAATACATGTATGTGAAGGGAAGAATATTTTGTCTGTTTTACTTTTTGTAATTTGGAATTTTATTTTATTTTTTTATACAGCAGGTTCTTTTTGGTTATCGATTTTATACATATAAATGTATACATGCCAATCCCAATCTCTCAACTCCTCCCACCACCACCCCCCAACAGCTTTCCCCCCCTTGGTGTCCATACGTTTGTTGTCTACATCTGTTGCTCTATTTCTGCCTTGCAAAACGGTTCATCTGTACAATTTTTCTAGGTTCCACATATATGCATTAATATACAAGATTTGTTTTTCTATTTCTGACTTACTTCACTCTGTATGACAGTCTCTAGATCCATCAACGTCTCTACAAATGACCCAATTTCATTCCTTTTTATGGCTTAGTGATATTCCATTTTATATATGTACCACATCTTTATGCATTCGTCTGTCTGTGGGCATTTAGGTTGCTTCCATTACCTGGATATTGTAAATAGTGATGCAATGAACATTGCGGTGAATGTCTCTTTTTGATTTATGGTTTTGTCTGGGTATATGCCCAGTAGTGGCATTGCTGTATCATATGGTAATTCTATTCTTAGTTTTATAAGAAACTCCATAATGTTCTCCACAGTGACTGTATCAATTTACATTCCCAACAATAGTGGAAGAGGGTTCCTTATCTCCACACCCTTTCCAGCATCTGTTGTTTGTAGATTTTCTGATGATGCCCATTCTAACAGGTGTGAGGTGATACACCATGGATGAGTCTATTTCGTTGAGCAAAGAGTAGGTCTTGTCTATTACATATTTGGCTTATGGAACGGTATGTGTGCTAATTACAATCTCTGGTTTTATACAGCACCCCAACTCAACTTTCCCCTTAAGCAAGCATAAGTTTTTATCTAAATGTGAGACTCTGTTCGGTTTTGTAATTCAGTTTATGTGTAGCCAAGTTTACACTCTCTCTATTAGTGATATCTTATGATAATTATCTTACTCTGTGACATATTTCTCTATTTCTCTTAGAATCATCATACTTAAATCCACTCAATTTGCTGCTACAGGCCTGATGACATTGATTTCATTGCTGAGTGATATTCCGTTGTACGTAAGTAGCACAACTCCTTTATCCATTTTTTTCTTTCTGGGATATTTAATTTGTACTGGATTCGAGGTTCTTGTAAACACAGCAGCCCTAAATTTTGTGTTGGCTGTGTCTTGTTGATTTTAATTTTCCTAAGCTATAGGGCCAAAAGTGGAAGTGCCCTAGGGTCTGTAGCTTTGTTTTTCAGATGTTTCAGGATACACCATAAACATCTCCACAGTGTCGGCAACTTACATCCCGCCCATCAGCATAACAAGGCTCCCTGTTCTCCATGGCCTGTCCTGTGTATCTGGTTTTTACACTTTTTTCAGATGGCCCTTTTGACGAATGGGAAATGAGACTTCATTGTAGTGCGGATTTCCATTGCTCGAGTGCTTGGTTGGCCAAAAAGGGCATATGCGTTTTTCCTGAATATATTCAGGAAAAAATGTATACGCACTTTTGTCCAAGTGCATCACTGTCAAAGATCTGCCGCTTTTCACATGCTTTAAATGCAATTCCAATCTACCTCCTGAAATATGATTCCTGCAATTCTGCCTCGTTTTCAAGTCCTCTTTGCAGACTTACTTCAATATATTTTTGCCAATAGCTGTCATTTATAACTCTGCAGGTTTGTGAATTACAGTGCCCGTGATTTCCTTTAAAACTCGTTTCCTTGAAAGCTGGCCACAGAACCGCAGGTTTGCTTCAGGCCGTAATCAGGGTCCAGCACGTCACTCTGAGCCTTTGGTTAATTCCTCTTCCTGGTGGGAAATTAGAGTTAAATGTGCCCCTCCAGACACCTGCCTCACTCCCAGCCCCTTGGTGATGTGTGTCCTCTGGTTTGAGGCCACATGTGCTGGGTTCCTCACCTTTGGCTGATGTGGCCCCACTGGTGTGAGGACACTCCTGCCTGGTTCCCATCCTCTTGGTGATGTGGGCCCTCCGGTGAGAGTCAGATCCTGGTTGGGTTACTCACACTTCTGTGAGGTGGGACCTCTTCTCTGAGGTCACTCCTGCCTGGCTGGCACACCCCGCCTTGGCGACGTCGGCCCTCTGGTGGGAGTTGGTGCCTGCTGGGAGTCTCCTCCCCTCGGTAATGAGGGCCCTCTGGCGTCAGGCCGTAACTCCTGGGCTCCAAAAATTTTCTGATGTGCGCCCTGTGGCGCGAGTACACTCCTGCCAGTTTCCCAACCCCATGGGAATGTGGGCCTTCTGCTCTGAGGTCCCAACGTTGGGTTGCTCAGTTTCATGATGAGGGCCCTCAGGTGTGAGTTCACTCCGGCCTGGATCCCATAGCCTCGCTGCTCCTGGCCACCTGCTGGGAGGTTCCAACTGCGGGATTCCTCACCTTTTTTCTTCTATGGGCCCTCTGTTTTGAGACTCCTCCTGCCTGCCTCACTCCCAGCCCCTTGGTGATGTGTGTCCTCTTGTTTGAGGCCACGTGTGCTGGGTCCCTCACCTTTCGATGATGTGGCCCCACTGGTGTGAGGACACTCCTGCCTGGTTCCTATCCCTTTGATGATGTGGGCCCTCTGGTGAGAGTCTGATCCTGGCTGGGTTCCTCACCCTTCTGTGAGGTGGGCCCTCTGCTGTGAGGTCACTCCTGCCTGGCTGGCACACCCCGCCAGGGCAACATCGGCCCTCTTGTGGCAGTTGGAGCCTGCTGGGAGCCTCCTCCCCTCGGTGATGACGGCCCTCTTGCATCAGGCCCTAACTGCTGGGTACCCACATTTTCTGATACGTGCTAAGTGGTGTGAGGACACTCCTGCGAGGTTCCCATCCCCATGGGGATGTGGGCCTTCTGCTCTGAGGTCCCAATGGATGGGTTGCTCACAGTTTCATGATGTGGGCCCTCTGCTGTGAGTTCACTGCAGCCTGGATCGCATAGACTCGGTGCTCTGGGCCGCCTGCTGGGAGGTTCCCACTGCAGGATTCCTCAGCTTTTTTATTCTATGGGCCCTGTGTTTTGAGGCTCCTCCTGCCTGCCTCACTCCGAGCCCCTTGGAGATGTGGGTCTTCTGGTTTAGGCCACATGTGCTGGGTTCCTCACCTTTCTATGATGTGGCCACACTGGTGTGAAGACAGTCCTGCCTGTTTCTGATCCCCTTGGTGATGTGGGCCCTCTGGTGAGAGTCTTATCCTGGCTGGGTTCCTCACCCTTCTGTGAGGTAGGCCCTCTGCTGTGAGGTCACTCCTGCCTGGCTGTCACACGTCCCCTTGGCGACATGGGCCCTCAGTTGGGAGTTGGTGCCTGCTTGGAGTCTCCTCCCCTTGGTAATGAGGGCCCTCTGGCATCAGGCCCTAACTTCTGAGCTCCCAAAATTCTCTGATGTGTGCCCTGTGGTGCGAGTACACTTATGCCATGTTCCCAACCACATGGGAATGTGGGCCTTCTGCTCTGAGGTCCCAACGGCTGGGTTGCTCAGAGTTTCATGATGAGGGCCCTCTGTTTTGAGTTCAGTCAGGTCTGGATCCCATAGCCTCGCTGCTCCTGGACGCCTGCTGGGAGGTTCCAGCTGCTGGATTCCTCACCATTTTTATTCCATGGGCCCTATGTTTTGAGGCTCCTCCTGCCTGCCTCACTCCCAGCCCCTTGGTGATGTGTGTCCTCTGGTTTGAGGCCACGTGTGCTGGGTCACTCACATTTCGGTGATGACGCCTCACTGGTGTGAGGACACTCCAGCCTGGTTCCCATTCCCTTGGTGATGTGGGCCCTGTGGTGAGAGTCTGATCCTCTTTGGGTTCCTCACACTTTTGTGAGGTGGGCCCTCTGCTCTGAGGTCACTCCTGCCTGGCTGGCACATCCCGCATTGGCGATGGCGGCCCTCTGGTAGCAGTTGGAGCCTGCTGGGAGCCTCCTCTCCTCGGTGATGAGAGCCCTCTGGCGTCAGGCCCTAACTGCTGGGCTCCCCACATTTTCTGATGTGTGCCCACTGGTGCGATGACACTCCTGCTTGGTTCCCTTCCCCATGGGGATGTGGGCCTTGTGCTCTGAGGTCACAACGGCTGGTTTGCTCACAGTTTCATGATGAGGGCCCTCTGTTGTGAGTTCATCACTGCCTGGATCCCATAGCCTCGGTGCTCTGGGCCGCCTGCTGGGATGTTCCAACTGCTGGGTTCCTCACCTTTTTTATACAATGGGCCATGTGTTGTGAGGTTAATCCTGCCTGCCTCGCTCCGAAACTCATGGTGATGTGGGTCCTCTGGTTTGAGGCCACATTTTTTGTGTACCTCAACTTTTGATGATGTGGCCCCACGGGTGTGATGATACTCCTGCGTGGTTCACAGCCCCTTGCTGATGTGGGCACTCTGGTGAGAGTCTGATCCTGGCTGGGTTCCTTACCCTTCTGTGAGGTGGGCCCTCTGATGTGAGGTCACTCCTGCCTGGCTGGCTCACATCGCCTTGGCGATGTGGGCCCACTGTTGGCCACGAAAGCATGCTGGGAGCCTCCTACCCTCTTTAATGAGGGCCCTGAAAAAACGCATATGCACTTTTTGACCAAGTGCATCATTGTCGAGGATCGGCCTCTTCTCCTATGCTTTCAGAGCACTGCCCGTCTACCTCCTGAAATCATATTCCTGGAATTCTGCCCCGTTTCAAGCCCTCTTCGCAGCCTTACTTCAATATATTTTTGTATGATACCTGTCATTTATAACTCTGCAGGTTTGTTAATTACAGTGTCCCTGAGCTCCTTTCTTCAACTCGCTTGCTTGTGAGCTGGCCGCAAACCCACAGGATTGCTTCAGGCCCTAAAATGGTTTCGGCACGGCACACTGAGACTTTGGTAAATTCCTCTTTCTGGTGGGAAATGAACATTTAAGTTGCCCGTGCAGACCCTAAAGCTAGTCTCTCATTGGTTCTCCCTATTCCTGTTCATCTTGCGCAGAAATTGCAAACTGTGCCAAACAGGAGGTTAAACGCACTGACTCTCCAAGTGGGTAGAGAGTTAGTAAAGCGTCTGGAATGGTGAACCCAAGTACCAGGGAACGAAACCTGAGAAGCATTTAAAATCGTTTCCCAGTCACACGGCGGACCATACCCTGGGATTCCCAAGAATGTTTAAGCTGAAGGAAGAATTCCTTAAACCTGGAGAGTTGGGACCCATGGAATGGGTACCATGCAGTATGACTTCAAAGGGTCTGCATTTGCTCACTGAACCTCACCAATACTATCAGTCAGAAGTGTCCAGCCTTATGTCTCACCCAGCTCTGGGTGTAGATGTGGTAAATCCAGGTTGCATCACAAGCCCTGAATGAATTATTTAAGAATTGCTCTCTATTTCACTGTCATTGTGTTTTGTCTTTGTAATTTAGTTTGATAACGGGATTTATCGGATTTTCACTGCTGCTTTTATGCCGCTGTACACACGCTTGATTCTCTTACAGAGACATATAAATCCATGGGTTTGAAGATTCTTACTAGTCAGGTGTATTCCTAGGCGTTGAATATGCGGTGTTGAGTCCATGTCGTTGAGCAAGGAGTAGGTCTTGACTATTACATATTTGGCTTATGGAACGGTATCTGTGCTAATTTCAATCTCTGGTTTTATGCAGCACCCCTACTCACCTTTGCGCTTAAGCAATCATTGGTTGCTTTTCTAAATTTGAGTCCCTGTTCTGTTTTGTAATTCAGTTCATGTGTAGCCAAGTTTACATTCCGTGTATTAGTGATATCTTATGATGTTTCTTGTTTTGTGTGACTTATTTCACTTAGAATCATCGTACCTGAATCCACTCATTATGCCGCGATGGGCCTGATGACCTAGATTTCATTGCTGAGTGTTATTCCAAAGTACGTTCGTACCACAACTTCTTTATCCATTTTTCGCTTTCTGGGATATTTAACTTGTACCGTAGATGAGGTTCTTGTAAACAGAGCCTTCTGAAATTTTAGAGTGGCTGTGTCTTTTGGATTTTAATTTCCCTAAGCTATAGGAGCTTAAGTGGAAGTGCCGTACGCTCCGTTGCTTTGTTTTTTAGGTGTTTCAGGAAACACCATACACTTCTCCAGAGTGGCTGTTGGCAATTTATATCCCGTCCATCAGCATAACAAGGCTCCCTGTTCTCCATGGCCTGTCCTGCCTTTCTGGATTTTACACTTTTTTCAGAAGGCCCTTTTGACCGGGGGGCAGTGAGACTTCATTGTAGTGCAGATTTCCTTTACACGCTTGCTTGGTTGGCCAAAAAGTGCGTATGCGTTATTTCCTGAATATATTCAGGTAAAAACGCATACGCCCTTTTTGGCCAAGTGCATCATTGTCGACGTTATGACTCTTTCCTATGCTTTAAATGCAATTCCAGTCTACCCCCTGAAATCGTTTTCCAGCAATTCTGCCCCGCTGTCAAGTCCTCTTCGCAGCCTTCTTCAATGTATTTCTGGACGATAGTTGTCATTTATAACTCTGCAGGTTTGTGAATGACAGTGCCCCTGAGCTCCTTTCTTCAACTCGTTTCCTTGTGAGCTGGCCGCAAAACCGCAGGATTGCTTCAGGCCCTAATCTGGTTCCGGCCCTGCATGCTGAGCCTTTGGTTAATTCCACTTCCTGGAGGGAAATGAGCATAAATTTGCCCGTGCAGACACCTACAGCTAGTCTCTCATTGTTTCTCCCTATTCCTGTTCATCTTGCGCAGAAATTGCACACTGTGTCAAACAGGAGGTTAAAGGCACTGACTCTCCAAGCGGGGAGAGTGTTATTATACCGTCCGGAATGGTCAACCCGAGTATCAGGGGACGAAAACTTAGATGCATTTAAAAACGTTGCGCAGTCACAGGGACCATACTCTGGGTTTCCCATGCATGTTTTAGCTAAAGGAAGAATCCCTTAAACCTGGAGAGTTGGGACCCATGGAATGGGTATTATGCAGTATGACTTCAAAGGGTCTGCATTTGCTCACCGAACCTCACCAATGCTATCAGCTCAAAGTGTCCAGCCTTATGTCTCACCCAGCTCTGGGTGTAGATATGGTAAATCCAGGTTGCATCACAAGTCCTGAATGAATTATTTAAGAATTGCTTTCTATTTCACTGTCATTGTGTTTTGTTTTTATAATTCATTTTGATAATGGGATTTATCGGATTTTCACTGCTGCGTTTATACCGCTGTACACACGCTTGATTCTCTTATGGAGACATATAAATCCATGGGTTTGAAGATTCTTACTAGTCAGGTATATTCCTAGGCGTTGAATTTGGGGTGTTGAGTCTATTTTATTGAGCAAGGAGTAGGTCTTGACTATTGCATATTTGACTTATGGAACCGTATATGTGCTAATTTCAATCTCTGGTTTTATGTAGCACCCCAACTCACCTTTCGCCTTAAGCAAGCATTGGTTGGTTTTCTAAATTTGAGACCCTGTTCTCTTTTGTAATTCAGTTCATGTGTAGCCAAGTTTACATTCCGTGTATTAGTGATATCTTATGATGTTTCTTTCTCTGTGTGACTAATTTCACTTAGAGTCTTCATACCTGAATCCACTCGTTATGCCGCGACGGGCCTGAAGACATAGATTTCATTGCTGAGTGATATTCCATTGTACGTTCGTAGCACAACTTCTTTATCCATTTTCCGCTTTCTGGGATATTTAACTTGTACCATAGATGAGTATATTGTAAACAGAGCCATTCGAAAATTTGGGGTGGCTGCGTCTTTTTGATTTTAATTTCCCTAAACTATAGGACCATAAGTGGAAGTGCCGTAGGCTCCGTTGCTTTGTTTTTTAGGTGTTTGAGGAAACACCATACACTTCTCCAGAGTGGCTGTTGGCAATTTACATCCCGCCCATCAGCATAACAAGGCTTCCTGTTCTCCATGGCCTGTGCTGCCTTTGTGGATTTTACACTTTTTTCAGATGGCCCTTTTGACCGGGGGGCAGTGAGACTTCATTGTAGTGCAGATTACTTTAACATGCTTGCTTGGTTGGCCAAAAAGGGCGTATGCGTTTTTTCCTGAATATGTTCAGGAAAAAACGCATACGCCCTTTTTGGCCAAGTGCATCATTGTCGACGTTCTGCCTCTTTTCGTATGCTTTAAATGCAATTCCAGTCTACCCCCTGAAATCGTTTTCCTGCAATTCTGCCCCGCTTTCAAATCCTCTTTGCAGCCTACCTTCAATATATTTTTGGACGATAGCTGTCAATTATAACTCTGCCCGTTTGTGAATTACAGTGTCCCTGAGCTCCTTTCTTCAACTCGCTTTCTTGTGAGCTATCCACAAACCCGCAGGATTGCTTCAGGCCCTAATCTGGTTCCGGCACGGCCTGCTGAGCCTTTGGTTAATTCCTCTTCCTGGTGGGAAATGAGCGTAAAATTTGCCCGTGCAGACACCTACAGCTAGTCACTCATTTGTTCTCCCTATTCCTGTTCATCTTGTGCGGAAATTGCAAACTGTGCCAAACAGGAGGTTAAAGGCACTGACTCTCCAAGTGGGGAGAGTGTTAGTAAATGGTCTGGAATTGTGAACACGAGTAAAAAGGATGAAAACTGAGATGCATTTGAAAAGACTTCCCGGTCACATGGTGCACCATACTCTGGGGTTCCCAAGCATGTTTAAGTTGAAGGAAGAATCCCTTAAACCTGGAGAGTTGGGACCCATGGAATGGGTACCATGCAGTATGACTTCAAAGGGTCTGCATTTGCTTACGGAACCTCACCAATGCTATCAGCCCGAAGTGTCCAGCCTTATGTCTCACCCATCTCTGGGTGTAGATGTGGTAAATCCAGGTTGCATCACAAGCCCTGAATGAATTATTTAAGAATTGCTCTCTATTTCACTGTCATTGTGTTTTGTCTTTGAAATTTATTTTGATAATGGGATTTAGCTGATTTTCACTGCTGCGTTTATGTCACTGTACACACGCTTGATTCTCTTACTGAGACATATAAATCCATAGGTATTAAGACTCTTACTCATCCCGTATATTCCTAGGTGCTGAATATGGGGTGTTGAGTCCATTTCGTTGGCCAGGGAGTAGGTTTTTTCTATTACATATTTGGCTTATGGAACGGTATCTGTGCTAATTTCAATCTCTGGTTTTATGCAGCACCCCAACTCTCCTTTATCCTTAAGCAAGCATAAGTTGCTTTTCTAAATCTGAGACCCCGTTCTGTTTTGTAATTCAGTTCATTTGTAGCCTCGTTATATTCCATGTATTAGTAGTATCGTATGTCTTTTTCTTTTTGAATTATGTGACTTCGAATGATCATACGTAACTCCTCTGGGGTTGTTACAGCTGGCCATATTTCATTGATTTTCAGGCTGAGTAATATTCCACTCTACATAAGTGCCACATCTCTATCCATTTTTTCCCTCCACAGACATATAAATTATATCCTAGTCGAGGATCTTTTAAACAGAGAGGCGGTAAACATTGGGGTGCCTGTGTCCTCTCCATTTTTGTTTTTCCCAAGATATACGTCCATGAGTGCAAGTGCCCTGTGCTCTGTAGCTCATTTTTTAGATGCTTTAGTAAACACAATACACTTATCCAGAGTGACCGTTGGCAATATACATTTCCACTATAAGCCTCACAGGGCTCCCTTTTCTCCTTGCCCTGTCCTGCATTTCTGGTGTTTACACTTTACGAGGAAGGCTCTTCTGACTGATGCGAAGTGATATGTTTTGTAGTATTGATTTCCAGTGCCCACCTGTTTGGTTGGCTAAAAAAGTGTATGCCCTTTTCTTGAATATATACAGAAAAAGACGCATACACCCTTTTTGGCCAACTGCAATGTTGGCAATGTTCAGCCCCTTTTCTTGTGCTTAATGGCGAGTCCTTTCTACCTCTTCCAATCCCTTTCCTGCCATTCTCCGTTGCTTACAAGTCCTTTTCTCTGACTTTCCTCAAGACATTTTTCAGTGAGAGATATTTTCAACTCTGCAGTTTCGTGAATTTTAGTGTCCCTGAGTTCCATTTTTCAACTTGTGTTTATGGGAACTGGCCACAAAGCAGCGGGATTTCCTCAAGCCCTATTCTTTTTCCATGGGCAACCCTAGCCTTTGGTCAATTCGTCTTCCTGATTGGAAATTAGAGTGACATGTGCCTGTCCGAACACCTAGGACTTGTCACTCATTGTTCCTCCTCCTTCTGCTTCATCCTCTGGACAAATTCCAAACAGGATGTTGACAGTGCTGACATCTCCAAGTGGGGAGACTGTTCGTAAAGACGCTGGAGGGGTGAACCCGAGCACCAGGAGATGAGGAGATGAGATGCCTTTTCCAAACTCTTCCCGATCAGACGGTATACCATCCTCTGGGTGTGACAGGCATGTTTTAGGTGTAGGAAGTGTCCCATTCATGTGAGGAGAACACCAGGGCTTTTTCAAAATCAGTGTCTCTCCACAACCCAAACTGGGGAATTTTTTAAGCTACGGCTACACATAGGTTCATTAAGGGCCTTGGGAAGTAGGCAGAGTCCAAACTTTAGATGATTGAAGTCTTCAGGGTCAGAAGCACTCACCACTGGCTTCCCTTAGGTTCCATTTTAACTGTCATTAATAGATGATGTCAATAAAAACATCTATTCTTTTTCAGATTATTTCCCCTTATAGGTTATTGCAAAATATTGAGTGTAGTTCCCTGTGCTATACAGTAGTTCCTTGTTGATGATCGATTTTATACATAGCAGTGTGTATGTGTTAATCCCAAACTGTTAATTTATCCCTCCTCCCACCTTTCCCATTTGGTCTTAATAAATTATAAGATTTTATACTTCTCAGAAATGGGGGAGCTGAAAGAGAGGTATCATTTTCAATGGAAAAGCATTTAAAACAAGATTGAAGCTTTAACCAAGATTATTAGATGTACATCCTTGGAAAGAAATCACTTCGTTTCTCTAGTATTGACCTGACAAATAAGACCTTTTCACTGAACTTGCTTATAATAAAGTGATGGAAATATCAAATGGAAGTTTTAGAAACATCTTATTTTACCCGAGCCTTATACACTGTTCTATGTTAATTACAGTTTGGCTCACACATCTGTTCATTGAAGTTACAATGTTCTCAATTTCTGTTACTGATCCTCCAGAGTGGACCCCAACAAGTGTCCCCCTGCCCAGTGTCATTGGAGCCAACAGATTGAGACTGAGTTTGGTTCAGAAGCAAAGGAAACTTTATATTTTGATCAGAGAATGGAGAGGTGAGAGCATGTGCTACCCCGTGGGCTGTGGGCTGGGCTGCTGTGTAGAGATCCTGTCAGAGTCAGTGGGAGGGAGGGGGCGGAGCTCTCGAGGGCCCAGTTGGCTGCAGCTCAGGCTCTATATCGCGGAGTCTGCACCGTGCCCCAGGAGCTGAGGTGTCGACCCAGCCATTCTGCACTAGGAAATCTGGTCTGAAGTGCCGGCTGTTGAACCTCTGCATGTGGGACCCTAGGAGCACGTGAAATTAGACAAAGCACAAAGGATAAAAAAGGTTAGACTTTATTTTATTGCCCAGATTCTATTTTTATCTCCCAGGGATTTTTAAGGGGCTTTGCCTGGGACAAACCCCTCTTCTGCATTTTGTCCCCTTCCTCATTCTTAGAGTGCTGAGGGTGCAGACCCTTCATCTGTAACTGCTGAGTGCTGAGTTAGGAGCCCTCATACCCGTGGGCGAGGGTCTGAACTTCTCCCCAGCAGCCTCCAGGTGACGTTGATTGTCCCCAGGCCTCCTGCCTCCCTGCTCGTCCGCCTGAGCACAAGTATTGGTAGTGTTATAGATTCTAATGACCTTTAAGGGTCCAGGAAGGAGATGTGCAGTGACGCTGTGAGGTCCAGTTTCACCCCGCCCCACATTTGTTCGGCCACCTTAGGCTGACCGTTTCTGCCAGCCTAGATGCTCTGACCAGTAGTCTGCGCTTTCTTCAATTAGGCCCCTGAATTAACGTAAAAACAGCACCAGGTGTCAGGACCCTGCCTGCTCAACTCCCAGACAGTCCAGGGTCAGTGGTGATGAAGGACCATGATGGCCACTGAGTCAACAGCCTTTTGAAGTAAACAGGAGTCCAGCCGGTCTTATTGGCCACCATCATCACAGTGTCTGTAGGCTCTTCTATGGTGACAGCGTGATATACGGTTCCCCCGCCAAGATTATTACCTCCCCTCTGGGTGCAGTAAGTCCTGCAAGCAGTAGTCTACTCTTTTGGGACACACTCTTGTTGTTTTATGAGAGAAACTCCAGGTCAAGTGATGGTCACACGAGTCGTCATGGTGCCCCTTTGCCCCGGTTATCTCTCTGGAGGTTGGAGTTGGAGGGCCTCCTCACTCAAGGTCAGTGTGCCCACGGAGCAAACCCTGCAACTTCAGGGCATGGTTGGGGGTTAGGATCACCACGTGGGGTCCTTTTCCCTTAGGAGGGAGGTGGCCTTTTGGGCTGCTGATTTCCAGGTTTTCAGATACTGCCAGTATCTTGGCCAGATGTGGCGGTGGGCCAAGCCCCTTGGTGACCGTAGTTTATCCTACCTGGATGGCATTCTTGCATTGTTCCATTTCAAGTGGTCCCAGGTTTTGCACTAATACTCCAATGGCGATTCACCGTTCACCAGGAATGTAAAGGTCAAAGGGTTTAGCTAAATTAGGGAGTTCCAGGGCAAGGGTCTGAATTGACTGCTCTTTCCATTCTTGAAAGGCCACTTCTGGATTCTATTCAAAAGGATCATCATCTTTTCCTTTCAGTGTTTCATATAGAGGCCCAGCTAGTAGACTGTAGTTAGGGATCCAGAAGCAGCAAACCCTGGCCTCCCCAGGAACCCCTAAGCTGTCTTCTAGTTTTAGAAATGGGTAAGGCTGTAAATTGTTTCTTCCCTTTCCTGGGATGGGCTTCTCCGACCTTCTGTGAGAATGAAGCCCAGGCAGGTCACCATAGTCTGTGATATTTGAGCTTTTTCTTGGACAACTTGTATCCTTTCTTGGCTTGGTAGTTCAGAGGTCTCCTTAGTAGGGCTGGCGATCAGAATGTCGTCTGCATATTGAAGGAGTGTTTCCTTTTCCAGAGGTAGAACTTTTAGATCTTTAGCTGAGCTTTCCCCAAAGATGGTGTGGGAATTTTTGAACCCTTGGGGCAACACGGCCCGGAAGTATTGTTTTAGTTGTATGTTGAGTCCTGCCACTCACAAGCCAAAATTTCTTGTGACTCTGGGACTACTAGAATACAAAAGAAGGCATCATTGAAGACTAATACAGAATACCATGTCCTGGTGGTTGGTAGAATGACCAGCAGGATGTAGGATTTAGGAACTACTGGAGGTCTATCCTCGGTGGCTTCACTGACTGTCCTGACATCCTTTACCAGGACTCCAGCAGCCCATGGGGCTCTCGAGGCCAGGCCAATCCCAGGATATGGAGCTCACCTGGGCAGGTACCTCACCCCCACCCCAGCCCACGGGGCTCTCGTGTTCAGGCCCCTCCCAGGATATGGGGTTCCCTGGGCAGGTTCCCCTGCAGCCCATGGGGCTCTCGTGGTCAGACCCCTCCCCGGATACAGAGCTACCCTTGCAGGTACTGTGGCAGGGCTGGGCACACAGGAACCATGCACATCGCCCTCATTGCAGAGCACTCCCAGCTCACCTGTCACTCAGATCTGACACAGAGCACCTCAGAGCAGGACTTGAACTAAGAAACGGCAGCTCCGACAGGTCTGTGACCCTGGGCATCACTCTGTGTGGCCTCCCTCCACCTGGTCTTCCAGAGACTTCCACTGCACCCGGGGCACCAGGCCTCTGTCTCCACCCACCACCCACCCCTCCTCTCCCTGACTCCTGGGTTCCTCTCATTAGGAGAGGGTTTTCTTGAAGTTGTCTCCCACTCATGGGCCAGATAATATAATTAGAAAACAAGCCAGAGCTGCAGACCCTTTTCTATCCTGACTCTCAGGAGCCCACACCTGTTCCTTGGACCTGGCCGATTCAGCAAGTTCCAGTTTCTGCAACTGTGAGCCCCTGAGGGGTGATTATTGGCTGGCCTGGGAAGCCTGACCGTGCCGGCCAGCCCTCCCCAGGTGTGCCTGGGTTGAGATCAATATAAACACAGCTCCAGGCAGCAAGAGCCCCTGCAGCTGTGCCTGACGCCATTTTCTCTGCCCTGTCAGCAGTCTCGGGGCTGGACTGGTGGGAGGGAGTGAGAGGCCATGGCTTTGTTGGTGGCCCAGTGTGAGTGGGGCTCTGCTGGACTTTCTGCAGCAGTTGCCAAGATGCCACCTGCTAAAGAAGAGGATGTGTCACCCATACCTGCCGCTGGAATTTCTCCCTGGGCAGAGGTGAGTGAGGAAGAAAGCAGTGGGGGCCGGGACAGCAGGGGTATCTCAGGCAGGGAAATGGAAAGCTTCCAGAAGAGCACCCAGGGCCAGGACCATCCTGGCTGGCCTGCAGGCACCAAGTCGGCTGGCATGCTGGTGCTCATGTGGCTCCATGGCCCTTCCTCTAGGCTTTCAAGTCCTTGTACATATTCAGGTGTTTTACCTGGGAAGGGTGGGAACATTTCAGCAGCAGCTGGCCTGGGGCTCAGCCCACGTTTACTCACAGATGCCTCGGCACGGTCCCCCAGCTTTGCAATGAGGACGCTTGTTGTGTGGGGCCTGCTGGCTGAATGGGAGATGATTCCCCACCACTGACCAACTTCAGAATTGTTTACAACTGGAGCAAGTGCCCTGATACGGTTTTCCTCTTTGTAAATGGTGGGTTCTGTTTTGTTTTCTTTCTTTCGTTTTTGGTTCAAGGTAGATTTTATTCCTCTTTTTTGTATTTACAGATATAAGCATGGAAATAATTTATTCATATAAATACATGTATGTGAAGGGAAGAATATTTTGTCTGTTTTACTTTTTGTAATTTGGAATTTTATTTTATTTTTTTATACAGCAGGTTCTTTTTGGTTATCGATTTTATACATATAAATGTATACATGCCAATCCCAATCTCTCAACTCCTCCCACCACCACCCCCCAACAGCTTTCCCCCCCTTGGTGTCCATACGTTTGTTGTCTACATCTGTTGCTCTATTTCTGCCTTGCAAAACGGTTCATCTGTACAATTTTTCTAGGTTCCACATATATGCATTAATATACAAGATTTGTTTTTCTATTTCTGACTTACTTCACTCTGTATGACAGTCTCTAGATCCATCAACGTCTCTACAAATGACCCAATTTCATTCCTTTTTATGGCTTAGTGATATTCCATTTTATATATGTACCACATCTTTATGCATTCGTCTGTCTGTGGGCATTTAGGTTGCTTCCATTACCTGGATATTGTAAATAGTGATGCAATGAACATTGCGGTGAATGTCTCTTTTTGATTTATGGTTTTGTCTGGGTATATGCCCAGTAGTGGCATTGCTGTATCATATGGTAATTCTATTCTTAGTTTTATAAGAAACTCCATAATGTTCTCCACAGTGACTGTATCAATTTACATTCCCAACAATAGTGGAAGAGGGTTCCTTATCTCCACACCCTTTCCAGCATCTGTTGTTTGTAGATTTTCTGATGATGCCCATTCTAACAGGTGTGAGGTGATACACCATGGATGAGTCTATTTCGTTGAGCAAAGAGTAGGTCTTGTCTATTACATATTTGGCTTATGGAACGGTATGTGTGCTAATTACAATCTCTGGTTTTATACAGCACCCCAACTCAACTTTCCCCTTAAGCAAGCATAAGTTTTTATCTAAATGTGAGACTCTGTTCGGTTTTGTAATTCAGTTTATGTGTAGCCAAGTTTACACTCTCTCTATTAGTGATATCTTATGATAATTATCTTACTCTGTGACATATTTCTCTATTTCTCTTAGAATCATCATACTTAAATCCACTCAATTTGCTGCTACAGGCCTGATGACATTGATTTCATTGCTGAGTGATATTCCGTTGTACGTAAGTAGCACAACTCCTTTATCCATTTTTTTCTTTCTGGGATATTTAATTTGTACTGGATTCGAGGTTCTTGTAAACACAGCAGCCCTAAATTTTGTGTTGGCTGTGTCTTGTTGATTTTAATTTTCCTAAGCTATAGGGCCAAAAGTGGAAGTGCCCTAGGGTCTGTAGCTTTGTTTTTCAGATGTTTCAGGATACACCATAAACATCTCCACAGTGTCGGCAACTTACATCCCGCCCATCAGCATAACAAGGCTCCCTGTTCTCCATGGCCTGTCCTGTGTATCTGGTTTTTACACTTTTTTCAGATGGCCCTTTTGACGAATGGGAAATGAGACTTCATTGTAGTGCGGATTTCCATTGCTCGAGTGCTTGGTTGGCCAAAAAGGGCATATGCGTTTTTCCTGAATATATTCAGGAAAAAATGTATACGCACTTTTGTCCAAGTGCATCACTGTCAAAGATCTGCCGCTTTTCACATGCTTTAAATGCAATTCCAATCTACCTCCTGAAATATGATTCCTGCAATTCTGCCTCGTTTTCAAGTCCTCTTTGCAGACTTACTTCAATATATTTTTGCCAATAGCTGTCATTTATAACTCTGCAGGTTTGTGAATTACAGTGCCCGTGATTTCCTTTAAAACTCGTTTCCTTGAAAGCTGGCCACAGAACCGCAGGTTTGCTTCAGGCCGTAATCAGGGTCCAGCACGTCACTCTGAGCCTTTGGTTAATTCCTCTTCCTGGTGGGAAATTAGAGTTAAATGTGCCCCTCCAGACACCTGCCTCACTCCCAGCCCCTTGGTGATGTGTGTCCTCTGGTTTGAGGCCACATGTGCTGGGTTCCTCACCTTTGGCTGATGTGGCCCCACTGGTGTGAGGACACTCCTGCCTGGTTCCCATCCTCTTGGTGATGTGGGCCCTCCGGTGAGAGTCAGATCCTGGTTGGGTTACTCACACTTCTGTGAGGTGGGACCTCTTCTCTGAGGTCACTCCTGCCTGGCTGGCACACCCCGCCTTGGCGACGTCGGCCCTCTGGTGGGAGTTGGTGCCTGCTGGGAGTCTCCTCCCCTCGGTAATGAGGGCCCTCTGGCGTCAGGCCGTAACTCCTGGGCTCCAAAAATTTTCTGATGTGCGCCCTGTGGCGCGAGTACACTCCTGCCAGTTTCCCAACCCCATGGGAATGTGGGCCTTCTGCTCTGAGGTCCCAACGTTGGGTTGCTCAGTTTCATGATGAGGGCCCTCAGGTGTGAGTTCACTCCGGCCTGGATCCCATAGCCTCGCTGCTCCTGGCCACCTGCTGGGAGGTTCCAACTGCGGGATTCCTCACCTTTTTTCTTCTATGGGCCCTCTGTTTTGAGACTCCTCCTGCCTGCCTCACTCCCAGCCCCTTGGTGATGTGTGTCCTCTTGTTTGAGGCCACGTGTGCTGGGTCCCTCACCTTTCGATGATGTGGCCCCACTGGTGTGAGGACACTCCTGCCTGGTTCCTATCCCTTTGATGATGTGGGCCCTCTGGTGAGAGTCTGATCCTGGCTGGGTTCCTCACCCTTCTGTGAGGTGGGCCCTCTGCTGTGAGGTCACTCCTGCCTGGCTGGCACACCCCGCCAGGGCAACATCGGCCCTCTTGTGGCAGTTGGAGCCTGCTGGGAGCCTCCTCCCCTCGGTGATGACGGCCCTCTTGCATCAGGCCCTAACTGCTGGGTACCCACATTTTCTGATACGTGCTAAGTGGTGTGAGGACACTCCTGCGAGGTTCCCATCCCCATGGGGATGTGGGCCTTCTGCTCTGAGGTCCCAATGGATGGGTTGCTCACAGTTTCATGATGTGGGCCCTCTGCTGTGAGTTCACTGCAGCCTGGATCGCATAGACTCGGTGCTCTGGGCCGCCTGCTGGGAGGTTCCCACTGCAGGATTCCTCAGCTTTTTTATTCTATGGGCCCTGTGTTTTGAGGCTCCTCCTGCCTGCCTCACTCCGAGCCCCTTGGAGATGTGGGTCTTCTGGTTTAGGCCACATGTGCTGGGTTCCTCACCTTTCTATGATGTGGCCACACTGGTGTGAAGACAGTCCTGCCTGTTTCTGATCCCCTTGGTGATGTGGGCCCTCTGGTGAGAGTCTTATCCTGGCTGGGTTCCTCACCCTTCTGTGAGGTAGGCCCTCTGCTGTGAGGTCACTCCTGCCTGGCTGTCACACGTCCCCTTGGTGACATGGGCCCTCAGTTGGGAGTTGGTGCCTGCTTGGAGTCTCCTCCCCTTGGTAATGAGGGCCCTCTGGCATCAGGCCCTAACTTCTGAGCTCCCAAAATTCTCTGATGTGTGCCCTGTGGTGCGAGTACACTTATGCCATGTTCCCAACCACATGGGAATGTGGGCCTTCTGCTCTGAGGTCCCAACGGCTGGGTTGCTCAGAGTTTCATGATGAGGGCCCTCTGTTTTGAGTTCAGTCAGGTCTGGATCCCATAGCCTCGCTGCTCCTGGACGCCTGCTGGGAGGTTCCAGCTGCTGGATTCCTCACCATTTTTATTCCATGGGCCCTATGTTTTGAGGCTCCTCCTGCCTGCCTCACTCCCAGCCCCTTGGTGATGTGTGTCCTCTGGTTTGAGGCCACGTGTGCTGGGTCACTCACATTTCGGTGATGACGCCTCACTGGTGTGAGGACACTCCAGCCTGGTTCCCATTCCCTTGGTGATGTGGGCCCTGTGGTGAGAGTCTGATCCTCTTTGGGTTCCTCACACTTTTGTGAGGTGGGCCCTCTGCTCTGAGGTCACTCCTGCCTGGCTGGCACATCCCGCATTGGCGATGGCGGCCCTCTGGTAGCAGTTGGAGCCTGCTGGGAGCCTCCTCTCCTCGGTGATGAGAGCCCTCTGGCGTCAGGCCCTAACTGCTGGGCTCCCCACATTTTCTGATGTGTGCCCACTGGTGCGATGACACTCCTGCTTGGTTCCCTTCCCCATGGGGATGTGGGCCTTGTGCTCTGAGGTCACAACGGCTGGTTTGCTCACAGTTTCATGATGAGGGCCCTCTGTTGTGAGTTCATCACTGCCTGGATCCCATAGCCTCGGTGCTCTGGGCCGCCTGCTGGGATGTTCCAACTGCTGGGTTCCTCACCTTTTTTATACAATGGGCCATGTGTTGTGAGGTTAATCCTGCCTGCCTCGCTCCGAAACTCATGGTGATGTGGGTCCTCTGGTTTGAGGCCACATTTTTTGTGTACCTCAACTTTTGATGATGTGGCCCCACGGGTGTGATGATACTCCTGCGTGGTTCACAGCCCCTTGCTGATGTGGGCACTCTGGTGAGAGTCTGATCCTGGCTGGGTTCCTTACCCTTCTGTGAGGTGGGCCCTCTGATGTGAGGTCACTCCTGCCTGGCTGGCTCACATCGCCTTGGCGATGTGGGCCCACTGTTGGCCACGAAAGCATGCTGGGAGCCTCCTACCCTCTTTAATGAGGGCCCTGAAAAAACGCATATGCACTTTTTGACCAAGTGCATCATTGTCGAGGATCGGCCTCTTCTCCTATGCTTTCAGAGCACTGCCCGTCTACCTCCTGAAATCATATTCCTGGAATTCTGCCCCGTTTCAAGCCCTCTTCGCAGCCTTACTTCAATATATTTTTGTATGATACCTGTCATTTATAACTCTGCAGGTTTGTTAATTACAGTGTCCCTGAGCTCCTTTCTTCAACTCGCTTGCTTGTGAGCTGGCCGCAAACCCACAGGATTGCTTCAGGCCCTAAAATGGTTTCGGCACGGCACGCTGAGACTTTGGTAAATTCCTCTTTCTGGTGGGAAATGAACATTTAAGTTGCCCGTGCAGACCCTAAAGCTAGTCTCTCATTGGTTCTCCCTATTCCTGTTCATCTTGCGCAGAAATTGCAAACTGTGCCAAACAGGAGGTTAAACGCACTGACTCTCCAAGTGGGTAGAGAGTTAGTAAAGCGTCTGGAATGGTGAACCCAAGTACCAGGGAACGAAACCTGAGAAGCATTTAAAATCGTTTCCCAGTCACACGGCGGACCATACCCTGGGATTCCCAAGCATGTTTAAGCTGAAGGAAGAATTCCTTAAACCTGGAGAGTTGGGACCCATGGAATGGGTACCATGCAGTATGACTTCAAAGGGTCTGCATTTGCTCACTGAACCTCACCAATACTATCAGTCAGAAGTGTCCAGCCTTATGTCTCACCCAGCTCTGGGTGTAGATGTGGTAAATCCAGGTTGCATCACAAGCCCTGAATGAATTATTTAAGAATTGCTCTCTATTTCACTGTCATTGTGTTTTGTCTTTGTAATTTAGTTTGATAACGGGATTTATCGGATTTTCACTGCTGCTTTTATGCCGCTGTACACACGCTTGATTCTCTTACAGAGACATATAAATCCATGGGTTTGAAGATTCTTACTAGTCAGGTGTATTCCTAGGCGTTGAATATGCGGTGTTGAGTCCATGTCGTTGAGCAAGGAGTAGGTCTTGACTATTACATATTTGGCTTATGGAACGGTATCTGTGCTAATTTCAATCTCTGGTTTTATGCAGCACCCCTACTCACCTTTGCGCTTAAGCAATCATTGGTTGCTTTTCTAAATTTGAGTCCCTGTTCTGTTTTGTAATTCAGTTCATGTGTAGCCAAGTTTACATTCCGTGTATTAGTGATATCTTATGATGTTTCTTGTTTTGTGTGACTTATTTCACTTAGAATCATCGTACCTGAATCCACTCATTATGCCGCGATGGGCCTGATGACCTAGATTTCATTGCTGAGTGTTATTCCAAAGTACGTTCGTACCACAACTTCTTTATCCATTTTTCGCTTTCTGGGATATTTAACTTGTACCGTAGATGAGGTTCTTGTAAACAGAGCCTTCTGAAATTTTAGAGTGACTGTGTCTTTTGGATTTTAATTTCCCTAAGCTATAGGAGCTTAAGTGGAAGTGCCGTACGCTCCGTTGCTTTGTTTTTAAGGTGTTTCAGGAAACACCATACACTTCTCCAGAGTGGCTGTTGGCAATTTATATCCCGTCCATCAGCATAACAAGGCTCCCTGTTCTCCATGGCCTGTCCTGCCTTTCTGGATTTTACACTTTTTTCAGAAGGCCCTTTTGACCGGGGGGCAGTGAGACTTCATTGTAGTGCAGATTTCCTTTACACGCTTGCTTGGTTGGCCAAAAAGTGCGTATGCGTTATTTCCTGAATATATTCAGGTAAAAACGCATACGCCCTTTTTGGCCAAGTGCATCATTGTCGACGTTATGACTATTTCCTATGCTTTAAATGCAATTCCAGTCTACCCCCTGAAATCGTTTTCCAGCAATTCTGCCCCGCTGTCAAGTCCTCTTCGCAGCCTTCTTCAATGTATTTCTGGACGATAGTTGTCATTTATAACTCTGCAGGTTTGTGAATGACAGTGCCCCTGAGCTCCTTTCTTCAACTCGTTTCCTTGTGAGCTGGCCGCAAAACCGCAGGATTGCTTCAGGCCCTAATCTGGTTCCGGCCCTGCATGCTGAGCCTTTGGTTAATTCCACTTCCTGGAGGGAAATGAGCATAAATTTGCCCGTGCAGACACCTACAGCTAGTCTCTCATTGTTTCTCCCTATTCCTGTTCATCTTGCGCAGAAATTGCACACTGTGTCAAACAGGAGGTTAAAGGCACTGACTCTCCAAGCGGGGAGAGTGTTATTATACCGTCCGGAATGGTCAACCCGAGTATCAGGGGACGAAAACTTAGATGCATTTAAAAACGTTGCGCAGTCACAGGGACCATATTCTGGGTTTCCCATGCATGTTTTAGCTAAAGGAAGAATCCCTTAAACCTGGAGAGTTGGGACCCATGGAATGGGTATTATGCAGTATGACTTCAAAGGGTCTGCATTTGCTCACCGAACCTCACCAATGCTATCAGCTCAAAGTGTCCAGCCTTATGTCTCACCCAGCTCTGGGTGTAGATATGGTAAATCCAGGTTGCATCACAAGTCCTGAATGAATTATTTAAGAATTGCTTTCTATTTCACTGTCATTGTGTTTTGTTTTTATAATTCATTTTGATAATGGGATTTATCGGATTTTCACTGCTGCGTTTATACCGCTGTACACACGCTTGATTCTCTTATGGAGACATATAAATCCATGGGTTTGAAGATTCTTACTAGTCAGGTATATTCCTAGGCGTTGAATTTGGGGTGTTGAGTCTATTTT
This sequence comes from Delphinapterus leucas, assembly GCF_059928025.1. Lineage (NCBI taxonomy): Eukaryota > Metazoa > Chordata > Mammalia > Artiodactyla > Monodontidae > Delphinapterus > Delphinapterus leucas. The sequence continues at coordinate 4,309,160 of NW_028322246.1, read as the reverse complement.
ATTGAGCAAGGAGTAGGTCTTGACTATTGCATATTTGACTTATGGAACCGTATATGTGCTAATTTCAATCTCTGGTTTTATGTAGCACCCCAACTCACCTTTCGCCTTAAGCAAGCATTGGTTGGTTTTCTAAATTTGAGACCCTGTTCTCTTTTGTAATTCAGTTCATGTGTAGCCAAGTTTACATTCCGTGTATTAGTGATATCTTATGATGTTTCTTTCTCTGTGTGACTAATTTCACTTAGAGTCTTCATACCTGAATCCACTCGTTATGCCGCGACGGGCCTGAAGACATAGATTTCATTGCTGAGTGATATTCCATTGTACGTTCGTAGCACAACTTCTTTATCCATTTTCCGCTTTCTGGGATATTTAACTTGTACCATAGATGAGTATATTGTAAACAGAGCCATTCGAAAATTTGGGGTGGCTGCGTCTTTTTGATTTTAATTTCCCTAAACTATAGGACCATAAGTGGAAGTGCCGTAGGCTCCGTTGCTTTGTTTTTTAGGTGTTTGAGGAAACACCATACACTTCTCCAGAGTGGCTGTTGGCAATTTACATCCCGCCCATCAGCATAACAAGGCTTCCTGTTCTCCATGGCCTGTGCTGCCTTTGTGGATTTTACACTTTTTTCAGATGGCCATTTTGACCGGGGGGCAGTGAGACTTCATTGTAGTGCAGATTACTTTAACATGCTTGCTTGGTTGGCCAAAAAGGGCGTATGCGTTTTTTCCTGAATATGTTCAGGAAAAAACGCATACGCCCTTTTTGGCCAAGTGCATCATTGTCGACGTTCTGCCTCTTTTCGTATGCTTTAAATGCAATTCCAGTCTACCCCCTGAAATCGTTTTCCTGCAATTCTGCCCCGCTTTCAAATCCTCTTTGCAGCCTACCTTCAATATATTTTTGGACGATAGCTGTCATTTATAACTCTGCAGGTTTGTGAATTACAGTGCCCCTGAGCTCCTTTCTTCAACTCGCTTTCTTGTGAGCTATCCACAAACCCGCAGGATTGCTTCAGGCCCTAATCTGGTTCCAGCACGGCATGCTGAGCCTTTGGTTAATTCCTCTTCCTGGTGGGAAATGAGCGTAAAATTTGCCCGTGCAGACACCTACAGCTAGTCACTCATTTGTTCTCCCTATTCCTGTTCATCTTGTGCGGAAATTGCAAACTGTGCCAAACAGGAGGTTAAAGGCACTGACTCTCCAAGTGGGGAGAGTGTTAGTAAATGGTCTGGAATTGTGAACACGAGTAAAAAGGATGAAAACTGAGATGCATTTGAAAAGACTTCCCGGTCACATGGTGCACCATACTCTGGGGTTCCCAAGCATGTTTAAGTTGAAGGAAGAATCCCTTAAACCTGGAGAGTTGGGACCCATGGAATGGGTACCATGCAGTATGACTTCAAAGGGTCTGCATTTGCTTACGGAACCTCACCAATGCTATCAGCCCGAAGTGTCCAGCCTTATGTCTCACCCATCTCTGGGTGTAGATGTGGTAAATCCAGGTTGCATCACAAGCCCTGAATGAATTATTTAAGAATTGCTCTCTATTTCACTGTCATTGTGTTTTGTCTTTGAAATTTATTTTGATAATGGGATTTAGCTGATTTTCACTGCTGCGTTTATGTCACTGTACACACGCTTGATTCTCTTACTGAGACATATAAATCCATAGGTATTAAGACTCTTACTCATCCCGTATATTCCTAGGTGCTGAATATGGGGTGTTGAGTCCATTTCGTTGGCCAGGGAGTAGGTTTTTTCTATTACATATTTGGCTTATGGAACGGTATCTGTGCTAATTTCAATCTCTGGTTTTATGCAGCACCCCAACTCTCCTTTATCCTTAAGCAAGCATAAGTTGCTTTTCTAAATCTGAGACCCCGTTCTGTTTTGTAATTCAGTTCATTTGTAGCCTCGTTATATTCCATGTATTAGTAGTATCGTATGTCTTTTTCTTTTTGAATTATGTGACTTCGAATGATCATACGTAACTCCTCTGGGGTTGTTACAGCTGGCCATATTTCATTGATTTTCAGGCTGAGTAATATTCCACTCTACATAAGTGCCACATCTCTATCCATTTTTTCCCTCCACAGACATATAAATTATATCCTAGTCGAGGATCTTTTAAACAGAGAGGCGGTAAACATTGGGGTGCCTGTGTCCTCTCCATTTTTGTTTTTCCCAAGATATACGTCCATGAGTGCAAGTGCCCTGTGCTCTGTAGCTCATTTTTTAGATGCTTTAGTAAACACAATACACTTATCCAGAGTGACCGTTGGCAATATACATTTCCACTATAAGCCTCACAGGGCTCCCTTTTCTCCTTGCCCTGTCCTGCATTTCTGGTGTTTACACTTTACGAGGAAGGCTCTTCTGACTGATGCGAAGTGATATGTTTTGTAGTATTGATTTCCAGTGCCCACCTGTTTGGTTGGCTAAAAAAGTGTATGCCCTTTTCTTGAATATATACAGAAAAAGACGCATACACCCTTTTTGGCCAACTGCAATGTTGGCAATGTTCAGCCCCTTTTCTTGTGCTTAATGGCGAGTCCTTTCTACCTCTTCCAATCCCTTTCCTGCCATTCTCCGTTGCTTACAAGTCCTTTTCTCTGACTTTCCTCAAGACATTTTTCAGTGAGAGATATTTTCAACTCTGCAGTTTCGTGAATTTTAGTGTCCCTGAGTTCCATTTTTCAACTTGTGTTTATGGGAACTGGCCACAAAGCAGCGGGATTTCCTCAAGCCCTATTCTTTTTCCATGGGCAACCCTAGCCTTTGGTCAATTCGTCTTCCTGATTGGAAATTAGAGTGACATGTGCCTGTCCGAACACCTAGGACTTGTCACTCATTGTTCCTCCTCCTTCTGCTTCATCCTCTGGACAAATTCCAAACAGGATGTTGACAGTGCTGACATCTCCAAGTGGGGAGACTGTTCGTAAAGACGCTGGAGGGGTGAACCCGAGCACCAGGAGATGAGGAGATGAGATGCCTTTTCCAAACTCTTCCCGATCAGACGGTATACCATCCTCTGGGTGTGACAGGCATGTTTTAGGTGTAGGAAGTGTCCCATTCATGTGAGGAGAACACCAGGGCTTTTTCAAAATCAGTGTCTCTCCACAACCCAAACTGGGGAATTTTTTAAGCTACGGCTACACATAGGTTCATTAAGGGCCTTGGGAAGTAGGCAGAGTCCAAACTTTAGATGATTGAAGTCTTCAGGGTCAGAAGCACTCACCACTGGCTTCCCTTAGGTTCCATTTTAACTGTCATTAATAGATGATGTCAATAAAAACATCTATTCTTTTTCAGATTATTTCCCCTTATAGGTTATTGCAAAATATTGAGTGTAGTTCCCTGTGCTATACAGTAGTTCCTTGTTGATGATCGATTTTATACATAGCAGTGTGTATGTGTTAATCCCAAACTGTTAATTTATCCCTCCTCCCACCTTTCCCATTTGGTCTTAATAAATTATAAGATTTTATACTTCTCAGAAATGGGGGAGCTGAAAGAGAGGTATCATTTTCAATGGAAAAGCATTTAAAACAAGATTGAAGCTTTAACCAAGATTATTAGATGTACATCCTTGGAAAGAAATCACTTCGTTTCTCTAGTATTGACCTGACAAATAAGACCTTTTCACTGAACTTGCTTATAATAAAGTGATGGAAATATCAAATGGAAGTTTTAGAAACATCTTATTTTACCCGAGCCTTATACACTGTTCTATGTTAATTACAGTTTGGCTCACACATCTGTTCATTGAAGTTACAATGTTCTCAATTTCTGTTACTGATCCTCCAGAGTGGACCCCAACAAGTGTCCCCCTGCCCAGTGTCATTGGAGCCAACAGATTGAGACTGAGTTTGGTTCAGAAGCAAAGGAAACTTTATATTTTGATCAGAGAATGGAGAGGTGAGAGCATGTGCTACCCCGTGGGCTGTGGGCTGGGCTGCTGTGTAGAGATCCTGTCAGAGTCAGTGGGAGGGAGGGGGCGGAGCTCTCGAGGGCCCAGTTGGCTGCAGCTCAGGCTCTATATCGCGGAGTCTGCACCGTGCCCCAGGAGCTGAGGTGTCGACCCAGCCATTCTGCACTAGGAAATCTGGTCTGAAGTGCCGGCTGTTGAACCTCTGCATGTGGGACCCTAGGAGCACGTGAAATTAGACAAAGCACAAAGGATAAAAAAGGTTAGACTTTATTTTATTGCCCAGATTCTATTTTTATCTCCCAGGGATTTTTAAGGGGCTTTGCCTGGGACAAACCCCTCTTCTGCATTTTGTCCCCTTCCTCATTCTTAGAGTGCTGAGGGTGCAGACCCTTCATCTGTAACTGCTGAGTGCTGAGTTAGGAGCCCTCATACCCGTGGGCGAGGGTCAGAACTTCTCCCCAGCAGCCTCCAGGTGACGTTGATTGTCCCCAGGCCTCCTGCCTCCCTGCTCGTCCGCCTGAGCACAAGTATTGGTAGTGTTATAGATTCTAATGACCTTTAAGGGTCCAGGAAGGAGATGTGCAGTGACGCTGTGAGGTCCAGTTTCACCCCGCCCCACATTTGTTCGGCCACCTTAGGCTGACCGTTTCTGCCAGCCTAGATGCTCTGACCAGTAGTCTGCGCTTTCTTCAATTAGGCCCCTGAATTAACGTAAAAACAGCACCAGGTGTCAGGACCCTGCCTGCTCAACTCCCAGACAGTCCAGGGTCAGTGGTGATGAAGGACCATGATGGCCACTGAGTCAACAGCCTTTTGAAGTAAACAGGAGTCCAGCCGGTCTTATTGGCCACCATCATCACAGTGTCTGTAGGCTCTTCTATGGTGACAGCGTGATATACGGTTCCCCCGCCAAGATTATTACCTCCCCTCTGGGTGCAGTAAGTCCTGCAAGCAGTAGTCTACTCTTTTGGGACACACTCTTGTTGTTTTATGAGAGAAACTCCAGGTCAAGTGATGGTCACACGAGTCGTCATGGTGCCCCTTTGCCCCGGTTATCTCTCTGGAGGTTGGAGTTGGAGGGCCTCCTCACTCAAGGTCAGTGTGCCCACGGAGCAAACCCTGCAACTTCAGGGCATGGTTGGGGGTTAGGATCACCACGTGGGGTCCTTTTCCCTTAGGAGGGAGGTGGCCTTTTGGGCTGCTGATTTCCAGGTTTTCAGATACTGCCAGTATCTTGGCCAGATGTGGCGGTGGGCCAAGCCCCTTGGTGACCGTAGTTTATCCTACCTGGATGGCATTCTTGCATTGTTCCATTTCAAGTGGTCCCAGGTTTTGCACTAATACTCCAATGGCGATTCACCGTTCACCAGGAATGTAAAGGTCAAAGGGTTTAGCTAAATTAGGGAGTTCCAGGGCAAGGGTCTGAATTGACTGCTCTTTCCATTCTTGAAAGGCCACTTCTGGATTCTATTCAAAAGGATCATCATCTTTTCCTTTCAGTGTTTCATATAGAGGCCCAGCTAGTAGACTGTAGTTAGGGATCCAGAAGCAGCAAACCCTGGCCTCCCCAGGAACCCCTAAGCTGTCTTCTAGTTTTAGAAATGGGTAAGGCTGTAAATTGTTTCTTCCCTTTCCTGGGATGGGCTTCTCCGACCTTCTGTGAGAATGAAGCCCAGGCAGGTCACCATAGTCTGTGATATTTGAGCTTTTTCTTGGACAACTTGTATCCTTTCTTGGCTTGGTAGTTCAGAGGTCTCCTTAGTAGGGCTGGCGATCAGAATGTCGTCTGCATATTGAAGGAGTGTTTCCTTTTCCAGAGGTAGAACTTTTAGGTCTTTAGCTGAGCTTTCCCCAAAGATGGTGTGGGAATTTTTGAACCCTTGGGGCAACACGGCCCGGAAGTATTGTTTTAGTTGTATGTTGAGTCCTGCCACTCACAAGCCAAAATTTCTTGTGACTCTGGGACTACTAGAATACAAAAGAAGGCATCATTGAAGACTAATACAGAATACCATGTCCTGGTGGTTGGTAGAATGACCAGCAGGATGTAGGATTTAGGAACTACTGGAGGTCTATCCTCGGTGGCTTCACTGACTGTCCTGACATCCTTTACCAGGACTCCAGCAGCCCATGGGGCTCTCGAGGCCAGGCCAATCCCAGGATATGGAGCTCACCTGGGCAGGTACCTCACCCCCACCCCAGCCCACGGGGCTCTCGTGTTCAGGCCCCTCCCAGGATATGGGGTTCCCTGGGCAGGTTCCCCTGCAGCCCATGGGGCTCTCGTGGTCAGACCCCTCCCCAGATACAGAGCTACCCTTGCAGGTACTGTGGCAGGGCTGGGCACACAGGAACCATGCACATCGCCCTCATTGCAGAGCACTCCCAGCTCACCTGTCACTCAGATCTGACACAGAGCACCTCAGAGCAGGACTTGAACTAAGAAACGGCAGCTCCGACAGGTCTGTGACCCTGGGCATCACTCTGTGTGGCCTCCCTCCACCTGGTCTTCCAGAGACTTCCACTGCACCCGGGGCACCAGGCCTCTGTCTCCACCCACCACCCACCCCTCCTCTCCCTGACTCCTGGGTTCCTCTCATTAGGAGAGGGTTTTCTTGAAGTTGTCTCCCACTCATGGGCCAGATAATATAATTAGAAAACAAGCCAGAGCTGCAGACCCTTTTCTATCCTGACTCTCAGGAGCCCACACCTGTTCCTTGGACCTGGCCGATTCAGCAAGTTCCAGTTTCTGCAACTGTGAGCCCCTGAGGGGTGATTATTGGCTGGCCTGGGAAGCCTGACCATGCCGGCCAGCCCTCCCCAGGTGTGCCTGGGTTGAGATCAATATAAACACAGCTCCAGGCAGCAAGAGCCCCTGCAGCTGTGCCTGACGCCATTTTCTCTGCCCTGTCAGCAGTCTCGGGGCTGGACTGGTGGGAGGGAGTGAGAGGCCATGGCTTTGTTGGTGGCCCAGTGTGAGTGGGGCTCTGCTGGACTTTCTGCAGCAGTTGCCAAGATGCCACCTGCTAAAGAAGAGGATGTGTCACCCATACCTGCCGCTGGAATTTCTCCCTGGGCAGAGGTGAGTGAGGAAGAAAGCAGTGGGGGCCGGGACAGCAGGGGTATCTCAGGCAGGGAAATGGAAAGCTTCCAGAAGAGCACCCAGGGCCAGGACCATCCTGGCTGGCCTGCAGGCACCAAGTCGGCTGGCATGCTGGTGCTCATGTGGCTCCATGGCCCTTCCTCTAGGCTTTCAAGTCCTTGTACATATTCAGGTGTTTTACCTGGGAAGGGTGGGAACATTTCAGCAGCAGCTGGCCTGGGGCTCAGCCCACGTTTACTCACAGATGCCTCGGCACGGTCCCCCAGCTTTGCAATGAGGACGCTTGTTGTGTGGGGCCTGCTGGCTGAATGGGAGATGATTCCCCACCACTGACCAACTTCAGAATTGTTTACAACTGGAGCAAGTGCCCTGATACGGTTTTCCTCTGTGTAACTGGTGGGTTCTCTTTTGTTTTCTTTCTTTCGTTTTTGGTTCAAGGTAGATTTTATTCCTCTTTTTTGTATTTACAGATATAAGCATGGAAATAATTTATTCATATAAATACATGTATGTGAAGGGAAGAATATTTTGTCTGTTTTACTTTTTGTAATTTGGAATTTTATTTTATTTTTTTATACAGCAGGTTCTTTTTGGTTATCGATTTTATACATATAAATGTATACATGCCAATCCCAATCTCTCAACTCCTCCCACCACCACCCCCCAACAGCTTTCCCCCCCTTGGTGTCCATACGTTTGTTGTCTACATCTGTTGCTCTATTTCTGCCTTGCAAAACGGTTCATCTGTACAATTTTTCTAGGTTCCACATATATGCATTAATATACAAGATTTGTTTTTCTATTTCTGACTTACTTCACTCTGTATGACAGTCTCTAGATCCATCAACGTCTCTACAAATGACCCAATTTCATTCCTTTTTATGGCTTAGTGATATTCCATTTTATATATGTACCACATCTTTATGCATTCGTCTGTCTGTGGGCATTTAGGTTGCTTCCATTACCTGGATATTGTAAATAGTGATGCAATGAACATTGCGGTGAATGTCTCTTTTTGATTTATGGTTTTGTCTGGGTATATGCCCAGTAGTGGCATTGCTGTATCATATGGTAATTCTATTCTTAGTTTTATAAGAAACTCCATAATGTTCTCCACAGTGACTGTATCAATTTACATTCCCAACAATAGTGGAAGAGGGTTCCTTATCTCCACACCCTTTCCAGCATCTGTTGTTTGTAGATTTTCTGATGATGCCCATTCTAACAGGTGTGAGGTGATACACCATGGATGAGTCTATTTCGTTGAGCAAAGAGTAGGTCTTGTCTATTACATATTTGGCTTATGGAACGGTATGTGTGCTAATTACAATCTCTGGTTTTATACAGCACCCCAACTCAACTTTCCCCTTAAGCAAGCATAAGTTTTTATCTAAATGTGAGACTCTGTTCGGTTTTGTAATTCAGTTTATGTGTAGCCAAGTTTACACTCTCTCTATTAGTGATATCTTATGATAATTATCTTACTCTGTGACATATTTCTCTATTTCTCTTAGAATCATCATACTTAAATCCACTCAATTTGCTGCTACAGGCCTGATGACATTGATTTCATTGCTGAGTGATATTCCGTTGTACGTAAGTAGCACAACTCCTTTATCCATTTTTTTCTTTCTGGGATATTTAATTTGTACTGGATTCGAGGTTCTTGTAAACACAGCAGCCCTAAATTTTGTGTTGGCTGTGTCTTGTTGATTTTAATTTTCCTAAGCTATAGGGCCAAAAGTGGAAGTGCCCTAGGGTCTGTAGCTTTGTTTTTCAGATGTTTCAGGATACACCATAAACATCTCCACAGTGTCGGCAACTTACATCCCGCCCATCAGCATAACAAGGCTCCCTGTTCTCCATGGCCTGTCCTGTGTATCTGGTTTTTACACTTTTTTCAGATGGCCCTTTTGACGAATGGGAAATGAGACTTCATTGTAGTGCGGATTTCCATTGCTCGAGTGCTTGGTTGGCCAAAAAGGGCATATGCGTTTTTCCTGAATATATTCAGGAAAAAATGTATACGCACTTTTGTCCAAGTGCATCACTGTCAAAGATCTGCCGCTTTTCACATGCTTTAAATGCAATTCCAATCTACCTCCTGAAATATGATTCCTGCAATTCTGCCTCGTTTTCAAGTCCTCTTTGCAGACTTACTTCAATATATTTTTGCCAATAGCTGTCATTTATAACTCTGCAGGTTTGTGAATTACAGTGCCCGTGATTTCCTTTAAAACTCGTTTCCTTGAAAGCTGGCCACAGAACCGCAGGTTTGCTTCAGGCCGTAATCAGGGTCCAGCACGTCACTCTGAGCCTTTGGTTAATTCCTCTTCCTGGTGGGAAATTAGAGTTAAATGTGCCCCTCCAGACACCTGCCTCACTCCCAGCCCCTTGGTGATGTGTGTCCTCTGGTTTGAGGCCACATGTGCTGGGTTCCTCACCTTTGGCTGATGTGGCCCCACTGGTGTGAGGACACTCCTGCCTGGTTCCCATCCTCTTGGTGATGTGGGCCCTCCGGTGAGAGTCAGATCCTGGTTGGGTTACTCACACTTCTGTGAGGTGGGACCTCTTCTCTGAGGTCACTCCTGCCTGGCTGGCACACCCCGCCTTGGCGACGTCGGCCCTCTGGTGGGAGTTGGTGCCTGCTGGGAGTCTCCTCCCCTCGGTAATGAGGGCCCTCTGGCGTCAGGCCGTAACTCCTGGGCTCCAAAAATTTTCTGATGTGCGCCCTGTGGCGCGAGTACACTCCTGCCAGTTTCCCAACCCCATGGGAATGTGGGCCTTCTGCTCTGAGGTCCCAACGTTGGGTTGCTCAGTTTCATGATGAGGGCCCTCAGGTGTGAGTTCACTCCGGCCTGGATCCCATAGCCTCGCTGCTCCTGGCCACCTGCTGGGAGGTTCCAACTGCGGGATTCCTCACCTTTTTTCTTCTATGGGCCCTCTGTTTTGAGACTCCTCCTGCCTGCCTCACTCCCAGCCCCTTGGTGATGTGTGTCCTCTTGTTTGAGGCCACGTGTGCTGGGTCCCTCACCTTTCGATGATGTGGCCCCACTGGTGTGAGGACACTCCTGCCTGGTTCCTATCCCTTTGATGATGTGGGCCCTCTGGTGAGAGTCTGATCCTGGCTGGGTTCCTCACCCTTCTGTGAGGTGGGCCCTCTGCTGTGAGGTCACTCCTGCCTGGCTGGCACACCCCGCCAGGGCAACATCGGCCCTCTTGTGGCAGTTGGAGCCTGCTGGGAGCCTCCTCCCCTCGGTGATGACGGCCCTCTTGCATCAGGCCCTAACTGCTGGGTACCCACATTTTCTGATACGTGCTAAGTGGTGCGAGGACACTCCTGCGAGGTTCCCATCCCCATGGGGATGTGGGCCTTCTGCTCTGAGGTCCCAATGGCTGGGTTGCTCACAGTTTCATGATGTGGGCCCTCTGCTGTGAGTTCACTGCAGCCTGGATCGCATAGACTCGGTGCTCTGGGCCGCCTGCTGGGAGGTTCCCACTGCAGGATTCCTCAGCTTTTTTATTCTATGGGCCCTGTGTTTTGAGGCTCCTCCTGCCTGCCTCACTCCGAGCCCCTTGGAGATGTGGGTCTTCTGGTTTAGGCCACATGTGCTGGGTTCCTCACCTTTCTATGATGTGGCCACACTGGTGTGAAGACAGTCCTGCCTGTTTCTGATCCCCTTGGTGATGTGGGCCCTCTGGTGAGAGTCTTATCCTGGCTGGGTTCCTCACCCTTCTGTGAGGTAGGCCCTCTGCTGTGAGGTCACTCCTGCCTGGCTGTCACACGTCCCCTTGGCGACATGGGCCCTCAGTTGGGAGTTGGTGCCTGCTTGGAGTCTCCTCCCCTTGGTAATGAGGGCCCTCTGGCATCAGGCCCTAACTTCTGAGCTCCCAAAATTCTCTGATGTGTGCCCTGTGGTGCGAGTACACTTATGCCATGTTCCCAACCACATGGGAATGTGGGCCTTCTGCTCTGAGGTCCCAACGGCTGGGTTGCTCAGAGTTTCATGATGAGGGCCCTCTGTTTTGAGTTCAGTCAGGTCTGGATCCCATAGCCTCGCTGCTCCTGGACGCCTGCTGGGAGGTTCCAGCTGCTGGATTCCTCACCATTTTTATTCCATGGGCCCTATGTTTTGAGGCTCCTCCTGCCTGCCTCACTCCCAGCCCCTTGGTGATGTGTGTCCTCTGGTTTGAGGCCACGTGTGCTGGGTCACTCACATTTCGGTGATGACGCCTCACTGGTGTGAGGACACTCCAGCCTGGTTCCCATTCCCTTGGTGATGTGGGCCCTGTGGTGAGAGTCTGATCCTCTTTGGGTTCCTCACACTTTTGTGAGGTGGGCCCTCTGCTCTGAGGTCACTCCTGCCTGGCTGGCACATCCCGCATTGGCGATGGCGGCCCTCTGGTAGCAGTTGGAGCCTGCTGGGAGCCTCCTCTCCTCGGTGATGAGAGCCCTCTGGCGTCAGGCCCTAACTGCTGGGCTCCCCACATTTTCTGATGTGTGCCCACTGGTGCGATGACACTCCTGCTTGGTTCCCTTCCCCATGGGGATGTGGGCCTTGTGCTCTGAGGTCACAACGGCTGGTTTGCTCACAGTTTCATGATGAGGGCCCTCTGTTGTGAGTTCATCACTGCCTGGATCCCATAGCCTCGGTGCTCTGGGCCGCCTGCTGGGATGTTCCAACTGCTGGGTTCCTCACCTTTTTTATACAATGGGCCATGTGTTGTGAGGTTAATCCTGCCTGCCTCGCTCCGAAACTCATGGTGATGTGGGTCCTCTGGTTTGAGGCCACATTTTTTGTGTACCTCAACTTTTGATGATGTGGCCCCACGGGTGTGATGATACTCCTGCGTGGTTCACAGCCCCTTGCTGATGTGGGCACTCTGGTGAGAGTCTGATCCTGGCTGGGTTCCTTACCCTTCTGTGAGGTGGGCCCTCTGATGTGAGGTCACTCCTGCCTGGCTGGCTCACATCGCCTTGGCGATGTGGGCCCACTGTTGGCCACGAAAGCATGCTGGGAGCCTCCTACCCTCTTTAATGAGGGCCCTGAAAAAACGCATATGCACTTTTTGACCAAGTGCATCATTGTCGAGGATCGGCCTCTTCTCCTATGCTTTCAGAGCACTGCCCGTCTACCTCCTGAAATCATATTCCTGGAATTCTGCCCCGTTTCAAGCCCTCTTCGCAGCCTTACTTCAATATATTTTTGTATGATACCTGTCATTTATAACTCTGCAGGTTTGTTAATTACAGTGTCCCTGAGCTCCTTTCTTCAACTCGCTTGCTTGTGAGCTGGCCGCAAACCCACAGGATTGCTTCAGGCCCTAAAATGGTTTCGGCACGGCACGCTGAGACTTTGGTAAATTCCTCTTTCTGGTGGGAAATGAACATTTAAGTTGCCCGTGCAGACCCTAAAGCTAGTCTCTCATTGGTTCTCCCTATTCCTGTTCATCTTGCGCAGAAATTGCAAACTGTGCCAAACAGGAGGTTAAAGGCACTGACTCTCCAAGTGGGTAGAGAGTTAGTAAAGCGTCTGGAATGGTGAACCCAAGTACCAGGGAACGAAACCTGAGAGGCATTTAAAATCGTTTCCCAGTCACACGGCGGACCATACCCTGGGATTCCCAAGCATGTTTAAGCTGAAGGAAGAATTCCTTAAACCTGGAGAGTTGGGACCCATGGAATGGGTACCATGCAGTATGACTTCAAAGGGTCTGCATTTGCTCACTGAACCTCACCAATGCTATCAGTCAGACGTGTCCAGCCTTATGTCTCACCCAGCTCTGGGTGTAGATGTGGTAAATCCAGGTTGCATCACAAGCCCTGAATGAATTATTTAAGAATTGCTCTCTATTTCACTGTCATTGTGTTTTGTCTTTGTAATTTAGTTTGATAACTGGATTTATCGGATTTTCACTGCTGCTTTTATGCCGCTGTACACACGCTTGATTCTCTTACAGAGACATATAAATCCATGGGTTTGAAGATTCTTACTAGTCAGGTGTATTCCTAGGCGTTGAATATGCGGTGTTGAGTCCACGTCGTTGAGCAAGGAGAAGGTCTTGACTATTACATATTTGGCTTATGGAACGGTATCTGTGCTAATTTCAATCTCTGGTTTTATGCAGCACCCCTACTCACCTTTGCCCTTAAGCAAGCATTGGTTGCTTTTCTAAATTTGAGTCCCTGTTCTGTTTTGTAATTCAGTTCATGTGTAGCCAAGTTTACATTCCGTGTATTAGTGATATCTTATGATGTTTCTTGTTTTGTGTGACTTATTTCACTTAGAATCATCGTACCTGAATCCACTCATTATGCCGCGATGGGCCTGATGACCTAGATTTCATTGCTGAGTGTTATTCCAAAGTACGTTCGTACCACAACTTCTTTATCCATTTTTCGCTTTCTGGGATATTTAACTTGTACCGTAGACGAGGTTCTTGTAAACAGAGCCGTCCGACACTTTGGGGTGGCTGTGTGTTTTTGATTTTAATTTCCCTAAGCTATAGGACCATAAGTGGAAGTGCCGTAGGCTCCGTAGCTTTGTTTTTTCCGTGTTCCGGGAAGCACCATACACTTCTCCAGAGTGGCTGTTGGCAATTTACATCCCGCCCATCAGCATAACAAGGCTCCCTGTTCTCCATGGCCTGTGCTGCCTTTCTGGATTTTACACTTTTTTCAGATGGCCCTGTTGACCGGGGGGCAGTGAGACTTCATTGAAGTGCACATTTCTTTTACATGCATGCTTGGTTGGCCAAGAAGGGCGTATGCGTTTTTTCCTGAATATATTCAGGAAAAAACGCATACGCCCTTTTTGGCCAAGTGCATCATTGTCGACGTTCTGCCTCTTTTCCTATGCTTTAAATGCAATTCCAGTCTACCCGCTGAAATCGTTTTCCTGCAATTCTGCCCCGCATTCAAGTCCTCTTCGCAGCCTTCCTTCAATATATTTTTGGACGATAGCTGTCTTTTATAACTCTGCAGGTTTGTGAATTACAGTGCCCCTGAGCTCCTTTCTTCAAATTGCTTTCTTTTGAGTTGGCCGCAAACCCGCAAGATTGCTTCAGGCCCTAATCTTTTTCCGGCACGGCATGCTGAGCCTTTGGTTAATTCCTCTTCCTGGTTGGAAGTGAGCGTTAAATTTGCCCGTGCAGACACCTACAGCTAGTCTCTCATTGGTTCTCCCTATTCCTGTTCATCTTGGGCAGAAATTGCAAACTGTGCCAAACAGGAGGTTAAAGGCACTGACTCTCCAAGTGGGGAGAGTGTTAGTAAAGGGACTGGAATGGTGAACCCAAGTAAAAGAGGACAAAAACTGAGATGCATTTGAAAACGTATCCCGGTAACACGGTGCACCATACTGTGGGTTTCCCATGCATGCTTTGGCTGAAGGAAGAATCGCTTAAACCTGGAGAGTTGGGACCCATGGAATGGGTACCATGCTGTATGACTTCAAAGGGTCTGCATTTGCTCATCGAACCTCACCAATGCTATCAGCCCGAAGTGCCCAACCTTATGTCTCACTCAGCTCTGGTTGTAGATGTGGTAAATCCAGGTTGCATCACAAGCCCTGAATGAATTATTTAAGAATTGCTCTCTATTTCACTGTCCTTGGGTTTTGTTTGTGTAATTCATTTTGATAATGGGATTTATCGGATTTTCTCTGCTGCATTCATGCCGCTGTACACACGCTTCATTCTCTTACGGAGACATATAAATCCATGGGTTTGAAGATTCTTACTAGTCAGGTGTATTCCTAGGCGTTGAATATGGGGTGTTTAGTCCATTTCGTTGAGCAAGGGGTAGGTCTTGACTATTACATATTTGGCTTATGGAAAGGTATCTGTGCTAATTTCTATCTCTGGTTTTATGCAGCACCCCAACTCACCTTTCCCCTTAAGCAAGCATAAGTTGGTTTTCTAAATTTGAGACCCTGTTCTGTTTTGTAATTCAGTTGATGTGTAGCCAAGTTTACATTCCGTGTAGTAGTGATATCTTATGATGTTTCATTTTCTGTGTGACTTATTTCACTTAGAATCATCGTACCTGAATCCACTCATTATGCCGCGACGGGCCTGATGACATAGATTTCATTGCTGAGTGATATTCCATTGTACGTAGGTACCACTACTTCTTTACCCATTTTTCACATACTGCGATATTTTACTTGAACCATAGACGAGGTTCTTGTAAACAGAGCCGCCCGAGACTTTTGGGTGGCTGTGTGTTTTTGATTTTAATTTTCCTAAGCTATAGGACAAAAAGGGGAATTGCCATAGGCTCCGTTGCTTTGTTTTTTAGATGTTCCGGGAAACACCATACATTTTTCCAGACTGGCTGTTGGCAATTTACATGCCGCCCATCAGCATAACAAGGCTCGCTGTTCTCCATGGCCTGTGCTGCCTTTCTGGATTTTACACTTTTTTCAGATGGCCCTTTTGACCGGGGGGCAGTGAGACTTCATTGTAGTGCAGATTTCTTTAACATGCTTGCTTGGTTGGCCAAAAAGGGCGTATGCGTTTTTTCCTGAATATATTCAGGAAAAAACGCATACGCGCTTTTTGGCCAAGAGCATCATTGTCGACGTTCTGCCTCTTTTCCTATGCTTTAAATGCAATTCCCGTCTACCCCCTGAAATCCTTTTCCTGCAATTCTGCCCCACTTACAAGTCGTCTTCGCAGCCTTCCTTCAATATATTTTTGGACGATAGCTGTCATTTATAACTCTGCAGGTCTGTGAGTGACAGTGCCCCTGAGCTCATTTCTTCAACTCGCTATCTTGTGAGCTGGCCGCAAACCCACAGGATTGCCTCAGGCCCTAATCTGGTTCCGGCACGGCATGCTGAGCCTTTGGTTAATTCCTCTTCCTGGTGGGAAATGAGCATTAAATTTGCCCGTGTAGACACCTAGAGCTAGTCTCTCATTCGTTCTCCCTATTCCTTTTCATCTTGCGCAGAAATTGCAAACTGTGCCCAACAGGAGGTTAAAGGCACTGACTCTCCAAGTGGGGAGAGTGTTCGTAAAGGGTCTGGAATGGTGAACCCGAGTAAAAGGGGACGAAAACTGAGATGCATTTGAAAACGTTTGCCAGTCACACGGTGCACCATACTGTGGGTTTCCCATGCATGTTTTAGCTGAAGGAAGAATCCCTTAAACTTGGAGAGTTGGGACCCATGGAATGGGTACCATGCTGTATGACTTCAAAGGGTCTGCATTTGCTCATCGAACCTCACCAATGCTATCAGCCTGAAATGCCCAACCTTATGTCACACTCAGCTCTGGGTGTAGATATGGTAAATCCAGGTTGCATCACAAGCCCTGAATGAATTATTTAAGAATTGCTCTCTATTTCACTGTCCTTGGGTTTTGTTTGTGTAATTCATTTTGATAATGGGATTTATCGGATTTTCTCTGCTGCATTCATGCCGCTGTACACACGCTTCATTCTCTTACGGAGACATATAAATCCATGGGTTTGAAGATTCTTACTAGTCAGGTGTATTCCTAGGCGTTGAATATGGGGTGTTTAGTCCATTTCGTTGAGCAAGGGGTAGGTCTTGACTATTACATATTTGGCTTATGGAAAGGTATCTGTGCTAATTTCTATCTCTGGTATTATGCAGCACCCCAACTCACCATTCCCCTTAAGCAAGCATAAGTTGGTTTTCTAAATTTGAGACCCTGTTCTTTTTGTAATTCAGTTCATGTGTAGCCAAGTTTACATTCCGTGTAGTAGTGATATCTTATGATATTTCATTTTCTGTGTGACTTATTTCACTTAGAATCATCGTACCTGAATCCACTCATTATGCCGCGACGGGCCTGATGACATAGATTTCATTGCTGAGTGATATTCCATTGTACGTACGTACCACAACTTCTTTATCCATTTTTCATATTCTGGGATATTTAACTTGTACCGTAGACGAGGTTCTTGTAAACAGAGCCGTCCGACACTTTGGGGTGGCTGTGTGTTTTTGATTTTAATTTCCCTAAGCTATAGGACCATAAGTGGAAGTGCCGTAGGCTCCGTAGCTTTGTTTTTTCGGTGTTCCGGGAAACACCATACACTTCTCCAGAGTGGCTGTTGGCAATTTACATCCCGCCCATCAGCATAACAAGGCTCCCTGTTCTCCATGGCCTGTGCTGCCTTTCTGGATTTTACACTTTTTTCAGATGGCCCTTTTGACCGGGGGGCAGTGAGACTTCATTGTAGTGCAGATTTCTTTAACATGCTTGCTTGGTTGGCCAAAAAGGGCGTATGCGTTTTTTCCTGAATATATTCAGGAAAAAACGCATACCTCCTTTTTGGCCAAGTGCATCATTGTCGACGTTCTGCCTCTTTTCCTATGCTTTAAATGCAATTCCCGTCTACCCCCTGAAATCGTTTTCCTGCAAATCTGTCCCGCATACAAGTCGTCTTCGCAGCCTTTCTTCAATATATTTTTGGACGATAGCTGTCATTTATAACTCTGCAGGTTTGTGAGTTACAGTGCCCCTGAGCTCCTTTCTTCAACTCGCTATCTTGTGAGCTGGCCGCAAACGAACAGGATTGCTTCAGGCCCTAATCTGGTTCCGGCACGGCATGCTGAGCCTTTGGTTAATTCCTCTTCCTGGTGGGAAATGAGCGTTAAATTTGCCCGTGCAGACACCTAGAGCTAGTCTCTCATTCGTTCTCCCTATTCCTTTTCATCTTGCGCAGAAATTGCAAACTGTGCCCAACAGGAGGTTAAAGGCACTGACTCTCCAAGTGGGGAGAGTGTTCGTAAAGGGTCTGGAATGGTGAACCCGAGTAAAAGGGGACGAAAACTGAGATGCATTTGAAAACGTTTGCCAGTCACACGGTGCACCATACTGTGGGTTTCCCATGCATGTTTTAGCTGAAGGAAGAATCCCTTAAACTTGGAGAGTTGGGACCCATGGAATGGGTACCATGCTGTATGACTTCAAAGGGTCTGCATTTGCTCATCGAACCTCACCAATGCTATCAGCCCGAAGTGCCCAACCTTATGTCTCACTCAGCTCTGGGTGTAGATATGGTAAATCCAGGTTGCATCACAAGCCCTGAATGAATTATTTAAGAATTGCTCTCTATTTCACTGTCCTTGGGTTTTGTTTGTGTAATTCATTTTGATAATGGGATTTATCGGATTTTCTCTGCTGCATTCATGCCGCTGTACACACGCTTCATTCTCTTACGGAGACATATAAATCCATGGGTTTGAAGATTCTTACTAGTCAGGTGTATTCCTAGGCGTTGAATATGGGGTGTTTAGTCCATTTCGTTGAGCAAGGGGTAGGTCTTGACTATTACATATTTGGCTTATGGAAAGGTATCTGTGCTAATTTCTATCTCTGGTTTTATGCAGCACCCCAACTCACCTTTCCCCTTAAGCAAGCATAAGTTGGTTTTCTAAATTTGAGACCCTGTTCTGTTTTGTAATTCAGTTCATGTGTAGCCAAGTTTACATTCCGTGTATTAGTGATATCTTATGATGTTTCATTTTCTGTGTGACTTATTTCACTTAGAATCATCGTACCTGAATCCACTCATTATGCCGCGACGGGCCTGATGACATAGATTTCATTGCTGAGTGATATTCCATTGTACGTACGTACCACAACTTCTTTATCCATTTTTCACATTCTGGGATATTTAACTTGTACCGTAGACGAGGTTCTTGTAAACAGAGCCGTCCGACACTTTGGGGTGGCTGTGTGTTTTTGATTTTAATTTCCCTAAGCTATAGGACCATAAGTGGAAGTGCCGTAGGCTCCGTAGCTTTGTTTTTTCGGTGTTCCGGGAAACACCATACACTTCTCCAGAGTGGCTGTTGGCAATTTACATCCCGCCCATCAGCATAACAAGGCTCCCTGTTCTCCATGGCCTGTGCTGCCTTTCTGGATTTTACACTTTTTTCAGATGGCCCTTTTGACCGGGGGGCAGTGAGACTTCATTGTAGTGCAGATTTCTTTAACATGCTTGCTTGGTTGGCCAAAAAGGGCATATGCGTTTTTTCCTGAATATATTCAGGAAAAAACGCATACGCCCTTTTTGGCCAAGTGCATCATTGTCGACGTTCTGCCTCTTTTCCTATGCTTTAAATGCAATTCCCGTCTACCCCCTGAAATCGTTTTCCTGCAAATCTGTCCCGCTTACAAGTCGTCTTCGCAGCCTTCCTTCAATATATTTTTGGACGATAGCTGTCATTTATAACTCTGCAGGTTTGTGAGTTACAGTGCCCCTGAGCTCCTTTCTTCAACTCGCTATCTTGTGAGCTGGCCGCAAACCCACAGGATTGCTTCAGGCCCTAATCTGGTTCCGGCACGGCATGCTGAGCCTTTGGTTAATTCCTCTTCCTGGTGGGAAATGAGCGTTAAATTTGCCCGTGCAGACACCTAGAGCTAGTCTCTCATTGGTTCTCCCTATTCCTTTTCATCTTGCGCAGAAATTGCAAACTGTGCCCAACAGGAGGTTAAAGGCACTGACTCTCCAAGTGGGGAGAGTGTTCGTAAAGGGTCTGGAATGGTGAACCCGAGTAAAAGGGGACGAAAACTGAGATGCATTTGAAAACGTTTGCCAGTCACACGGTGCACCATACTGTGGGTTTCCCATGCATGTTTTAGCTGAAGGAAGAATCCCTTAAACTTGGAGAGTTGGGACCCATGGAATGGGTACCATGCTGTATGACTTCAAAGGGTCTGCATTTGCTCATCGAACCTCACCAATGCTATCAGCCCGAAGTGCCCAACCTTATGTCTCACTCAGCTCTGGGTGTAGATGTGGTAAATCCAGGTTGCATCACAAGCCCTGAATGAATTATTTAAGAATTGCTCTCTATTTCACTGTCCTTGGGTTTTGTTTGTGTAATTCATTTTGATAATGGGATTTATCGGATTTTCTCTGCTGCATTCATGCCACTGTACACACGCTTCATTCTCTTACGGAGACATATAAATCCATGGGTTTCAAGATTCTTACTAGTCAGGTGTATTCCTAGGCGTTGAATATGAGGTGTTTAGTCCATTTCGTTGAGCAAGGGGTAGGTCTTGACTATTACATATTTGGCTTATGGAAAGGTATCTGTGCTAATTTCTATCTCTGGTTTTATGCAGCACCCCAACTCACCTTTCCCCTTAAGCAAGCATAAGTTGGTTTTCTAAATTTGAGACCCTGTTCTGTTTTGTAATTCAGTTCATGTGTAGCCAAGTTTACATTCCGTGTAGTAGTGATATCTTATGATGTTTCATTTTCTGTGTGACTTATTTCACTTAGAATATCGTACCTGAATCCACTCATTATGCCGCGACGGGCCTGATGACATAGATTTCATTGCTGAGTGATATTCCATTGTACGTACGTACCACAACTTCTTTATCCATTTTTCACATTCTGGGATATTTAACTTGTACCGTAGACGAGGTTCTTGTAAACAGAGCCGTCCGACACTTTGAGGTGGCTGTGTGTTTTTGATTTTAATTTCCCTAAGCTATAGGACCATAAGTGGAAGTGCCGTAGGCTCCGTAGCTTTGTTTTTTCGGTGTTCCGGGAAACACCATGCACTTCTCCAGAGTGGCTGTTGGCAATTTACATCCCGCCCATCAGCATAACAAAGCTCCCTCTTCTCCATGGCCTGTGCTGCCTTTCTGGATTTTACACTTTTTTCAGATGGCCCTTTTGACCGGGGGGCAGTGAGACTTCATTGTAGTGCAGATTTCTTTAAAGTGCTTGCTTGGTTGGCCAAAAAGTGCGTATGCGTTTTTTCCTGAATATATTCAGGAAAAAACGCATACGCCCTTTTTGGCCAAGTGCATCATTGTCGACGTTCTGCCTCTTTTCCTATGCTTTAAATGCAATTCCCGTCTACCCCCTGAAATCGTTTTCCTGCAAATCTGTCCCGCTTACAAGTCGTCTTCGCAGCCTTCCTTCAATATATTTTTGGACGATAGCTGTCATTTATAACTCTGCAGGTTTGTGAGTTACAGTGCCCCTGAGCTCCTTTCTCCAAATCGCTTTCTTGTGAGCTGGCCGCAAACACGCAGTATTGCTTCAGGCCCTAATCTGGTTCCGGCAGGGCATGCTGAGCGTTTGGTTACTTCCTCTTCCTGGTGGGAAATGAGCATTAATTTTGCCCGGGCAGACACCTACAGCTAGTCTCTCATTGGTTCTCCCTATTCCTGTTCATCTTGCGCAGAAATTGCAAACTGTGCCAAACAGCAGGTTAAAGGCACTGACTCTCCAAGTGGGGAAAGTGTTAGTAAAGGGTCTTTAATGGTGAACCTGAGTAAAAGGGGCCGAAAACTGAGATGCATTTGAAAACGTTTCCCGGTCACATGGTGCACCATACTGTGTGTTTCCCATGCATGTTTTAGCTGAAGGAAGAATCGCTTAAACCTGGAGAGTTGGGACCCATTGAATGGGTACCATGCAGTATGACTTCAAATGGTCTGCATTTGCTCATCGAACCTCACCAATGCTATCAACCCGAAGTGTCCAACCTTATGTCTCACTCAGCTCTGGGTGTAGATGAGGTAAATCCAGGTTGCATCACAAGCCCTGAATGAATTATTTAAGAATTGCTCTCTATTTCACTGTCATTGTGTTTTGTTATTTAATTCATTATGATAATGGAATTTATCGGATTTTCTCTGCTGCCTTCATGCAGCTGTACACACGCTTGATTCTCTTATGGAGACATATAAATCCATGGGTTTGAAGATTCTTACTAGTGAGGTGTATTCCTAGGCGCTGAATATAGGGTGTTTAGCCCATTTCGTTGAGCAAGGGGTAGGTCTTGACTATTACGTATTTGACTTATGGAATGGTATCTGTGCTAATTTCTAACTCTGGTTTTATGCAGCACCCCAACTCACCTTTCCCCTTACGCAAACATAAGTTGGTTTTCTAAAGTTGAGACACTGTTCTGTTTTGTAATTCAGTTGATGTGTAGCCAAGATTACATTCGGTGTATTAGTGATATCTTATGATGTTTCTATTTTGGTGTGACTTATTTCACTTACAATCATAGTACCTGAATCCACTCATTATGCCACGATGAGCCAGATGACATAGATTTCATTGGTGAGTGATATTCCATTGTACGTACGTACCACAACTTCGTTATCCATTTTTCACATTCTGGGATATTTAACTTGTACCGTAGACGAGGTTCTTGTAAACAGAGCCGCCCGAGACTTTTGGGTGGTTGTGTGTTTTTGATTTTAATTTTCCTAAGCTATAGGACCATAAGGGGAAGTGCCGTAGGCTCCGTTGCTGTGTTTTTTAGGTGTTTCAGGAAACACCATACACTTCTCCAGAGTGGCTGTTGGCAATTTACATCCCACGCATCAGCATAACAAGGCTTCCTGTTCTCCATGGCCTGTGCTGCATTTCTGGATTTTACACTTTTTTCAGATGGCCCTTTTGACCGGGGGGCAGTGAGACTTCATTGTAGTGCAGATTTCTTTAACATGCTTGCTTGGTTGGCCAAAAAGGGCGTATGCGTTTTTTCCTGAATATATTCAGGAAAAAACGCATACGCCCTTTTGGGCCAAGTGCATCATTGTCGTCGTTCTGCCTCTTTTCCTATGCTTTAAATGCAATTCCAGTCTACCCCCTGAAATCGTTTTCATGCAATTCTGCCCCGCTTTCAAGTCCTCTTCGCAGCCTTCCTTCAATATATTTTTGGACGATAGCTGTCATTTATAACTCTGCAGGTTTGTGAATTACAGTGCCCCTGAGCTCCTTTCTTCAAATCGCTTTCTTTTGAGCTGGCCGCAAACCCGCAGGATTGCTTCAGGCCCTAATCTTGTTGCGGCACGGCATGCTGAGCCTTTGGTTAATTCCTCTTCGTGGTTGGAAATGAGCGTTAAATTTGACCGTGCAGACACCTACAGCTAGTCTCTCATTGGTTCTCCCTATTCCTGTTCATCTTGCGCAGAAATTGCAAACTGTGCTAAACAGGAGGTTAAAGGCACTGACTCTCCAAGTGGGGAGAGTGTTAGTAAATGGTCTGGAATTGTGAACCCGAGTAAAAGGGGACGAAAACTGAGATGCATTTGAAAACGTTTCCCGGTCACACGGTTCACCATACTCTGGGTTTCCCATGCATGTTTTATCTGAAGGAAGAATCGCTTAAACCTGGAGAGTTGGGACCCATGGAATGGGTACCATGCAGTATGACTTCAAATGGTCTGCATTTGCTCATCGAAACTCAACAATGCTATCAGCCCGAAGTGTCCAACATTATGTCTCACTCAGCTCTGGGTGTAGATGAGGTAAATCCAGGTTGCATCACAAGCCCTGAATGAATTATTTAAGAATTGCTCTCTATTTCACTGTCATTGTGTTTTGTTTTTGTAATTCATTTTGATAATAGGATTTATCGGATTTTCTCTGCTGCCTTCATGCAGCTGTACACACGCTTGATTCTCTTATGGAGACATATAAATCCATGGGTTGTAAGATTCTTACTAGTCAGGTGTATTCCTAGGCGTTGAATATAGGGTGTTTAGCCCATTTCGTTGAGCAAGGGGTAGGTCTTGACTATTACATATTTTTTTTTTTTTTTCTGTACGCGGTCCTCTCAGTGTTGTGGCCTCTCCCGTTGCGGAGCACAGGCTCCGGATGCGCAGGCTCAACGGCCATGACTTACGGGGCCAGTAGCTACGCGGCATGTTGGATCCTCTCGGACCGGGGCACGAACCCGCGTCCCCTTCATCGGCAGGCGGACTCTCAACCACTGCACCACCAGGGAAGCCCCCTGACTATTACATATTTGACGTATGGAATGGTATCTGTGCTAATTTCTATCTCTGGTTTTATGCAGCACCCCAACTCACCTTTCCCCTTAAGCAAACATAAGTTGGTTTTCTAAATTTGAGACCCTGTTCTCTTTTGTAATTCAGTTCATGTGTAGCCAAGATTACATTCGGTGTATAAGTGATATCTTATGATGTTTCATTTTCTTTGTGACTTATTTCACTTAGAATCATCGTACCTGAATCCACTCATTATGCCGCGACGGGCCTGATGACATAGATTTCATTGCTGAGTGATATTCCATTGTACGTACGTACCACAACTTCTTTATCCATTTTTCACTTTCTGGGATATTTAACTTGTACCGTAGACGAGGTTCTTGTAAACAGAGCCCTCTGAAACTTTGGGGTGGCTGTGTGATTTTGATTTTAATTTCCCTAAGCTATAGGACCATAAGTGGAAGTGCCGTAGGCTCCGTTGCTTTGTTTTTTAGGTGTTTCAGGAAACACAATACACTTCTCCAGAGTGGCTTTTGGCAATTTACATCCCACCCATCAGCATAACAAGGCTCCCTGTTCTCCATGGCCTGTGCTGCATTTCTGGATTTTACACTGTTTTCAGATGGCCCTTTTGACCGGGGGGCAGTGAGACTTCATTGTAATGCAGATTTCTTTAACATGCTTGCTTGGTTGGCCAAAAAGTGCGTATGCGTTTTTTCCGGAATATATTCAGGAAAAAACGCATACGCACTTTTTGGCCAAGTGCATCATTGTGGACGTTCTGCCTCTTTTCCTATGCTTTAAATGCAATTCCAGTCTACCCCCTGAAATCGTTTTCCTGCAATTCTGTCCCGCTTTCAAGTCCTCTTCGCAGCCTTCCTTCAATATATTTTTGGACGATAGCTGTCATTTATAACTCTGCAGGTTTGTGAATTACAGTGCCCCTGAGCTCCTTTCTTCAAATCGCTTTCTTGTGAGATGGCCGCAAACCCCCAGGTTTGATTCAGGCCCTAATCTGGTTCCAGCACGGAATGTTGAGCGTTTGGTTAATTCCTCTTCCTGGTTGGAAATGAGCATTAAATTTGCCCGTGCAGACACCTACAGCTAGTCTCTCATTGGTTCTCCCTATTCCTGTTCATCTTGCGCAGAAATTGCAAACTGTGCCAAACAGGAGGTTAAAGGCACTGACTCTCCAAGTGGGGAGAGTTTTAGTAAAGGGTCTGGAAATGTGAACCCGAGTAAAAGGGGCCGAAAACTGAGATGCATTTGAAAACGTTTCCCGGTCACATGGTGCACCATACTGTGTGTTTCCCATGCATGTTTTAGCTGAAGGAAGTATCGCTTAAACCTGGAGAGTTGGGACCCATTGAATGGGTACCATGCAGTATGACTTCAAATGGTCTGCATTTGCTCATCGAACCTCACCAATGCTATCAACCCGAAGTGTCCAACCTTATGTCTCACTCAGCTCTGGGTGTAGATGAGGTAAATCCAGGTTGCATCACAAGCCCTGAATGAATTATTTAAGAATTGCTCTCTATTTCACTGTCATTGTGTTTTGTTATTTAATTCATTATGATAATGGAATTTATCGGATTTTCTCTGCTGCCTTCATGCAGCTGTACACACGCTTGATTCTCTTATGGAGACATATAAATCCATGGGTTTGAAGATTCTTACTAGTGAGGTGTATTCCTAGGCGCTGAATATAGGGTGTTTAGCCCATTTCGTTGAGCAAGGGGTAGGTCTTGACTATTACGTATTTGACTTATGGAATGGTATCTGTGCTAATTTCTAACTCTGGTTTTATGCAGCACCCCAACTCACCTTTCCCCTTACGCAAACATAAGTTGGTTTTCTAAAGTTGAGACACTGTTCTGTTTTGTAATTCAGTTGATGTGTAGCCAAGATTACATTCGGTGTATTAGTGATATCTTATGATGTTTCTATTTCGGTGTGACTTATTTCACTTAGAATCATAGTACCTGAATCCACTCATTATGCCACGATGAGCCAGATGACATAGATTTCATTGGTGAGTGATATTCCATTGTACGTACGTACCACAACTTCTTTATCCATTTTTCACATTCTGGGGTATTTAACTTGTACCGTAGACGAGGTTCTTGTAAACAGAGCCACCCGAGACTTTTGGGTGGCTGTGTGTTTTTGATTTTAATTTTCCTAAGCTATAGGGCAATAAGGGGAATTGCCGTAGGCTCCGTTGCTTTGTTTTTTAGATGTTCCGGGAAACACCATACATTTTTCCAGACTGGCTGTTGGCAACTTACATCCCGCCCATCAGCATAACAAGGCTCGCAGTTCTCCATGGCCTGTGCTGCCTTTCTGGATTTTACACTTTTTTCAGATGGCCCTTTTGACCGGGGGGCAGTGAGACTTCATTGTAGTGCAGATTTCTTTAACATGCTTGCTTGGTTGGCCGAAAGGGCGTATGCGTTTTTTCCTGAATATATTCAGGAAAAAACGCATACGCCCTTTTTGGCCAAGAGCATCATTGTCGACGTTCTGCCTCTTTTCCTATGCTTTAAATGCAATTCCCGTCTACCCCCTGAAATCGTTTTCCTGCAAATCTGTCCCGCTTACAAGTCGTCTTCGCAGCCTTCCTTCAATATATTTTTGGACGATAGCTGTCATTTATAACTCTGCAGGTTTGTGAGTTACAGTGCCCCTGAGCACCTTTCTTCAACTCGCTATCTTGTGAGCTGGCCGCAAACCCACAGGATTGCTTCAGGCCCTAATCTGGTTCCGGCACGGCATGCTGAGCCTTTGGTTAATTCCTCTTCCTGGTGGGAAATGAGCGTTAAATTTGCCCGTGCAGACACCTAGAGCTAGTCTGTCATTCGTTCTCCCTATTCCTTTTCATCTTGCGCAGAAATTGCAAACTGTGCCCAACAGGAGGTTAAAGGCACTGACTCTCCAAGTGGGGAGAGTGTTCGTAAAGGGTCTGGAATGGTGAACCCGAGTAAAAGGGGACGAAAACTGAGATGCATTTGAAAACGTTTGCCAGTCACACGGTGCACCATACTGTGGGTTTCCCATGCATGTTTTAGCTGAAGGAAGAATCCCTTAAACTTGGAGAGTTGGGACCCATGGAATGGGTACCATGCTGTATGACTTCAAAGGGTCTGCATTTGCTCATCGAACCTCACCAATGCTATCAGCCCGAAGTGCCCAACCTTATGTCTCACTCAGCTCTGGGTGTAGATGTGGTAAATCCAGGTTGCATCACAAGCCCTGAATGAATTATTTAAGAATTGCTCTCTATTTCACTGTCCTTGGGTTTTGTTTGTGTAATTCATTTTGATAATTGGATTTATCGGATTTTCTCTGCTGCATTCATGCCGCTGTACATATGCTTCATTCTCTTACGGAGACATATAAATCCATGGGTTTGAAGATTCTTACTAGTCAGGTGTATTCCTAGGCGTTGAATATGGGGTGATTAGTCCATTTCGTTGAGCAAGGGGTAGGTCTTGACTATTACATATTTGGCTTATGGAAAGGTATCTGTGCTAATTTCTATCTCTGGTTTTATGCAGCACCCCAACTCACCTTTCCCCTTAAGCAAGCATAAGTTGGTTTTCTAAATTTGATACCCAGTTCTGTTTTGTAATTCAGTTCATGTGTAGCCAAGTTTACATTCCGTGTAGTAGTGATATCTTATGATGTTTCATTTTCTGTGTGACTTAGTTCACTTAGAATCATCGTACCTGAATCCATTCATTATGCTGCGACGGGCCTGATGACATAGATTTCATTGCTGAGTGATAGTCCATTGTACGTACGTGCCACAACTTCTTTATCCATTTTTCACATTCTGGGATATTTAACTTGTACCGTAGACGAGGTTCTTGTAAACAGAGCCGTCCGACACTTTGGGGTGGCTGTGTGTTTTTGATTTTAATTTCCCTAAGCTATAGGACCATAAGTGGAAGTGCCGTAGGCTCCGTAGCTTTGTTTTTTCGGTGTTCCGGGAAACACCATACACTTCTCCAGAGTGGCTGTTGGCAATTTACATCCCGCCCATCAGCATAACAAGGCTCCCTGTTCTCCATGGCCTGTGCTGCCTTTCTGGATTTTACACTTTTTTCAGATGGCCCTTTTGACCGGGGGGCAGTGAGACTTCATTGTAGTGCAGATTTCTTTAACATGCTTGCTTGGTTGGCCAAAAAGGGCGTATGCGTTTTTTCCTGAATATATTCAGGAAAAAACGCATACGCCCTTTTTGGCCAAGAGCATCATTGTCGATGTTCTGCCTCTTTTCCTATGCTTTAAATGCAATTTCCGTGTCCCCCCTGAAATCGTTTTCCTGCAATTCTGCCCCACTTACAAGTCGTCTTCGCAGCCTTCCTTCAATATATTTTTGGACGATAGCTGTCATTTATAACTCTGCAGTTTTGTGAGTTACAGTGCCCCTGAGCTCATTTCTTCAACTCGCTATCTTGTGAGCTGGCCGCAAACCCACAGGATTGCCTCAGGCCCTAATCTGGTTCCGGCACGGCATGCTGAGCCTTTGGTTAATTCCTCTTCCTGGTGGGAAATGAGCGTTAAATTTGCCCGTGCAAACACCTAGAGCTAGTCTCTGATTCGTTCTCCCTATTCCTTTTCATCTTGCGTAGAAATTGCAAACTGTGCCCAACAGGAGGTTAAAGGCACTGACTCTCCAAGTGGGGAGAGTGTTCGTAAAGGGTCTGGAATGGTGAACCCGAGTAAAAGGGGACGAAAACTGAGATGCATTTGAAAACGTTTGCCAGTCACACGGTGCACCATACTGTGGGTTTCCCATGCATGTTTTAGCTGAAGGAAGAATCCCTTAAACTTGGAGAGTTGGGACCCATGGAATGGGTACCATGCTGTATGACTTTAAAGGGTCTGCATTTGCTCATCGAACCTCACCAATGCTATCAGCCCGAAGTGCCCAACCTTATGTCTCACTCAGCTCTGGGTGTAGATGTGGTAAATCCAGGTTGCATCACAAGCCCTGAATGAATTATTTAAGAATTGCTCTCTATTTCACTGTCCTTGGGTTTGTTTGTGTAATTCATTTTGATAATGGGATTTATCGGATTTCCTCTGCTGCATTCATGCCGCTGTACACACGCTTCATTCTCTTATGGAGACATATAAATCCATGGGTTTGAAGATTCTTACTAGTCAGGTGTATTCCTAGGCGTTGAATATGGGGTGTTTAGTCCATTTCGTTGAGCAAGGGGTAGGTCTTGACTATTACATATTTGGCTTATGGAAAGGTATCTGTGCTAATTTCTATCTCTGGTTTTATGCAGCACCCCAACTCACCTTTCCCCTTAAGCAAGCATAAGTTGGTTTTCTAAATTTGAGACCCTGTTCTGTTTTGTAATTCAGTTCATGTGTAGCCAAGTTTACATTCCGTGTATTAGTGATATCTTATGATGTTTCATTTTCTGTGTGACTTATTTCACTTAGAATCATCGTACCTGAATCCAATCATTATGCCGCGACGGGCCTGATGACATAGATTTCATTGCTGTGTGATATTCCATTGTACGTACGTACCACAACTTGTTTATCCATTTTTCACATTCTGGGATATTTAACTTGTACTGTAGACGAGGTTCTTGTAAACAGAGCCGCCCGAGACTTTTGGGTGGTTGTGTGATTTTGATTTTAATTTTCCTAAGCTATAGGACCATAAGGGGAAGTGCCGTAGGCTCCGTTGCTGTGTTTTTTAGGTGTTTCAGGAAACACCATACACTTCTCCAGAGTGGCTGTTGGCAATTTACATCCCACGCATCAGCATAACAAGGCTCCCAGTTCTCCATGGCCTGTGCTGCATTTCTGGATTTTACACTTTTTTCAGATGGCCCTTTTGACCGGGGGCAGTGAGACTTCATTGTAGTGCAGATTTCTTTAACATGCTTGCTTGGTTGGCCAAAAAGAGCGTATGCGTTTTTTCCTGAATATATTCAGGAAAAAACGCATACGCCCTTTTTGGCCAAGTGCATCATTGTCGTCGTTCTGCCTCTTTTCCTATGCTTTAAATGCAATTCCAGTCTACCCCCTGAAATCGTTTTCATGCAATTCTGCCCCGCTTTCAAGTCGTCTTCGCAGCCTTCCTTCAATATATTTTTGGACGATAGCTGTCATTTATAACTCTGCAGGTTTGTGAATTACAGTGCCCCTGAGCTCCTTTCTTCAAATCGCTTTCTTTTGAGCTGGCCGCAAACCCGCAGGATTGCTTCAGGCCCTAATCTTGTTGCGGCACGGCATGCTGAGCCTTTGGTTAATTCCTCTTCGTGGTTGGAAATGAGTGTTAAATTTGCCCGTGCAGACACCTACAGCTAGTCTCTCATTGGTTCTCCCTATTCCTGTTCATCTTGCGCAGAAATTGCAAACTGTGCTAAACAGGAGGTTAAAGGCACTGACTCTCCAAGTGGGGAGAGTGTTAGTAAATGGTCTGGAATTGTGAACCCGAGTAAAAGGGGACGAAAACTGAGATGCATTTGAAAACGTTTCCTGGTCACACGGTGCACCATACTCTGGGTTTCCCATGCATGTTTTATCTGAAGGAAGAATCGCTTAAACCTGGAGAGTTGGGACCCATGGAATGGGTACCATGCAGTATGACTTCAAATGGTCTGCATTTGCTCATCGAACCTCACCAATGCTATCAGCCCGAAGTGTCCAACATTATGTCTCACTCAGCTCTGGGTGTAGATGAGGTAAATCCAGGTTGCATCACAAGCCCTGAATGAATTATTTAAGAATTGCTGCGTATTTCACTGTCATTGTGTTTTGTTTTTGTAATTCATTTTGATAATAGGATTTATCGGATTTTCTCTGCTGCCTTCATGCAGCTGTACACACGCTTGATTCTCTTATGGAGACATATAAATCCGTGGGTTTTAAGATTCTTACTAGTCAGGTGTATTCCTAGGCGTTGAATATATGGTGTTTAGCCCATTTCGTTGAGGAAGGGGTAGGTCTTGACTATTACATATTTTTTTTTTTTTTCTGTACGCGGGCCTCTCAGTGTTGTGACCTCTCCCGTTGCGGAGCACAGGCTCCGGACGCGCAGGCTCAACGGCCATGACTTACGGGGCCAGTAGCTACGCGGCATGTTGGATCTTCTCGGACCGGGGCACGAACCCGCGTCCCCTTCATCGGCAGGCGGACTCTCAACCACTGCACCACCAGGGAAGCCCCCTGACTATTACATATTTGACGTATGGAATGGTATCTGTGCTAATTTCTATCTCTGGTTTTATGCAGCACCCCAACTCACCTTTCCCCTTAAGCAAACATAAGTTGGTTTTCTAAATTTGAGACCCTGTTCTCTTTTGTAATTCAGTTCATGTGTAGCCAAGATTACATTCGGTGTATAAGTGATATCTTATGATGTTTCATTTTCTTTGTGACTTATTTCACTTAGAATCATCGTACCTGAATCCACTCATTATGCCGCGACGGGCCTGATGACATAGATTTCATTGCTGAGTGATATTCCATTGTACGTACGTACCACAACTTCTTTATCCATTTTTCACTTTCTGGGATATTTAACTTGTACCGTAGACGAGGTTCTTGTAAACAGAGACCTCTGAAACTTTGGGGTGGCTGTGTGTTTTTGATTTTAATTTCCCTAAGCTATAGGACCATAAGTGGAAGTGCCGTAGGCTCCGTTGCTTTGTTTTTTAGGTGTTTCAGGAAACACAATACACTTCTCCAGAGTGGCTTTTGGCAATTTACATCCCACCCATCAGCATAACAAGGCTCCCTGTTCTCCATGGCCTGTGCTGCATTTCTGGATTTTACACTGTTTTCAGATGGCCCTTTTGACCGGGGGGCAGTGAGACTTCATTGTAGTGCAGATTTCTTTAACATGCTTGCTTGGTTGGCCAAAAAGTGCGTATGCGTTTTTTCCGGAATATATTCAGGAAAAAACGCATACGCACTTTTTGGCCAAGTGCATCATTGTGGACGTTCTGCCTCTTTTCCTATGCTTTAAATGCAATTCCAGTCTACCCCCTGAAATCGTTTTCCTGCAATTCTGCCCCGCTTTCAAGTCGTCTTCGCAGCCTTCCTTCAATATATTTTTGGACGATAGCTGTCATTTATAACTCTGCAGGTTTGTGAATTACAGTGCCCCTGAGCTCCTTTCTTCAAATCGCTTTCTTGTGAGATGGCCGCAAACCCCCAGGTTTGATTCAGGCCCTAATCTGGTTCCAGCACGGAATGTTGAGCGTTTGGTTAATTCCTCTTCCTGGTTGGAAATGAGCGTTAAATTTGCCCGTGCAGACACCTACAGCTAGTCTCTCATTGGTTCTCCCTATTCCTGTTCATCTTGCCCAGAAATTGCAAACTGTGCCAAACAGCAGGTTAAAGGCACTGACTACCCAAGTGGGGAGAGTTTTAGTAAAGTGTCTGGAATTGTGAACCCGAGTAAAAGGGGACGGAAACTGAGATGCATTTGAAAACGTTTCCCAGTCACACGGTGCACCATACTGTGGATTTCCCATGCATGTTTTAGCTGAAGGAAGAATCCCTTAAACCTGGAGAGTTGGGACCCATGGAATGGGTCCCATGCAGTATGACTTCAAAGGGTCTGCATTTTCTCATCGAACCTCACCAATTCTATCAGCCCGGAGAGTCTAACCTTATGTGTCATTCAGCTTTGGGTGTAGATGAGGTAAATCCAGGTTGCATCACAAGTCCTGAATGAATTATTTAAGAATTGCTCTCTATTTCACTGTCATTGTGTTTTGTTTTTGTAATTCATTTTGATAATCGGAATTATCGGATTCTCTCTGCTGCCTTCATGCAGCTGTACACACGCTTGATTCTCTTATGGAGACATATAAATCCATGGGTTTGAAGATTCTTACTAGACAGGTGTATAACTAGGCGTTGAATATAGGGTGTTTAGCCCATTTAGTTGAGCAAGGGGTAGGTTTTGACTATTACATATTTGACGTATGGAATGGTATCTGTGCTAATTTCTATCTCTGGTTTTAAGCAGCACCCCAACTCACCTTACCCCTTAAGCAAACATAAGTTGGTTTTCTAAATTTGAGACCCTGTTCTGTTTTGTAATTCAGTTCATGTGTAGCCAAGATTACATTCCGTGTATTAGTGATATCTTATGATGTTTCATTTTCTGTGTGACTTATTTAACTTAGAATCATTGTACATGAAACCACTCATTATGCCATGACTGGCCTGATGACATAGATGTCATTGGTGAGTGATATTCCATTGTACGTACGTACCACAATTTCTTTATCCATTTTTCGCTTTCTGGAATATTTAACTTATACCGTAGATGAGGTTCTGGTAAACAGAGCCGTCTGAAACTGGGGTGGCTGTGTGTTTTTGATTTTAATTTCCCTAAGCTATAGGACCATAAGTGGAAGTGCTGTAGGCTCCGTTGCTTTGTTTTTTTGGTGTTTCAGGAAACACCATACACTTCTCCAGAGTGGCTCTTGGCAATTTACATCCCACCCATCAGCATTACATGGCTCCCGGTTCTCCATGGCCTGTGCTGCATTTCTGGATTTTACACTTTTTTCAGATGGCCCTTTTGACCGGGGGGCAGTGAGACTTCATTGTAGTGCAGATTTCTTTAACATGCTTGCTTGGTTGGACAAAAAGGGCGTATGCGTTTTTTCCTGAATATATTCAGGAAAAAACGCATACGCCCTTTTTGGCCAAGTGCACCATTGTCGACGTTCTGCCTCTTTTCCTATGCTTTAAATGAAATTCAGGTCTACCCCCTGAAATCGTTTTCCTGCAATTCTGCCCCGCTTTCAAGTCCTCTTCGCAGCCTTCCTTCAATATATTTTTGGACAATAGCTGTCATTTATAACTCTGCAGGTTTGTGAATTACAGTGCCCCTGAGCTCCTTTCCTCAAATCGCTTTCTTGTGAGCTGGCCACAAACCCGCAAGATTGCTTCAGGCCCTAATCTGGTTCCGGCATGGCATGCTGAGCGTTTGGTTAATTCCTCTTCCTGGTGGGAAATGAGCGTTAAATTTGCCCGTGCAGACACCTACAGCTAGTCTCTCATTGTTTCTCCCTATTCCTGTTCATCTTGCGCAGAAATTGCAAACTGTGCCAAACAGCAGGTTAAATGCACTGACTCTCCAAGTGGGAAGAGTGTTAGTAAAGGGTCTGGAATTGTGAACCCGAGTAAAAGGGGACAAAAACTGAGATGCGTTTGAAAACGTTTCCCGGTCACACGGTGCACCATACTGTGGGTTTCCCATGCATGTTTTAGCTGAAGGAAGAATCGCTTAAACCTGGAGAGTTGGGACCCTTGGAATGGGTACCGTGCAGTATGACTTCAAATGGTCTGCATTTGCTCATCAAACCTCACCAATGCTATCAGCCCGAAGTGTTCAACTTTATGTCTCACTCAGTTCTGGGTGTAGATGAGGTAATTCCAGGTTGCATCACAAGCCCTGAATGAATTATTTAAGAATTGCTCTCTATTTCACTGTCATTGTGTTTTGTTTTTGAAATTTATTTTGATAATGGGATTTATCGGATTTTCACTCTTGTGTTTAGGCTGCTGTACACATGCTTGATTTCCTTATGGAGACATATAAATCCATGGGTTTTAAGATTCTTACTTGTCAGGTATATTCGCAGGTGTTGAATAAGGGGTGTTGAGTCCATTTCGTTGAGCAAGGTGTAGGTCTTGTCTATTATATATTTGGCTTATGGAACGGTATCTGTACTAATTTCAATCTTTGGTTTTATGCAGCACCCCAACTCACCTTTCCCTATAAGCAAGCATAAGTTGGTTTTCTAAATTTGAGACCCTGTTCTCTTTTGTATTTCAGTTCATGTGTAGCCAAGTTTACGTTCCGTGTATTAGTGATATCTTATGATCTTTCTTTTTCTGTGAGATTATTTCTAGTAGAATCATAGTACTTGAATCAATTCATGATGCCGCTACAGGCCTGATGACATAGATTTCATTGCTGAGTGATATTCCATTGTACGTACGTAGCACAACATCTTTATCCATGTTTTGCTTTCTCGGGTATTTAACCTGTACGGTAGACGAGGTTCTTGTAAACAGAGCCATCCCAAATTTTGGGGTGGCTGTGTGTTTTTGATTTTAATTTCCCTAAGCTATAGGACCCTAATTGGAAGTGCCATAGGCTGTGTTGCTTTGTTTCCTACGTGTTTCATGAAACAACATACACTTCTCAGGAGTGGCTGTTGGCAATGTACATCCCGCCCATCAGCATAACAA
The DNA here is from genome assembly GCF_059928025.1 of Delphinapterus leucas. Taxonomy (NCBI): domain Eukaryota; kingdom Metazoa; phylum Chordata; class Mammalia; order Artiodactyla; family Monodontidae; genus Delphinapterus; species Delphinapterus leucas. Next base: position 4,274,097 of record NW_028322246.1, on the reverse strand, counting down.
GGCTCCCTGTTCTCCATGACCTGTCCTGCCTTTCTGGATTTTACACTTTTTTCAGATGGCCCTTTTGACTGGGGGGCAGTGAGACTTCATTGTAGTGCAGATTTCCTCTACAGGCTTGCTTGGTTGCCCAAAAAGCACGTATGCGTTTTTTCCTGAATATATTCAGGAAAAAACGCATACGCCTTTTTTGGCCAAGTGCATCATTGTGGACATTCTGCCTCTTTTCGTATGCTTTAAGTGCAATTCCAGTCTACCCCCTGAAATCGTTTTCCTGAAATTCTGCCCCGCTTTCAAGTCCTCTTCGAAGACATACTTCAATACATTTTTGGGCGATAGCTGTCATTCATAACTCTGCAGGTTTGAAAATTACAGTTCCCCTGAGCTCCTTTCTTCAACTCGCTTTCTTGTGAGCTGGCCGCAAAACCGCAGGATTGCTTCAGGCCCTAATCTGGTTCCGGCAGGGCACGCTGAGCCTTTGGTTAATTCCTCTTCCTGGTGGGAAATGAGCGTTCCATTGGCACGTGCAGACACCTACAGCTAGTCTCTCATTGGTTCTCCCTATTCCTGTTCATCTTGCGCAGAAATTGCAAACTGTGCCAAACAGGAGGTTAAAGGCACTGACTCTCCAAGTAGGGAGAGTGTTAGTAAAGCGTCTGGAACGGTGAACCCGAGTACCAGGGGACGAAACCTGAGATGCATTTGAAACCGTTTCCCAATCACACGGTGGTCCATACTCTGCGTTTCCCATGAATGTTTTAGCTGAAGGAAGAATCCCTTAAACCTGGAGAGTTGGGACCCATGGAATGGCTACCATGCAGTATGACTTCAAAGGGTCTGCGTTTGCTCACCGAACCTCACCAATGCTATCAGCCCGAAGTGTCCAGCCTTATGTCTCACCCAGCTCTGGGTGTAGATGTGGTAAATCCAGGTTGCATCACAAGCCCTGAATGAATTATTTAAGAATTGCTCTCTATTTCACTGTCATTGTGTGTTGTTTGTGAAATTTAGTTTGATACTGGGATTTATCGGATTTTCACTGCTGCGTTTAGGCTGCTGTACCACGCTTGATTTCCTTATGGAGACATATAAATCCATGGGTCTTAAGATTCTTACTTGTCAGGTATATTCCCAGGCGTTGAATATGGGGTGTTGAGTCCATTTCGTTGAGCAAGGAGTAGGTCTTGTCTATTATATATTTGGCTTATGTAACGGTATCTGTGCTAATTTCAATCTCTGGTTTGATGCAGCACCCCAACTCACCTTTCCCCATAAGCAAGCATAAGTTGGTTTTCTAAATTTGAGACCCTGTTCTGTTTTATAATTCAGTTCATGTGTAGCCAAGTTTACGTTCCGTGTATTAGTGATATCTTATGATATTTCTTTTTCTGCGAGACTTATTTCTCGTAGAATCGTCGTACCTGAATCCACTGATTTTGCCGCTACGGGCCTAATGACCTAGATCTCATTGCTGAGTGATATTCCATTGTACGTACGTACCACAATTTCTTTATCCATTTTTTGCTTTCTCGGATATTTAACTTGTACCGTAGACGAGGTTCTTGTAAACAGAGCCGTCCCAAACTTTGGGGTGGCTGTGTGTTTTTGATTTTAATATCCCTAAGCTATAGGACCCTAAGTGGAAGTGCCATAGGCTGTGTTGCTTTGTTTCCTACGTGTTTCAGGAAACACCATACACTTCTCCAGAGTGGCTGTTGGCAATTTACATCCCGCCCATCAGCATAACAAGGCTCCCTCTTCTCCATGACCTGTCCTGCCTTTCTGGATTTTACACTTGTTTCAGATGGCCGTTTGGACCGGGGGTCAGTGAGACTTCATTGTAGTTCAGATTTCCTTTACACGCTTGCTTGGTTGGCCAAAAACTGCGTATGCGTTTTTTCCTGAATATATTCAGGAAAAAACGCATACGCCCTTTTTGGCCAAGTGCATCATTGTCGACATTCTGCCTCTTTTCCTATGCTTTAAGTGCAATTCCAGTCTACCCCCTGAAATCGTTTTCCTGAAATTCTGCCCCGCTTTCAAGTCCTCTTCGAAGACTTACTTCAATACATTTTTGAACGAGCTGTCATTCATAACTCTGCAGGTTTGTGAATTACAGTGCCCCTGAGCTCCTTTCTTCAACTCGCTTTCTTGTGAGCTGGCCGCAAAACCGCAGGATTGCTTCAGGCCCTAATCTGGTTCCGGCAGGGCACGCTGAGCCTTTGGATAATTCTTCTTCCTGGTGGGAAATGAGCGTTCCATTTGCCCGTGCAGACACCTACAGCTTCTCTCTCATTGGTTCTCCCTATTCCTGTTCATCTTGCGCAGAAATTGCAAACTGTGCCAAACAGGCGGTTAAAGGCACTGACTCTCCAAGTGGGGAGAGTGTTAGTAAAGCGTCTGAAATGGTGAACCCGAGTACCAGGGGACGAAACCTGAGATGCATTTGAAAACGTTTCCCAATCACACAGTGGACCATACTCTGGGTTTCCCATGCATGTTTTAGCTGAAGGAAGAATCCCTTAAACCTGGAGAGTTGGGACCCATGGAATGGCTACCATGCAGTATGACTTCAAAGGGTCTGCGTTTGCTCACCGAACCTCACCAATGCTATCAGCACGAAGCGTCCAGCCTTATGTCTCACCCAGCTCTTTGTGTTGATGTGGTAAATACAGGTTGCATCACAAGCCCTGAATGAATTATTTAAGAAGTGCTCTCTATTTCACTGTCATTGTGTTTTGTTTTTGAAATTTATTTTGATAATGGGATTTATCGGATTTTCACTGCTCCATATAGGCCGCTGTACACACGCTTGTTTTCCTTATGGAGACATATAAATCCATGGGTCCTAAAATTCTTACTTGTCAGGTATATTCCCAGGCGTTGAATATGGGGTGTTGAGTCCATTTCGTTGAGCAAAGAGTAGGTATTGTCTGTTATATATTTGGCTTATGTAACGGTATCTGTGCTAATTTCAATCTCTGGTTTGATGGAGCACCCCAACTCACCTTTCCCCATAAGCAAGCATAAGTTGGTTTTCTAAATTTGAGACCCTGTTCTGTTTTGTAATTCAGTTCATGTGTAGCCAAGTTTACGTTCCGTGTATTAGTGATATCTTATGATGTTTCTTTTTCTGTGTGACTTATTTCTCGTAGAATCATCGTACCTGAATCCACTCATTATGCCACAAAGGGCCAGATGACATAGATTTCATTGGTGAGTGATATTCCATTGTACGTACGTACCACAACTTCTTTATCCATTTTTCGCTTTCTGGGATATTTAACTTGTACCGTAGACGAGTTTCTTGTAAACAGAGCCGTCTGAAACTTTGGGGTGGCTGTGTGTTATTGATTTTAATTTCCCTAATCTATAGGACCATAAGTGGAAGTGCCGTAGGCTCCGTTGCTTAGTTTTTTAGGTGTTTCAGGAAACACCATACACTTCTCCAGAGTGGCGGTTGGCAATTTACATCCCACCCATCAGCATAACAAGGCTCCCTGTTCTCCATGGCCTGTGCTGCATTTCTGGATTTTACACTTTTTTCAGATGGCCCTTTTGACCTGGGGGCAGTGAGACATCATTGTAGTGCAGATTTCTTTAACATGCTTGCTTGGTTGGCCAAAAAGTGCGTATGCGTTTTTTCCTGAATATATTCAGGAAAAAAACGCATAGGCCCTTTTTGGCCAAGTGCATCATTGTCGACGTTCTGCCTCTTTTCCTATGCTTTAAATGCAATTCCAGTCTACCGCGTGAAATCGTTTTCCTGCAATTCTGTCCCGCTTTCAAGTCCTCTTCGCAGCCTACCTTCAATATATTTTTGGACGATAGCTGTCATTTATAACTCTGAGGGTTTGTGAATTAGAGTGCCCCTGAGCTCCTTTCTTCAAATCGCTTTCTTGTGAGCTGGCCGCAAACCCGCAGGATTGCTTCAGGCCCTAACCTGGTTCTGGCACGGCATGCTGATCCTTTGGTTAATTCCTCTTCCTGGTGGGAAATGAGCGTTAAATTTGCCCGTGCAGACACCTACAGCTAGTCTCTCATTGGCTCTCTCTATTCCTGTTCATCTTGAGCAGAAATTGCAAACGGTGCCAAACAGCAGGTTCAAGGCACTGACTCTCCATGTGGGGAGAGTGTTAGTAAAGGATCTGGAATTGTGAACCCGAGTAAAAGGGGAAGAAAACTGAGATGCATTTGAAAACGTTTCCCGGTCACACGGTGCACCATATTTTGGGTTTCCCATGCATGTTTTATCTGAAGGAAGTATCGCTTAATCCTGGAGATTTGGGACCCATGGAATGGGTACCATGCAGTATGACTTCAAATGGTCTGCATTTGCTCATCGGACCTCACCAATGCCATCAGCCCGAAGAGTCCAACCTTATGTCTCACTCAGCTCTGGGTGTAGATGAGGTAAATCCAGGTTGCATCACAAGCCCTGAATGAATTATTTAACAATTGCTCTCTATTTTACTGTCATTGTGTTTTGTTTTTGTAATTCATTTTGATAATAGGATTTATCGGATTTTCTCTGCTGCCTTCATGCAGCTGTACACACGCTTGATTCTCTTATGGAGACATATAAATCCATGGGTTTGAAGATTCTTACTAGTCAGGTGTATTCCTAAGCGTTGAATATAGGGTGTTTAGCCCATTTCGTTGAGCAATGTGTAGGTCTTGACTATTACGTATTTGACATATGGAATGGTATCTGTGCTAATTTCTAACTCTGGTTTTATGCAGCACCCCAACTCACCTTTCCCCTTACGCAAACATAAGTTGGTTTTCTAAATTTCAGACCCTGTTCTGTTTTGTAATTCAGTTCATGTGTAGCCAAGATTACATTCGGTGTATTAGAGATATCTTATGATGTTTCATTTTCTGTGTGACTTATTTCACTTAGAATCATCGTACCTGAATCCACTCATTATGCCAGGACGTGCCAGATGACATAGACTTCATTGGTGAGTGATATTCCATTGTACGTACGTACCACAACTTCTTTATCCATTTTTCGCTTTCTGGGATATTTAACTTGTACCGTAGACGAGTTTCTTGTAAACAGAGCCGTCCCAAACTTTGGGGTGGCTCTGTGTTTTTGATTTTAATTTCCCTAAGCTATAGGACCATGAGTGGAAGTGCGGTAGGCTCCGTTGCTTTGTTTTTTAGGTGTTTGAGGAAACACCATACACTTCTCCAGAGTGGCTGTTGGCAATTTATATCCCACCCATCAGCATAACAAGGCTCCCTGTTCTCCATGGCCTGTGCTGCATTTCTGGATTTCACACTTTTTTCAGATGGCCCTTTTGACCAGGGGCAGTGAGACTTCATTGTATTGCAGATTTCTTTAATATGCTTGCTCGGTTGGCCAAAAAGGGCGTATGTGTTTTTTCCTGAATATACTCAGGAAAAAACGCATACGCCCTTTTTAGCCAAGTGCATCATTGTCGACGTTCTGCCTCTTTTCCTATGCTTTAAATGCAATTCCAGTCTACCCCCTGAAATCGTTTTCCTGCAATTCTGCCCCGCTTTCAAGTCCTCTTCCAGCCTTCCTTCAATATATTTTTGGACGATAGCTGTCATTTATAACTCTGCAGGTTTGTGTATTACAGTGACCCTGAGCTCCTTTCTTCAAATCGCTTTCTTTTGAGCTGGCCACAAACCCGCAGGATTGCTTCAGGCCCTAATCTGGTTCCGGCATGGCATGCTGAGCCTTTGGTTAATTCCTCTTCCTGGTGGGAAATGAGCGTTAAATTTGCCCTTGCAGACACCTACAGCTAGTCACTCATTGGTTCTCCCTATTCCTGTTCATCTTGCGCAGAAATTGCAAACTGTGCCAAACAGCAGGTTAAAGGCACTGACTCTCCTAGTGGGGAGACTGTTAGTAAAGGGTCTGGAATTCTGAACCCGAGTAAAAGGGGACAAAACTGAGATGCATTTGTAAACGTTTCCCGGTCACACGGTGCACCATTCTGTGGGTTTCCCATGCATGCTATAGCTGAAGGAAGAATCACTTCAACCTGGAGAGTTGGGACCCATGGAATGGGTACCATGCAGTATGACTTCAAATAGTCTGCATTTGCTCATTGTACCTCACCAATGCTATCAGCGCGAAGTGTCCAACCTTATGTCTCACTCAGCTCTGGGTTTAGATGAGGTAAATCCAGGTTGCATCACAAGCCCTGAATGAATTATTTAAGAATTGCTGTCTATTTCACTGTCATTGTGTTTTGTTTTTGTAATTCATTTTGATAATGGGATTTATCGGATTTTCTCTGCTGCCTTCATGCAGCTGTACACACGCTTGATTCTCTTATGGAGACATATAAATCCATGGGTTTGAAGATTCTTACTAGTCAGGTGTATTCCTAGGCATTGAAAATAGGGTGTTTAGCCCATTTCGTTGAGCAAGGGGTAGGTCTTGACTATTACATATTTGACTTATGGAATGGTATCTCTGCTAATTTCTATCTCTGGTTTTATGCAGCACCCCAACTCACCTTTCCCCTTAAGCAAACATAAGTTGCTTTTCTAAACTTGAGACCCTGTTCTGTTTTGTAATTCAGTTCATGTGTAACCAAGATTACATTAGGTGTATTAGTGATATCTTATGATGTTTCATTTTCTGTGTGACTTATTTCACTTAGAATCATCGTACCTGAATCCACTCATTGTGCCACGACGGGCCTGATGACATAGATTTCATTGGTGAGTGATATTCCATTGTACGTACGTACCACAATTTCTGTATCCATTTTTCGCTTTCTGGGATATTTAACTTGTACCGTAGACGAGGTTCTTGTAAACAGAGCCGTCTGAAACTTTGGGGTGGCTGTTTGTTTTTGATTTTAATTTCCCTAAGCTATAGGACCATAAGTGGAATTGCCGTAGGCTCCGTTGCTTAGTTTTTTAGGTGTCAGGATTCACGATACACTTCTCCAGAGTGGCTGTTGGCAACTTACATCCCACCCATCTGCATAACAAGGCTCCCTGTTCTCCATGGCCTGTGCTGCATTTCTGGATTTTACACTTTTTTCAGATGGCCCTTTTGACCTGGGGGCAGTGAGACTTCATTTTAGTGCAGATTTCTTTACCATGCTTGCTTGGTTGGCCAAAAGATGCGTATGCGTTTTTTCCTGAATATATTCAGGAAAAAACGCATACACACTTTTTGGCCAAGTGCATCATTGTCGACGTTCTGCCTCTTTTCCTATTCTTTAAATGCAATTCCAGTCTACCCCCTGAAATCGTTTTCCTGCAATTCTGCCCCGCTTTCAAATCCTCTTCGCAGCCTTCCTTCAATATATTTTTGGACGATAGCTGTCATTTATAACTCTGCAGGTTTGTGAATTACAGTGCCCCTGAGCTCCTTTCTTCAAATCGTTTTCTTGTGAGCTGGCCGCAAACCTGAAGGATTGATTCAGGCCCTAATCTGGTTCCGGCACGGCATGCTGAGCGTTTGGTTAATTCCTCTTCCTGGTTGGAAATGAGCGTTAAATTTGCCCGTGCAGACACCTACAGCTAGTCTCTCATTGGTTCTCCCTATTCCTGTTCATCTTGCGCAGAAATTGCAAACTGTGCCAAACAGCAGGTTAAAGGCACTGACTCTGCAAGTGGGGAGATTGTTAGTAAAGGGTCTGGAATGGTGAACCTGAGTAAAAGGGGCCGAAAACTGAGATGCATTTGAAAATGTTTCCCGGTCACACGGTGCACCATACTGTGGGTTTCCCATGCATGTTTTAGCTGAAGGAAGAATCGCTTAAACCTGGAGAGTTGGGACCCATGGAATGGGTACCATGCAGTATGACTTCAAATGGTCTGCATTTGCTCATCGAACCTCACCAATGCTATCAGCCCGAAGTGTCCAACCTTTCGTCTCACTCAGCTCTCGGTGTAGATGAGGTAAATCCAGGTTGCATCATAAGCCCTGAATGAATTATTTAAGAATTTCTCTCTATTTCACTGTCATTGTGTTTTGTTATTTAATTCATTTTGATAATGGGATTTATCGGATTTTCTCTGCTGCCTTCATGCAGCTGTACACACGCTTGATTCTCTTATGGAGACATATAAATCCATGGGTTTGAAGATTCTTACTAGTCAGGTGTATTCCTAGGCGTTGAATATGGGGTGTTTAGCCCATTTCGTTGAACAAGGGGTAGGTCTTGAGTATTACATATTTGACTTATGGAATGGTATCTCTGCTAATTTCTATCTCTGGTTTTATGCAGCACCCCAACTCACCTTTCCTCTTAAGCAAACATAAGTTGGTTTTCTAAATTTGAGACCCTGTTCTGTTTTGTAATTCAGTTCATGTGTAGCCCAGATTACATTCCGGGTATTAGTGATATCTTATGATGTTTCATTTTCTGTGTGACTTATTTCACTTAGAATCATCGTACCTGAATCCACTCATTATGCCACGACGGGCCTGATGACATAGATTTCATTGTTGAGTGATATTCCATTGTACGTACGTACCACAAGTTCTTTATCCATTTTTCGCTTTCTGGGATAGTTAACTTGTACCGTAGACGAGGTTCTTGTGAAGAGAGCCGTCTGAAACTTTGGGGTGGCTGTGTGTTTTTGATTTTAATTTCCCTAATCTATAGGACCATAAGTGGAAGTGCCGTAGGCTCCGTTGCTTTGTTTTTTAGGTGTTTCAGGAAACACCATACACTTCTCCAGAGTGGCTGTTGGCAATTTTCATCCCACCCATCAGCATAACAATGCTCCCTGTTCTCCATGGCCTGTGCTGCATTTCTGGATTTTACACTTTTTTCAGATGGCCCTTTTGACCGGGGGGCAGTTAGACTTCATTGTAGTGCAGATTTCTTTAACATGCTTGCTTGGTTGTCCAAAAAGCGCATATGCGTTTTTTCCTGAATATATTCAGGAAAAAAACGCATACGCCCATTTTAGCCAAGTGCATCATTGTCGACGTTCTGCCTCTTTTCCTATTCTTTAAATGCAATTCCAGTCTACCCCCTGAAATCGTTTTCCTGCAATTCTGCCCCGCTTTCAAGTCCTCTTCGCAGCCTTCCTTCAATATATTATTGGACGATAGCTGTCATTTATAACTCTGCAGGTTTGTGAATTACAGTGCCCCTGAGCTGCTTTCTTCAAATCGCTTTCTTGTGAGCTGGCCGCAACCCCGCAGGACTGCCTCAGGCCCTAATCTGTTTCTGGCACGGCATGGTGAGCGTTTGGTTAATTCCTCTTCCTGGTGGGAAATGAGCGTTAAATTTGCCCGTGCAGACACCTACAGCTAGTCTCTTATTGGTTCTCCCTATTCCTGTTCATCTTGCGCAGAAATTGCAAACTGTGCCAAACAGCAGGTTAAAGGCACTGACTCTCCAAGTGGGAAGAGTGTTAGTAAAGGGTCTGGAATTGTGAACCCGAGTAAAAGGGGACAAAAACTGAGATGCATTTGAAAACGTTTCCCGGTCACACGGTGCACCATACTGTGGGTTTCCCATGCATGTTTTAGCTGAAGGAAGAATCGCTTAAACCTGGAGAGTTGGGACCCATGGAATGGGTACCGTGCAGTATGACTTCAAATGGTCTGCATTTGCTCATCAAACCTCACCAATGCTATCAGCCCGAAGTGTCCAACTTTATGTCTCACTCAGTTCTGGGTGTAGATGAGGTAAATCCAGGTTGCATCACAAGCCCTGAATGAATTATTTAAGAATTGCTCTCTATTTCACTGTCATTGTGTTTCGTTTTGTAATTCATTTTGATAATGGGATTTATCGGATTTTCTCTGCTGCTTTCATGCAGCTGTACACACGCTTCATTCTCTTATTGAGACATATAAATCCATGGGTTTGAAAATTCTTACTAGTCAGGTGTATTCCTAGGCGTTGAATATAATGTGTTTAGCCCATTTCGTTGAGCAAGGCGTAGGTCTTGACTATTACATATTTGACTTATGGAATGGTATCTGTGCTAATTTCTATCTCTGGTTTTATGCAGCACCCCAACTCACCTTTCCCCTTAAGCAAACATAAGATGGTTTTCTAAATTTGAGACCCTGTTCTGTTTTGTAATTCAGTTCATGTGTAGCCAAGATTACATTCCGTGTATAAGTGATATCTTATGATGTTTCATTTTCTGTGTGACTTATTTCACTTAGAATCATCGTACCTGAATCCTCTCATTGTGCCACGACGGGCCTGATGACATAGATTTCATTGGTGAGTGATATTCCATTGTACGTACGTACCACAAGTTCTTTATCCATTTTTTGCTTCCTGGGATATTTAACTTGTACCGTAGACGAGGTTCTTGTAAACAGAGCCGTCTGAAACTTTGGGGTGGCTGTGTGTTTTTGATTTTAATTTCCCTAAGCCATAGGACCATAAGTGGAAGTGCTATAGGCTCCGTTGCTTTGTTTTTTAGGTGTTTCAGGAAACACCATACATTTCTCCAGAGTGGCTGTTGGCAATTTACATCCCACCCATCAGCATAACAATGCTCCCTACTCTGCATGGCCTGTGCTGCCTTTCTGGATTTTACACTTTTTTTCAGATGGCCCTTTTGACCTGGGGGCAGTGAGACTTCATTTTAGTGCAGATTTCTTTAACATGCTTGCTTGGTTGGCCAAAAAGTGCGTATGCGTTTTTTCCTGAATATATTCAGGAAAAAACGCATACTCCCTTTTTAGCCAAGTACATCATTGTCGACGTTCTGCCTCTTTTCCTATGCTTTAAATGCAATTCCAGTCTACCCCCTGAAATCGTTTTCCTGCAATTCTGCCCCGCTTCCAAGTCCTCTTCGCAGCCTTCCTTCAATATATTTTTGGACGATAGCTGTCATTTATAACTCTGCAGGTTTGTGAATTACAGTGCCCCTGAGCTCCTTTCTTCAAATCGCTTTCTTGTGAGCTGGCCGCAAACCCGCAGGATTGCTTCAGGCCCTAATCTGCTTCTGGCATGGCATGATGAGCGTTTGGTTAATTCCTCTTCCTGGTGGGAAATGAGCGTTAAATTTGCCCGTGCAGACACCTACAGCTAGTCTCTTATTGGTTCTCCCTATTCCTGTTCATCTTGCGCAGAAATTGCAAACTGTGCCAAACAGCAGGTTAAAGGCACTGACTCTCCACGTGGGGAGAGTGTTAGTAAAGGCTCTGGAATTGTGAACCCGAGTAAAAGGGGACGAGAACTGAGATGCATTTGAAAACGTTTCCCGGTGACACGGTGCACCATACTCTGGGTTCCCCATGCATGTTTTAGCTGAAGGAAGAATCCCTTAAACCTGGAGATTTGGGACCCATGGAATGGGGCCCATGCAGTATGACTTCAAAGCGTCTGCATTTGCTCATCGAACCTCACCAACGCTATCAGCCTGAAGTGTCCAACCTTATGTCTCACTCAGCTCTGGGTGAAGATGAGGTAAATCCAGGTTGCATCACAAGCCCTGAATGAATTATTTAAGAATTGCTCTCTATTTCACTCTCATTGTGTTTTGTTTTTTAATTCATTTTGATAAGGGGATTTATCGGATTTACTCTGCTGCATACATGCAGCTGTACACACGCTTGATTCTCTTATGGAGACATATAAATCCATGGGTTTGAAGATTCTTACTAGTCAGGTGTATTCCTAGGCGTTGAATATAGGGTGTTTAGTCCATCTCGTTGAGCAAGGGGTTGGTCTTGACTATTACATATTTGACTTATGGAATGGTATCTGTGTTAATTTCTATCTCTGGTTTTATGCAGCACCCCAACTCACCTTTCCCCTTAAGCAAACATAAATTGGTTTTCAAAATTTGAGGCCCTGTTCTGTTTTGTAATTCAGTTCATGTGTAGCCAAGATTACATTCCGTGTATTAGTGATATCTCATGATGTTTCATTTTCTGTGTGACTTATTTCCCTTAGAATCATCATACCTGAATCCACTCATTATGCCACGACGGGCCTGATGACATAGATTTCATTGGTGAGTGATATTGCTTTGTACGTATGTACCACAACTTCTTTATCCATTTTTCGCTTTCTGGGATATTTAACTTGTACCGTAGACGAGGTTCTTGTAAACAGAGCCATCTGAAATTTTGGGGTGGCTGTGTGTTTTTGATTTTAATTTCCCTAAGCTATAGGACCATAAGTGGAAGTGCCGTAGGCTCCGTTGCTTTCTTTATTAGGTGTTTCAGGAAACACCATACAGTTGTCCAGAGTGGCTGTTGGCAATTTACATCCCACTCATCAGCATAACATGGCTCCGTGTTCTCCATGGCCTGTTCTGCATTTCTGGATTTTACACTTTTTTCAGGTGGCCCTTTTGACCGGGTGGCAGTGAGAGTTCATTGTAGTGCAGATTTCTTTAACATGCTTGCTTGGTTGGCCAAAAAGGGCGTATTTGCTTACGCCCTTTTTGGCCAAGTGCATCATTGTCGACGTTCTGCCTCTTTTCCTATGTTTTAAATGCAATTCCAGTCTACCCCCTGAAATCGTTTTCCTGCAATTCTGCTCCGCTTTCAAGTCCTCTTCGCAGCCTAACTTCAATATATTTTTGGAAGATAGCTGTCATTTATAACTCTGCAGGTTTGTGAATTACAGTGCCCCTGAGCTCCTTTCTTCAAATCGCTTTCTTGAGAGCAGGCCGCAAATCCGCAGGACTGCTTCAGGCCCTAATCTGTTTCTGGCACGGCATGGTGAGCGTTTGGTTAATTCCTCTTCCTGGTGGGAAATGAGCGTTAAATTTGCCCGTGCAGACACCTACAGCTAGTCACTCATTGGTTCTCCCTATTCCTGTTCATCTTGCGAAGAAATTGCAAACTGTGCCAAACAGCAGGTTAAAGGCACTGACTCTCCAAGTGGGGAGAGTTTAATAAAGGCTCTGGAATTGTGAACCCGAGTAAAAGGGGACGAAAACTGAGATGCATTTGAAAACGTTTCCCGGTCACATGGTGCACCCTACTGTGGGTTTCCCATGCATGTTTTAGCTGAAGGAAGAATCGCTTAAACCTGCAGAGTTGGGATCCATGGAATGGGTACCATGCAGTATGACTTCAAAGGGTCTGCACTTGCTCATCGAACCTCACCAATGCTATCAGCCCGAAGTGTCCAAGCTTATGTCTCACTCAGCTCTTGGTGTAGATGAGGTAAATCAAGGTTACATCACAAGCCCTGAATGAATTATTTAAGAATTGCTCTCTATTTCACTGTCATTGTGTTTTGTTTTTGTAATTCATTTTGATAATGGGATTTATCGGATTTTCTCTGCTGCCTTCATGCAGCTGTACACACGCTTGATTCTCTTATCCAGACATATAAATCCGTGGGTTTGAAAATTCTTTCTAGTCAGGTTTATTCCTAGGCATTGTATATAGGGTGTTTAGCCCATTTCGTTGAGCAAGGGGTAGGTTTGACTATTACATATTTGCCGTATGGAATGGTATCTGTGCTAATTTCTATCTCTGCTTTTATGCAGCACCCCAACTCACCTTTCCCCTTAAGCAAACATAAGTTGGTTTTCTAAATATGAGACCCTGTTCTGTTTTGTAATTCAGTTCATGTGTAGCCAAGATTACATTCCGTGTATTAGTGATATCTTATGTTGTTTCATTTTCTGTGTGAGTTATTTCACTGAGAATCATCGTACCTGAATCCACTCATTATGCCACGACGGGCCTGATGACATAGATTTCATTGGTGAGTGATATTCCATTATACGTACGTACCACAAGTTCTTTATCCATTTTTCGCTTTCTGGGATATTTAACTTGTACAGTAGACGAGGTTCTTGTAAACAGAGCCGTCTGAAACTTTGGGGTGGATGTGTGTGTTTTTGATTTTAATTTCCCTAAGCTCTAGGACCATAAGTGGAAGTGCCGTAGGCTCCGTTGCTTTGTTTTTTAGGTGTTTCAGGAAACACCATACACTTCTCCAGAGTGGCTGTTGGCAATTTACATCCCACCCATCAGCATAACCAGGCTCCCTGTTCTCCATGGCCTGTGCTGCCTTTCTGGATTTTACACTTTTTTCAGATGGCCCTTTTGACCGGGGGGCAGTGAGACTTCATTGTAGTGCAGATTTCTTTAACATGCTTGCTTGGTTGGCCAAAAAGGGCGTATGCGTTTTTTCCTGAATATATTCAGGAAAAAACGCATACGCCCTTTTTGGCCAAGTGCATCATTGTCGACGTTCTGCCTCTTTTCCTATGCTTTAAATGCAATTCCAGTCTACCCCCTGAAATCGTTTTCCTGCAATTCTGCCCCGCTTTCAAGTCCTCTTCGCAGCCTTCCTTCAATATATTTTTGGACGATAGCTGTCATTTATAACTCTGCAGGTTTGTGAATTACAGTGCCCCTGAGCTCCTTTCTTCAAATCGCTTTCTTCTGAGCTGGCCGCAAACCCGCAGGATTGCTTCAGGCCCTAATCTGGTTCCGGCACGGCATGCTGAGCGTTTGGTTAATTCCTCTTCCTGGTTGGAAATGAGCGTTAAATTTGCCCCTGCAGACACCTACAGCTAGTCTCTCATTGGTTCTCCCTATTCCTGTTCATCTTGCGTAGAAATTGCAAACTGTGCCAAACAGCAGGTTAAAGGTACTGACTCTCCAAGTGGGGAGAGTGTTAGTAAAGGGTCTGGAATTGTGAACCCGAGTAAAAGGGGACAAAAACTGAGATGCATTTGAAAATGTTTCCCGGTCACACGGTGCACCATACTGTGGGTTTCCCATGCATGCTTTAGCTGAAGGAAGAATGGCTTAAACCTGGAGAGTTGGGACCCATGGAATGGGTACCATGCAGTATGACTTCAAATGGTCTGCATTTTCTCATCGAACCTCACCAATGCTATCAGCCCGAAGTGTCCAACTTTATGTCTCACTCAGTTCTGGGTGTAGATGAGGTAAATCCAGGTTGCATCACAAGCCCTGAATGAATTATTTAAGAATTGCTCTCTATTTCACTGTCATTGTGTTTTGTTTTTGTAATTCATTTTGATAATGGGATTTATCGGATTTTCTCTGCTGCCTTCATGCAGCTGTACACACGCTTGATTCTCTTATGGAGACATATAAATCCATGGGTTTGAAGATTCTTACTAGTCAGGTGTATTCCTAGGCGTTGAATATAGGGTGTTTAGCCCATTTCGTTGAGCAAGGTGTAGTTCTTGACTATTACATATTTGACGTATGGAATGGTATCTGTGCTAATTTCTATCTCTGGTTTTATGCAGCACCCCAACTCACCTTTCCCCTTAAGCAAACATAAGTTGGTTTTCTAAATTTGAGACCCTGTTCTGTTTTGTAATTCAGTTCATGTGTAGCCAAGATTACATTCGGTGTATTAGAGATATCTTATGATGTTTCATTTTCTGTGTGACTTATTTCTCTTAGAATCATCGTACCTGAATCCACTCATTATGCCACGACGGGCCAGATGACATAGATTACATTGGTGAGTGATATTCCATTGTACGTACGTACCACAACTTCTTTATCCATTTTTCGCTTTCTGGGATATTTAACTTGTACCGTAGACGAGGTTCTTGTAAACAGAGCCGTCTGAAACTTTGGGGTGGCTGTGTGTTTTTGAGTTTAATTTCCCTAAGCCATAGGACCATAAGTGGAAGTGCTATAGGCTCCGTTGCTTTGTTTTTTAGGTGTTTCAGGAAACACCATACATTTCTCCAGAGTGGCTGTTGGCAATTTACATCCCACCCATCAGCATAACAAGGCTCCCTGTTCTCCATGGCCTGTGCTTCATTTCTGGATTTTACACTTTTTTCAGATGCCCCTTTTGACCAGGGGGCAGTGAGACTTCATTGTAGTGCAGATTTCTTTAACATGCTTGCTTGGTTGGCCAAAAAGGGCGTATGCGTTTTTTCCTGAATATCAGGAAAAAACGCATACGCCCTTTTTGGCCAAGTGCATCATTGTCGACGTTCTGCCTCTTTTCCTATGCTTTAAATGCAATTCCAGTCTACCCCCTGAAATCGTTTTCCTGCAATTCTGCCCCGCTTTCAAGTCCTCTTCGCAGCCTTCCTTCAATATATTTTTAGACGATAGCTGTCATTTATAACTCTGCAGGTTTGTGAATTACAGTGCCCCTGAGCTCCTTTCTTCACATCGCTTTCTTGTGAGCTGGCCGCAAACCCACAGGATTGCTTCAGGCCCTAATCTGGTTCCGGCACGGCATGCTGAGCCTTTGGTTAATTCCTCTTCCTGGTGGGAAATGAGCGTTAAATTTGCCCGTGCAGACACCTACAGCTAGTCTCTCATTGGTTCTCCCTATTCCTGTTCATCTTGCGCAGAAATTGCAAACTGTGCCAAACAGCAGGTTAAAGGCACTGACTCTCCAAGTGGGGAGACTGTTAGTAAAGGGTCTGGAATTATGAACCCGAGTAAAAGGGGACGAAAACTGAGATGCATTTGAGAACGTTTCCCGGTCACACGGTGCACCATACTGTGGGTTTCCCATGCATGTTTTAGCTGAAGGAAGAATCGCTTAAACCTGGAGAGTTGGGACCCATGGAATGGGTACCATGCAGTATGACTTCAAAGGGTCTGCATTTGCTCATCGAACCTCACCAATGCTATCAGCCCGAAGTGTCCAACCTTATGTCTCACTCAGCTCTGGGTGTAGATGAGGTAAATCCAGGTTGCATCACAAGCCCTGAATGAATTATTTAAGAATTGCTCTCTATTTCAGTGTCATTTTGTTTTGTTTTTGTAATTCATTTTGATAATAGGATTTATCGCATTTTCTCTGCTGCCTTCATGCAGCTGTACACACGCTTGATTCTCTTATGGAGACATATAAATCCATGGGTTTGAAGATTCTTACTAGTGAGGTGTATAACTAGCCGTTGAATATAGGGTGTTTAGCCCATTTCATTGAGCAAGGTGGAGGTCTTGACTATTACATATTTGACGTATGGAATGGTATCTGTGCTAATTTCTATCTCTGGTTTTATGCAGCACCCCAACTCACCTTTCCCCTTAAGCAAACATAAGTTGGTTTTCTAAATTTGAGACCCTGTTCTCTTTTGTAATTCAGTTCATGTGTAGCCAGTATTACATTCCGTGTATTAGTGATATCTTATGATGTTTCATTTTCTGTGTGACTTATTTCACTTAGAATCATCGTACCTGAATCCACTCATTATGCCACGACGGGCCAGTTGACATAGATTTCACTGGTGAGAGATATTACATTGTACGTACTTACCACAACTTCTTTATCCATTTTTCGCTTTCTGGGATATTTAACTTGTACCGTAGACGAGGTTCTTGTAAACAGAGCCGTCTGAAACTTTGGGGTGGCTGTGTGTTTTTGATATTAATTTCCCTAAGCTATAGGACCATAAGTGGAAGTGCCGTAAGCTCCGTTGCTTTGTTTTTAAGGTGTTTCAGCAAACACCATACACTTCTCTAGAGTGGCTGTTGGCAATTTACATCCCACCCATCAGCATAACAAGGCTCCCTGTTCTCCATGGCCTGTGCTGCATTTCTGGATTTTACACTTTTTTCAGATGGCCCTTTTGACCAGGGGGCAGTGAGTCTTCATTGTAGTGCAGATTTCTTTAACATGCTTGCTTGGTTGGCCAAAAAGTGCGTATGCGTTTTTTCCTGAATATATTCAGGAAAAAACGCATACGCACTTTTTGGCCAAGTGCATCATTGTCGACGTTCTGCCTCTTTTCCTATGCTTTAAATGCAATTCCAATCTACCCCCTGAAATCGTTTTCCTGCAATTCTGCCCCGCTTTCAAGTCCTCTTCGCAGCCATCCTTCAATATATTTTTGGACGATAGCTGTCATTTATAACTCTGCAGGTTTGTGAATTACAGTGCCCCTGAGCTCCTTTCTTCAAATCGCTTTCTTGTGAGATTGCCGCAAACCCGCAGGTTTGATTCAGGCCCTAATCTGGTTCCAGCACGGAATGCTGAGCGTTTGGTTAATTCCTCTTCCTGGTTGGAAATGAGCGTTAAATTTGCCCGTGCAGACACCTACAGCTAGTCTCTCATTGGTTCTCCCTATTCCTGTTCATCTTGCGCAGAAATTGCAAACTGTGCCAAACAGCAGGTTAAAGGCACTGACTCTCCAAGTGGGGAGAGTGTTAGTAAAGGGTCTGGAATTGTGAACCCGAGTAAAAGGGGCCGAAAACTGAGATGCATTTGAAAACGTTTCCCGGTCACACGGTGCACCATACTCTGGGTTTCCGATGCATGTTTTAGCTGAAGGAAGAATCGCTTAAACCTGGAGATTTGGGACCCATGGAATGGGTACCATGCAGTATGACTTCAAAGGGTCTGCATTTGCTCATCGAACCTCACCAATGCTACCAGCCCGAAGAGTCCAACCTTATGTCTCACTCAGATCTGGGTGCAGATGAGGTAAATCTAGGTTGCACCACAAACCCTGAATGAATTATTTAAGAATTGCTCTCTATTTCACTGTCATTGTGTTTTGCTTTTTAATTCATTTTGATAATGTGATTTATCGGATTTTCTCTGCTGCCTTTATGCAGCTGTACACAGGCTTGATTCTCTTATGGAGACATATAAATCCATGGGTTTGAAAATTCTTACTAGTCAGGTGTATTCCTAGGCGTTGAAAATATGGTGTTTAGCCCATTTCGTTGAGCAAGGGGTAGGTCTTGACTATTACATATTTGACTTATGGAATGGTATCTGTGCTAATTTCTATCTCTGGTTTTATGCAGCACCCCAACTCACGTTTCCCCTTAAGCAAACATAAGTTGGTTTTCTAAACATGAGACCCTGTTCTGTTTTGTAATTCAGTTCATGTGTAGCCAAGATTACATTCCGTGTATTAGTGATATCTTATGATGTTTCATTTTCTCTGTGACTTATTTCACTTAGAATCATCGTACCTGAATCCACTCATTGTGCCACGACGGGCCTGATGACATAGATTTCATTGGTGAGTGATATTCCATTGTACGTACCACAATTTCTGTATCCATTTTTCGCTTTCTGGGATATTTAACTTGTACCGTAAACAAGGTTCTTGTAAACAGAGCCGTCTGAAACTTTGGGGTGGCTGTTTGTTTTTGATTTTAATTTCCCTAAGCTATAGGACCATAAGTGGAATTGCCGTAGGCTCCGTTGCTTAGTTTTTTAGGTGTTTCAGGATTCACGATACACTTCCCCAGAGTGGCTGTTGGCAACTTACATCCCACCCATCTGCATAACAAGGCTCCCTGTTCTCCATGGCCTGTGCTGCTTTTCTGGATTTTACACTTTTTTCAGATGGCCCTTTTGACCTGGGGGCAGTGAGACTTCATTGTAGTGCAGATTTCTTTAACATGCTTGCTTGGTTGGCCAAAAAGTGCGTATGCGTTTTTTCCTGAATATATTCAGGAAAAAAACGCATAGGCCCTTTTTGGCCAAGTGCATCATTGTCGACGTTCTGCCTCTTTTCCTATGCTTTAAATGCAATTCCAGTCTACCGCGTGAAATCGTTTTCCTGCAATTCTGTCCCACTTTCAAGTCCTCTTCGCAGCCTTCCTTCAATATATTTTTGGACGATAGCTGTCATTTATAACTCTGAGGGTTTGTGAATTAGAGTGCCCCTGAGCTCCTTTCTTCAAATCGCTTTCTTGTGAGCTGGCCGCAAACCCGCAGGATTGCTTCAGGCCCTAACCTGGTTCTGGCACGGCATGCTGATCCTTTGGTTAATTCCTCTTCCTGGTTGGAAATGAGCGTTAAATTTGCCCGTGCAGACACCTACAGCTAGTCTCTCATTGGCTCTCTCTATTCCTGTTCATCTTGCGCAGAAATTGCAAACGGTGCCAAACAGCAGGTTCAAGGCACTGACTCTCCAAGTGGGGAGAGTGTTACTAAAGGGTCTGGAATTGTGAACCCGAGTAAAAGGGGAAGAAATCTGAGATGCATTTGAAAACGTTTCCCGGTCACACGGTGCACCATATTTTGGGTTTCCCATGCATGTTTTAGCTGAAGGAAGTATCGCTTAATCCTGGAGATTTGGGACCCATGGAATGGGTACCATGCAGTATGACTTCAAATGGTCTGCATTTGCTCATCGAACCTCACCAGTATTATCAGCCCGAAGTGTACAACATATGTCTCACTCAGCTCTGGGTGTAGATGAGGTAAATCCAGGTTGCATCACAAGCCCTGAATGAATTATTTAAGAATGCTCTCTATTTCAGTGTCATTGTGTTTTGTTTTTGTAATTCATTTTGATAATAGGATTTATCGCATTTTCTCTGCTGCCTTCATGCAGCTGTACACACGCTTGATTCTCTTATGGAGACATATAAATCCATGGGTTTGAAGATTCTTACTAGTCAGGTGTATTCCTAGGCGTTGAAAATAGGGTGTTTAGCCCATTTCGTTGAGCAAGGGGTAGGTCTTTACTATTACATATTTGACTTATGGAATGGTATCTCTGCTAATTTCTATTTCTGGTTTTATGCAGCACCCCAACTCACCTTTCCCCTTAAGCAAACATAAGTTGGTTTTCTAAACTTGAGACCCTGTTCTGTTTTGTAATTCAGTTCATGTGTAGCCAAGATTACATTCGGTGTATTAGTGATATCTTATGATGTTTCATTTTCTGTGTGACTTATTTCACTTAGAATCATCGTACCTGAATCCACTCATTGTGCCACGACGGGCCTGATGACATAGATTTCATTGGTGAGTGATATTCCATTGTACGTACGTACCACAATTTCTGTATCCATTTTTCGCTTTCTGGGATATTTAACTTGTACCGTAGACGAGGTTCTTGTAAACAGAGCCGTCTGAAACTTTGGGGTGGCTGTTTGTTTTTGATTTTAATTTCCCTAAGCTATAGGACCATAAGTGGAAGTGCCGTAGGCTCCGTTGCTTAGTTTTTTAGGTGTCAGGATTCACGATACAATTCTCCAGAGTGGCTGTTGGCAACTTACATCCCACCCATCTGCATAACAAGGCTCCCTGTTCTCCATGGCCTGTGCTGCATTTCTGGATTTTACACTTTTTTCAGATGCCCCTTTTGACCAGGGGGCAGTGAGTCTTCATTGTAATGCAGATTTCTTTAACATGCTTGCTTGGTTGGCCAAAAAGTGCGTATGCGTTTTTTCCTGAATATATTCAGGAAAAAACGCATACGCACTTTTTGGCCAAGTGCATCATTGTCGACGTTCTGCCTCTTTTCCTATGCTTTAAATGCAATTCCAGTCTACCCCCTGAAATCGTTTTCCTGCAATTCTGCCCCGCTTTCAAATCCTCTTCGCAGCCTTCCTTCAATATATTTTTGGACGATAGCTGTCATTTATAACTCTGCAGGTTTGTGAATTACAGTGCCCCTGAGCTCCTTTCTTCAAATCGTTTTCTTGTGAGCTGGCCGCAAACCCAAAGGATTGATTCAGGCCCTAATCTGGTTCCGGCACGGCATGGTGAGCGTTTGGTTAATTCCTCTTCCTGGTGGGAAATGAGCGTTAAATTTGCCCGTGCAGACACCTACAGCTAGTCTCTCATTGGTTCTCCTTATTCCTGTTCATCTTGCGCAGAAATTGCAAACTGTGTGAAACAGCAGGTTAAAGGCACTGACTACCCAAGTGGGGAGAGTTTTAGTAAAGTGTCTGGAATTGTGAACCCGAGTAAAAGGGGACGGAAACTGAGATGCATTTGAAAACGTTTCCCAGTCACATGGCGCACCATACTGTGGATTTCCCATGCATGTTTTAGCTGAAGGAAGAATCCCTTGAACCTGGAGATTTGGGACCCAAGGAATGGGTCCCATGCAGTATGACTTCAAAGGGTCTGCATTTTCTCATCAAACCTCACCAATACTATCAGCCCGAAGTGTCCAAGCTTATGTCTCACTCAGCTCTGGGTGTAGATGAGGTAAATTAAGGTTACATCACAAGCCCTGAATGAATTATTTAAGAATTGCTCTCTATTTCACTGTCATTGTGTTTCGTTTTTGTAATTCATTTTGATAATGGGATTTATCGGATTTTCTCTGCTGCATTCATGCAGCTGTACACAGGCTTGATTCTCTTATGGAGACATATAAATCCATGGGTTTGAAGATTCTTACTAGTCAGGTGTATTCCTAGGCGTTGAAAATAGGGTGTTTAGCCCATTTCGTGGAGCAAGGGGTAGGTCTTGACTATTACATATTTGACTTATGGAATGGTATCTGTGCTAATTTCTATCTCGGGTTTTATGCAGCACCCCAACTCACCTTTCCCCTTCAGCAAACATAAGTTGGTTTTCTAAATTTGAGACCCTGTTCTGTTTTGTAATTCAGTTCATGTGTAGCCAAGCTTACATTCCGTGTATTAGTGATATCTTATGATGTTTCATTTTCTGTGTGACTTATTTCACTTAGAATCATCGTACCTGAATCCACTCATTATGCCATGACGGGCCTGATGTCAAAGATTTCATTGGTGAGTGATATTCAATTGTACGTACGTATCACAATTTCTTTATCCATTTTTCGCTCTCTGGGATATTTAACTTGTACCGTAGACGAGGTTCTTGTAAACAGAGCCGTCTGAAACTTTGGGGTGGCTGTGTGTTTTTGATTTTAATTTCCCTAAGCTATAGGACCATAAGTTGAAGTGCCGTAGGCTCCGCTGCTTTGTTTTTTTGGTGTTTCAGGAAACACCATACACTTCTCCAGAGTGGCTGTTGGCAATTTACATCCCACCCATCAGCATAACATGGCTCCCTGTTCTCCATGGCCTGTGCTGCATTTCTGGATTTTACACTTTTTTCAGATGGCCCTTTTGACCTGGGGGCAGTGAGACTTCATTGTAGTGCAGATTTCTTTAACATGCTTGCTTGGTTGGCCAAAAAGTGCGTATGCGTTTTTTCCTGAATATATTCACGGAAAAACGCATACGCCCTTTTTGGCCAAGTGCATCATTGTCAACGTTCTGCCTATTTTCCTATGTTTTAAAAGCAATTCCAATCTACCCCCTGAAATCGTTTTCCTGCAATTCTGCCCCGCTTTCAAGTCCTCTTCGCAGCCTTCCTTCAATATATTATTGGACGATAGCTGTCATTTATAACTCTGCAGGTTTGTGAATTACAGTGCCCCTGAGCTCCTTTCTTCAAATCGCTTTCTTGTGAGCTGGCCGCAAACCCGCAGGACTGCCTCAGGCCCTAATCTGTTTCTGGCACGGCATGGTGAGCGTTTGGTTAATTCCTCTTCCTGGTGGGAAATGAGCGTTAAATTTGCCCGTGCAGACACCTACAGCTAGTCTCTCATTGGTTCTCCTTATTCCTGTTCATCTTGCGCAGAAATTGCAAACTGTGCCAAACAGCAGGTTAAAGGCACTGACTCTCCAAGTGGGAAGAGTGTTAGTAAAGGGTCTGGAATTGTGAACCCGAGTAAAAGGGGACAAAAACTGAGATGCATTTGAAAACGTTTCCCGGTCACACGGTGCACCATACTGTGGGTTTCCCATGCATGTTTTAGCTGAAGGAAGAATCGCTTAAACTTGGAGAGTTGGGACCCATGGAATGGGTACCGTGCAGTATGACTTCAAATGGTCTGCATTTGCTCATCAAACCTCACCAATGCTATCAGCCCGAAGTGTCCAACTTTATGTCTCACTCAGTTCTGGGTGTAGATGAGGTAAATCCAGGTTGCATCACAAGCCCTGAATGAATTATTTAAGAATTGCTCTCTATTTCACTGTCATTGTGTTTCGTTTTGTAATTCATTTTGATAATGGGATTTATCGGATTTTCTCTGCTGCTTTCATGCAGCTGTACACACGCTTCATTCTCTTATTGAGACATATAAATCCATGGGTTTGAAAATTCTTACTAGTCAGGTGTATTCCTAGGCGTTGAATATAATGTGTTTAGCCCATTTCGTTGAGCAAGGCGTAGGTCTTGACTATTACATGTTTGACTTATGGAATGGTATCTGTGCTAATTTCTATCTCTGGTTTTATGCAGCACCCCAACTCACCTTTCCCCTTAAGCAAACATAAGATGGTTTTCTAAATTTGAGACCCTGTTCTGTTTTGTAATTCAGTTCATGTGTAGCCAAGATTACATTCCGTGTATAAGTGATATCTTATGATGTTTCATTTTCTGTGTGACTTATTTCACTTAGAATCATCGTACCTGAATCCTCTCATTGTGCCACGACGGGCCTGATGACATAGATTTCATTGGTGAGTGATATTCCATTGTACGTACGTACCACAAGTTCTTTATCCATTTTTTGCTTCCTGGGATATTTAACTTGTACCGTAGACGAGGTTCTTGTAAACAGAGCCGTCTGAAACTTTGGGGTGGCTGTGTGTTTTTGATTTTAATTTCCCTAAGCCATAGGACCATAAGTGGAAGTGCTATAGGCTCCGTTGCTTTGTTTTTTAGGTGTTTCAGGAAACACCATACACTTCTCCAGAGTGGCTGTTGGCAATTTACATCCCACCCATCAGCATAACCAGGCTCCCTGTTCTCCATGGCCTGTGCTGCCTTTCTGGATTTTACACTTTTTTCAGATGGCCCTTTTGACCGGGGGGCAGTGAGACTTCATTGTAGTGCAGATTTCTTTAACATGCTTGCTTGGTTGGCCAAAAAGGGCGTATGCGTTTTTTCCTGAATATATTCAGGAAAAAACGCATACGCCCTTTTTGGCCAAGTGCATCATTGTCGACGTTCTGCCTCTTTTCCTATGCTTTAAATGCAATTCCAGTCTACCCCCTGAAATCGTTTTCCTGCAATTCTGCCCCGCTTTCAAGTCCTCTTCGCAGCCTTCCTTCAATATATTTTTGGACGATAGCTGTCATTTATAACTCTGCAGGTTTGTGAATTACAGTGCCCCTGAGCTCCTTTCTTCAAATCGCTTTCTTCTGAGCTGGCCGCAAACCCGCAGGATTGCTTCAGGCCCTAATCTGGTTCCGGCACGGCATGCTGAGCATTTGGTTAATTCCTCTTCCTGGTTGGAAATGAGCGTTAAATTTGCCCCTGCAGACACCTACAGCTAGTCTCTCATTGGTTCTCCCTATTCCTGTTCATCTTGCGTAGAAATTGCAAACTGTGCCAAACAGCAGGTTAAAAGTACTGACTCTCCAAGTGGGGAGAGTGTTAGTAAAGGGTCTGGAATTGTGAACCCGAGTAAAAGGGGACAAAAACTGAGATGCATTTGAAAATGTTTCCCGGTCACACGGTGCACCATACTGTGGGTTTCCCATGCATGCTTTAGCTGAAGGAAGAATGGCTTAAACCTGGAGAGTTGGGACCCATGGAATGGGTACCATGCAGTATGACTTCAAATGGTCTGCATTTTCTCATCGAACCTCACCAATGCTATCAGCCCGAAGTGTCCAACTTTATGTCTCACTCAGTTCTGGGTGTAGATGAGGTAAATCCAGGTTGCATCACAAGCCCTGAATGAATTATTTAAGAATTGCTCTCTATTTCACTGTCATTGTGTTTTGTTTTTGTAATTCATTTTGATAATGGGATTTATCGGATTTTCTCTGCTGCCTTCATGCAGCTGTACACACGCTTGATTCTCTTATGGAGACATATAAATCCATGGGTTTGAAGATTCTTACTAGTCAGGTGTATTCCTAGGCGTTGAATATAGGGTGTTTAGCCCATTTCGTTGAGCAAGGTGTAGTTCTTGACTATTACATATTTGACGTATGGAATGGTATCTGTGCTAATTTCTATCTCTGCTTTTATGCAGCACACCAACGCACCTTTCCCCTTAAGCAAACATAAGTTGGTTTTCTAAATTTGAGACCCTGTTCTGTTTTGTAATTCATTTCATGTGTAGCCAAGATTACATTCGGTGTATTAGAGATATCTTATGATGTTTCATTTTCTGTGTGACTTATTTCTCTTAGAATCATCGTACCTGAATCCACTCATTATGCCACGACGGGCCAGATGACATAGATTACATTGGTGAGTGATATTCCATTGTACGTACGTACCACAACTTCTTTATCCATTTTTCGCTTTCTGGGATATTTAACTTGTACCGTAGACGAGGTTCTTGTAAACAGAGCCGTCTGAAACTTTGGGGTGGCTGTGTGTTTTTGAGTTTAATTTCCCTAAGCCATAGGACCATAAGTGGAAGTGCTATAGGCTCCGTTGCTTTGTTTTTTAGGTGTTTCAGGAAACACCATACATTTCTCCAGAGTGGCTGTTGGCAATTTACATCCCACCCATCAGCATAACAAGGCTCCCTGTTCTCCATGGCCTGTGCTTCATTTCTGGATTTTACACTTTTTTCAGATGCCCCTTTTGACCAGGGGGCAGTGAGACTTCATTGTAGTGCAGATTTCTTTAACATGCTTGCTTGGTTGGCCAAAAAGGGCGTATGCGTTTTTTCCTGAATATCAGGAAAAAACGCATACGCCCTTTTTGGCCAAGTGCATCATTGTCGACGTTCTGCCTCTTTTCCTATGCTTTAAATGCAATTCCAGTCTACCCCCTGAAATCGTTTTCCTGCAATTCTGCCCCGCTTTCAAGTCCTCTTCGCAGCCTTCCTTCAATATATTTTTGGACGATAGCTGTCATTTATAACTCTGCAGGTTTGTGAATTACAGTGCCCCTGAGCTCCTTTCTTCACATCGCTTTCTTGTGAGCTGGCCGCAAACCCGCAGGATTGCTTCAGGCCCTAATCTGGTTCCGGCACGGCATGCTGAGCCTTTGGTTAATTCCTCTTCCTGGTGGGAAATGAGCGTTAAATTTGCCCGTGCAGACACCTACAGCTAGTCTCTCATTGGTTCTCCCTATTCCTGTTCATCTTGCGCAGAAATTGCAAACTGTGCCAAACAGCAGGTTAAAGGCACTGACTCTCCAAGTGGGGAGACTGTTAGTAAAGGGTCTGGAATTATGAACCCGAGTAAAAGGGGACGAAAACTGAGATGCATTTGAGAACGTTTCCCGGTCACACGGTGCACCATACTGTGGGTTTCCCATGCATGTTTTAGCTGAAGGAAGAATCGCTTAAACCTGGAGAGTTGGGACCCATGGAATGGGTACCATGCAGTATGACTTCAAAGGGTCTGCATTTGCTCATCGAACCTCACCAATGCTATCAGCCTGAAGTGTCCAACCTTATGTCTCACTCAGCTCTGGGTGTAGATGAGGTAAATCCAGGTTGCATCACAAGCCCTGAATGAATTATTTAAGAATTGCTCTCTATTTCAGTGTCATTTTGTTTTGTTTTTGTAATTCATTTTGATAATAGGATTTATCGCATTTTCTCTGCTGCCTTCATGCAGCTGTACACACGCTTGATTCTCTTATGGAGACATATAAATCCATGGGTTTGAAGATTCTTACTAGTGAGGTGTATAACTAGCCGTTGAATATAGGGTGTTTAGCCCATTTCATTGAGCAAGGTGGAGGTCTTGACTATTACATATTTGACGTATGGAATGGTATCTGTGCTAATTTCTATCTCTGGTTTTATGCAGCACCCCAACTCACCTTTCCCCTTAAGCAAACATAAGTTGGTTTTCTAAATTTGAGACCCTGTTCTCTTTTGTAATTCAGTTCATGTGTAGCCAGTATTACATTCCGTGTATTAGTGATATCTTATGATGTTTCATTTTCTGTGTGACTTATTTCACTTAGAATCATCGTACCTGAATCCACTCATTATGCCACGACGGGCCAGTTGACATAGATTTCACTGGTGAGAGATATTACATTGTACGTACTTACCACAACTTCTTTATCCATTTTTCGCTTTCTGGGATATTTAACTTGTACCGTAGACGAGGTTCTTGTAAACAGAGCCGTCTGAAACTTTGGGGTGGCTGTGTGTTTTTGATATTAATTTCCCTAAGCTATAGGACCATAAGTGGAAGTGCCGTAAGCTCCGTTGCTTTGTTTTTAAGGTGTTTCAGCAAACACCATACACTTCTCTAGAGTGGCTGTTGGCAATTTACATCCGACCCATCAGCATAACAAGGCTCCCTGTTCTCCATGGCCTGTGCTGCATTTCTGGATTTTACACTTTTTTCAGATGGCCCTTTTGACCAGGGGGCAGTGAGTCTTCATTGTAGTGCAGATTTCTTTAACATGCTTGCTTGGTTGGCCAAAAAGTGCGTATGCGTTTTTTCCTGAATATATTCAGGAAAAAACGCATACGCACTTTTTGGCCGAGTGCATCATTGTCGACGTTCTGCCTCTTTTCCTATGCTTTAAATGCAATTCCAGTCTACCCCCTGAAATCGTTTTCCTGCAATTCTGCCCCGCTTTCAAGTCCTCTTCCAGCCTTCCTTCAATATATTTTTGGACGATAGCTGTCATTTATAACTCTGCAGGTTTGTGTATTACAGTGACCCTGAGCTCCTTTCTTCAAATCGCTTTCTTTTGAGCTGGCCACAAACCCGCAGGATTGCTTCAGGCCCTAATCTGGTTCCGGCATGGCATGCTGAGCCTTTGGTTAATTCCTCTTCCTGGTGGGAAATGAGCGTTAAATTTGCCCTTGCAGACACCTACAGCTAGTCACTCATTGGTTCTCCCTATTCCTGTTCATCTTGCGCAGAAATTGCAAACTGTGCCAAACAGCAGGTTAAAGGCACTGACTCTCCTAGTGGGGAGACTGTTAGTAAAGGGTCTGGAATTCTGAACCCGAGTAAAAGGGGACAAAACTGAGATGCATTTGTAAACGTTTCCCGGTCACACGGTGCACCATTCTGTGGGTTTCCCATGCATGCTATAGCTGAAGGAAGAATCACTTCAACCTGGAGAGTTGGGACCCATGGAATGGGTACCATGCAGTATGACTTCAAATAGTCTGCATTTGCTCATTGTACCTCACCAATGCTATCAGCGCGAAGTGTCCAACCTTATGTCTCACTCAGCTCTGGGTTTAGATGAGGTAAATCCAGGTTGCATCACAAGCCCTGAATGAATTATTTAAGAATTGCTGTCTATTTCACTGTCATTGTGTTTTGTTTTTGTAATTCATTTTGATAATGGGATTTATCGGATTTTCTCTGCTGCCTTCATGCAGCTGTACACACGCTTGATTCTCTTATGGAGACATATAAATCCATGGGTTTGAAGATTCTTACTAGTCAGGTGTATTCCTAGGCATTGAAAATAGGGTGTTTAGCCCATTTCGTTGAGCAAGGGGTAGGTCTTGACTATTACATATTTGACTTATGGAATGGTATCTCTGCTAATTTCTATCTCTGGTTTTATGCAGCACCCCAACTCACCTTTCCCCTTACGCAAACATAAGTTGGTTTTCTAAACTTGAGACCCTGTTCTGTTTTGTAATTCAGTTCATGTGTAACCAAGATTACATTAGGTGTATTAGTGATATCTTATGATGTTTCATTTTCTGTGTGACTTATTTCACTTAGAATCATCGTACCTGAATCCACTCATTGTGCCACGACGGGCCTGATGACATAGATTTCATTGGTGAGTGATATTCCATTGTACGTACGTACCACAATTTCTGTATCCATTTTTCGCTTTCTGGGATATTTAACTTGTACCGTAGACGAGGTTCTTGTAAACAGAGCCGTCTGAAACTTTGGGGTGGCTGTTTGTTTTTGATTTTAATTTCCCTAAGCTATAGGACCATAAGTGGAAGTGCCGTAGGCTCCGTTGCTTAGTTTTTTAGGTGTCAGGATTCACGATACACTTCTCCAGAGTGGCTGTTGGCAACTTACATCCCACCCATCTGCATAACAAGGCTCCCTGTTCTCCATGGCCTGTGCTGCATTTCTGGATTTTACACTTTTTTCAGATGGCCCTTTTGACCTGGGGGCAGTGAGACTTCATTTTAGTGCAGATTTCTTTACCATGCTTGCTTGGTTGGCCAAAAGATGCGTATGCGTTTTTTCCTGAATATATTCAGGAAAAAACGCATACACACTTTTTGGCCAAGTGCATCATTGTCGACGTTCTGCCTCTTTTCCTATTCTTTAAATGCAATTCCAGTCTACCCCCTGAAATCGTTTTCCTGCAATTCTGCCCCGCTTTCAAATCCTCTTCGCAGCCTTCCTTCAATATATTTTTGGACGATAGCTGTCATTTATAACTCTGCAGGTTTGTGAATTACAGTGCCCCTGAGCTCCTTTCTTCAAATCGTTTTCTTGTGAGCTGGCCGCAAACCTGAAGGATTGATTCAGGCCCTAATCTGGTTCCGGCACGGCATGCTGAGCGTTTGGTTAATTCCTCTTCCTGGTTGGAAATGAGCGTTAAATTTGCCCGTGCAGACACCTACAGCTAGTCTCTCATTGGTTCTCCCTATTCCTGTTCATCTTGCGCAGAAATTGCAAACTGTGCCAAACAGCAGGTTAAAGGCACTGACTCTGCAAGTGGGGAGATTGTTAGTAAAGGGTCTGGAATGGTGAACCTGAGTAAAAGGGGCCGAAAACTGAGATGCATTTGAAAATGTTTCCCGGTCACACGGTGCACCATACTGTGGGTTTCCCATGCATGTTTTAGCTGAAGGAAGAATCGCTTAAACCTGGAGAGTTGGGACCCATGGAATGGGTACCATGCAGTATGACTTCAAATGGTCTGCATTTGCTCATCGAACCTCACCAATGCTATCAGCCCGAAGTGTCCAACCTTTCGTCTCACTCAGCTCTCGGTGTAGATGAGGTAAATCCAGGTTGCATCATAAGCCCTGAATGAATTATTTAAGAATTGCTCTCTATTTCACTGTCATTGTGTTTTGTTATTTAATTCATTTTGATAATGGGATTTATCGGATTTTCTCTGCTGCCTTCATGCAGCTGTACACACGCTTGATTCTCTTATGGAGACATATAAATCCATGGGTTTGAAGATTCTTACTAGTCAGGTGTATTCCTAGGCGTTGAATATAGGGTGTTTAGCCCATTTCGTTGAACAAGGGGTAGGTCTTGACTATTACATATTTGACTTATGGAATGGTATCTCTGCTAATTTCTATCTCTGGTTTTATGCAGCACCCCAACTCACCTTTCCTCTTAAGCAAACATAAGTTGGTTTTCTAAATTTGAGACCCTGTTCTGTTTTGTAATTCAGTTCATGTGTAGCCCAGATTACATTCCGGGTATTAGTGATATCTTATGATGTTTCATTTTCTGTGTGACTTATTTCACTTAGAATCATCGTACCTGAATCCACTCATTATGCCACGACGGGCCTGATGACATAGATTTCATTGTTGAGTGATATTCCATTGTACGTACGTACCACAAGTTCTTTATCCATTTTTCGCTTTCTGGGATAGTTAACTTGTACCGTAGACGAGGTTCTTGTGAAGAGAGCCGTCTGAAACTTTGGGGTGGCTGTGTGTTTTTGATTTTAATTTCCCTAATCTATAGGACCATAAGTGGAAGTGCCGTAGGCTCCATTGCTTTGTTTTTTAGGTGTTTCAGGAAACACCATACACTTCTCCAGAGTGGCTGTTGGCAATTTTCATCCCACCCATCAGCATAACAATGCTCCCTGTTCTCCATGGCCTGTGCTGCATTTCTGGATTTTACACTTTTTTCAGATGGCCCTTTTGACCGGGGGGCAGTTAGACTTCATTGTAGTGCAGATTTCTTTAACATGCTTGCTTGGTTGTCCAAAAAGCGCATATGCGTTTTTTCCTGAATATATTCAGGAAAAAAACGCATACGCCCATTTTAGCCAAGTGCATCATTGTCGACGTTCTGCCTCTTTTCCTATTCTTTAAATGCAATTCCAGTCTACCCCCTGAAATCGTTTTCCTGCAATTCTGCCCCGCTTTCAAGTCCTCTTCGCAGCCTTCCTTCAATATATTATTGGACGATAGCTGTCATTTATAACTCTGCAGGTTTGTGAATTACAGTGCCCCTGAGCTGCTTTCTTCAAATCGCTTTCTTGTGAGCTGGCCGCAACCCCGCAGGACTGCCTCAGGCCCTAATCTGTTTCTGGCACGGCATGGTGAGCATTTGGTTAATTCCTCTTCCTGGTGGGAAATGAGCGTTAAATTTGCCCGTGCAGACACCTACAGCTAGTCTCTTATTGGTTCTCCCTATTCCTGTTCATCTTGCGCAGAAATTGCAAACTGTGCCAAACAGCAGGTTAAAGGCACTGACTCTCCAAGTGGGAAGAGTGTTAGTAAAGGGTCTGGAATTGTGAACCCGAGTAAAAGGGGACAAAAACTGAGATGCATTTGAAAACGTTTCCCGGTCACACGGTGCACCATACTGTGGGTTTCCCATGCATGTTTTAGCTGAAGGAAGAATCGCTTAAACCTGGAGAGTTGGGACCCATGGAATGGGTACCGTGCAGTATGACTTCAAATGGTCTGCATTTGCTCATCAAACCTCACCAATGCTATCAGCCCGAAGTGTCCAACTTTATGTCTCACTCAGTTCTGGGTGTAGATGAGGTAAATCCAGGTTGCATCACAAGCCCTGAATGAATTATTTAAGAATTGCTCTCTATTTCACTGTCATTGTGTTTCGTTTTGTAATTCATTTTGATAATGGGATTTATCGGATTTTCTCTGCTGCTTTCATGCAGCTGTACACACGCTTCATTCTCTTATTGAGACATATAAATCCATGGGTTTGAAAATTCTTACTAGTCAGGTGTATTCCTAGGCGTTGAATATAATGTGTTTAGCCCATTTCGTTGAGCAAGGCGTAGGTCTTGACTATTACATATTTGACTTATGGAATGGTATCTGTGCTAATTTCTATCTCTGGTTTTATGCAGCACCCCAACTCACCTTTCCCCTTAAGCAAACATAAGATGGTTTTCTAAATTTGAGACCCTGTTCTGTTTTGTAATTCAGTTCATGTGTAGCCAAGATTACATTCCGTGTATAAGTGATATCTTATGATGTTTCATTTTCTGTGTGACTTATTTCACTTAGAATCATCGTACCTGAATCCTCTCATTGTGCCACGACGGGCCTGATGACATAGATTTCATTGGTGAGTGATATTCCATTGTACGTACGTACCACAAGTTCTTTATCCATTTTTTGCTTCCTGGGATATTTAACTTGTACCGTAGACGAGGTTCTTGTAAACAGAGCCGTCTGAAACTTTGGGGTGGCTGTGTGTTTTTGATTTTAATTTCCCTAAGCCATAGGACCATAAGTGGAAGTGCTATAGGCTCCGTTGCTTTGTTTTTTAGGTGTTTCAGGAAACACCATACATTTCTCCAGAGTGGCTGTTGGCAATTTACATCCCACCCATCAGCATAACAATGCTCCCTACTCTGCATGGCCTGTGCTGCCTTTCTGGATTTTACACTTTTTTTCAGATGGCCCTTTTGACCTGGGGGCAGTGAGACTTCATTTTAGTGCAGATTTCTTTAACATGCTTGCTTGGTTGGCCAAAAAGTGCGTATGCGTTTTTTCCTGAATATATTCAGGAAAAAACGCATACTCCCTTTTTAGCCAAGTACATCATTGTCGACGTTCTGCCTCTTTTCCTATGCTTTAAATGCAATTCCAGTCTACCCCCTGAAATCGTTTTCCTGCAATTCTGCCCCGCTTCCAAGTCCTCTTCGCAGCCTTCCTTCAATATATTTTTGGACGATAGCTGTCATTTATAACTCTGCAGGTTTGTGAATTACAGTGCCCCTGAGCTCCTTTCTTCAAATCGCTTTCTTGTGAGCTGGCCGCAAACCCGCAGGATTGCTTCAGGCCCTAATCTGCTTCTGGCATGGCATGATGAGCGTTTGGTTAATTCCTCTTCCTGGTGGGAAATGAGCGTTAAATTTGCCCGTGCAGACACCTACAGCTAGTCTCTTATTGGTTCTCCCTATTCCTGTTCATCTTGCGCAGAAATTGCAAACTGTGCCAAACAGCAGGTTAAAGGCACTGACTCTCCACGTGGGGAGAGTGTTAGTAAAGGCTCTGGAATTGTGAACCCGAGTAAAAGGGGACGAGAACTGAGATGCATTTGAAAACGTTTCCCGGTGACACGGTGCACCATACTCTGGGTTCCCCATGCATGTTTTAGCTGAAGGAAGAATCCCTTAAACCTGGAGATTTGGGACCCATGGAATGGGGCCCATGCAGTATGACTTCAAAGCGTCTGCATTTGCTCATCGAACCTCACCAACGCTATCAGCCTGAAGTGTCCAACCTTATGTCTCACTCAGCTCTGGGTGAAGATGAGGTAAATCCAGGTTGCATCACAAGCCCTGAATGAATTATTTAAGAATTGCTCTCTATTTCACTCTCATTGTGTTTTGTTTTTTAATTCATTTTGATAAGGGGATTTATCGGATTTACTCTGCTGCATACATGCAGCTGTACACACGCTTGATTCTCTTATGGAGACATATAAATCCATGGGTTTGAAGATTCTTACTAGTCAGGTGTATTCCTAGGCGTTGAATATAGGGTGTTTAGTCCATCTCGTTGAGCAAGGGGTTGGTCTTGACTATTACATATTTGACTTATGGAATGGTATCTGTGTTAATTTCTATCTCTGGTTTTATGCAGCACCCCAACTCACCTTTCCCCTTAAGCAAACATAAATTGGTTTTCAAAATTTGAGGCCCTGTTCTGTTTTGTAATTCAGTTCATGTGTAGCCAAGATTACATTCCGTGTATTAGTGATATCTCATGATGTTTCATTTTCTGTGTGACTTATTTCCCTTAGAATCATCATACCTGAATCCACTCATTATGCCACGACGGGCCTGATGACATAGATTTCATTGGTGAGTGATATTGCTTTGTACGTATGTACCACAACTTCTTTATCCATTTTTCGCTTTCTGGGATATTTAACTTGTACCGTAGACGAGGTTCTTGTAAACAGAGCCATCTGAAATTTTGGGGTGGCTGTGTGTTTTTGATTTTAATTTCCCTAAGCTATAGGACCATAAGTGGAAGTGCCGTAGGCTCCGTTGCTTTCTTTATTAGGTGTTTCAGGAAACACCATACAGTTGTCCAGAGTGGCTGTTGGCAATTTACATCCCACTCATCAGCATAACATGGCTCCGTGTTCTCCATGGCCTGTTCTGCATTTCTGGATTTTACACTTTTTTCAGGTGGCCCTTTTGACCGGGTGGCAGTGAGAGTTCATTGTAGTGCAGATTTCTTTAACATGCTTGCTTGGTTGGCCAAAAAGGGCGTATTTGCTTACGCCCTTTTTGGCCAAGTGCATCATTGTCGACGTTCTGCCTCTTTTCCTATGTTTTAAATGCAATTCCAGTCTACCCCCTGAAATCGTTTTCCTGCAATTCTGCTCCGCTTTCAAGTCCTCTTCGCAGCCTAACTTCAATATATTTTTGGAAGATAGCTGTCATTTATAACTCTGCAGGTTTGTGAATTACAGTGCCCCTGAGCTCCTTTCTTCAAATCGCTTTCTTGAGAGCAGGCCGCAAATCCGCAGGACTGCTTCAGGCCCTAATCTGTTTCTGGCACGGCATGGTGAGCGTTTGGTTAATTCCTCTTCCTGGTGGGAAATGAGCGTTAAATTTGCCCGTGCAGACACCTACAGCTAGTCACTCATTGGTTCTCCCTATTCCTGTTCATCTTGCGAAGAAATTGCAAACTGTGCCAAACAGCAGGTTAAAGGCACTGACTCTCCAAGTGGGGAGAGTTTAATAAAGGCTCTGGAATTGTGAACCCGAGTAAAAGGGGACGAAAACTGAGATGCATTTGAAAACGTTTCCCGGTCACATGGTGCACCCTACTGTGGGTTTCCCATGCATGTTTTAGCTGAAGGAAGAATCGCTTAAACCTGCAGAGTTGGGATCCATGGAATGGGTACCATGCAGTATGACTTCAAAGGGTCTGCACTTGCTCATCGAACCTCACCAATGCTATCAGCCCGAAGTGTCCAAGCTTATGTCTCACTCAGCTCTTGGTGTAGATGAGGTAAATCAAGGTTACATCACAAGCCCTGAATGAATTATTTAAGAATTGCTCTCTATTTCACTGTCATTGTGTTTTGTTTTTGTAATTCATTTTGATAATGGGATTTATCGGATTTTCTCTGCTGCCTTCATGCAGCTGTACACACGCTTGATTCTCTTATCCAGACATATAAATCCGTGGGTTTGAAAATTCTTTCTAGTCAGGTTTATTCCTAGGCATTGTATATAGGGTGTTTAGCCCATTTCGTTGAGCAAGGGGTAGGTTTGACTATTACATATTTGCCGTATGGAATGGTATCTGTGCTAATTTCTATCTCTGCTTTTATGCAGCACCCCAACTCACCTTTCCCCTTAAGCAAACATAAGTTGGTTTTCTAAATATGAGACCCTGTTCTGTTTTGTAATTCAGTTCATGTGTAGCCAAGATTACATTCCGTGTATTAGTGATATCTTATGTTGTTTCATTTTCTGTGTGAGTTATTTCACTGAGAATCATCGTACCTGAATCCACTCATTATGCCACGACGGGCCTGATGACATAGATTTCATTGGTGAGTGATATTCCATTATACGTACGTACCACAAGTTCTTTATCCATTTTTCGCTTTCTGGGATATTTAACTTGTACAGTAGACGAGGTTCTTGTAAACAGAGCCGTCTGAAACTTTGGGGTGGATGTGTGTGTTTTTGATTTTAATTTCCCTAAGCTCTAGGACCATAAGTGGAAGTGCCGTAGGCTCCGTTGCTTTGTTTTTTAGGTGTTTCAGGAAACACCATACACTTCTCCAGAGTGGCTGTTGGCAATTTACATCCCACCCATCAGCATAACCAGGCTCCCTGTTCTCCATGGCCTGTGCTGCCTTTCTGGATTTTACACTTTTTTCAGATGGCCCTTTTGACCGGGGGGCAGTGAGACTTCATTGTAGTGCAGATTTCTTTAACATGCTTGCTTGGTTGGCCAAAAAGGGCGTATGCGTTTTTTCCTGAATATATTCAGGAAAAAACGCATACGCCCTTTTTGGCCAAGTGCATCATTGTCGACGTTCTGCCTCTTTTCCTATGCTTTAAATGCAATTCCAGTCTACCCCCTGAAATCGTTTTCCTGCAATTCTGCCCCGCTTTCAAGTCCTCTTCGCAGCCTTCCTTCAATATATTTTTGGACGATAGCTGTCATTTATAACTCTGCAGGTTTGTGAATTACAGTGCCCCTGAGCTCCTTTCTTCAAATCGCTTTCTTCTGAGCTGGCCGCAAACCCGCAGGATTGCTTCAGGCCCTAATCTGGTTCCGGCACGGCATGCTGAGCGTTTGGTTAATTCCTCTTCCTGGTTGGAAATGAGCGTTAAATTTGCCCCTGCAGACACCTACAGCTAGTCTCTCATTGGTTCTCCCTATTCCTGTTCATCTTGCGTAGAAATTGCAAACTGTGCCAAACAGCAGGTTAAAGGTACTGACTCTCCAAGTGGGGAGAGTGTTAGTAAAGGGTCTGGAATTGTGAACCCGAGTAAAAGGGGACAAAAACTGAGATGCATTTGAAAATGTTTCCCGGTCACACGGTGCACCATACTGTGGGTTTCCCATGCATGCTTTAGCTGAAGGAAGAATGGCTTAAACCTGGAGAGTTGGGACCCATGGAATGGGTACCATGCAGTATGACTTCAAATGGTCTGCATTTTCTCATCGAACCTCACCAATGCTATCAGCCCGAAGTGTCCAACTTTATGTCTCACTCAGTTCTGGGTGTAGATGAGGTAAATCCAGGTTGCATCACAAGCCCTGAATGAATTATTTAAGAATTGCTCTCTATTTCACTGTCATTGTGTTTTGTTTTTGTAATTCATTTTGATAATGGGATTTATCGGATTTTCTCTGCTGCCTTCATGCAGCTGTACACACGCTTGATTCTCTTATGGAGACATATAAATCCATGGGTTTGAAGATTCTTACTAGTCAGGTGTATTCCTAGGCGTTGAATATAGGGTGTTTAGCCCATTTCGTTGAGCAAGGTGTAGTTCTTGACTATTACATATTTGACGTATGGAATGGTATCTGTGCTAATTTCTATCTCTGGTTTTATGCAGCACCCCAACTCACCTTTCCCCTTAAGCAAACATAAGTTGGTTTTCTAAATTTGAGACCCTGTTCTGTTTTGTAATTCAGTTCATGTGTAGCCAAGATTACATTCGGTGTATTAGAGATATCTTATGATGTTTCATTTTCTGTGTGACTTATTTCTCTTAGAATCATCGTACCTGAATCCACTCATTATGCCACGACGGGCCAGATGACATAGATTACATTGGTGAGTGATATTCCATTGTACGTACGTACCACAACTTCTTTATCCATTTTTCGCTTTCTGGGATATTTAACTTGTACCGTAGACGAGGTTCTTGTAAACAGAGCCGTCTGAAACTTTGGGGTGGCTGTGTGTTTTTGAGTTTAATTTCCCTAAGCCATAGGACCATAAGTGGAAGTGCTATAGGCTCCGTTGCTTTGTTTTTTAGGTGTTTCAGGAAACACCATACATTTCTCCAGAGTGGCTGTTGGCAATTTACATCCCACCCATCAGCATAACAAGGCTCCCTGTTCTCCATGGCCTGTGCTTCATTTCTGGATTTTACACTTTTTTCAGATGCCCCTTTTGACCAGGGGGCAGTGAGACTTCATTGTAGTGCAGATTTCTTTAACATGCTTGCTTGGTTGGCCAAAAAGGGCGTATGCGTTTTTTCCTGAATATCAGGAAAAAACGCATACGCCCTTTTTGGCCAAGTGCATCATTGTCGACGTTCTGCCTCTTTTCCTATGCTTTAAATGCAATTCCAGTCTACCCCCTGAAATCGTTTTCCTGCAATTCTGCCCCGCTTTCAAGTCCTCTTCGCAGCCTTCCTTCAATATATTTTTAGACGATAGCTGTCATTTATAACTCTGCAGGTTTGTGAATTACAGTGCCCCTGAGCTCCTTTCTTCACATCGCTTTCTTGTGAGCTGGCCGCAAACCCACAGGATTGCTTCAGGCCCTAATCTGGTTCCGGCACGGCATGCTGAGCCTTTGGTTAATTCCTCTTCCTGGTGGGAAATGAGCGTTAAATTTGCCCGTGCAGACACCTACAGCTAGTCTCTCATTGGTTCTCCCTATTCCTGTTCATCTTGCGCAGAAATTGCAAACTGTGCCAAACAGCAGCTTAAAGGCACTGACTCTCCAAGTGGGGAGACTGTTAGTAAAGGGTCTGGAATTATGAACCCGAGTAAAAGGGGACGAAAACTGAGATGCATTTGAGAACGTTTCCCGGTCACACAGTGCACCATACTGTGGGTTTCCCATGCATGTTTTAGCTGAAGGAAGAATCGCTTAAACCTGGAGAGTTGGGACCCATGGAATGGGTACCATGCAGTATGACTTCAAAGGGTCTGCATTTGCTCATCGAACCTCACCAATGCTATCAGCCCGAAGTGTCCAACCTTATGTCTCACTCAGCTCTGGGTGTAGATGAGGTAAATCCAGGTTGCATCACAAGCCCTGAATGAATTATTTAAGAATTGCTCTCTATTTCAGTGTCATTTTGTTTTGTTTTTGTAATTCATTTTGATAATAGGATTTATCGCATTTTCTCTGCTGCCTTCATGCAGCTGTACACACGCTTGATTCTCTTATGGAGACATATAAATCCATGGGTTTGAAGATTCTTACTAGTGAGGTGTATAACTAGCCGTTGAATATAGGGTGTTTAGCCCATTTCATTGAGCAAGGTGGAGGTCTTGACTATTACATATTTGACGTATGGAATGGTATCTGTGCTAATTTCTATCTCTGGTTTTATGCAGCACCCCAACTCACCTTTCCCCTTAAGCAAACATAAGTTGGTTTTCTAAATTTGAGACCCTGTTCTCTTTTGTAATTCAGTTCATGTGTAGCCAGTATTACATTCCGTGTATTAGTGATATCTTATGATGTTTCATTTTCTGTGTGACTTATTTCACTTAGAATCATCGTACCTGAATCCACTCATTATGCCACGACGGGCCAGTTGACATAGATTTCACTGGTGAGAGATATTACATTGTACGTACTTACCACAACTTCTTTATCCATTTTTCGCTTTCTGGGATATTTAACTTGTACCGTAGACGAGGTTCTTGTAAAGAGAGCCGTCTGAAACTTTGGGGTGGCTGTGTGTTTTTGATATTAATTTCCCTAAGCTATAGGACCATAAGTGGAAGTGCCGTAAGCTCCGTTGCTTTGTTTTTAAGGTGTTTCAGCAAACACCATACACTTCTCTAGAGTGGCTGTTGGCAATTTACATCCCACCCATCAGCATAACAAGGCTCCCTGTTCTCCATGGCCTGTGCTGCATTTCTGGATTTTACACTTTTTTCAGATGGCCCTTTTGACCAGGGGGCAGTGAGTCTTCATTGTAGTGCAGATTTCTTTAACATGCTTGCTTGGTTGGCCAAAAAGTGCGTATGCGTTTTTTCCTGAATATATTCAGGAAAAAACGCATACGCACTTTTTGGCCAAGTGCATCATTGTCGACGTTCTGCCTCTTTTCCTATGCTTTAAATGCAATTCCAGTCTACCCCCTGAAATCGTTTTCCTGCAATTCTGCCCCGCTTTCAAGTCCTCTTCGCAGCCATCCTTCAATATAATTTTGGACGATAGCTGTCATTTATAACTCTGCAGGTTTGTGAATTACAGTGCCCCTGAGCTCCTTTCTTCAAATCGCTTTCTTGTGAGATTGCCGCAAACCCGCAGGTTTGATTCAGGCCCTAATCTGGTTCCAGCACGGAATGCTGAGCGTTTGGTTAATTCCTCTTCCTGGTTGGAAATGAGCGTTAAATTTGCCCGTGCAGACACCTACAGCTAGTCTCTCATTGGTTCTCCCTATTCCTGTTCATCTTGCGCAGAAATTGCAAACTGTGCCAAACAGCAGGTTAAAGGCACTGACTCTCCAAGTGGGGAGAGTGTTAGTAAAGGGTCTGGAATTGTGAACCCGAGTAAAAGGGGCCGAAAACTGAGATGCATTTGAAAACGTTTCCCGGTCACACGGTGCACCATACTCTGGGTTTCCGATGCATGTTTTAGCTGAAGGAAGAATCGCTTAAACCTGGAGATTTGGGACCCATGGAATGGGTACCATGCAGTATGACTTCAAAGGGTCTGCATTTGCTCATCGAACCTCACCAATGCTACCAGCCCGAAGAGTCCAACCTTATGTCTCACTCAGATCTGGGTGCAGATGAGGTAAATCTAGGTTGCACCACAAACCCTGAATGAATTATTTAAGAATTGCTCTCTATTTCACTGTCATTGTGTTTTGCTTTTTAATTCATTTTGATAATGTGATTTATCGGATTTTCTCTGCTGCCTTTATGCAGCTGTACACAGGCTTGATTCTCTTATGGAGACATATAAATCCATGGGTTTGAAAATTCTTACTAGTCAGGTGTATTCCTAGGCGTTGAAAATATGGTGTTTAGCCCATTTCGTTGAGCAAGGGGTAGGTCTTGACTATTACATATTTGACTTATGGAATGGTATCTGTGCTAATTTCTATCTCTGGTTTTATGCAGCACCCCAACTCACGTTTCCCCTTAAGCAAACATAAGTTGGTTTTCTAAACATGAGACCCTGTTCTGTTTTGTAATTCAGTTCATGTGTAGCCAAGATTACATTCCGTGTATTAGTGATATCTTATGATGTTTCATTTTCTCTGTGACTTATTTCACTTAGAATCATCGTACCTGAATCCACTCATTGTGCCACGACGGGCCTGATGACATAGATTTCATTGGTGAGTGATATTCCATTGTACGTACCACAATTTCTGTATCCATTTTTCGCTTTCTGGGATATTTAACTTGTACCGTAAACAAGGTTCTTGTAAACAGAGCCGTCTGAAACTTTGGGGTGGCTGTTTGTTTTTGATTTTAATTTCCCTAAGCTATAGGACCATAAGTGGAATTGCCGTAGGCTCCGTTGCTTAGTTTTTTAGGTGTTTCAGGATTCACGATACACTTCCCCAGAGTGGCTGTTGGCAACTTACATCCCACCCATCTGCATAACAAGGCTCCCTGTTCTCCATGGCCTGTGCTGCATTTCTGGATTTTACACTTTTTTCAGATGGCCCTTTTGACCTGGGGGCAGTGAGACTTCATTGTAGTGCAGATTTCTTTAACATGCTTGCTTGGTTGGCCAAAAAGTGCGTATGCGTTTTTTCCTGAATATATTCAGGAAAAAAACGCATAGGCCCTTTTTGGCCAAGTGCATCATTGTCGACGTTCTGCCTCTTTTCCTATGCTTTAAATGCAATTCCAGTCTACCGCGTGAAATCGTTTTCCTGCAATTCTGTCCCACTTTCAAGTCCTCTTCGCAGCCTTCCTTCAATATATTTTTGGACGATAGCTGTCATTTATAACTCTGAGGGTTTGTGAATTAGAGTGCCCCTGAGCTCCTTTCTTCAAATCGCTTTCTTGTGAGCTGGCCGCAAACCCGCAGGATTGCTTCAGGCCCTAACCTGGTTCTGGCACGGCATGCTGATCCTTTGGTTAATTCCTCTTCCTGGTTGGAAATGAGCGTTAAATTTGCCCGTGCAGACACCTACAGCTAGTCTCTCATTGGCTCTCTCTATTCCTGTTCATCTTGCGCAGAAATTGCAAACGGTGCCAAACAGCAGGTTCAAGGCACTGACTCTCCAAGTGGGGAGAGTGTTACTAAAGGGTCTGGAATTGTGAACCCGAGTAAAAGGGGAAGAAATCTGAGATGCATTTGAAAACGTTTCCCGGTCACACGGTGCACCATATTTTGGGTTTCCCATGCATGTTTTAGCTGAAGGAAGTATCGCTTAATCCTGGAGATTTGGGACCCATGGAATGGGTACCATGCAGTATGACTTCAAATGGTCTGCATTTGCTCATCGAACCTCACCAGTATTATCAGCCCGAAGTGTACAACATATGTCTCACTCAGCTCTGGGTGTAGATGAGGTAAATCCAGGTTGCATCACAAGCCCTGAATGAATTATTTAAGAATGCTCTCTATTTCAGTGTCATTGTGTTTTGTTTTTGTAATTCATTTTGATAATAGGATTTATCGCATTTTCTCTGCTGCCTTCATGCAGCTGTACACACGCTTGATTCTCTTATGGAGACATATAAATCCATGGGTTTGAAGATTCTTACTAGTCAGGTGTATTCCTAGGCGTTGAAAATAGGGTGTTTAGCCCATTTCGTTGAGCAAGGGGTAGGTCTTTACTATTACATATTTGACTTATGGAATGGTATCTCTGCTAATTTCTATCTCTGGTTTTATGCAGCACCCCAACTCACCTTTCCCCTTAAGCAAACATAAGTTGGTTTTCTAAACTTGAGACCCTGTTCTGTTTTGTAATTCAGTTCATGTGTAGCCAAGATTACATTCGGTGTATTAGTGATATCTTATGATGTTTCATTTTCTGTGTGACTTATTTCACTTAGAATCATCGTACCTGAATCCACTCATTGTGCCACGACGGGCCTGATGACATAGATTTCATTGGTGAGTGATATTCCATTGTACGTACGTACCACAATTTCTGTATCCATTTTTCGCTTTCTGGGATATTTAACTTGTACCGTAGACGAGGTTCTTGTAAACAGAGCCGTCTGAAACTTTGGGGTGGCTGTTTGTTTTTGATTTTAATTTCCCTAAGCTATAGGACCATAAGTGGAAGTGCCGTAGGCTCCGTTGCTTAGTTTTTTAGGTGTCAGGATTCACGATACAATTCTCCAGAGTGGCTGTTGGCAACTTACATCCCACCCATCTGCATAACAAGGCTCCCTGTTCTCCATGGCCTGTGCTGCATTTCTGGATTTTACACTTTTTTCAGATGCCCCTTTTGACCAGGGGGCAGTGAGTCTTCATTGTAATGCAGATTTCTTTAACATGCTTGCTTGGTTGGCCAAAA
Organism: Delphinapterus leucas; assembly: GCF_059928025.1. Classification (NCBI taxonomy): domain Eukaryota; kingdom Metazoa; phylum Chordata; class Mammalia; order Artiodactyla; family Monodontidae; genus Delphinapterus; species Delphinapterus leucas. The sequence continues at coordinate 4,230,388 of NW_028322246.1, read as the reverse complement.
AGTGCGTATGCGTTTTTTCCTGAATATATTCAGGAAAAAACGCATACGCACTTTTTGGCCAAGTGCATCATTGTCGACGTTCTGCCTCTTTTCCTATGCTTTAAATGCAATTCCAGTCTACCCCCTGAAATCGTTTTCCTGCAATTCTGCCCCGCTTTCAAATCCTCTTCGCAGCCTTCCTTCAATATATTTTTGGACGATAGCTGTCATTTATAACTCTGCAGGTTTGTGAATTACAGTGCCCCTGAGCTCCTTTCTTCAAATCGTTTTCTTGTGAGCTGGCCGCAAACCCAAAGGATTGATTCAGGCCCTAATCTGGTTCCGGCACGGCATGGTGAGCGTTTGGTTAATTCCTCTTCCTGGTGGGAAATGAGCGTTAAATTTGCCCGTGCAGACACCTACAGCTAGTCTCTCATTGGTTCTCCTTATTCCTGTTCATCTTGCGCAGAAATTGCAAACTGTGTGAAACAGCAGGTTAAAGGCACTGACTACCCAAGTGGGGAGAGTTTTAGTAAAGTGTCTGGAATTGTGAACCCGAGTAAAAGGGGACGGAAACTGAGATGCATTTGAAAACGTTTCCCAGTCACATGGCGCACCATACTGTGGATTTCCCATGCATGTTTTAGCTGAAGGAAGAATCCCTTAAACCTGGAGATTTGGGACCCAAGGAATGGGTCCCATGCAGTATGACTTCAAAGGGTCTGCATTTTCTCATCAAACCTCACCAATACTATCAGCCCGAAGTGTCCAAGCTTATGTCTCACTCAGCTCTGGGTGTAGATGAGGTAAATTAAGGTTACATCACAAGCCCTGAATGAATTATTTAAGAATTGCTCTCTATTTCACTGTCATTGTGTTTCGTTTTTGTAATTCATTTTGATAATGGGATTTATCGGATTTTCTCTGCTGCATTCATGCAGCTGTACACAGGCTTGATTCTCTTATGGAGACATATAAATCCATGGGTTTGAAGATTCTTACTAGTCAGGTGTATTCCTAGGCGTTGAAAATAGGGTGTTTAGCCCATTTCGTGGAGCAAGGGGTAGGTCTTGACTATTACATATTTGACTTATGGAATGGTATCTGTGCTAATTTCTATCTCGGGTTTTATGCAGCACCCCAACTCACCTTTCCCCTTAAGCAAACATAAGTTGGTTTTCTAAATTTGAGACCCTGTTCTGTTTTGTAATTCAGTTCATGTGTAGCCAAGCTTACATTCCGTGTATTAGTGATATCTTATGATGTTTCATTTTCTGTGTGACTTATTTCACTTAGAATCATCGTACCTGAATCCACTCATTATGCCATGACGGGCCTGATGTCAAAGATTTCATTGGTGAGTGATATTCAATTGTACGTACGTATCACAATTTCTTTATCCATTTTTCGCTCTCTGGGATATTTAACTTGTACCGTAGACGAGGTTCTTGTAAACAGAGCCGTCTGAAACTTTGGGGTGGCTGTGTGTTTTTGATTTTAATTTCCCTAAGCTATAGGACCATAAGTTGAAGTGCCGTAGGCTCCGCTGCTTTGTTTTTTTGGTGTTTCAGGAAACACCATACACTTCTCCAGAGTGGCTGTTGGCAATTTACATCCCACCCATCAGCATAACATGGCTCCCTGTTCTCCATGGCCTGTGCTGCATTTCTGGATTTTACACTTTTTTCAGATGGCCCTTTTGACCTGGGGGCAGTGAGACTTCATTGTAGTGCAGATTTCTTTAACATGCTTGCTTGGTTGGCCAAAAAGTGCGTATGCGTTTTTTCCTGAATATATTCACGGAAAAACGCATACGCCCTTTTTGGCCAAGTGCATCATTGTCAAGGTTCTGCCTATTTTCCTATGTTTTAAAAGCAATTCCAATCTACCCCCTGAAATCGTTTTCCTGCAATTCTGCCCCGCTTTCAAGTCCTCTTCGCAGCCTTCCTTCAATATATTATTGGACGATAGCTGTCATTTATAACTCTGCAGGTTTGTGAATTACAGTGCCCCTGAGCTCCTTTCTTCAAATCGCTTTCTTGTGAGCTGGCCGCAAACCCGCAGGACTGCCTCAGGCCCTAATCTGTTTCTGGCACGGCATGGTGAGCGTTTGGTTAATTCCTCTTCCTGGTGGGAAATGAGCGTTAAATTTGCCCGTGCAGACACCTACAGCTAGTCTCTCATTGGTTCTCCTTATTCCTGTTCATCTTGCGCAGAAATTGCAAACTGTGCCAAACAGCAGGTTAAAGGCACTGACTCTCCAAGTGGGAAGAGTGTTAGTAAAGGGTCTGGAATTGTGAACCCGAGTAAAAGGGGACAAAAACTGAGATGCATTTGAAAACGTTTCCCGGTCACACGGTGCACCATACTGTGGGTTTCCCATGCATGTTTTAGCTGAAGGAAGAATCGCTTAAACTTGGAGAGTTGGGACCCATGGAATGGGTACCGTGCAGTATGACTTCAAATGGTCTGCATTTGCTCATCAAACCTCACCAATGCTATCAGCCCGAAGTGTCCAACTTTATGTCTCACTCAGTTCTGGGTGTAGATGAGGTAAATCCAGGTTGCATCACAAGCCCTGAATGAATTATTTAAGAATTGCTCTCTATTTCACTGTCATTGTGTTTCGTTTTGTAATTCATTTTGATAATGGGATTTATCGGATTTTCTCTGCTGCTTTCATGCAGCTGTACACACGCTTCATTCTCTTATTGAGACATATAAATCCATGGGTTTGAAAATTCTTACTAGTCAGGTGTATTCCTAGGCGTTGAATATAATGTGTTTAGCCCATTTCGTTGAGCAAGGCGTAGGTCTTGACTATTACATGTTTGACTTATGGAATGGTATCTGTGCTAATTTCTATCTCTGGTTTTATGCAGCACCCCAACTCACCTTTCCCCTTAAGCAAACATAAGATGGTTTTCTAAATTTGAGACCCTGTTCTGTTTTGTAATTCAGTTCATGTGTAGCCAAGATTACATTCCGTGTATAAGTGATATCTTATGATGTTTCATTTTCTGTGTGACTTATTTCACTTAGAATCATCGTACCTGAATCCTCTCATTGTGCCACGACGGGCCTGATGACATAGATTTCATTGGTGAGTGATATTCCATTGTACGTACGTACCACAAGTTCTTTATCCATTTTTTGCTTCCTGGGATATTTAACTTGTACCGTAGACGAGGTTCTTGTAAACAGAGCCGTCTGAAACTTTGGGGTGGCTGTGTGTTTTTGATTTTAATTTCCCTAAGCCATAGGACCATAAGTGGAAGTGCTATAGGCTCCGTTGCTTTGTTTTTTAGGTGTTTCAGGAAACACCATACACTTCTCCAGAGTGGCTGTTGGCAATTTACATCCCACCCATCAGCATAACCAGGCTCCCTGTTCTCCATGGCCTGTGCTGCATTTCTGGATTTTACACTTTTTTCAGATGGCCCTTTTGACCGGGGGGCAGTGAGACTTCATTGTAGTGCAGATTTCTTTAACATGCTTGCTTGGTTGGCCAAAAAGTGCGTATGCGTTTTTTCCTGAATATATTCAGGAAAAAACGCATACGCCCTTTTTGGCCAAGTGCATCATTGTCGACGTTCTGCCTCTTTTCCTATGCTTTAAATGCAATTCCAGTCTACCCCCTGAAATCGTTTTCCTGCAATTCTGCCCCGCTTTCAAGTCCTCTTCGCAGCCTTCCTTCAATATATTTTTGGACGATAGCTGTCATTTATAACTCTGCAGGTTTGTGAATTACAGTGCCCCTGAGCTCCTTTCTTCAAATCGCTTTCTTCTGAGCTGGCCGCAAACCCGCAGGATTGCTTCAGGCCCTAATCTGGTTCCGGCACGGCATGCTGAGCGTTTGGTTAATTCCTCTTCCTGGTTGGAAATGAGCGTTAAATTTGCCCCTGCAGACACCTACAGCTAGTCTCTCATTGGTTCTCCCTATTCCTGTTCATCTTGCGTAGAAATTGCAAACTGTGCCAAACAGCAGGTTATAAGTACTGACTCTCCAAGTGGGGAGAGTGTTAGTAAAGGGTCTGGAATTGTGAACCCGAGTAAAAGGGGACAAAAACTGAGATGCATTTGAAAATGTTTCCCGGTCACACGGTGCACCATACTGTGGGTTTCCCATGCATGCTTTAGCTGAAGGAAGAATGGCTTAAACCTGGAGAGTTGGGACCCATGGAATGGGTACCATGCAGTATGACTTCAAATGGTCTGCATTTTCTCATCGAACCTCACCAATGCTATCAGCCCGAAGTGTCCAACTTTATGTCTCACTCAGTTCTGGGTGTAGATGAGGTAAATCCAGGTTGCATCACAAGCCCTGAATGAATTATTTAAGAATTGCTCTCTATTTCACTGTCATTGTGTTTTGTTTTTGTAATTCATTTTGATAATGGGATTTATCGGATTTTCTCTGCTGCCTTCATGCAGCTGTACACACGCTTGATTCTCTTATGGAGACATATAAATCCATGGGTTTGAAGATTCTTACTAGTCAGGTGTATTCCTAGGCGTTGAATATAGGGTGTTTAGCCCATTTCGTTGAGCAAGGTGTAGTTCTTGACTATTACATATTTGACGTATGGAATGGTATCTGTGCTAATTTCTATCTCTGCTTTTATGCAGCACACCAACGCACCTTTCCCCTTAAGCAAACATAAGTTGGTTTTCTAAATTTGAGACCCTGTTCTGTTTTGTAATTCAGTTCATGTGTAGCCAAGATTACATTCGGTGTATTAGAGATATCTTATGATGTTTCATTTTCTGTGTGACTTATTTCTCTTAGAATCATCGTACCTGAATCCACTCATTATGCCACGACGGGCCAGATGACATAGATTACATTGGTGAGTGATATTCCATTGTACGTACGTACCACAACTTCTTTATCCATTTTTCGCTTTCTGGGATATTTAACTTGTACCGTAGACGAGGTTCTTGTAAACAGAGCCGTCTGAAACTTTGGGGTGGCTGTGTGTTTTTGAGTTTAATTTCCCTAAGCCATAGGACCATAAGTGGAAGTGCTATAGGCTCCGTTGCTTTGTTTTTTAGGTGTTTCAGGAAACACCATACATTTCTCCAGAGTGGCTGTTGGCAATTTACATCCCACCCATCAGCATAACAAGGCTCCCTGTTCTCCATGGCCTGTGCTTCATTTCTGGATTTTACACTTTTTTCAGATGCCCCTTTTGACCAGGGGGCAGTGAGACTTCATTGTAGTGCAGATTTCTTTAACATGCTTGCTTGGTTGGCCAAAAAGGGCGTATGCGTTTTTTCCTGAATATAAGGAAAAAACGCATACGCCCTTTTTGGCCAAGTGCATCATTGTCGACGTTCTGCCTCTTTTCCTATGCTTTAAATGCAATTCCAGTCTACCCCCTGAAATCGTTTTCCTGCAATTCTGCCCCGCTTTCAAGTCCTCTTCGCAGCCTTCCTTCAATATATTTTTGGACGATAGCTGTCATTTATAACTCTGCAGGTTTGTGAATTACAGTGCCCCTGAGCTCCTTTCTTCACATCGCTTTCTTGTGAGCTGGCCGCAAACCCGCAGGATTGCTTCAGGCCCTAATCTGGTTCCGGCACGGCATGCTGAGCCTTTGGTTAATTCCTCTTCCTGGTGGGAAATGAGCGTTAAATTTGCCCGTGCAGACACCTACAGCTAGTCTCTCATTGGTTCTCCCTATTCCTGTTCATCTTGCGCAGAAATTGCAAACTGTGCCAAACAGCAGGTTAAAGGCACTGACTCTCCAAGTGGGGAGACTGTTAGTAAAGGGTCTGGAATTATGAACCCGAGTAAAAGGGGACGAAAACTGAGATGCATTTGAGAACGTTTCCCGGTCACACGGTGCACCATACTGTGGGTTTCCCATGCATGTTTTAGCTGAAGGAAGAATCGCTTAAACCTGGAGAGTTGGGACCCATGGAATGGGTACCATGCAGTATGACTTCAAAGGGTCTGCATTTGCTCATCGAACCTCACCAATGCTATCAGCCCGAAGTGTCCAACCTTATGTCTCACTCAGCTCTGGGTGTAGATGAGGTAAATCCAGGTTGCATCACAAGCCCTGAATGAATTATTTAAGAATTGCTCTCTATTTCAGTGTCATTTTGTTTTGTTTTTGTAATTCATTTTGATAATAGGATTTATCGCATTTTCTCTGCTGCCTTCATGCAGCTGTACACACGCTTGATTCTCTTATGGAGACATATAAATCCATGGGTTTGAAGATTCTTACTAGTGAGGTGTATAACTAGCCGTTGAATATAGGGTGTTTAGCCCATTTCATTGAGCAAGGTGGAGGTCTTGACTATTACATATTTGACGTATGGAATGGTATCTGTGCTAATTTCTATCTCTGGTTTTATGCAGCACCCCAACGCACCTTTCCCCTTAAGCAAACATAAGTTGGTTTTCTAAATTTGAGACCCTGTTCTCTTTTGTAATTCAGTTCATGTGTAGCCAGTATTACATTCCGTGTATTAGTGATATCTTATGATGTTTCATTTTCTGTGTGACTTATTTCACTTAGAATCATCGTACCTGAATCCACTCATTATGCCACGACGGGCCAGTTGACATAGATTTCACTGGTGAGAGATATTACATTGTACGTACTTACCACAACTTCTTTATCCATTTTTCGCTTTCTGGGATATTTAACTTGTACCGTAGACGAGGTTCTTGTAAACAGAGCCGTCTGAAACTTTGGGGTGGCTGTGTGTTTTTGATATTAATTTCCCTAAGCTATAGGACCATAAGTGGAAGTGCCGTAAGCTCCGTTGCTTTGTTTTTAAGGTGTTTCAGCAAACACCATACACTTCTCTAGAGTGGCTGTTGGCAATTTACATCCCACCCATCAGCATAACAAGGCTCCCTGTTCTCCATGGCCTGTGCTGCATTTCTGGATTTTACACTTTTTTCAGATGGCCCTTTTGACCAGGGGGCAGTGAGTCTTCATTGTAGTGCAGATTTCTTTAACATGCTTGCTTGGTTGGCCAAAAAGTGCGTATGCGTTTTTTCCTGAATATATTCAGGAAAAAACGCATACGCACTTTTTGGCCAAGTGCATCATTGTCGACGTTCTGCCTCTTTTCCTATGCTTTAAATGCAATTCCAATCTACCCCCTGAAATCGTTTTCCTGCAATTCTGCCCCGCTTTCAAGTCCTCTTCGCAGCCTTCCTTCAATATATTTTTGGACGATAGCTGTCATTTATAACTCTGCAGGTTTGTGAATTACAGTGCCCCTGAGCTCCTTTCTTCAAATCGCTTTCTTGTGAGATTGCCGCAAACCCGCAGGTTTGATTCAGGCCCTAATCTGGTTCCAGCACGGAATGCTGAGCGTTTGGTTAATTCCTCTTCCTGGTTGGAAATGAGCGTTAAATTTGCCCGTGCAGACACCTACAGCTAGTCTCTCATTGGTTCTCCCTATTCCTGTTCATCTTGCGCAGAAATTGCAAACTGTGCCAAACAGCAGGTTAAAGGCACTGACTCTCCAAGTGGGGAGAGTGTTAGTAAAGGGTCTGGAATTGTGAACCCGAGTAAAAGGGGCCGAAAACTGAGATGCATTTGAAAACGTTTCCCGGTCACACGGTGCACCATACTCTGGGTTTCCGATGCATGTTTTAGCTGAAGGAAGAATCGCTTAAACCTGGAGATTTGGGACCCATGGAATGGGTACCATGCAGTATGACTTCAAAGGGTCTGCATTTGCTCATCGAACCTCACCAATGCTACCAGCCCGAAGAGTCCAACCTTATGCCTCACTCAGATCTGGGTGCAGATGAGGTAAATCTAGGTTGCACCACAAGCCCTGAATGAATTATTTAAGAATTGCTCTCTATTTCACTGTCATTGTGTTTTGCTTTTTAATTCATTTTGATAATGTGATTTATCGGATTTTCTCTGCTGCCTTTATGCAGCTGTACACAGGCTTGATTCTCTTATGGAGACATATAAATCCATGGGTTTGAAAATTCTTACTAGTCAGGTGTATTCCTAGGCGTTGAAAATATGGTGTTTAGCCCATTTCGTTGAGCAAGGGGTAGGTCTTGACTATTACATATTTGACTTATGGAATGGTATCTGTGCTAATTTCTATCTCTGGTTTTATGCAGCACCCCAACTCACGTTTCCCCTTAAGCAAACATAAGTTGGTTTTCTAAACTTGAGACCCTGTTCTGTTTTGTAATTCAGTTCATGTGTAGCCAAGATTACATTCCGTGTATTAGTGATATCTTATGATGTTTCATTTTCTGTGTGACTTATTTCACTTAGAATCATCGTACCTGAATCCACTCATTGTGCCACGACGGGCCTGATGACATAGATTTCATTGGTGAGTGATATTCCATTGTACGTACCACAATTTCTGTATCCATTTTTCGCTTTCTGGGATATTTAACTTGTACCGTAAACAAGGTTCTTGTAAACAGAGCCGTCTGAAACTTTGGGGTGGCTGTTTGTTTTTGATTTTAATTTCCCTAAGCTATAGGACCATAAGTGGAATTTCCGTAGGCTCCGTTGCTTAGTTTTTTAGGTGTTTCAGGATTCACGATACACTTCCCCAGAGTGGCTGTTGGCAACTTACATCCCACCCATCTGCATAACAAGGCTCCCTGTTCTCCATGGCCTGTGCTGCATTTCTGGATTTTACACTTTTTTCAGATGGCCCTTTTGACCTGGGGGCAGTGAGACTTCATTGTAGTGCAGATTTCTTTAACATGCTTGCTTGGTTGGCCAAAAAGTGCGTATGCGTTTTTTCCTGAATATATTCAGGAAAAAAACGCATAGGCCCTTTTTGGCCAAGTGCATCATTGTCGACGTTCTGCCTCTTTTCCTATGCTTTAAATGCAATTCCAGTCTACCGCGTGAAATCATTTTCCTGCAATTCTGTCCCACTTTCAAGTCCTCTTCGCAGCCTTCCTTCAATATATTTTTGGACGATAGCTGTCATTTATAACTCTGAGGGTTTGTGAATTAGAGTGCCCCTGAGCTCCTTTCTTCAAATCGCTTTCTTGTGAGCTGGCCGCAAACCCGCAGGATTGCTTCAGGCCCTAACCTGGTTCTGGCACGGCATGCTGATCCTTTGGTTAATTCCTCTTCCTGGTTGGAAATGAGCGTTAAATTTGCCCGTGCAGACACCTACAGCTAGTCTCTCATTGGCTCTCTCTATTCCTGTTCATCTTGCGCAGAAATTGCAAACGGTGCCAAACAGCAGGTTCAAGGCACTGACTCTCCAAGTGGGGAGAGTGTTACTAAAGGGTCTGGAATTGTGAACCCGAGTAAAAGGGGAAGAAAACTGAGATGCATTTGAAAACGTTTCCCGGTCACACGGTGCACCATATTTTGGGTTTCCCATGCATGTTTTAGCTGAAGGAAGTATCGCTTAATCCTGGAGATTTGGGACCCATGGAATGGGTACCATGCAGTATGACTTCAAAGCGTCTGCATTTGCTCATCGAACCTCACCAACGCTATCAGCCTGAAGTGTCCAACCTTATGTCTCACTCAGCTCTGGGTGAAGATGAGGTAAATCCAGGTTGCATCACAAGCCCTGAATGAATTATTTAAGAATTGCTCTCTATTTCACTCTCATTGTGTTTTGTTTTTTAATTCATTTTGATAAGGGGATTTATCGGATTTACTCTGCTGCATACATGCAGCTGTACACACGCTTGATTCTCTTATGGAGACATATAAATCCATGGGTTTGAAGATTCTTACTAGTCAGGTGTATTCCTAGGCGTTGAATATAGGGTGTTTAGTCCATCTCGTTGAGCAAGGGGTTGGTCTTGACTATTACATATTTGACTTATGGAATGGTATCTGTGTTAATTTCTATCTCTGGTTTTATGCAGCACCCCAACTCACCTTTCCCCTTAAGCAAACATAAATTGGTTTTCAAAATTTGAGGCCCTGTTCTGTTTTGTAATTCAGTTCATGTGTAGCCAAGATTACATTCCGTGTATTAGTGATATCTCATGATGTTTCATTTTCTGTGTGACTTATTTCCCTTAGAATCATCATACCTGAATCCACTCATTATGCCACGACGGGCCTGATGACATAGATTTCATTGGTGAGTGATATTGCTTTGTACGTATGTACCACAACTTCTTTATCCATTTTTCGCTTTCTGGGATATTTAACTTGTACCGTAGACGAGGTTCTTGTAAACAGAGCCATCTGAAATTTTGGGGTGGCTGTGTGTTTTTGATTTTAATTTCCCTAAGCTATAGGACCATAAGTGGAAGTGCCGTAGGCTCCGTTGCTTTCTTTATTAGGTGTTTCAGGAAACACCATACAGTTGTCCAGAGTGGCTGTTGGCAATTTACATCCCACTCATCAGCATAACATGGCTCCGTGTTCTCCATGGCCTGTTCTGCATTTCTGGATTTTACACTTTTTTCAGGTGGCCCTTTTGACCGGGTGGCAGTGAGAGTTCATTGTAGTGCAGATTTCTTTAACATGCTTGCTTGGTTGGCCAAAAAGGGCGTATTTGCTTACGCCCTTTTTGGCCAAGTGCATCATTGTCGACGTTCTGCCTCTTTTCCTATGTTTTAAATGCAATTCCAGTCTACCCCCTGAAATCGTTTTCCTGCAATTCTGCTCCGCTTTCAAGTCCTCTTCGCAGCCTAACTTCAATATATTTTTGGAAGATAGCTGTCATTTATAACTCTGCAGGTTTGTGAATTACAGTGCCCCTGAGCTCCTTTCTTCAAATCGCTTTCTTGAGAGCAGGCCGCAAATCCGCAGGACTGCTTCAGGCCCTAATCTGTTTCTGGCACGGCATGGTGAGCGTTTGGTTAATTCCTCTTCCTGGTGGGAAATGAGCGTTAAATTTGCCCGTGCAGACACCTACAGCTAGTCACTCATTGGTTCTCCCTATTCCTGTTCATCTTGCGAAGAAATTGCAAACTGTGCCAAACAGCAGGTTAAAGGCACTGACTCTCCAAGTGGGGAGAGTTTAATAAAGGCTCTGGAATTGTGAACCCGAGTAAAAGGGGACGAAAACTGAGATGCATTTGAAAACGTTTCCCGGTCACATGGTGCACCCTACTGTGGGTTTCCCATGCATGTTTTAGCTGAAGGAAGAATCGCTTAAACCTGCAGAGTTGGGATCCATGGAATGGGTACCATGCAGTATGACTTCAAAGGGTCTGCACTTGCTCATCGAACCTCACCAATGCTATCAGCCCGAAGTGTCCAAGCTTATGTCTCACTCAGCTCTTGGTGTAGATGAGGTAAATCAAGGTTACATCACAAGCCCTGAATGAATTATTTAAGAATTGCTCTCTATTTCACTGTCATTGTGTTTTGTTTTTGTAATTCATTTTGATAATGGGATTTATCGGATTTTCTCTGCTGCCTTCATGCAGCTGTACACACGCTTGATTCTCTTATCCAGACATATAAATCCGTGGGTTTGAAAATTCTTTCTAGTCAGGTTTATTCCTAGGCATTGTATATAGGGTGTTTAGCCCATTTCGTTGAGCAAGGGGTAGGTTTGACTATTACATATTTGCCGTATGGAATGGTATCTGTGCTAATTTCTATCTCTGCTTTTATGCAGCACCCCAACTCACCTTTCCCCTTAAGCAAACATAAGTTGGTTTTCTAAATATGAGACCCTGTTCTGTTTTGTAATTCAGTTCATGTGTAGCCAAGATTACATTCCGTGTATTAGTGATATCTTATGTTGTTTCATTTTCTGTGTGAGTTATTTCACTGAGAATCATCGTACCTGAATCCACTCATTATGCCACGACGGGCCTGATGACATAGATTTCATTGGTGAGTGATATTCCATTATACGTACGTACCACAAGTTCTTTATCCATTTTTCGCTTTCTGGGATATTTAACTTGTACAGTAGACGAGGTTCTTGTAAACAGAGCCGTCTGAAACTTTGGGGTGGATGTGTGTGTTTTTGATTTTAATTTCCCTAAGCTCTAGGACCATAAGTGGAAGTGCCGTAGGCTCCGTTGCTTTGTTTTTTAGGTGTTTCAGGAAACACCATACACTTCTCCAGAGTGGCTGTTGGCAATTTACATCCCACCCATCAGCATAACCAGGCTCCCTGTTCTCCATGGCCTGTGCTGCCTTTCTGGATTTTACACTTTTTTCAGATGGCCCTTTTGACCGGGGGGCAGTGAGACTTCATTGTAGTGCAGATTTCTTTAACATGCTTGCTTGGTTGGCCAAAAAGGGCGTATGCGTTTTTTCCTGAATATATTCAGGAAAAAACGCATACGCCCTTTTTGGCCAAGTGCATCATTGTCGACGTTCTGCCTCTTTTCCTATGCTTTAAATGCAATTCCAGTCTACCCCCTGAAATCGTTTTCCTGCAATTCTGCCCCGCTTTCAAGTCCTCTTCGCAGCCTTCCTTCAATATATTTTTGGACGATAGCTGTCATTTATAACTCTGCAGGTTTGTGAATTACAGTGCCCCTGAGCTCCTTTCTTCAAATCGCTTTCTTCTGAGCTGGCCGCAAACCCGCAGGATTGCTTCAGGCCCTAATCTGGTTCCGGCACGGCATGCTGAGCGTTTGGTTAATTCCTCTTCCTGGTTGGAAATGAGCGTTAAATTTGCCCCTGCAGACACCTACAGCTAGTCTCTCATTGGTTCTCCCTATTCCTGTTCATCTTGCGTAGAAATTGCAAACTGTGCCAAACAGCAGGTTAAAGGTACTGACTCTCCAAGTGGGGAGAGTGTTAGTAAAGGGTCTGGAATTGTGAACCCGAGTAAAAGGGGACAAAAACTGAGATGCATTTGAAAACGTTTCCCGGTCACACGGTGCACCATACTGTGGGTTTCCCATGCATGTTTTAGCTGAAGGAAGAATCGCTTAAACTTGGAGAGTTGGGACCCATGGAATGGGTACCGTGCAGTATGACTTCAAATGGTCTGCATTTGCTCATCAAACCTCACCAATGCTATCAGCCCGAAGTGTCCAACTTTATGTCTCACTCAGTTCTGGGTGTAGATGAGGTAAATCCAGGTTGCATCACAAGCCCTGAATGAATTATTTAAGAATTGCTCTCTATTTCACTGTCATTGTGTTTCGTTTTGTAATTCATTTTGATAATGGGATTTATCGGATTTTCTCTGCTGCTTTCATGCAGCTGTACACACGCTTCATTCTCTTATTGAGACATATAAATCCATGGGTTTGAAAATTCTTACTAGTCAGGTGTATTCCTAGGCGTTGAATATAATGTGTTTAGCCCATTTCGTTGAGCAAGGCGTAGGTCTTGACTATTACATATTTGACTTATGGAATGGTATCTGTGCTAATTTCTATCTCTGGTTTTATGCAGCACCCCAACTCACCTTTCCCCTTAAGCAAACATAAGATGGTTTTCTCAATTTGAGACCCTGTTCTGTTTTGTAATGCAGTTCATGTGTAGCAAAGATTACATTCCGTGTATAAGTGATATCTTATGATGTTTCATTTTCTGTGTGACTTATTTCACTTAGAATCATCGTACCTGAATCCTCTCATTGTGCCACGACGGGCCTGATGACATAGATTTCATTGGTGAGTGATATTCCATTGTACGTACGTACCACAAGTTCTTTATCCATTTTTTGCTTCCTGGGATATTTAACTTGTACCGTAGACGAGGTTCTTGTAAACAGAGCCGTCTGAAACTTTGGGGTGGCTGTGTGTTTTTGATTTTAATTTCCCTAAGCCATAGGACCATAAGTGGAAGTGCTATAGGCTCCGTTGCTTTGTTTTTTAGGTGTTTCAGGAAACACCATACATTTCTCCAGAGTGGCTGTTGGCAATTTACATCCCACCCATCAGCATAACAATGCTCCCTACTCTGCATGGCCTGTGCTGCCTTTCTGGATTTTACACTTTTTTCAGATGGCCCTTTTGACCTGGGGGCAGTGAGACTTCATTTTAGTGCAGATTTCTTTAACATGCTTGCTTGGTTGGCCAAAAAGGGCGTATTTGCTTACGCCCTTTTTGGCCAAGTGCATCATTGTCGACGTTCTGCCTCTTTTCCTATGTTTTAAATGCAATTCCAGTCTACCCCCTGAAATCGTTTTCCTGCAATTCTGCTCCGCTTTCAAGTCCTCTTCGCAGCCTAACTTCAATATATTTTTGGAAGATAGCTGTCATTTATAACTCTGCAGGTTTGTGAATTACAGTGCCCCTGAGCTCCTTTCTTCAAATCGCTTTCTTGAGAGCAGGCCGCAAATCCGCAGGACTGCTTCAGGCCCTAATCTGTTTCTGGCACGGCATGGTGAGCGTTTGGTTAATTCCTCTTCCTGGTGGGAAATGAGCGTTAAATTTGCCCGTGCAGACACCTACAGCTAGTCACTCATTGGTTCTCCCTATTCCTGTTCATCTTGCGAAGAAATTGCAAACTGTGCCAAACAGCAGGTTAAAGGCACTGACTCTCCAAGTGGGGAGAGTTTAATAAAGGCTCTGGAATTGTGAACCCGAGTAAAAGGGGACGAAAACTGAGATGCATTTGAAAACGTTTCCCGGTCACATGGTGCACCCTACTGTGGGTTTCCCATGCATGTTTTAGCTGAAGGAAGAATCGCTTAAACCTGCAGAGTTGGGATCCATGGAATGGGTACCATGCAGTATGACTTCAAAGGGTCTGCACTTGCTCATCGAACCTCACCAATGCTATCAGCCCGAAGTGTCCAAGCTTATGTCTCACTCAGCTCTTGGTGTAGATGAGGTAAATCAAGGTTACATCACAAGCCCTGAATGAATTATTTAAGAATTGCTCTCTATTTCACTGTCATTGTGTTTTGTTTTTGTAATTCATTTTGATAATGGGATTTATCGGATTTTCTCTGCTGCCTTCATGCAGCTGTACACACGCTTGATTCTCTTATCCAGACATATAAATCCGTGGGTTTGAAAATTCTTTCTAGTCAGGTTTATTCCTAGGCATTGTATATAGGGTGTTTAGCCCATTTCGTTGAGCAAGGGGTAGGTTTGACTATTACATATTTGCCGTATGGAATGGTATCTGTGCTAATTTCTATCTCTGCTTTTATGCAGCACCCCAACTCACCTTTCCCCTTAAGCAAACATAAGTTGGTTTTCTAAATATGAGACCCTGTTCTGTTTTGTAATTCAGTTCATGTGTAGCCAAGATTACATTCCGTGTATTAGTGATATCTTATGTTGTTTCATTTTCTGTGTGAGTTATTTCACTGAGAATCATCGTACCTGAATCCACTCATTATGCCACGACGGGCCTGATGACATAGATTTCATTGGTGAGTGATATTCCATTATACGTACGTACCACAAGTTCTTTATCCATTTTTCGCTTTCTGGGATATTTAACTTGTACAGTAGACGAGGTTCTTGTAAACAGAGCCGTCTGAAACTTTGGGGTGGATGTGTGTGTTTTTGATTTTAATTTCCCTAAGCTCTAGGACCATAAGTGGAAGTGCCGTAGGCTCCGTTGCTTTGTTTTTTAGGTGTTTCAGGAAACACCATACACTTCTCCAGAGTGGCTGTTGGCAATTTACATCCCACCCATCAGCATAACCAGGCTCCCTGTTCTCCATGGCCTGTGCTGCCTTTCTGGATTTTACACTTTTTTCAGATGGCCCTTTTGACCGGGGGGCAGTGAGACTTCATTGTAGTGCAGATTTCTTTAACATGCTTGCTTGGTTGGCCAAAAAGGGCGTATGCGTTTTTTCCTGAATATATTCAGGAAAAAATGCATACGCCCTTTTTGGCCAAGTGCATCATTGTCGACGTTCTGCCTCTTTTCCTATGCTTTAAATGCAATTCCAGTCTACCCCCTGAAATCGTTTTCCTGCAATTCTGCCCCGCTTTCAAGTCCTCTTCGCAGCCTTCCTTCAATATATTTTTGGACGATAGCTGTCATTTATAACTCTGCAGGTTTGTGAATTACAGTGCCCCTGAGCTCCTTTCTTCAAATCGCTTTCTTCTGAGCTGGCCGCAAACCCGCAGGATTGCTTCAGGCCCTAATCTGGTTCCGGCACGGCATGCTGAGCGTTTGGTTAATTCCTCTTCCTGGTTGGAAATGAGCGTTAAATTTGCCCCTGCAGACACCTACAGCTAGTCTCTCATTGGTTCTCCCTATTCCTGTTCATCTTGCGTAGAAATTGCAAACTGTGCCAAACAGCAGGTTAAAGGCACTGACTCTCCAAGTGGGGAGAGTGTTAGTAAAGGGTATGGAATTGTGAACCCGAGTAAAAGGGGACAAAAACTGAGATGCATTTGAAAATGTTTCCCGGTCACACGGTGCACCATACTGTGGGTTTCCCATGCATGCTTTAGCTGAAGGAAGAATGGCTTAAACCTGGAGAGTTGGGACCCATGGAATGGGTACCATGCAGTATGACTTCAAATGGTCTGCATTTTCTCATCGAACCTCACCAATGCTATCAGCCCGAAGTGTCCAACTTTATGTCTCACTCAGTTCTGGGTGTAGATGAGGTAAATCCAGGTTGCATCACAAGCCCTGAATGAATTATTTAAGAATTGCTCTCTATTTCACTGTCATTGTGTTTTGTTTTTGTAATTCATTTTGATAATGGGATTTATCGGATTTTCTCTGCTGTCTTCATGCAGCTGTACACACGCTTGATTCTCTTATGGAGACATATAAATCCATGGGTTTGAAGATTCTTACTAGTCAGGTGTATTCCTAGGCGTTGAATATAGGGTGTTTAGCCCATTTCGTTGAGCAAGGTGTAGTTCTTGACTATTACATATTTGACGTATGGAATGGTATCTGTGCTAATTTCTATCTCTGGTTTTATGCAGCACCCCAACTCACCTTTCCCCTTAAGCAAACATAAGTTGGTTTTCTAAATTTGAGACCCTGTTCTGTTTTGTAATTCTGTTCATGTGTAGCCAAGATTACATTCGGTGTATTAGAGATATCTTATGATGTTTCATTTTCTGTGTGACTTATTTCTCTTAGAATCATCGTACCTGAATCCACTCATTATGCCACGACGGGCCAGATGACATAGATTACATTGGTGAGTGATATTCCATTGTACGTACGTACCACAACTTCTTTATCCATTTTTCGCTTTCTGGGATATTTAACTTGTACCGTAGACGAGGTTCTTGTAAACAGAGCCGTCTGAAACTTTGGGGTGGCTGTGTGTTTTTGAGTTTAATTTCCCTAAGCCATAGGACCATAAGTGGAAGTGCTATAGGCTCCGTTGCTTTGTTTTTTAGGTGTTTCAGGAAACACCATACATTTCTCCAGAGTGGCTGTTGGCAATTTACATCCCACCCATCAGCATAACAAGGCTCCCTGTTCTCCATGGCCTGTGCTGCCTTTCTGGATTTTAAACTTTTTTCAGATGGCCCTTTTGACCGGGGGGCAGTGAGACTTCATTGTAGTACAGATTTCTTTAACATGCTTGCTTGGTTGTCCAAAAAGCGCGTATGAGTTTTTTCCTGAATATATTCAGGAAAAAACGCATACGCCCTTTTTGGCCAAGTGCATCATTGTCGACGTTCTGCCTCTTTTCCTATGCTTTAAATGCAATTCCAGTCTACCCCCTGAAATCGTTTTCCTGCAATTCTGCCCCGCTTTCAAGTCCTCTTCGCAGCCTTCCTTCAATATATTATTGGACGATAGCTGTCATTTATAACTCTGCAGGTTTGTGAATTACAGTGCCCCTGAGCTCCTTTCTTCAAATCGCTTTCTTGAGAGCTGGCCGCAAACCCACAGGATTGCTTCAGGCCCTAATCTGTTTCTGGCACGGCATGGTGAGCGTTTGGTTAATTCCTCTTCCTGGTGGGAAATGATCGTTAAATTTGCCCGTGCAGACACCTACAGCTAGTCTCTCATTGGTTCTCCTTATTCCTGTTCATCTTGCCCAGAAATTGCAAACTGTGCGAAACAGCAGGTTAAAGGCACTGACTACCCAAGTGGGGAGAGTTTTAGTAAAGTGTCTGGAATTGTGAACCCGAGTAAAAGGGGACGGAAACTGAGATGCATTTGAAAACGTTTCCCAGTCACACGGCGCACCATACTGTGGATTTCCCATGCATGTTTTAGCTGAAGGAAGAATCCCTTAAACCTGGAGAGTTCGGACCCATGGAATGGGTCCCATGCAGTATGACTTCAAAGGGTCTGCATTTTCTCATCGAACCTCACCAATGCTATCAGCCCGGAGTGTCCAACCTTATGTGTCATTCAGCTTTGGGTGTAGATGAGGTAAATCCAGGTTGCCTCACAAGCCCTGAATGAATTCTTTAAGAATTGCTCTCTATTTCACTGTCATTGTGTTTTGTTTTTGTAATTCATTTTGATAATCGGATTTATCGGATTTTCTCTGCTGCCTTCATGCAGCTGTACACACGCTTGATTCTCTTATGGAGACATATAAATCCATGGGTTTGAAGATCCTTACTAGTCAGGTGTATTCCTAGGCGTTGAATATAGTGTGTTTAGCCCATTTCGTTGAGCAAGTGGTAGGTCATGACTATTACGTATTTGACTTATGGAATGGTATCTGTGCTAATTTCTAACTCTGATTTTATGCAACACCCCAACTCACCTTTCCCCTTATGCAAACATAAGTTGGTTTTCTAAATTTGAGACCCTGTTCTGTTTTGTAATTCAGTTCATGTGTAGCCAAGATTACATTCGGTGTATTAGTGATATCTTATGATATTTCATTTTCTGTGTGACGTATTTCACTTAGAATCATCGTACCTGAATCCACTCATTATGCCACGACGGGCCTGATGACATAGATTTCATTGGTGACTGATATTCCATTGTACATACGTACCACAATTTCTTTATCCATTTTTCGCTTTCTGGGATATTTAACTTGTACCGTAGACGAGGTTCTTGTAAACAGAGCCGTCTGAAACTTTGGGGTGGCTGTGTGTTTTTGATTTTAATTTCCCTAAGCTATAGGACCATAAGTGGAAGTGCCGCAGGCTCCGTTGCTTTGTTTTTTAGGTGTTTCAGGAAACACCATACACTTCTCCAGAGTGGCTGTTGGCAATTTACATCCCACCCATCAGCATAACCAGGCTCCCTGTTCTCCATGGCCTGTGCTGCATTTCTGGATTTTACACTTTTTTCAGATGGCCCTTTTGACCGGGGGGCAGTGAGACTTCATTGTAGTGCAGATTTCTTTAACATGCTTGCTTGGTTGGCCAAAAAGGGCGTATGCGTTTTTTCCTGAATATATTCAGGAAAAAACGCATACGCCCTTTTTGGCCAAGTGCATCATTGTCGACGTTCTGCCTCTTTTCCTATGCTTTAAATGCAATTCCAGTCTACCCCCTGAAATCTTTTTCCTGCAATTCTGCCCCGCTTTCAAGTCCTCTTCGCAGCCTTCCTTCAATATATTTTTGTACGATAGCTGTCATTTATAACTCTGCAGGCTTGTGAATTACAGTGCCCCTGAGCTCCTTTCTTCAAATCGCTTTCTTATGAGCCGGCCGCAAACCCACAGGATTGCTTCAGGCCCTAATCTTGTTCTGGCACGGCATGCTGAGCCTTTGGTTAATTCCTCTTTCTAGTGGGAAATGAGCGTTAAATTTGCCCGTGCAGACACCTACAGCTAGTCTCTCATTGGTTCTCCCTATTCCTGTTCATCTTGCGCAGAAATTGCTAACTGTGCCAAACAGGAGGTTAAAGGTACTGACTCTCCAAGTGGGGAGAGTGTTAGTCAAGGTTTTGGAATTTTGAACCCGAGTAAAAGGGGACGGAAACTGAGATGCATTTGAAAATGTTTCCCGGTCACACGGTGCACCATACTGTGGGTTTCCCATGCATGTTTTAGCTGACGGAAGGATCGCTTAAACCTGGAGAGTTGGGACCCATGGAATGGGTACCATGCAGGATGACTTCAAATGGTCTGCATTTTCTCATCGAACCTCACCAATGGTATCAGCACGAAGTGTCCAACCTTATATCTCACTCAGCTCTGGGTGTAGATGAGGTAAATCCAGGTTGCATCACAAGCCCTGAATGAATTATTTAAGAATTGCTCTCTATTTCACTGTCATTGTGTTTTGTTTTTGTAATTCATTTTGATAATAGGATATATCGGATTTTCTCTGTGGCCTTTATGCAGCTGTACACACGCTTGATTCACTTATGGAGACATATAAATCCATGGGTTTGAAGATCCTTACTAGTCAGCTGTATTCCTAGGCGTTGAATATAGCGTGTTTAGCCCATTTCGTTGAGCAAGGGGTAGGTCTTGACTATTACGTATTTGACTTATGGAATGGTATCTGTGCTAATTTCTAACTCTGGTTTTATGCAGCACCCCAACTCACCTTTCCCCTTATGCAAACATAAGTTGGTTTTCTAAATTTGAGACCCTGTTCTGTTTTGTAATTCAGTTCATGTGTAGCCAAGATTACATTCGGTGTATTAGTGATATCTTATGATGTTTCATTTTCTGTGTGACGTATTTCACTTAGAATCATGGTACCTGAATCCACTCATTATGCCACGACGGGCCAGATGACATAGATTTCATTGGTGAGTTATATTCCATTGTACGTACGTACCACAACTTCTTTATCCATTTTTCGCTTTCTGGGATATTTAACTTGTACCGTAGACGAGGTTCTTGTAAACAGAGCCGTCTGAAACTTTCGGGTGGCTGTGTATTTTTGATTTTAGTTTCCCTAAGCTATAGGACCATAAGTGGAACTGCCGTAGGCTCCGTTGCTTTGTTTTTTAGGTGTTTCAGGAAAAACCATACACTTTTCCAGAGTGGCTCTTGGCAATTTACATCCCACCCATCAGCATAACAAGGCTCCCTGTTCTCCATGGCCTGTGCTGCATTTCTGGATTTACACTTTTTTCAGATGGCCCTTTTGACCGGGGGGCAGTGATACTTCATTGTAGTGCAGATATCTTTAACATGCTTGCTTGGTTGGCCAAAAAGGGAGTATGCGTTTTTTCCTGAATATATTCAGGAAAAAACGCATATGCACTTTTTGGCCAAGTGCATCATTGTCGACGTTCTGCCTCTATTCCTATGCTTTAAATGGAATTCCAGTCTATCCCCTGAAATCGTATTCCTGCAATTCTGCCCCGCTTTCAAGTCCTCTTCGCAGCCTTCCTTCAATATATTTTTGGACGATAGCTGTCATTTATAACTCTGCAGGCTTGTGAATTACAGTGCCCCTGAGCTCCTTTCTTCAAATCGCTTTCTTCTGAGCTGGCCGCAAACCCGCAGGATTGCTTCAGGCCCTAATCTGGTTCCGGCACGGCATGCTGAGCCTTTGGTTAATTCTTCTTCCTTGTGGGAAATGAGCGTTAAATTTGCCCCTGCAGACACCTACACCAATCTCTCATTGGTTCTCCATATTCCTGTTCATCTTGCACAGAAATTGCAAACGGTGCCAAACAGGAGGTTAAAGGCACTGACTCTCCAAGTGGGGAGAGTGTTAATAAATGGTCTGGAATTGTGAACCCGAGTAAAATGGGACAAACCCTGAGATGCATTTGAAAAGGTTTCCCGGTCACACGGTGCACCATACTGTGGGTTTCCCATGCATGCTTTAGCTGAAGGAAGAATCGCTTAAACCTGGAGAGTTGGGACCCATGGAATGGGTACCATGTAGTATGACTTCAAATGGTCTGCATTTGCTCATCGAACCTCACCAATGCTATCAGCCCGAAGTGTCCAACCTTATGTCTCACTCAGCTCTGGGTTTAGATGAGGTAAATCCAGGTTGCATCACAAGCCCTGAATGAATTATTTAAGAATTGCTCTCTATTTCACTGGCATTGTGTTTTGTTTTTGTAATTCATTTTGATAATAGGATTTATCGGATTCTCTCTGCTGCCTTCATGCAGCTGTACACACGCTTGATTCTCTTATGGAGACATATAAATCCATGGGTTTGAAGATTCTTTCTAGTCAGGTGTATTCCTAGGCGTTGAATATAGGGTGTTTAGCCCATTTCGTTGAGCAAGGGGTAGGTCTTGACTATTACATATTTGACGTATGGAATGGTATCTGTGCTAATTTCTATCTCTGGTTTTATGCAGCACCCCAACTCACCTTTCCCCTTAAGCAAACATAAGTTGGTTTTCTAAATTTGAGACCCTGTTCTGTTTTGTAATTCAGTTCATGTGTAGCCAAGATTACATTCGGTGTATTAGTGATATCTTATGATGTTTCATTTTCTGTGTGACTTATTTCTCTTAGAATCATCGTACCTGAATCCACTCATTATGCCACGACGGGCCAGATGACATAGACTTCATTGGTGAGTGATATTCCATTGTACGTACGTACCACAACTTCTTTATCCATTTTTCGCTTTCTGGGATATTTAACTTGTACCGTAGACGAGGTTCTTGTAAACAGAGCCGTCTGAAACATTGGGGCGGCTATGTGTTTTTGATTTTAATTTCCCTACGCTATAGGACCATAAGTGGAAGTGCCGTAGGCTCCGTTGCTTTGTTTTTTAGGTGTTTCAGGAAACACAATACACTTCTCCAGAGTGGCTGTTGGCAATTTACATCCCACCCATCAGCATAACAAGGCTCCCTGTCCTCCATGGCCTGTGCTGAATTTCTGGATTTTACACTTTTTTCAGATGGCCCTTTTGACCGGGGGGCAGTGAGACTTCATTGTAGCGCAGATTTCTTTAACATGCTTGCTTGGTTGGCCAAAAAGGGCGTATGCGTTTTTTCCTCAATATATTCAGGAAAAAACGCATACGCCCTTTTTGGCCAAGTGCATCATTGTCGACGTTCTGCCTCTTTTCCTATGCTTTAAATGCAATTCCAGTCTACCCCCTGAAATCGTTTTCCTGCAATTCTGCCCCGCTTTCAAGTCCTCTTCGCAGCCTTCCTTCAATATATT
The DNA here is from genome assembly GCF_059928025.1 of Delphinapterus leucas. Classification (NCBI taxonomy): domain Eukaryota; kingdom Metazoa; phylum Chordata; class Mammalia; order Artiodactyla; family Monodontidae; genus Delphinapterus; species Delphinapterus leucas. Next base: position 4,207,558 of record NW_028322246.1, on the reverse strand, counting down.
TTTGGACGATAGCTGTCATTTATAACTCTGCAGGTTTGTGAATTACAGTGCCCCTGAGCTCCTTTCTTCAAATCGCTTTCTTGTGAGCTGGCCGCAAACCCGCAGGATTGCTTCAGGCCCTAATCTGGTTCCGGCACGGCATGCTGAGCGTTTGGTTAATTCCTCTTCCTGGTTGGAAATGAGCGTTAAATTTGCCCGTGCAGACACCTACAGCTAGTCTCTCATTGGTTCTCACTATTCCTGTTCATCTTGCGCAGAAATTGCAAACTGTGCCAAACAGCAGGTTAAAGGCACTGACTCTCCAAGTGGGGAGAGTGTTAGTAAAGTGTCTGGAAGTGTGAACCCGAGTAAAAGGGGACAAAAACTGAGATGCATTTGAAAATGTTTCCCGGTCACACGGTGCACCATACTGAGGGTTTCCCATGCATGCTTTAGCTGAAGGAAGAATCCCTTAAACCTGGAGACTTGGGACCCATGGAATGGGTACCATGTAGTATGACTTCAAATGGTCTGCATTTGCTCATCGAACCTCACCAATGCTATCAGCCCGAAGTGTCCAACCTTATGTCTCACTCAGCTCTGGGTTTAGATGAGGTAAATCCAGGTTGCATCACAAGCCCTGAATGAATTATTTAAGAATTGCTCTCTATTTCACTCTCATTCTTTTTTGTTTTTGTAATTCATTTTGATAATAGGATTTATCGGATTTTCTCTGCTGCCTTCATGCAGCTGTACACGCGCTTGATTCTCTTATGGAGTCATATAAATCCATGGGTTTGAAGATTCTTACTAGTCAAGTGTATTCCTAGGCGTTGAATATAGGGTGTTTAGCCCATTTCGTTGAGCAAGGGGTAGGTCTTGACTATTACATATTTGACGTATGGAATGGTATCTGTGCTAATTTCTGTCTCTGGTTTTATGCAGCACCCCAACTCACCTTTCCCCTTAAGCAAACATAAGTTGGTTTTCTAAATTTGAGACCCTGTTCTGTTTTGTAATTCAGTTCATGTGTAGCCAAGATTACATTCGGTGTATTAGTGATATCTTATGATGTTTCATTTTCTGTGTGACTTATTTCACTTAGAATCATCGTACCTGAATCCACTCATTATGCCACGACGGGCCAGAAGACATAGATTTCATTGGTGAGTGATATTCCATTGTACGTACGTACCACAACTTCTTTATCCATTTTTTGCTTTCTGGGATATTTAACTTGTACCGTAGATGAGGTTCTTGTAAACAGAGCCGTCTGAAACTTTGGGGTGGCTGTGTGTTGTGGATTTTAATTTCCCTAAGCTATAGGACCATAAGTGGAAGTGCTGTAGGCTCCGTTGCTTTGTTTTTTAGGTGTTTCAGGAAACACCATACACTTCTCCAGAGTGGCTGTTGACAATTTACATCCCACCCATCAGCATAACAAGGCTCCCTGTTCTCCATGGCCTGTGCTGCCTTTCTGGATTTTACACTTTTTTCAGATGGCTCTTTTGACCAGGGGGCAGTGAGACTTCATTGTAGTGCAGATTTCTTTAACAGGGGACTGGGACCGTTTAGAGTACAGGTTAGCATACGACAACGTTTTAGGGAGAGCGTACATGTTAGGATACTGGTTAGTGTTATCGTACGGGTTAGGATTAGGGGACGGGCTAGGGTAAGGCTTCGGGTAAGGGTTAGGGTTAGGGTTGGTGTTAGGGTTAGGGTTAGGTAACGGGGACGTTTTAGGGTACAGCTTAGGTTACGACAACTGTTTACGGTGAGCCTACGTGTTAGGGTACGTGTTAGTGTTAGCGTACGGGTTAGGTTTAGGGGACGTGTTAGGGTAATTCTTCGGGTAAGGGTTAGGGTTAGGGTTAGTGTTAGGGGACGTGGATGGTTTAGGGTAAAGGTTAGGGTACGACAACGATTTAGCGTGAGCATACGTGTTAGGGTACAGGTTAGTGTTAGCGTACGTTTTAGGATAAGGGGACGGGTTAGGGTAAGGCTTCGGGTAAATGTTAAGGTTAGGGTTAGTGGTAGGGTTAGGGTTAGGGTACGGGTATGGTTTAGGGTACAGGTTAGGGTACGACAACGGTTTAGCTAGAGCGTACGTATTATGGTACCTGTTGGTGTTAGCGTACGGGTTAGGATTAGAAGACCGGTTAGGGTAAGGCTTCGGGTAAGGTTTAGGTTTAGGGTTAGAGATAGGGTTAGAGGATGGGAACGGTTTAGGGTACAGGTTAGTGTACGACAATGGTTTAGGGTGAGCGTACATGTTAGGGTACAGGTTAGTGTTAGCATACGGTTTAGGATTAGGGGAAGGGTTAGGGTAAGGCTTCGGGTAAAGTTTAGGGTTAAGGTTAGTGTTAGGGTTAGGGTTAGAGGACGGGGACGGTTTGGGGTGCAGGTTAGGCTATGACAACTGCTTAGGGTGAGCGTACGTGTTAGGGTAGGTGTTAGTGTTTGCGTAAGGGTTAGGATTAAGGTACGGGTTAGTGTAAGGCTTCAGGTAAGTGTTAGGTTTAGGGTTAGGGTTAGGGGACGGGCACGGGGACGGGGACAGTTTAGGGTACTTGTTAGGGTATGACAACTGTTTAGGGTGAGCATACGTGTTAGGGTACGGGTTAGTGGTAGCATACGTGTTAGGATTATAGGATGTATTAGTGTAAGGCTTCGGGTAACGGTTAGGGTTAGGGTTCGGGTTAGGGGACGTGGATGGGGACGGGGATGGTTTAGGGTACAGGTTAGAGTACGACAACGGTTTAGGGTGAGTGTACGTGTTAGGGTACGTGTTAGTGTTAGCGTACGGGTTAGGATTAAGGGACGGGTTAGTGTAAGGCTTCGGGTAAGGGTTAGGGTTAAGGTTAGGGTTAGGGGACGGGGACGGTTTAGGGTACAGATTAGTGTACGACAACGTTTTAGGGTGAGCGTATGTGTTAGGGTACAGGTTAGTGTTAGCGTACGGTTTAGGATTAGGGGACGGATTAGGGTAAGGCTTCGGCTAAGGGTTAGGGTTAGGATTAGGGTTAGGGTTAGGGTTAGGGTTAGTTGACGGCGACGGTTTAGGGTACAGGTTAGGGTACGACAACGGTTTAGGGAGAGCGTACGTGTTAGGGTATGGGTTACGGTTAGCGTATGGGTTAGGATTAGTGGACGGGTTAGGGTAAGGCTTCGGGTAAGGGTTAGGGTTAGGGTTAGGGTTAGGGGACGGGGAAGGGGACGGGGACGGTTTAGGTTACAGGTAAGTGTACAAGAACGGTTTAGGGTGAGCGTACGTGTTAGGGTACAGGTTAGTGTTAGTGTACGGGTTAGGATAAGGGGACGGGTTAAGGTAAGGCTTCGGGTAAGGGTTAGGGTTAGGGTTAGGGTTAGGGGACGTTTGAGTGTACAGGTAAGTGTATGACAACGGTTTAGGGTGAGTGTACGTGTTAGAGTACGGGTTAATGTTAGCGTACGGGTTAGGATTAGGGGACAGGTTAGCGTAAGGCTTCGAGTAAGGGTTAGGGTTAGGGTTAGGGTTACGGGACGGGCACGGGGACGGGGACTGTTTAGGGTACATGTTAGGTAGGACAACGGTTTAGGGTGAACGTACGTGTTAGGGTAAGGGTTCGTGTTAGCGTGCAGTTTAGGATTAGGGGAAGGGTTAGGGTAAGGCTTTGGGTAAGGTTTAGGGTTAGGGTTACGGTTAGGATTAGGGTCAGGGGACGGGTACGGGGACGGTTTAGGGTACAGTTTAGCGTACGACAATGGTTTAGGGTGAGCGTACGTGTTAGGGTACGTGTTAGTGTTAGCGTACGGGTTAGGATTGGGGGACGGGTTAGGGTAAGGCTTCGGGTAAGAGTTAGGGTTAGGGTTAGGTTAAGGGGACGGGGACGGTTTAGGGTACAGGTTAGGGTACGACAAAGGTTTAGGGTGAGCGTATGTGTTAGGGTACAGGTTAGTGTTAGGGTACGGGTTAGGATTAGGGGACGGGTTACGGTAAGGCTTCAGGTAAGGGTTAGGGTTAGGGTTAGTGTTAGAGTTAGGGTTAGGGGACATGGACGGTTTAGGGTACAGGTTAGGGTACGACAACTGTTTAGGGAGAGTGTATGTGTTAGGGTACGGGTTAGTGTTAGCGTACGGGTTAGGATTGGGGACGGGTGAAGGTAAGGCTTCAGGTAAGGGTTAGGGTTAGGGTTAGGGTTAGGGGACGGGGACGGTTTAGGGTACAGATTAGTGTACGACAACGGTTTAGGGTGAGCGTACGTGTTAGGGTACGGGTTAGTGTTTGCGTACGGGTTAGGATTAGGGGAAGGGTGAGGGTAAGGCTTCGGGTAAGGATTAGGGTTAGTGTTAGTGTTAGGGTTAGTGTTAGGGGACGGGGACGGTTTAGGGTACAGGTTAGGGTATGACAACGGTTTAGGGTGAGCGTACGTGTTAGGGTACGGGTTAGTGTTAGCGTACGGGTTAGGATTAGGGGACGGGTGAGTGTAAGGCTTCGGGTAAGGGTTAGGGTTAGGGTTAGGGTTAGGGGACGGGGAGCGTTTAGGGTACAGGTTATGGTACGTCAACGGTTTAGGGTGAGCGTACGTGTTAGGGTACGGGTTAGTGTTAGTGTACGGGTTAGGATAAGGGGACGGATGAGGGTAAGGCTTCGGGTAAGGGTTAGTGTTAGGGTTAGGGTTAGGGTTAGGGGACGGGGACGGTTTAGGGTACAGGTTAGGGTACGACAACGGTTTAGGATGAGCGTACGTGTTAGGGTACGGGTTAGTGTTACCTTACGGGTTAGGATTAGGGGACGGGTGAGGGTAAGGGTTAGGGTTAGGGTTAGGTTTAGGGTTAGGGTTAGGGGACGGGGACGGTTTAGTGTACAGGTTATGGTACGACAACGGTTTAGGGTGAGCGTACGTGTTAGGGTACGGGTTAGTGTTAGCGTACGCGTGAGGATTATGGGACGGGTGAGTGTAAGGCTTCGGGTAAGGGTTAGGGTTAGGGTTAGGGTTAGGGTAAGGGGACGGGGACGGTTTAGGGTACAAGTTAGGGTACGACAACGGTTTAGGGTGAGCGTACGTGTTAGGGTACGGGTTAGTGTTAGCTTACGGGTTAGGATTTGGGGACGGGTGAGGGTAAGGTTTCGGGTAAGGGTTAGGGTTAGGTTTAGGGTTAGGGTTAGGGGACGGGGACGGTTTAGTGTACAGGTTAGGGTACGACAACGGTTTAGGGTGAGCGTACGTGTTAGGGTACGGGTTAGTGTTAGCGTACGGGTTAGGATAAGGGGACGGGTGAGGCTAAGGCTTCGGGTAAGGGTTAGGGTTAGGGTTAGGGTTAGGGGATGGGGACGGTTTAGGGTACAGGTTAGGGTATGTCAACGGTTTAGGGTGAGCGTACGTGTTAGGGTACGGGTTAGTGTTAGTGTACGGGTTAGGATGAGGGGACGGGTGAGGGTAAGGCTTCGGGTAAGGCTTCGGGTAAGGGTTAGGTTTAGGGTTAGGGGACGGGGATGGGGACGGCGACGGGGACGGGGACGGTTTAGGGTGCAGGTTAGGGTACGACATCGGTTTAGGGTGAGCGCATGTGTTAGGGTACGGGTTAGTGTTAGCGTACGGGTTAGGATTAGGGGACGGGTGAGGGTAAGGCTTCGGGTAAAGATTAGGGTTAGGGTTAGGGGACGGGGACGGGGACGGGGACGGTTTAGGGTACAGGTTAGGGTACGTCAACGGTTTAGGGTGAGCGTACGTTTTAGGGTACGGGTTAGTGTTAGTGTACGGGTTAGGATGAGGGGACGGGTGAAGGTAAGGCTTCAGGTAAGGGTTAGGGTTAGGGTTAGGGTTAGGGTTAGGGGACGGGGACGGGGACGGTTTAGGGTACAGGTTAGGGTACGACAACGGTTTAGGGTGAGCGTAGGTGTTAGGGTACGGTTTAGTATTAGCGTACGGGTTATGATTAGGGGACGGGTGAGGGTAAGGCTTCGGGTAAGGGTTAGGGTTAGGGTTAGGATTACGGTTAGGGGACGGGGACGGGGACGGTTTAGGGTACAGGTTAGGGTACGACAACGGTTTAGGGTGAGCGTACGTGTTAGGGTACGGGTTAGTGTTAGCGTACGGGTGAGGATTAGGGGACGGGTGAGTGTAAGGCTTCGGGTAAGGGTTAGGGTTAGGGTTAGGTTAGGGTTAGGGTTAGGGAACGGGGACGGTTTAGGGTACAGGTTAGGGTACGACAACGATTTAGGGTGAGCGTACGTGTTAGGGTACGGTTTAGTGTTAGCGTTCGGGTTAGGATTATGGGACGGGGGAGTGTAAGGCTTCGGGTAAGGGTTAGGGTTAGGGTTAGGGTTAGGGGACGGGGACGGTTTGGGGTACAGGTTATGGTACGTCAACGGTTTAAGGTGAGCGTACGTGGTAGGGTACGGGTTAGTGTTAGTGTACGGGTTAGGATTAGGGGACGAGTGAGGGTAAGGCTTCGGGTAAGGGTTAGGGTTAGGGTTAGGGTTAGGGGACGGTTTAGGGTACAGGTTAGGGTACGACAACGGTTTAGGGTGAGCGTACGTGTTAGGGTACGGGTTAGTGTTAGGGTACGGGTTAGGATTAGGGGACGGGTGAGTGTAAGGCTTCGGGTAAGGGTTAGGGTTAGGGTTAGTGTAAGGGTTAGGGTTAGGGGTCGGGGACGGTTCAGGGTACAGGTTAAGGTACGAAAAAGGTTTAGGGTGAGCGTACGTGTTAGGGTACGGGTTAGTGTTAGCGTACGCGTTAGGATTAGGTGACGGGTGAGGGTAAGGCTTCGGGAAAGGGTTAGGGTTAGGGTTAGGGTTAGGGTTAGGGACGGGCACGGGGATGGTGTAGGGTACAGGTTAGCGTACGACAACGGTTTAGGGTGAGGGTACGTGTTAGGGTACGGGTTAGTGTTAGCGTACGGGTTAGGATTAGGGGACGGGTGAGGGTAAGGCTTCGGGTAAGTGTTAGGGTTAGGGTTAGGGTTAGGTTTAGGGGACGGGGACGGGGACGGTTTAGGGTACAGGTTAGGGTACGACAACGGTTTAGGGTGAGCGTACGTGTTAGGGTACGGGATAGTGTTACCGTACGGGTTAGGATTAGGGGACGGGTGAGGGTAAGGCTTCGGGTAAGGGTTAGGTTTAGGGTTAGGGTTAGGGTTAGGGGACGGGGACGGTTTAGGGTACAGGTTAGGGTACGTCAACGGTTTAGGGTGAGCGTACGTGTTAGGGTACGGGTTAGTGTTAGCGTACGGGTTAGGATTAGGGGACGGGTGAGGGTAAGGCTTCGGGTAAGGGTTAGGGTTAGGGTTAGGGTTAGGTTTAGGGGACGGGGACTGGGACGGTTTAGGGTACAGGTTAGGGTACGACAACGGTTTAGGGTGAGCGTACGTGTTAGGGTACGGGTTAGTGTTAGCGTACGGGTTAGGATTAGGGGACGGGTGAGGTTAAGGCTTCGGGTAAGGGTTAGGGTTAGGGTTAGGGTTAGGGGACGGGGACGGTTTAGGGTACAGATTAGGGTACGACAACGGTTTAGGGTGAGCGTACGTGTTAGGGTACGGTTTAGTTTTGGGGTACGGGTTAGGATTAGGGGACGTGTGAGGGTAAGGCTTCGGGTAAGGGTTAGGGTTAGGGTTAGGGGATGGGGACGGGGACGGCGACGGTTTAGGGTACAGGTTAGGGTACAACAACGGTTTAGGGTGAGCTTACGTGTTAGGGTACGGGTTAGTGTTAGCGTACAGGTTAGGATTAGGGGACGGGTGAGGGTAAGGGTTAGGGTTAGGGTTAGAGTTAGGGTTAGGGTTAGGGGACGGGGACGGTTTAGGGTACAGGTTAGGGTACGACAACGGTTTAGGATGAGCGTACGTGTTAGGGTACGGGTTAGTGTTAGCGTACGGGTTAGGATTAGGGGACGGGTGAGGGTAAGGCTTCGGGTAAGGGTTAGGGTTAGGGTTAGGGTTAGGTTTAGGGGACGGGGAAGGGGACGGGGACGGTTTAGGGTACAGGTTAGTGTACGACAACGGTTTATGGTGAGCGTACGTGTTAGGGTATGGGTTAGTGTTAGCGTACGGGTTAGGATTAGGGGACGGGTGAGGGTAAGGCTTCGGGTAAGGGTTAGGGTTAGGGATAGGGTTAGGTTTAGGGGACGGGGACGGGGACGGGGACGGTTTAGGGTGCAGGATAGTGTACGACAATGGTTTAGGGTGAGCGTACGTGTTACGGTACGGGTTAGTGTTAGCGTACGGGTTAGGTGTAGGGGACGGGTGAGGGTAAGGCTTCGGGTAAGGGTTAGGGTTAGGGTTAGGGTTAGGGGACGGGGACGGGGATGGTTTAGGGTACAGGTTAGGGTACGACAACGGTTTAGGGTGAGCGTATGTGTTAGGGTACGGGTTAGTGTTAGCGTACGGGTTAGGATAAGGGGACGGGTGAGGCTAAGGCTTCGGGTAAGGGTTAGGGTTAGGGTTAGGGTTAGGGTTAGGGGACGGGGACGGTTTAGGGTACAGGTTAGGGTACGACAACGGTTTAGGGTGAGCGTACGTGTTAGGGTACGGGTTAGTGTTAGCGTACGGGTTAGGATTAGGGGACGGGTGAGGGTAAGGCTTCGGGTAAGTGTTAGGGTTAGGGTTAGGGTTAGGGTTAAGGTTAGGGTACGGGGACGGTTTAGGGTACAGTTTAGAGTACGACAATGATTTAGGGTGAGCGTACGTGTTAGGGTACGGGTTAGTGTTAGCATACGGGTTAGGATTAGGGGACGGGTGAGGTTAAGGCTTCGGGTAAGTGTTAGGGTTAGGGTTAGGGTTAGGGTTGGGGACGGGGACGTGGACGGTTTAGGGTACTTGTTAGGGTACGACAACAGTTTAGGGTGAGCGTACGTGTTAGGGTACGGGTTAGTGTTAGCTTACGGGTTAGGATTAGGGGACGGGTGAGTGTAAGGCTTCGGGTAAGGGTTAGGGTTAGGGTTAGGGTTAGGGTTAGGGGACGGGGACGGTTTAGGGTACAGGTTAGTGTACGTCAAAAGTTTAGGGTGAGCGTACGTGTTAGGGTACGGGTTAGTGTTAGCGTACGGGTCAGGATTAGGGGACGGGTGAGGGTAAGGCTTCGGGTAAGGGTTAGGGTTAGGGTTAGGGTTAGGGGACGGGGACGGGCACGGTTTAGGGTACAGGTTAGGGTACGACAACGGTTTAGGGTGAGCGTACGTGTTAGGGTACGGGTTAGTGTTAGCGTACGGTTTAGGATTAGGGGACGGGTGAGGGTAAGGCTTCGGGTAAGGGTTAGGGTTAGGGTTAGGGTTAGGGTTAGGGAACGGGGACGGTTTAGGGTACAGGTTAGGGTACGACAACGGTTTAGGGTGAGCGTACGTGTTAGGGTACGGGTTAGTGTTAGCGTACGGGTCAGGATTAGGGGACGGGTGAGGGTAAGGCTACGGGTAAGGGTTAGGGTTAGGGTTAGGGTTAGGGTTAGGGAACGGGGACGGTTTAGGGTACAGGTTAGGGTACGACAACGGTTTAGGGTGAGCGTACGTGCTAGGGTATGGTTTAGTGTTAGCGTATGGGTGAGGATTAGGGGACGGGTGAGGGTAAGGCTTCGGGTAAGGGTTAGGGTTAGGGTTAGGGTTAGGGTTAGGGGACGGGGACGGTTTAGGGTACAGTTTAGGGTACGACAACGGTTTAGGGTGAGCGTACGTGTTAGGGTACTGGTTAGTGTTAGCGTACGGGTTAGGATTAGGGGACGGGTGAGGGTAAGGCTTCGGGTAAGGGTTAGTTTTAGGGTTAGGGTTAGGGTTAGTTGACGGGGACGGTTTAGGGTACAGGTTAGGGTACGACAACGGTTTAGGGTGAGCGTAAGTGTTAGGGTACGGGTTAGTGTTAGCGTACGGGTTAGGATGAGGGGACGGGTGAGCGTAAGGCTTCGGGTAAGTGTTAGGGTTAGGGTTAGGGTTAGGGTTAGGGTTAGGGTACGGGGACGGTTTAGGGTACAGGTTAGTGTACGACAACGGTTTAGGGTGAGCGTACGTGTTAGGGTACGGGTTAGTGTTAGCGTACGGGTTAGGATTAGGGGACGGGTGAGGGTAAGGCTTCGGGTAATTGTTAGGGTTAGCGTTAGGGTTAGGGTACGGGGACGGTTTAGGGTACAGGTTAGGGTACGACAACGATTTAGGGTGAGCGTACGTGTTAGGGTACGGGTTAGTGTTAGCGTACGGTTTAGGATTAGGGGACGGTTGATTGTAAGGCTTCGGGTAAGGGTTAGGGTTAGTGTTAGGGTTAGGGTTAGGGGACGGGGACGGTTTAGGGTACAGGTTAGGCTACGACAACGGTTTAGGGTGAGCGTACGTGTTAGGGTACCGGTTAGTGTTAGCGAACGGGTTAGGATTAGGGGACGGGTGAGGGTAAGGCTTCAGGTAAGTGTTAGGGTTAGGGTTAGGGGACGGGGATGGGGACGGGGACGGTTTAGGGTACAGGTGAGGGTACGACAACGATTTAGGGTAAGCGTACGTGTTAGGGTACGGGTTAGTGTTAGCGTACGGGTTAGGATTAGGGGACGGGTGAGGGTAAGGCTTCGGGTAAAGGTTAGTGTTAGGGTTAGGGTTAGGGTTAGGGGATGGGGACGGGGACGGTTTAGGGTACAGGTTAGGGTACGACAACGGTTTAGGGTGAGCGTACGTGTTAGGGTCCGGGTTAGTGTTAGCGTACGGGTTAGGATTAGGGGACGGGTCAGGGTAAGGCTTCGGGTAAGGGTTAGGGTTAGGGTTAGGGTTAGTGTTAGGGGACGGGGACGGTTTAGGGTACAGGTTAGGGTACGACAACAGTTTAGGGTGAGCGTACGTGTTAGGGTATGGGTTAGTGTTAGCGTACGGGTTAGGATAAGGGGACGGGTGAGTGTAAGGCTTCGGGTAAGGGTTAGGGTTAGGGTTAGGGTTAGTGTTAGGGGACGGGGACGGTTTAGGGTACAGGTTAGGATACGACAACGGTTTAGGGTGAGCGTACGTGTTAGAGTATGGGTTAGTGTTAGCGTAAGGGTTCGGATTAGTGGACGGGTGAGGGTAAGGCTTCGGGTAAGTTTTAGGGTTAGGGTTATGGTTAGGGTTAGGGTTAGGGTACGGGGACGGTTTAGGGTACAGGTTAGGGTACGACAATGATTTAGGGTGAGCGTACGTGTTAGGGTACGGGTTAGTGTTAGCGTACGTGTTAGGATTAGGGGACGGGTGAGGGTAAGGCTTCGGGTAAGGGTTAGGGTTAGCGTTAGGGTTAGGGGACGGGGACGGTTTAGGGTACAGGTTAGGCTACGACAACGGTTTAGGGTGAGCGTACGTGTTAGGGTACGGGTTAGTGTTAGCGTACGGGTTAGGATTAGGGCACGGGTGAGGGTAAGGTTTCGGGTAAGGGTTAGGGTTAGGGTTAGGGTTAGGGTTAGGGTTAGGGGACGGTGACAGGGACGGTTTAGGGTACAGGTTAGGGTACGACAACGGTTTAGGGTGAGCGTACGTGTTAGAGTACGGGTTAGTGTTAGCATACGGGTTAGGATTAGGGGACGGGTGAGGGTAAGGCTTCAGGTAAGGGTTAGGGTTAGGGGACGGGGACGGGGACAGGGACGGGGATGGTTTAGGGTACAGGTTAGGGTACGACAACGGTTTAGGGTGAGCGTACGTGTTAGGGTACGGGTTAGTGTTAGCGTACGGGTTAGGATTAGGGGACGGGTGAGGGTAAGGCTTCGGGTAAAGGTTAGGGTTAGGGTTTGGGTTAGGGGACGGGGACGGGGACGGTTTTAATGTACAGGTTAGGGTACGACAACGGTTTAGGGTGAGCGTACGTGTTAGGGTACGGGTTAGTGTTAGCATACAGGTTAGGATTAGGGGAAGGGTGAGTGTAAGGCTTCGGGTAAGGGTTAGGGTTAGGATTAGGGTTAGGGGACGGGGACGGTTTAGGGTGCAGTTTAGGGTACGTCAACGGTTTAGGGTGAGCGTACGTGTTAGGGTACGGGTTAGTGTTAGTGTACGGGTTATGATTAGGGGACGGGTGAGGGTAAGGCTTCGGGTAAGGGTTAGGGTTAGGGTTAGGGTTAGGGTTAGGGGACAGGGAGGGTTTAGGGTACAGGTTAGGGTACGACAACGGTTTAGGGTGAGCGTACGTGTTAGGGTACGGGTTAGTGTTAGCGTACGGGTGAGGATTAGGGGACGGGTGAGTGTAAGGCTTCGGGTAAGGGTTAGGGTTAGGGTTAGGTTAGGGTTAGGGTTAGGGAACGGGGACGGTTTAGGGTACAGGTTAGGGTACGACAACGGTTTAGGGTGAGCGTACGTGTTAGGGTACGGGTTAGTGTTAGCGTACGGGTTAGGATTAGGGGACGGGTGAGGGTAAGGCTTCGGGTAAGTGTTAGGGTTAGGGTTAGGGTTAGGGTTAGGGTACGGGGACGGTTTAGGGTACAGCTTAGGGTACGACAATGATTTAGGGTGAGCGTACGTGTAAGGGTACGGGTTAGTGTTAGCGTACGGGTTAGGATTAGGGGACGGGTGAGGGTAAGGCTTCGGTTAAGGGTTAGGGTTAGGGGACGGGGACGGTTTAGGGTACAGGTTAGGCTACGACAACGGTTTAGGGTAAGCGTACGTGTTAGGGTAGGGGTTAGTGTTAGCGTACGGGTTAGGATTAGGGGACGGGTGAGGGTAAGGCTTCGGGTAAGGGTTAGGGTTAGGGTTAGGTTTAGGGTTAGTGTTAGGGGACGGGGACAGGGAAGATTTAGGGTACAGGTTAGGGTACGACAACGGTTTAGCATGAGCTTACATGTTAGGGCATGGGTTAGTGTTAGCGTACGGGTTAGTATTAGGGGACGGGTGAGGGTAAGGCTTCGGGTAAGGGTTAGGGTTAGGGGACGGGGACGGGGACGGGGACGGGGACGGTTTAGGGTACAGGTTAGGGTACGACAACGGTTTAGGGTGAGCTTACGTGTTAGGGTACGGGTTAGTGTTAGCGTACGGGTTAGGATTAGGGGACGGGTGAGGGTAAGGCTTCGGGTAAAGGTTAGGGTTAGGGTTAGGGTTAGGGTTGGGGACGGGGACGTGGAGGGTTTAGGGTACTTGTTAGGGTACGACAACTGTTTAGGGTGAGCGTACGTGTTAGGTTACGGGTTAGTGTTAGTTTATGGGTTAGGATTAGGGGACGGGTGAGTGTAAGGCTTCGGGTAAGTGTTAGGGTTAGGGTTAGGGTTAGGGTTAGGGTTAGGGGACGGGGACGGTTTAGGGTACAGGTTAGTGTACGTCAACGGTTTAGGGTGAGCGTACGTGTTAGGGTACGGGTTAGTGTTAGCGTACGGGTCAGGATTAGGGGACGGGTGAGGGTAAGGCTTCGGGTAAGGGTTAGGGTTAGGGTTAGGCTTAGGGTTAGAGGACGGGGACGGTTTAGGGTACAGGTTAGGGTACGACAACGGTTTAGGGTGAGCGTACGTGTTAGGGTACTGGTGAGTGTTAGCGTACGGGTTAGTATAAGGGGACGGGCGAGGCTAAGTCTTCGGGTAAGGGTTAGGGTTAGGGTTATGGTTAGGGTTAGGGGACGGGGACGGTTTATGGTACAGGTTAGGGTACGACAATGGTTTAGGGTGAGCGTACGTGTTAGGGTACGGGTTAGTGTTAGCGTACGGGTTAGGATTAGGGGACGGGTGAGGGTAAGGTTTCGGGTAAGTGTTAGGGTTAGGGTTAGGGTTAGGGTTAAGGTTAGGGTACGGGGATGGTTTAGGGTACAGTTTAGAGTACGACAATGATTTAGGGTGAGGGTACGTGTTAGGGTACGGTGTAGTGTTAGCGTACGGGTTAGGATTAGGGGACGGGTGAGGGTAAGGCTTCGGGTAAGGGTTAGGTTTAGGGTTAGGGTTAGGGTTAGGGGACGGGGATGGTTTAGGGTACAGGTTAGGCTACGACAACGGTTTAGGGTGAGCGTACGTGTTGGGGTACGGGTTAGTGTTAGCGTACGGGTTAGGATTAGGGGACGGGTGAGGGTAAGGCTTCGGGTAGGGGTTAGGGTTAGGGTTAGGGTTAGGGTTAGGGGACGGGGACAGTGACGGTTTAGGGTACAGGTTAGGGTACGACAACGGTTTAGCGTGAGCGTACATGTTAGGGTATGGGTTAGTGTTAGCGTACGGGTTAGTATTAGGGGACGGGTGAGGGTAAGGCTTCGGGTAAGGTTTAGGGTTAGGGTTAGGGGATGGGGACAGGGACGGGGACGGTTTAGGGTACAGGTTAGGGTACGACAACGGTTTAGGGTGAGCGTACGTGTTAGGGTACGGGATAGTGTTAGCGTACGGGTTAGGATTAGGGAACGGGTGAGGGTAAGGCTTCGGGTAAAGGTTAGGGTTAGGGTTAGGGTTAGGGTTGGGGACGGGGACGTGGACGGTTTAGGGTACTTGTTAGGGTACGACAACAGTTTAGGGTGAGCGAACGTGTTAGGGTACGGGTTAGTGTTAGCTTACGGGTTAGGATTCGGGGACGGGTGAGTGTAAGGCTTCGGGTAAGGGTTAGGGTTAGGGTTAGGGTTAGGTTTAGGGGACGGGGACGGTTTAGGGTACAGGTTAGTGTACGTCAACAGTTTAGGGTGAGCGTACGTGTTAGGGTACGGGTTAGTGTTAGCGTACGGGTCAGGATTAGGGGACGGGTGAGGGTAAGGCTTCGGGTAAGGGTTAGGGTTAGGGTTAGGGTTAGGGTTAGGGGACGGGGACGGGCACGGTTTAGGGTACAGGTTAGGGTACGACAACAGTTTAGGGTGAGCGTACATGTTAGGGTACTGGTTAGTGTTAGCGTACGGGTTAGGATTAGGGGACGGGTGAGGGTAAGGCTTCGGGAAAGGGTTAGGGTTAGGGTTAGGGTTAGGGTTAGGGGACGGGGACAGGGACGGTTTAGGGTACAGGTTAGGGTACGACAACGGTTTAGCGTGAGCGTATATGTTAGGGTATGGGTTAGTGTTAGCGTACGGGTTAGTATTAGGGGACGGGTGAGGGTAAGGCTTCGGGTAAGGGTTAGGGTTAGGGTTAGGGGACGGGGACGGGGACGGGGATGGTTTAGGGTACAGGTTAGGGTACGACAACGGTTTAGGGTGAGCGTACGTGTTAGGGTACGGGTTAGTGTTAGCGTACGGGTTAGGATTAGGGGACGGGTGAGGGTAAGGCTTCGGGTAAAGGTTAGGGTTAGGGTTAGGGTTAGGGTTGGGGACGGGGACGTGGACGGTTTAGGGTACAGGTTAGGGTACGACAACGGTTTAGGGTGAGCGTACGTGTTAGGGTACGGGTTAGTGTTAGCGTACGGGTCAGGATTAGGGGACGGGTGAGGGTAAGGCTTCGGGTAAGGGTTAGGGTTAGGGTTAGGGTTAGGGATAGGGAACGGGGACGGTTTAGGGTACAGGTTAGGGTACGACAACGGTTTAGTGTGAGCGTACGTGCTAGGGTATGGTTTAGTGTTAGCGTACGGGTGAGGATTAGGGGACGGGTGAGTGTAAGGCTTCGGGTAAGGGTTAGGGTTAGGGTTAGGGTTAGGGTTAGGGGATGGGGACGGTTTAGGGTACAGTTTAGGGTACGACAACGGTTTAGGGTGAGCGTACGTTTTAAGGTACTGGTTAGTGTTAGCGTACGGGTTAGGATTAGGGGACGGGTGAGGGTAAGGCTTCGGGTAAGGGTTAGTTTTAGGGTTAGGGTTAGGGTTAGTTGACGGGGACGGTTTAGGGTACAGGTTAGGGTAAGACAACGGTTTAGGGTGAGCGTAAGTGTTAGGGTACGGGTTAGTGTTTGCGTACGGGTTAGGAAGAGGGGACGGGTGAGCGTAAGGCTTCGGGTAAGTGTTAGGGTTAGGGTTAGGGTTAGGGTTAGGGTTAGGGTACGGGGACGGTTTAGGGTACAGGTTAGTGTACGACAACGGTTTAGGGTGAGCGTACGTGTTAGGGTACGGGTTAGTGTTAGCGTACGGGTTAGGATTAGGGGACGGGTGAGGGTAAGGCTTCGGGTAATTGTTAGGGTTAGCGTTAGGGTTAGGGTACGGGGACGGTTTAGGGTACAGGTTAGGGTACGACAACGATTTAGGGTGAGCGTACGTGTTAGGGTACGGGTTAGTGTTAGCGTACGGGTTAGGATTAAGGGACGGTTGAGGATAAGGCTTCGGGTAAGGGTTAGGGTTAGTGTTAGGGTTAGGGTTAGGGGACGGGGACGGTTTAGGGTACAGGTTAGGCTACGACAACGGTTTAGGGTGAGCGTACGTGTTAGGGTACGGGTTAGTGTTAGCGTACGGGTTAGGATTAGGGGACGGGTGAGGGTAAGGCTTCAGGTAAGGGTTAGGGTTAGGGTTAGGGGACGGGGATGGGGACGGGGACGGGGACGGTTTAGGGTACAGGTGAGGGTACGACAACGATTTAGGGTAAGCGTACGTGTTAGGGTACGGGTTAGTGTTAGCGTACGGGTTAGGATTAGGGGACGGGTGAAGGTAAGGCTTCGGGTAAAGGTTAGGGTTAGGGTTAGGGTTAGGGTTAGGGGACGGGGACGGGAACGGTTTAGGGTACAGGTTAGGGTACGACAACGGTTTAGGGTGAGCGTACGTGTTAGGATACGGGTTAGTGTTAGCGTACGGGTTAGGATTAGGGGACGGGTCAGGGTAAGACTTCGGGTAAGGGTTAGGGTTAGGGTTAGGGTTAGTGTTAGGGGACGGAGACGGTTTAGGGTACAGGTTAGGGTACGACAACAGTTTAGGGTGAGCGTACGTGTTAGGGTATGGGTTAGTGTTAGCGTACGGGTTAGGATAAGGGGACGGGTGAGTGTAAGGCTTCGGGTAAGGGTTAGGGTTAGGGTTAGGGTTAGGGTTAGTGGACGGGACGGTTTAGGGTACAGGTTAGGCTACGACAACGGTTTAGGGTGAGCGTACATGTTAGGTTACGGGTTAGTGTTAGCGTACGGGTTAGGATTAGGGGACGGGTGAGGGTAAGGCTTCGGGTAAGGGTTAGGATTAGGGTTAGGGTTAGGGTTAGGGGACGGGGAAGGTTTAGGGTACAGGTTACGGTACGACAACGGTTTAGGGTGAGCGTACGTGTTAGGGTACGGGTTAGTGTTAGAGTACGGGTTAGGATTAGGGGACGGGTGAGGGTAAGGCTTCGGGTAAGTGTTAGGGTTAGGGTTAGGGTTAGGGTTCGGGTACGTTTTAGGGTACAGGTTAGGGTACGACAACGTTTTAGGGTGAGCGTACATGTTAGGGTACGGGTTAGTGTTAGCGTACGAGTTAGGATTAGGGGACGGGTGAGGGTAAGGCTTCGGGTAAGGGTTAGGGTTAGGGTTAGGGTTAGGGGACGGGGACGGTTTAGGGTACAGGTTAGGCTGCGACAACGGTTTAGTGTGAGCGTACGTGTTAGAGTACGGGTTCGTGTTAGCGTACGGGTTAGGATTAGGGGACGGGTGAGGGTAAGGCTTCGGGTAAGGGTTAGGGTTAGGGTTAGGGTTAGGGTTAGGGGACGGGGACGGTTTAGGGTACAGGTTAGGATACGACAACGGTTTAGGGTGAGCGTACGTGTTAGGGTACGGGTTAGTCTTAGCGTACGGGTTCGGATTAGGGGACGGGTGAGGGTAAGGCTTCGGGTAAGTTTTAGGGTTAGGGTTATGGTTAGGGTTAGGGTTAGGGTACGGGGACGGTTTAGGTTACAGGTTAGGGTACGACAATGATTTAGGGTGAGCGTACGTGTTAGGGTACGGGTTAGTGTTAGCGTACGGGTTAGGATTAGGGGACGGGTGAGGGTAAGGCTTCGGGTAAGGGTTAGGGTTAGGGTTAGGGGACGGGGACGGTTTAGGGTACAGGTTAGGCTACGACAACGGTTTAGGGTGAGCGTACGTGTTAGGGTACGGGTTAGTGTTAGCGTACGGGTTAGGATTAGGGCACGGGTGAGGGTAAGTCTTCGGGTAAGGGTTAGGGTTAGGGTTAGGGTTAGGGTTAGGGTTAGGGGACGGTGACAGGGACGGTTTAGGGTACAGGTTAGGGTACGACAACGGTTTAGGGTGAGCGTACGTGTTAGGGTACGGGTCAGTGTTAGCGTACGGGTTAGGATTAGGGGACGGGTGAGGGTAAGGCTTCGGGTAAGGGTTAGGGTTAGGGTTAGGGGACGGGGACGGGGACAGGGACGGGGATGGTTTAGGGTACAGGTTAGGGTACGACAACGATTTAGGGTGAGCGTACGTGTTAGGGTACGGGTTAGTGTTAGCGTACGGGTTAGGATTAGGGGACGGGTGAGGGTAAGGCTTCGGGTAAGGGTTAGGGTTAGGCTTAGGGTTAGGGTTAGGGGACGGGGACGGTTTAGGGTACAGGTTAGGCTACGACAACGGTTTAGGGTGAGCGTACGTGTTAGGGTAGTGGTTAGTGTTAGCGTGCGGGTTAGGATTAGGGGACGGGTGAGGGTAGGGCTTCGGGTAAGGGTTAGGGTTAGGTTTAGGGTTAGGGTTAGGGTTAGGGGACGGGGACAGGGACAGTTTAGGGTACAGGTTAGGGTACGACAACGGTTTAGCGTGAGCGTACATGTTAGGGTATGGGTAAGTGTTAGCGTACGGGTTAGTATTAGGGGACGGGTGGGGGTAAGGCTTCGGGTAAGGGTTAGGGTTAGGGTTAGGGGACGGGGACGGGGACGGGGACGGGGACGGTTTAGGGTACAGGTTAGGGTACGACAACGGTTTAGGGTGAGCGTACGTGTTAGGGTACGGGTTAGTGTTAGCGTACGGGTTAGGATTAGGGGACGGGTGATGGTTAGGCTTCGGGTAAAGGTTAGGGTTAGGGTTAGGGTTAGGGTTGGGGACGGGGACGTGGACAGTTTAGGGTACAGGATAGGGTACTACAACAGTTTAGGGTGAGCGTACGTGTTAGGGTACGGGTTAGTGTTAGCTTACGGGTTAGGATTAGGGGACGGGTGAGTGTAAGGCTTCGGGTAAGTGTTAGGGTTAGGGTTAGGGTTAGGGTTAGGGGACGGGGACGGTTTAGGGTACAGGTTACTGTACGTCAACGGTTTAGGGTGAGCGTACGTGTTAGGGTACGGGTTAGTGTTAGCGTACGGGTCAGGATTAGGGGACGGGTGAGGGTAAGGCTTCGGGTAAGGGTTAGGGTTAGGGTTAGGGTTAGGGAACGGGGACGGTTTAGGGTACAGGTTAGGGTACGACAACGGTTTAGGTGGAGCGTACGTGCTAGGGTATGGTTTAGTGTTAGCGTACGGGTGAGGATTAGGGGACGGGTGAGTGTAAGGCTTCGGGTAAGAGTTAGGGTTAGGGTTAGGGTTAGGGTTAGGGGACGGGGACGGTTTAGGGTACAGTTTAGGGTACGACAACGGTTTAGGGTGAGCGTACGTGTTAGGGTACTGTTTAGTGTTAGCGTACGGGTTAGGATTAGGGGACGGGTGAGGGTAAGGCTTCGGGTAAGGGTTAGTGTTAGGGTTAAGGTTAGGGTTAGTTGACGGGGACGGTTTATGGTACAGGTTAGGGTACGACAACGGTTTAGGGTGAGCGTAAGTGTTAGGGTACGGGTTAGTGTTAGCGTACGGGTTAGGATGAGGGGACGGGTGAGGGTAAGGCTTCGGGTAAGTGTTAGGGTTAGGGTTAGGGTTAGGGTTAGGGTTAGGGTACGGGGACGGTTTAGGGTAGAAGTTAGGGTACGACAACGATTTAGGGTGAGCGTACGTGTTAGGGTACGGGTTAGTGTTAGCGTACGGGTTAGGATTAGGGGACGGGTGAGGGTAAGGCTTCCGGTAAGGGTTAGGGTTAGTGTTAGGGTTAGGGTTAGGGGACGGGGACGGTTTAGGGTACAGGTTAGGCTACGACAACGGTTTAGGGTGAGCGTACGTGTTAGGGTACGGGTTAGTGTTAGCGTACGGGTTAGGATTAGGGGACGGGTGAGGGTAAGGCTTCAGGTAAGGGTTTGGGTTAGGGTTAGGGGACGGGGATGGGGACGGGGACGGGGACGGTTTAGGGTACAGGTGAGGGTATGACAACGATTTAGGGTAAGCGTACGTGTTAGGGTACGGGTTAGTGTTAGCGTACGGGTTAGGATTAGGGGACGGGTGAGGGTAAGGCTTCGGGTAAAGGTTAGGGTTAGGGTTAGGGTTAGGGTTACGGGACGGGGACGGGGACGGTTTAGGGTACAGGTTAGGGTACGACAACGGTTTAGGGTGAGCGTACGTGTTAGGGTACGGGTTAGTGTTAGCGTACGGGTTAGGATTAGGGGACGGGTCAGGGTAAGGCTTCGGGTAAGGGTTAGGGTTAGTGTTAGGGGATGGGGACGGTTTAGGGTACAGGTTAGGGTACGACAACGGTTTAGGGTGAGCGTACGTGTTAGGGTATGGGTTAGTGTTCGCGTACGGGTTAGGATAAGGGGACGGGTGAGGGTAAGGCTTCGCTAAGTGTTAGGGTTAGGGTTAGGGTTAGGGTTAGGGTACAGGGACGGTGACAGGGACGGTTTAGGGTACAGGTTAGGGTACGACAACGGTTTAGGGTGAGCGTACGTGTTAGGGTACGGGTTAGTGTTAGCGTACGGGTTAGGATTAGGGGACGGGTGAGGGTAAGGCTTCGGGTAAGGGTTAGGGTTAGGGTTAGGGGACGGGGACGGGGACAGGGACGGGGATGGTTTAGGGTACAGGTTAGGGTACGACAACGATTTAGGGTGAGCGTACGTGTTAGGGTACGGGTTAGTGTTAGCGAACGGGTTAGGATTAGGGGACGGGTGAGGGTAAGGCTTCGGGTAAGGGTTAGGGTTAGGCTTAGGGTTAGGGTTAGGGGACGGGGACGGTTTAGGGTACAGGTTAGGCTACGACAACGGTTTAGGGTGAGCGTACGTGTTAGGGTAGGGGTTAGTGTTAGCGTACGGGTTAGGATTAGGGGACGGTTGAGGGTAAGGCTTCGGGTAAGGGTTAAGGTTAGGTTTAGGGTTAGGGTTAGGGTTAGGGGACGGGGACAGGGACAGTTTAGGGTACAGGTTAGGGTACGACAACGGTTTAGCGTGAGCGTACATGTTAGGGTATGGGTAAGTGTTAGCGTACGGGTTAGTATTAGGGGACGGTTGAGGGTAAGGCTTCGGGTAAGGGTTAGGGTTAGGTTTAGGGGACGGGGACGGGGACGGGGACGGTTTAGGGTACAGGTTAGGGTACGACAACGGTTTAGGGTGAGCGTACGTGTTAGGGTACGGGTTAGTGTTAGCGTACGGGTTAGGATTAGGGGACGGGTGATGGTTAGGCTTCGGGTAAAGGTTAGGGTTAGGGTTAGGGTTAGGGTTGGGGACGGGGACGTGGACAGTTTAGGGTACAGGTTAGGGTACGACAACGGTTTAGGGTGAGCGTACATGTTAGGGTATGGGTTAGTGTTAGCATACGGGTTAGGATTAGGGGACGGGTGAGGGTAAGGCTTCGGGTAAGGGTTAGGGTTAGGGGACGGGGACGGGGACAGGGACGGGGACGGTTTAGGGTACAGGTTAGGGTACGACAACGATTTAGGGTGAGCGTACGTGTTAGGGTACGGGTTAGTGTTAGCGTACGGGTTAGGATAAAGGGACGGGTGAGGGTAAGGCTTCGGGTAAGGGTTAGGGTTAGGGTTAGGGTTAGGGTTAGGCGACGGGGACGGTTTAGGGTACAGGTTAGCGTACGAGAATGGTTTAAGGTGAGCGTACGTGTTAGGGTATGGGTTAGTGTTAGCGTACGGGTTAGGATTAGGGGACGGGTGAGGGTAAGGCTTCGGATAAGTTTTAGGGTTAGGGTTAGGGTTAGGGTTAGGGTACGGGGACGGTTTAGTGTACAGGTTAGGGTACGACAACGATTTAGTGTGAGCGTACGTGTTAGGGTACGGGTTAGTGTTAGTGTACGGGTTAGGATTAGGGGACAGGTGAGGGTAAGGCTTCGGGTAAGGGTTAGGGTTAGGGTTAGGGTTAGTGGACGGGACGGTTTAGGGTACAGGTTAGGCTACGACAACGGTTTAGGGTGAGCGTACATGTTATGTTACGGGTTAGTGTTAGCGTACGGGTTAGGATTAGGGGACGGGTGAGGGTAAGGCTTCGGGTAAGGGTTAGGATTAGGGTTAGGGTTAGGGTTAGGGGACGGGGACGGTTTAGGGTACAGGTTACGGTACGACAACGGTTTAGGGTGAGCGTACGTGTTAGGGTACGGGTTAGTGTTAGAGTACGGGTTAGGATTAGGGGACGGGTGAGGGTAAGGCTTCGGGTAAGTGTTAGGGTTAGGGTTAGGGTTAGGGTTCGGGTACGTTTTAGGGTACAGGTTAGGGTACGACAACGTTTTAGGGTGAGCGTACGTGTTAGGGTACGGGTTAGTGTTAGCGTACGAGTTAGGATTAGGGGACGGGTGAGGGTAAGGCTTCGGGTAAGGGTTAGGGTTAGGGTTAGGGTTAGGGGACGGGGACGGTTTAGGGTACAGGTTAGGATACGACAACGGTTTAGGGTGAGCGTACGTGTTAGGGTACGGGTTAGTCTTAGCGTACGGGTTCGGATTAGGGGACGGGTGAGGGTAAGGCTTCGGGTAAGTTTTAGGGTTAGGGTTATGGTTAGGGTTAGGGTTAGGGTACGGGGACGGTTTAGGTTACAGGTTAGGGTACGACAATGATTTAGGGTGAGCGTACGTGTTAGGGTACGGGTTAGTGTTAGCGTACGGGTTAGGATTAGGGGACGGGTGAGGGTAAGGCTTCGGGTAAGGGTTAGGGTTAGGGTTAGGGGACGGGGACGGTTTAGGGTACAGGTTAGGCTACGACAACGGTTTAGGGTGAGCGTACGTGTTAGGGTACGGGTTAGTGTTAGCGTACGGGTTAGGATTAGGGCACGGGTGAGGGTAAGTCTTCGAGTAAGGGTTAGGGTTAGGGTTAGGGTTAGGGTTAGGGTTAGGGGACGGTGACAGGGACGGTTTAGGGTACAGGTTAGGGTACGACAACGGTTTAGGGTGAGCGTACGTGTTAGGGTACGGGTTAGTGTTAGCGTACGGGTTAGGATTAGGGGACGGGTGAGGGTAAGGCTTCGGGTAAGGGTTAGGGTTAGGGTTAGGGGACGGGGACTAGGACAGGGACGGGGATGGTTTAGGGTACAGGTTAGGGTACGACAACGATTTAGGGTGAGCGTACGTGTTAGGGTACGGGTTAGTGTTAGCGTACGGGTTAGGATTAGGGGACGGTTGAGGGTAAGGCTTCGGGTAAGGGTTAGGGTTAGGCTTAGGGTTAGGGTTAGGGGACGGGGACGGTTTAGGGTACAGGTTAGGCTACGACAATGGTTTAGGGTGAGCGTACGTGTTAGGGTAGTGGTTAGTGTTAGCGTGCGGGTTAGGATTAGGGGACGGGTGAGGGTAGGGCTTCGGGTAAGGGTTAGGGTTAGGTTTAGGGTTAGGGTTAGGGTTAGGGGACGGGGACAGGGACAGTTTAGGGTACAGGTTAGGGTACGACAACGGTTTAGCGTGAGCGTACATGTTAGGGTATGGGTAAGTGTTAGCGTACGGGTTAGTATTAGGGGACGGGTGAGGGTAAGGCTTCGGGTAAGGGTTAGGGTTAGGGTTAGGGGACGGGGACGGGGACGGGGACGGGGACGGTTTAGGGTACAGGTTAGGGTACGACAACGGTTTAGGGTGAGCGTACGTGTTAGGGTACGGGTTAGTGTTAGCGTACGGGTTAGGATTAGGGGACGGGTGATGGTTAGGCTTCGGGTAAAGGTTAGGGTTAGGGTTAGGGTTAGGGTTGGGGACGGGGACGTGGACAGTTTAGGGTACAGGATAGGGTACTACAACAGTTTAGGGTGAGCGTACGTGTTAGGGTACGGGTTAGTGTTAGCTTACGGGTTAGGATTAGGGGACGGGTGAGTGTAAGGCTTCGGGTAAGTGTTAGGGTTAGGGTTAGGGTTAGGGTTAGGGGACGGGGACGGTTTAGGGTACAGGTTACTGTACGTCAACGGTTTAGGGTGAGCGTACGTGTTAGGGTACGGGTTAGTGTTAGCGTACGGGTCAGGATTAGGGGACGGGTGAGGGTAAGGCTTCGGGTAAGGGTTAGGGTTAGGGTTAGGGTTAGGGTTAGGGAACGGGGACGGTTTAGGGTACAGGTTAGGGTACGACAACGGTTTAGGTGGAGCGTACGTGCTAGGGTATGGTTTAGTGTTAGCGTACGGGTGAGGATTAGGGGACGGGTGAGTGTAAGGCTTCGGGTAAGAGTTAGGGTTAGGGTTAGGGTTAGGGTTAGGGGACGGGGACGGTTTAGGGTACAGTTTAGGGTACGACAACGGTTTAGGGTGAGCGTACGTGTTAGGGTACTGTTTAGTCTTAGCGTACGGGTTAGGATTAGGGGACGGGTGAGGGTAAGGCTTCGGGTAAGGGTTAGTGTTAGGGTTAGGGTTAGGGTTAGTTGACGGGGACGGTTTATGGTACAGGTTAGGGTACGACAACGGTTTAGGGTGAGCGTAAGTGTTAGGGTACGGGTTAGTGTTAGCGTACGGGTTAGGATGAGGGGACGGGTGAGGGTAAGGCTTCGGGTAAGTGTTAGGGTTAGGGTTAGGGTTAGGGTTAGGGTTAGGGTACGGGGACGGTTTAGGGTAGAAGTTAGGGTACGACAACGATTTAGGGTGAGCGTACGTGTTAGGGTACGGGTTAGTGTTAGCGTACGGGTTAGGATTAGGGGACGGGTGAGGGTAAGGCTTCCGGTAAGGGTTAGGGTTAGTGTTAGGGTTAGGGTTAGGGACGGGGACGGTTTAGGGTACAGGTTAGGCTTCGACAACGGTTTAGGGTGAGCGTACGTGTTAGGGTACGGGTTAGTGTTAGCGTACGGGTTAGGATTAGGGGACGGGTGAGGGTAAGGCTTCAGGTAAGGGTTTGGGTTAGGGTTAGGGGACGGGGATGGGGACGGGGACGGGGACGGTTTAGGGTACAGGTGAGGGTATGACAACGATTTAGGGTAAGCGTACGTGTTAGGGTACGGGTTAGTGTTAGCGTACGGGTTAGGATTAGGGGACGGGTGAGGGTAAGGCTTCGGGTAAAGGTTAGGGTTAGGGTTAGGGTTAGGGTTACGGGACGGGGACGGGGACGGTTTAGGGTACAGGTTAGGGTACGACAACGGTTTAGGGTGAGCGTACGTGTTAGGGTACGGGTTAGTGTTAGCGTACGGGTTAGGATTAGGGGACGGGTCAGGGTAAGGCTTCGGGTAAGGGTTAGGGTTAGGGTTAGGGTTAGTGTTAGGGGATGGGGACGGTTTAGGGTACAGGTTAGGGTACGACAACGGTTTAGGGTGAGCGTACGTGTTAGGGTATGGGTTAGTGTTAGCGTACGGGTTAGGATAAGGGGACGGGTGAGGGTAAGGCTTCGCTAAGTGTTAGGGTTAGGGTTAGGGTTAGGGTTAGGGTACGGGGACGGTTTAGGGTACAGGTTAGGGTACGACAACGATTTAGGGTGAGCGTACGTGTTAGGGTACGGGTTAGTGTTAGCGTACGGGTTAGGATTAGGGGACGGGTGAGGGTAAGGCTTCGGGTAAGGGTTAGGTTTAGGGTTAGGGTTAGGGTTAGGGTTAGGGGACGGGGACAGGGATGGTTTAGGGTACAGGTTAGGGTACGACAACGGTTTAGGGTGAGTGTACATGTTAGGGTATGGGTTAGTGTTAGCATACGGGTTAGGATTAGGGGACGGGTGAGGGTAAGGCTTCGGATAAGTTTTAGGGTTAGGGTTAGGGTTAGGGTTAGGGTACGGGGACGGTTTAGTGTACAGGTTAGGGTACGACAACGATTTAGGGTGAGCGTACGTGTTAGGGTACGGGTTAGTGTTAGCGTACGGGTTAGGATTAGGGGACAGGTGAGGGTAAGGCTTCGGGTAAGGGTTAGGGTTAGGGTTAGGGTTAGTGGACGGGACGGTTTAGGGTACAGGTTAGGCTACGACAACGGTTTAGGGTGAGCGTACATGTTAGGTTACGGGTTAGTGTTAGCGTACGGGTTAGGATTAGGGGACGGGTGAGGGTAAGGCTTCGGGTAAGGGTTAGGATTAGGGTTAGGGTTAGGGTTAGGGGACGGGGACGGTTTAGGGTACAGGTTACGGTACGACAACGGTTTAGGGTGAGCGTACGTGTTAGGGTACGGGTTAGTGTTAGAGTACGGGTTAGGATTAGGGGACGGGTGAGGGTAAGGCTTCGGGTAAGTGTTAGGGTTAGGGTTAGGGTTAGGGTTCGGGTACGTTTTAGGGTACAGGTTAGGGTACGACAACGTTTTAGGGTGAGCGTACGTGTTAGGGTACGGGTTAGTGTTAGCGTACGAGTTAGGATTAGGGGACGGGTGAGGGTAAGGCTTCGGGTAAGGGTTAGGGTTAGGGTTAGGGTTAGGGGACGGGGACGGTTTAGGGTACAGGTTAGGCTGCGACAACGGTTTAGTGTGAGCGTACGTGTTAGAGTACGGGTTCGTGTTAGCGTACGGGTTAGGATTAGGGGACGGGTGAGGGTAAGGCTTCGGGTAAGGGTTAGGGTTAGGGTTAGGGTTAGGGTTAGGGGACGGGGACGGTTTAGGGTACAGGTTAGGATACGACAACGGTTTAGGGTGAGACTACGTGTTAGGGTACGGTTTAGTGTTAGCCTACGGGTTCGGATTAGGGGACGGGTGAGGGTAAGGCTTCGGGTAAGTTTTAGGGTTAGGGTTATGGTTAGGGTTAGGGTTAGGGTACGGGGACGGTTTAGGGTACAGGTTAGGGTACGACAATGATTTAGGGTGAGCGTACGTGTTAGGGTACGGGTTAGTGTTAGCGTACGGGTTAGGATTAGGGGACGGGTGAGGGTAAGGCTTCGGGTAAGGGTTAGGGTTAGGGTTAGGGGACGGGGACGGGGACAGGGACGGGGATGGTTTAGGGTACAGGTTAGGGTACGACAACGAATTAGGGTGAGCGTACGTGTTAGGGTACGGGTTAGTGTTAGCGTACGGGTTAGGATTATGGGACGGGTGAGGGTAAGGCTTCGGGTAAGGGTTAGGGTTAGGCTTAGGGTTAGGGTTAGGGGACGGGGACGGTTTAGGGTACAGGTTAGGCTACGACAACGGTTTAGGGTGAGCGTACGTGTTAGGGTAGTGGTTAGTGTTAGCGTGCGGGTTAGGATTAGGGGACGGGTGAGGGTAAGGCTTCGGGTAAGGGTTAGGGTTAGGTTTAGGGTTAGGGTTAGGGTTAGGGGACGGGGACAGGGACAGTTTAGGGTACAGGTTAGGGTACGACAACGGTTTAGCGTGAGCGTACATGTTAGGGTATGGGTAAGTGTTAGCGTACGGGTTAGTATTAGGGGACGGGTGAGGGTAAGGCTTCGGATAAGGGTTAGGGTTAGGGTTAGGGGACGGGGACGGGGACGGGGACGGGGACGGTTTAGGGTACAGGTTAGGGTACGACAACGGTTTAGGGTGAGCGTACGTGTTAGGGTACGGGTTAGTGTTAGCGTACGGGTTAGGATTAGGGGACGGGTGATGGTTAGGCTTCGGGTAAAGGTTAGGGTTAGGGTTAGGGTTAGGGTTGGGGACGGGGACGTGGACAGTTTAGGGTACAGGATAGGGTACGACAACAGTTTAGGGTGAGCGTACGTGTTAGGGTACGGGTTAGTGTTAGCTTACGGGTTAGGATTAGGGGACGGGTGAGTGTAAGGCTTCGGGTAAGTGTTAGGGTTAGGGTTAGGGTTAGGGTTAGGGGACGGGGACGGTTTAGGGTACAGGTTACTGTACGTCAACGGTTTAGGGTGAGCGTACGTGTTAGGGTACGGGTTAGTGTTAGCGTACGTGTCAGGATTAGGGGACGGGTGAGGGTAAGGCTTCGTGTAAGGGTTAGGGTTAGGGTTAGGGTTAGGGTTAGGGAACGGGGACGGTTTAGGGTACAGGTTAGGGTACGACAACGGTTTAGGTTGAGCGTACGTGCTAGGGTATGGTTTAGTGTTAGCGTACGGGTGAGGATTAGGGGACGGGTGAGTGTAAGGCTTCGGGTAAGAGTTAGGGTTAGGGTTAGGGTTAGGGTTAGGGGACGGGGACGGTTTAGGGTACAGTTTAGGGTACGACAACGGTTTAGGGTGAGCGTACGTGTTAGGGTACTGTTTAGTCTTAGCGTACGGGTTAGGATTAGGGGACGGGTGAGGGTAAGGCTTCGGGTAAGGGTTAGTGTTAGGGTTAGGGTTAGGGTTAGTTGACGGGGACGGTTTATGGTACAGGTTAGGGTACGACAACGGTTTAGGGTGAGCGTAAGTGTTAGGGTACGGGTTAGTGTTAGCGTACGGGTTAGGATGAGGGGACGGGTGAGGGTAAGGCTTCGGGTAAGTGTTAGGGTTAGGGTTAGGGTTAGGGTTAGGGTTAGGGTACGGGGACGGTTTAAGGTAGAAGTTAGGGTACGACAACGATTTAGGGTGAGCGTACGTGTTAGGGTACGGGTTAGTGTTAGCGTACGGGTTAGGATTAGGGGACGGGTGAGGGTAAGGCTTCCGGTAAGGGTTAGGGTTAGTGTTAGGGTTAGGGTTAGGGACGGGGACGGTTTAGGGTACAGGTTAGGCTACGACAACGGTTTAGGGTGAGCGTACGTGTTAGGGTACGGGTTAGTGTTAGCGTACGGGTAAGGATTAGGGGACGGGTGAGGGTAAGGCTTCAGGTAAGGGTTTGGGTTAGGGTTAGGGGACGGGGATGGGGACGGGGACGGGGACGGTTTAGGGTACAGGTGAGGGTATGACAACGATTTAGGGTAAGCTTACGTGTTAGGGTACGGGTTAGTGTTAGCGTACGGGTTAGGATTAGGGGACGGTTGAGGGTAAGGCTTCGGGTAAAGGTTAGGGTTAGGGTTAGGGTTAGGGTTAGGGGACGGGGACGGGGACGGTTTAGGGTACAGGTTAGGGTACGACAACGGTTTAGGGTGAGCGTACGTGTTAGGGTACGGGTTAGTGTTAGCGTACGGGTTAGGATTAGGGGACGGGTCAGGGTAAGGCTTCGGGTAAGGGTTAGGGTTAGGGTTAGGGTTAGTGTTAGGGGATGGGGACGGTTTAGGGTACAGGTTAGGGTACGACAACGGTTTAGGGTGAGCGTACGTGTTAGGGTATGGGTTAGTGTTAGCGTACGGGTTAGGATAAGGGGACGGGTGAGGGTAAGGCTTCGCTAAGTGTTAGGGTTAGGGTTAGGGTTAGGGTTAGGGTACGGGGACGGTTTAGGGTACAGGTTAGGGTACGACAACGATTTAGGGTGAGCGTACGTGTTAGGGTACGGGTTTGTGTTAGCGTACGGGTTAGGATTAGGGGACGGGTGAGGGTAAGGCTTCGGGTAAGGGTTAGGTTTAGGGTTAGGGTTAGGGTTAGGGTTAGGGGACGGGGACAGGGATGGTTTAGGGTACAGGTCAGGGTACGACAACGGTTTAGGGTGAGCGTACATGTTAGGGTATGGGTTAGTGTTAGCATACGGGTTAGGATTAGGGGACGGGTGAGGGTAAGGCTTCGGGTAAGGGTTAGGGTTAGGGGACGGGGACGGGGACAGGGACGGGGACGGTTTAGGGTACAGGTTAGGGTACGACAACGATTTAGGGTGAGCGTACGTGTTAGGGTACGGGTTAGTGTTAGCGTACGGGTTAGGATAAAGGGACGGGTGAGGGTAAGGCTTCGGGTAAGGGTTAGGGTTAGGGTTAGGGTTAGGGGACGGGGACGGTTTAGGGTACAGGTTAGCGTACGAGAACGGTTTAAGGTGAGCGTACGTGTTAGGGTATGGGTTAGTGTTAGCGTACGGGTTAGGATTAGGGGACGGGTGAGGGTAAGGCTTCGGATAAGTTTTAGGGTTAGGGTTAGGGTTAGGGTTAGGGTACGGGGACGGTTTAGTGTACAGGTTAGGGTACGACAACGATTTAGGGTGAGCGTACGTGTTAGGGTACGGGTTAGTGTTAGCGTACGGGTTAGGATTAGGGGACAGGTGAGGGTAAGGCTTCGGGTAAGGGTTAGGGTTAGGGTTAGGGTTAGTGGACGGGACGGTTTAGGGTACAGGTTAGGCTACGACAACGGTTTAGGGTGAGCGTACATGTTAGGTTACGGCTTAGTGTTAGCGTACGGGTTAGGATTAGGGGACGGGTGAGGGTAAGGCTTCGGGTAAGGGTTAGGATTAGGGTTAGGGTTAGGGTTAGGGGACGGGGACGGTTTAGGGTACAGGTTACGGTACGACAACGGTTTAGGGTGAGCGTACGTGTTAGGGTACGGGTTAGTGTTAGAGTACGGGTTAGGATTAGGGGACGGGTGAGGGTAAGGCTTCGGGTAAGTGTTAGGGTTAGGGTTAGGGTTAGGGTTAGGGTTAGGGTTCGGGTACGGTTTAGGGTACAGGTTAGGGTACGACAACGTTTTAGGGTGAGCGTACGTGTTAGGGTACGGGTTAGTGTTAGCGTACGAGTTAGGATTAGGGGACGGGTGAGGGTAAGGCTTCGGGTAAGGGTTAGGGTTAGGGTTAGGGTTAGGGGACGGGGACGGTTTAGGGTACAGGTTAGGCTGCGACAACGGTTTAGTGTGAGCGTACGTGTTAGAGTACGGGTTCGTGTTAGCGTACGGGTTAGGATTAGGGGACGGGTGAGGGTAAGGCTTCGGGTAAGGGTTAGGGTTAGGGTTAGGGTTAGGGTTAGGGGACGGGGACAGGGACGGTTTAGGGTACAGGTTAGGGTACGACAACGGTTTAGGGTGAGCGTACATGTTAGGGTATGGGTTATTGTTGCATACGGGTTAGGATTAGGGGACGGGTGAGGGTAAGCCTTCGGGTAAGGGTTAGGGTTAGGGGACGGGGACGGGGACGGGGACGGTTTAGGGTACAGGTTAGGGTACGACAACGGTTTAGGGTGAGCGTACGTGTTAGGGTATGTGTTAGTGTTAGCGTACGGGTTAGGATTAGGGGACGGGTGAGCGTAAGGCTTCGGGTAAGGGTTAGGGTTAGGGTTAGGGTTAGGGGACGGGGACGGTTTAGGGTACAGGTTAGGGTACGACAACGGTTTAGGGAGAGCGTACGTGTTAGGGTACGGGTTAGTGTTATCGTACGGGTGAGGATTAGGGGACGGGTGAGGGTAAGGATTCGGGTAAGGGATAGGGTTAGGGTTAGGGGACGGGGACGGTTTAGGATACAGGTTAGGGTACGACAACGGTTTAGGGTTAGCGTACGTGTTAGAGTACGGGTTAGTGTTAGCGCACGGGTTAGGATAAGGGGACGGGTGAGGGTAAGGCTTCGGGTAAGGGTTAGGGTTAGGGTTAGGGTTAGGGTTAGGGGACGGGGACGGTTTAGGGTACAGGTTAGGGTACGACAACGGTTTAGGGTGAGCGTACGTGTTAGGGTACGGGTTAGTGTTAGCGTAAGGGTTAGGATTAGGGGACGGGTGAGGGTAAGGCTTCGGGTAAGTGTTAGGTTTAAGGTTAGGGTTAGGGTTAGGGTTAGGGTACGGGGACGGTTTAGGTTACAGGTTAGGGTACGACAACGATTTAGGGTGAGCATACGTGTTAGGGTACGGGTTAGTCTTAGCGTACGGGTTAGGATTAGGGGACGGGTGAGGGTAAGGCTTCGGGTAAGGGATAGGGTTAGGGTTAGGGTTAGGGTTAGGGGACGGGGACGGTTTAGGGTACAGGTTAGGGTATGACAACGGTTTAGGGTGAGCGTACGTGTTAGGGTACGGGTTAGTGTTAGCGTACGGTTTAGGATTAGGGGACGGGTAAGAGTAAGGCTTCGGGTAAGGGTTAGAGTTAGGGTTAGGGTTAGGGGATGGGGACCGTTTAGGGTACAGGTTAGTGTACGACAACGGTTTAGGGTGAGCGTACGTGTTAGGGTATGGGTTAGTGTTGGCGTACGGGTTACGATTATGGGACGGGTGAGGGTAAGGCTTCGGGTAAGGGTTAGGGTTAGGGTTAGGGTTAGGGGACGGGGACGGTTTAGGGTATAGGTTAGGGTACGACAACGGTTTAGGGTGAGCGTAAGTGTTAGGGTACGGGTTAGTGTTAGCGTACGGGTTAGGATTAGGGGACGGGTGAGGGTAAGGCTTCGGATAAGGGTTAGGGTTAGGGTTAGTGTTAGGGTTAGGGTTACGGGACGGGGACAGGGACGGTTTAGGGTACAGGTTAGGGTACGACAACAGTTTAGGGTGAGCGTACGTGTTAGGATACGGGTTAGTGTTAGCGTACGGGTTAGGATTAGGGGACGGGTGAGGGTAAGGCTTCTGGTAAGGGTTAGGGATAGGGTTAGGGTTAGGGGACGGGGACGGGGACGGCGCCGGTTCAGGGTACAGGTTAGTGTACGACAACGGTTTAGGGTGAGCGTACGTGTTAGGGTACGGCTTAGTGTTAGCGTACGGGATAGGATTAGGGGACGGGTGAGGGTAAGGCTTCGGGTAAGCGTTAGGGTTAGGGTTAGGGTTAGGTTTAGGGTTAGGGAACGGGGACGGTTTAGGGTACAGTTTAGGGTACGACAACGGTTTAGGGTGAGCGTACGTTTTAGGGTACGTGTTAGTGTTAGCGTACGGGTTAGGATTAGGGGACGGGTGAGGGTAAGGCTTCGTGTAAGGGTTAGGGTTAGGGTTAGGGTTAGGGGACGGGGACGGTTTAGGGTACAAGTTAGGGTACGACAACGGTTTAGGGTGAGCCTACGTGTTAGGGTACGGGTTAGTGTTAGCGTACGGGTTAGGATTAGGGAACGGTTGAGGGTAAGGCTTCGGGTAAGTGTTAGGTTTAGGGTTAGGGGACGGGGACGGTTTAGGGTACAGGTTAGGGTACGACAACGGTTTAGGGTCAGCGTACGTGTTAGGGTACGGTTTAGTGTTAGCGTGCGGGTTAGAATTAGGGGACGGGTGAGGGTAAGGCTTCGGGTAAGGGTTAGGGTTAGGGTTAGGGTTAGGGTTAGGGTTAGGGGACGGGGACGGTTTAGGGTACAGGTTAGGGTACGACAACGGTTTAGGGTGAGCGTACGTGTTAGGGTACGGG
This sequence comes from Delphinapterus leucas, assembly GCF_059928025.1. Lineage (NCBI taxonomy): Eukaryota > Metazoa > Chordata > Mammalia > Artiodactyla > Monodontidae > Delphinapterus > Delphinapterus leucas. The sequence continues at coordinate 4,174,728 of NW_028322246.1, read as the reverse complement.
TTAGTGTTAGCGTACGGGTTAGGATTAGGGGACAGGTGAGGGTAAGGCTTCGGGTAAGGGTTAGGGTTAGGGTTAGGGTTAGTGGACGGGACGGTTTAGGGTACAGGTTAGGCTACGACAACGGTTTAGGGTGAGCGTACATGTTAGGTTACGGGTTAGTGTTAGCGTACGGGTTAGGATTAGGGGACGGGTGAGGGTAAGGCTTCGGGTAAGGGTTAGGATTAGGGTTAGGGTTAGGGTTAGGGGACGGGGACGGTTTAGGGTACAGGTTACGGTACGACAACGGTTTAGGGTGAGCGTACGTGTTAGGGTACGGGTTAGTGTTAGAGTACGGGTTAGGATTAGGGGACGGGTGAGGGTAAGGCTTCGGGTAAGTGTTAGGGTTAGGGTTAGGGTTAGGGTTCGGGTACGTTTTAGGGTACAGGTTAGGGTACGACAACGTTTTAGGGTGAGCGTACGTGTTAGGGTACGGGTTAGTGTTAGCGTACGAGTTAGGATTAGGGGACGGGTGAGGGTAAGGCTTCGGGTAAGGGTTAGGGTTAGGGTTAGGGTTAGGGGACGGGGACGGTTTAGGGTACAGGTTAGGCTGCGACAACGGTTTAGTGTGAGCGTACGTGTTAGAGTACGGGTTCGTGTTAGCGTACGGGTTAGGATTAGGGGACGGGTGAGGGTAAGGCTTCGGGTAAGGGTTAGGGTTAGGGTTAGGGTTAGGGTTAGGGACGGGGACGGTTTAGGGTACAGGTTAGGATACGACAACGGTTTAGGGTGAGACTACGTGTTAGGGTACGGTTTAGTGTTAGCCTACGGGTTCGGATTAGGGGACGGGTGAGGGTAAGGCTTCGGGTAAGTTTTAGGGTTAGGGTTATGGTTAGGGTTAGGGTTAGGGTACGGGGACGGTTTAGGGTACAGGTTAGGGTACGACAATGATTTAGGGTGAGCGTACGTGTTAGGGTACGGGTTAGTGTTAGCGTACGGGTTAGGATTAGGGGACGGGTGAGGGTAAGGCTTCGGGTAAGGGTTAGGGTTAGGGTTAGGGGACGGGGACGGGGACAGGGACGGGGATGGTTTAGGGTACAGGTTAGGGTACGACAACGAATTAGGGTGAGCGTACGTGTTAGGGTACGGGTTAGTGTTAGCGTACGGGTTAGGATTATGGGACGGGTGAGGGTAAGGCTTCGGGTAAGGGTTAGGGTTAGGCTTAGGGTTAGGGTTAGGGGACGGGGACGGTTTAGGGTACAGGTTAGGCTACGACAACGGTTTAGGGTGAGCGTACGTGTTAGGGTAGTGGTTAGTGTTAGCGTGCGGGTTAGGATTAGGGGACGGGTGAGGGTAAGGCTTCGGGTAAGGGTTAGGGTTAGGTTTAGGGTTAGGGTTAGGGTTAGGGGACGGGGACAGGGACAGTTTAGGGTACAGGTTAGGGTACGACAACGGTTTAGCGTGAGCGTACATGTTAGGGTATGGGTAAGTGTTAGCGTACGGGTTAGTATTAGGGGACGGGTGAGGGTAAGGCTTCGGATAAGGGTTAGGGTTAGGGTTAGGGGACGGGGACGGGGACGGGGACGGGGACGGTTTAGGGTACAGGTTAGGGTACGACAACGGTTTAGGGTGAGCGTACGTGTTAGGGTACGGGTTAGTGTTAGCGTACGGGTTAGGATTAGGGGACGGGTGATGGTTAGGCTTCGGGTAAAGGTTAGGGTTAGGGTTAGGGTTAGGGTTGGGGACGGGGACGTGGACAGTTTAGGGTACAGGATAGGGTACGACAACAGTTTAGGGTGAGCGTACGTGTTAGGGTACGGGTTAGTGTTAGCTTACGGGTTAGGATTAGGGGACGGGTGAGTGTAAGGCTTCGGGTAAGTGTTAGGGTTAGGGTTAGGGTTAGGGTTAGGGGACGGGGACGGTTTAGGGTACAGGTTACTGTACGTCAACGGTTTAGGGTGAGCGTACGTGTTAGGGTACGGGTTAGTGTTAGCGTACGTGTCAGGATTAGGGGACGGGTGAGGGTAAGGCTTCGTGTAAGGGTTAGGGTTAGGGTTAGGGTTAGGGTTAGGGAACGGGGACGGTTTAGGGTACAGGTTAGGGTACGACAACGGTTTAGGTTGAGCGTACGTGCTAGGGTATGGTTTAGTGTTAGCGTACGGGTGAGGATTAGGGGACGGGTGAGTGTAAGGCTTCGGGTAAGAGTTAGGGTTAGGGTTAGGGTTAGGGTTAGGGGACGGGGACGGTTTAGGGTACAGTTTAGGGTACGACAACGGTTTAGGGTGAGCGTACGTGTTAGGGTACTGTTTAGTCTTAGCGTACGGGTTAGGATTAGGGGACGGGTGAGGGTAAGGCTTCGGGTAAGGGTTAGTGTTAGGGTTAGGGTTAGGGTTAGTTGACGGGGACGGTTTATGGTACAGGTTAGGGTACGACAACGGTTTAGGGTGAGCGTAAGTGTTAGGGTACGGGTTAGTGTTAGCGTACGGGTTAGGATGAGGGGACGGGTGAGGGTAAGGCTTCGGGTAAGTGTTAGGGTTAGGGTTAGGGTTAGGGTTAGGGTTAGGGTTAGGGTACGGGGACGGTTTAGGGTAGAAGTTAGGGTACGACAACGATTTAGGGTGAGCGTACGTGTTAGGGTACGGGTTAGTGTTAGCGTACGGGTTAGGATTAGGGGACGGGTGAGGGTAAGGCTTCCGGTAAGGGTTAGGGTTAGTGTTAGGGTTAGGGTTAGGGACGGGGACGGTTTAGGGTACAGGTTAGGCTACGACAACGGTTTAGGGTGAGCGTACGTGTTAGGGTACGGGTTAGTGTTAGCGTACGGGTAAGGATTAGGGGACGGGTGAGGGTAAGGCTTCAGGTAAGGGTTTGGGTTAGGGTTAGGGGACGGGGATGGGGACGGGGACGGGGACGGTTTAGGGTACAGGTGAGGGTATGACAACGATTTAGGGTAAGCTTACGTGTTAGGGTACGGGTTAGTGTTAGCGTACGGGTTAGGATTAGGGGACGGTTGAGGGTAAGGCTTCGGGTAAAGGTTAGGGTTAGGGTTAGGGTTAGGGTTAGGGGACGGGGACGGGGACGGTTTAGGGTACAGGTTAGGGTACGACAACGGTTTAGGGTGAGCGTACGTGTTAGGGTACGGGTTAGTGTTAGCGTACGGGTTAGGATTAGGGGACGGGTCAGGGTAAGGCTTCGGGTAAGGGTTAGGGTTAGGGTTAGGGTTAGTGTTAGGGGATGGGGACGGTTTAGGGTACAGGTTAGGGTACGACAACGGTTTAGGGTGAGCGTACGTGTTAGGGTATGGGTTAGTGTTAGCGTACGGGTTAGGATAAGGGGACGGGTGAGGGTAAGGCTTCGCTAAGTGTTAGGGTTAGGGTTAGGGTTAGGGTTAGGGTACGGGGACGGTTTAGGGTACAGGTTAGGGTACGACAACGATTTAGGGTGAGCGTACGTGTTAGGGTACGGGTTTGTGTTAGCGTACGGGTTAGGATTAGGGGACGGGTGAGGGTAAGGCTTCGGGTAAGGGTTAGGTTTAGGGTTAGGGTTAGGGTTAGGGTTAGGGGACGGGGACAGGGATGGTTTAGGGTACAGGTCAGGGTACGACAACGGTTTAGGGTGAGCGTACATGTTAGGGTATGGGTTAGTGTTAGCATACGGGTTAGGATTAGGGGACGGGTGAGGGTAAGGCTTCGGGTAAGGGTTAGGGTTAGGGGACGGGGACGGGGACAGGGACGGGGACGGTTTAGGGTACAGGTTAGGGTACGACAACGATTTAGGGTGAGCGTACGTGTTAGGGTACGGGTTAGTGTTAGCGTACGGGTTAGGATAAAGGGACGGGTGAGGGTAAGGCTTCGGGTAAGGGTTAGGGTTAGGGTTAGGGTTAGGGGACGGGGACGGTTTAGGGTACAGGTTAGCGTACGAGAACGGTTTAAGGTGAGCGTACGTGTTAGGGTATGGGTTAGTGTTAGCGTACGGGTTAGGATTAGGGGACGGGTGAGGGTAAGGCTTCGGATAAGTTTTAGGGTTAGGGTTAGGGTTAGGGTTAGGGTACGGGGACGGTTTAGTGTACAGGTTAGGGTACGACAACGATTTAGGGTGAGCGTACGTGTTAGGGTACGGGTTAGTGTTAGCGTACGGGTTAGGATTAGGGGACAGGTGAGGGTAAGGCTTCGGGTAAGGGTTAGGGTTAGGGTTAGGGTTAGTGGACGGGACGGTTTAGGGTACAGGTTAGGCTACGACAACGGTTTAGGGTGAGCGTACATGTTAGGTTACGGGTTAGTGTTAGCGTACGGGTTAGGATTAGGGGACGGGTGAGGGTAAGGCTTCGGGTAAGGGTTAGGATTAGGGTTAGGGTTAGGGTTAGGGGACGGGGACGGTTTAGGGTACAGGTTACGGTACGACAACGGTTTAGGGTGAGCGTACGTGTTAGGGTACGGGTTAGTGTTAGAGTACGGGTTAGGATTAGGGGACGGGTGAGGGTAAGGCTTCGGGTAAGTGTTAGGGTTAGGGTTAGGGTTAGGGTTAGGGTTAGGGTTCGGGTACGGTTTAGGGTACAGGTTAGGGTACGACAACGTTTTAGGGTGAGCGTACGTGTTAGGGTACGGGTTAGTGTTAGCGTACGAGTTAGGATTAGGGGACGGGTGAGGGTAAGGCTTCGGGTAAGGGTTAGGGTTAGGGTTAGGGTTAGGGGACGGGGACGGTTTAGGGTACAGGTTAGGCTGCGACAACGGTTTAGTGTGAGCGTACGTGTTAGAGTACGGGTTCGTGTTAGCGTACGGGTTAGGATTAGGGGACGGGTGAGGGTAAGGCTTCGGGTAAGGGTTAGGGTTAGGGTTAGGGTTAGGGTTAGGGGACGGGGACAGGGACGGTTTAGGGTACAGGTTAGGGTACGACAACGGTTTAGGGTGAGCGTACATGTTAGGGTATGGGTTATTGTTGCATACGGGTTAGGATTAGGGGACGGGTGAGGGTAAGCCTTCGGGTAAGGGTTAGGGTTAGGGGACGGGGACGGGGACGGGGACGGTTTAGGGTACAGGTTAGGGTACGACAACGGTTTAGGGTGAGCGTACGTGTTAGGGTATGTGTTAGTGTTAGCGTACGGGTTAGGATTAGGGGACGGGTGAGCGTAAGGCTTCGGGTAAGGGTTAGGGTTAGGGTTAGGGTTAGGGGACGGGGACGGTTTAGGGTACAGGTTAGGGTACGACAACGGTTTAGGGAGAGCGTACGTGTTAGGGTACGGGTTAGTGTTATCGTACGGGTGAGGATTAGGGGACGGGTGAGGGTAAGGATTCGGGTAAGGGATAGGGTTAGGGTTAGGGGACGGGGACGGTTTAGGATACAGGTTAGGGTACGACAACGGTTTAGGGTTAGCGTACGTGTTAGAGTACGGGTTAGTGTTAGCGCACGGGTTAGGATAAGGGGACGGGTGAGGGTAAGGCTTCGGGTAAGGGTTAGGGTTAGGGTTAGGGTTAGGGTTAGGGGACGGGGACGGTTTAGGGTACAGGTTAGGGTACGACAACGGTTTAGGGTGAGCGTACGTGTTAGGGTACGGGTTAGTGTTAGCGTAAGGGTTAGGATTAGGGGACGGGTGAGGGTAAGGCTTCGGGTAAGTGTTAGGTTTAAGGTTAGGGTTAGGGTTAGGGTTAGGGTACGGGGACGGTTTAGGTTACAGGTTAGGGTACGACAACGATTTAGGGTGAGCATACGTGTTAGGGTACGGGTTAGTCTTAGCGTACGGGTTAGGATTAGGGGACGGGTGAGGGTAAGGCTTCGGGTAAGGGATAGGGTTAGGGTTAGGGTTAGGGTTAGGGGACGGGGACGGTTTAGGGTACAGGTTAGGGTATGACAACGGTTTAGGGTGAGCGTACGTGTTAGGGTACGGGTTAGTGTTAGCGTACGGTTTAGGATTAGGGGACGGGTAAGAGTAAGGCTTCGGGTAAGGGTTAGAGTTAGGGTTAGGGTTAGGGGATGGGGACCGTTTAGGGTACAGGTTAGTGTACGACAACGGTTTAGGGTGAGCGTACGTGTTAGGGTATGGGTTAGTGTTGGCGTACGGGTTACGATTATGGGACGGGTGAGGGTAAGGCTTCGGGTAAGGGTTAGGGTTAGGGTTAGGGTTAGGGGACGGGGACGGTTTAGGGTATAGGTTAGGGTACGACAACGGTTTAGGGTGAGCGTAAGTGTTAGGGTACGGGTTAGTGTTAGCGTACGGGTTAGGATTAGGGGACGGGTGAGGGTAAGGCTTCGGATAAGGGTTAGGGTTAGGGTTAGTGTTAGGGTTAGGGTTACGGGACGGGGACAGGGACGGTTTAGGGTACAGGTTAGGGTACGACAACAGTTTAGGGTGAGCGTACGTGTTAGGATACGGGTTAGTGTTAGCGTACGGGTTAGGATTAGGGGACGGGTGAGGGTAAGGCTTCTGGTAAGGGTTAGGGATAGGGTTAGGGTTAGGGGACGGGGACGGGGACGGCGCCGGTTCAGGGTACAGGTTAGTGTACGACAACGGTTTAGGGTGAGCGTACGTGTTAGGGTACGGCTTAGTGTTAGCGTACGGGATAGGATTAGGGGACGGGTGAGGGTAAGGCTTCGGGTAAGCGTTAGGGTTAGGGTTAGGGTTAGGTTTAGGGTTAGGGAACGGGGACGGTTTAGGGTACAGTTTAGGGTACGACAACGGTTTAGGGTGAGCGTACGTTTTAGGGTACGTGTTAGTGTTAGCGTACGGGTTAGGATTAGGGGACGGGTGAGGGTAAGGCTTCGTGTAAGGGTTAGGGTTAGGGTTAGGGTTAGGGGACGGGGACGGTTTAGGGTACAAGTTAGGGTACGACAACGGTTTAGGGTGAGCCTACGTGTTAGGGTACGGGTTAGTGTTAGCGTACGGGTTAGGATTAGGGAACGGTTGAGGGTAAGGCTTCGGGTAAGTGTTAGGTTTAGGGTTAGGGGACGGGGACGGTTTAGGGTACAGGTTAGGGTACGACAACGGTTTAGGGTCAGCGTACGTGTTAGGGTACGGTTTAGTGTTAGCGTGCGGGTTAGAATTAGGGGACGGGTGAGGGTAAGGCTTCGGGTAAGGGTTAGGGTTAGGGTTAGGGTTAGGGTTAGGGTTAGGGGACGGGGACGGTTTAGGGTACAGGTTAGGGTACGACAACGGTTTAGGGTGAGCGTACGTGTTAGGGTACGGGTTAGTGTTAGCGTACGGGTTAGGATAAGGGGACGGGTGAGGGTAAGGCTTCGGGTAAGGGTTAGGGTTAGGGTTACGGTTAGGGTACGGGGACGGTTTAGGGTACAGGTTAGGGTACGACAACGATTTAGGTTGAGCGTACGTGTTAGGGTACGGGTTAGTGTTAGCGTACGGGTTAGGATTAGGGGACGGGTGAGGGTAAGACTTCGGGTAAGGGTTAGGGTTAGGGTTAGGGTTAGGGGACGGGACGGTTTAGGGTACAGGTTAGGCTACGACAACGGTTTAGGGTGAGCGTATGTGTTAGGTTACGGGTTAGTGTTAGCGTACGGGTTAGGATTAGGGGACGGGTGAGGGTAAGGCTTCGGTTAAGGGTTAGGGTTAGGGTTAGGGTTAGGTTTAGGGGAAGGGGACGGTTTAGGGTACACGTTAGGGTACGACAACGGTTTAGGGTGAGCGTACGTGTTAGGTTACGGGTTAGTGTTACCGTACGGGTTAGGATTAGGGGACGGGTGAGGGTAAGTCTTCGGGTAAGTGTTAGGGTTACGGTTAGGGTTAGTGCTCGGGGACGGTTTAGGGTACAGGTTAGGGTACGACAACGATTTAGGGTGAGCGTACGTGTTAGGGTACGGGTTAGTGTTAGCGTACGAGTTAGGATTAGGGGACGGGTGAGGGTAAGGCTTCGGGTAAGGGTTAGGGATAGGGTTAGGGTTAAGGTTAGGGGACGGGGACGGTTTAGGGTACAGGTTAGGCTGCGACAACGGTTTAGGGTAAGCGAACGTGTTAGGGTACGGGTTAGTGTTAGCGTACGGTTTAGGATTAGGGGACGGGTGAGGGTAAGGCTTCGGGTAAGGGTTATGTTTAGGGTTAGGGCAGGGTTAGGGTTAGGGGACGGGGACGGGGACGGGGACAGGGACGGTTTAGGGTACAGGTTAGTGTACGACAACGATTTAGGGTGAGCGTACGTGTTAGGGTACGGGTTAGTGTTAGCGTACGGGTTAGGATTAGAGGACGGCTGAGGGTAAGGCTTCGGGTAAAGGTTAGGGTTAGGGTTAGGGTTAGGGTTAGGGGACGGGGACGGGGACGGTTTAGGGTACAGTTTAGGGTACGACAACGGTTTAGGGTGAGCGTACGTGTTAGGGTACGTGTTAGTGTTAGCGTACGGTTTAGGATTAGGGGACGGGTGAGGGTAAGGCTTCGGGTAAGGGTTAGGGTTAGGGTTAGGGTTACGGTTAGGGTTAGGGTTAGGGGACGGTTTAGGGTAAGGTTAGGGTACGACAACGGTTTAGGGTGAGCGTATATGTTAGGGTACGGGTTAGTGTTAGCGTACGGGTGAGGATTAGGGGACATGTGAGGGTAAGGCTTCGGGTAAGGGTTAGGGTTAGTACTAGGGTTAGGTTTAGGGTTAGGGGACGGGGACGGTTTACGGTACAGGTTAGGGTACGACAACGGTTTAGGGTGAGCGTACGTGTTAGGGTACGGGTTAGTGTTAGCGTACGGGTGAGGATTAGGGGACGGGTGAGGGTAAGGCTTCGGGTAAGGGTTAGGGTTAGGGATAGGGGACGGGGACGGTTTAGGTTACAGGTTAGGGTACGACAACGGTTTAGGGTGAGCGTACGTGTTAGGGTACGGGTTAGTGTTAGCGTACGGGTTAGGATTAGGGGACGGGTGAGGGTAAGGCTTCAGGTAAGGGTTAGGGTTAGGGTTAGGGTTAGGGGACGGGGACGGGGACGTCGACGGTTTAGGGTACAGGTTAGTGTACGACAACGGTTTAGGGTGAGCGTACGTGTTAGGGTAAGGGTTAGTGTTAGCGTACGGGTTAGGTTTAGGGGACGGGTGAGGGTAAGGCTTCGGGTAAGCGTTAGGGTTAGGGTTAGGGTTAGGGTTAGGGTTACGGGACGGGGACGGTTTAGGGTACAGGTTAGGGTACGACAACGGTTTAGGGTGAGCGTACGTTTTAGGGTATGGGTTAGTGTTAGCGTACGGGTTAGGATTAGGGGACGGGTGAGGGTAAGGCTTCGGGTAAGGGTTAGGGTTAGGGTTAGGGTTAGGGGACGGGGACGGTTTAGGGTAAAAGTTAGGGTACGACAAAAGTTTAGGGTGAGCGTACGTTTTAGGGTACTGGTTAGTGTTAGCGTACGGGTTAGGATTAGGGAACGGGTGAGGGTAGGCTTCGGGTAAGGGTTAGGGTTAGGGTTAGGGGACGGGGATGGTTTAGGGTACAGGTTAGGGTACGACAAAGGTTTAGGGTGAGCGTACGTGTTAGGGTACGGGTTAGTGTTAGCGTACGGGTGAGGATTAGGTGACGGGTGAGTGTAAGGCTTCGGGTAAGGGTTAGGGTTAGGGTTAGGGTTAGGGGACGCGGACGGTTTAGGGTACAGGTTAGGGTACGACAAAGGTTTAGGGTGAGCGTACGTGTTAAGGTACGGGTTAGTGTTAGCGTACGGGTTAGGATTAGGGGACGGGTGAGGGTAAGGCTTCGGGTAAGGGTTAGGGTTAGGGTTAGGGTTAGGGTTAGGGGACGGGGACGGTTTAGGGTACAGGTTCGCCTGCGACATAGGTTTTGGGTGAGCGTACGTGTTAGGGTACGGGTTAGTGTTAACGTACGGGTTAGGATTAGCGGACGGGTGAGGGTAAGGCTTCGGGTAAGGGTTAGGGTTAGGGTTAGGGCTAGGGTTAGGGTTAGGGGACGGGGACAGGGACGGTTTAGGGTACAGGTTAGGGTACGACAACGGTTTAGGGTGAGCGTACATGTTAGAGTATGGGTTAGTGTTAGCGTATGGGTTAGGATTAGGGGACGGGTGAGGGTAAGGCTTCGGGTAAGGGTTAGGATTAGGGTTAGGGTACGGGGACGGGGACGGGAACGGGGACGGTTTAGGGTACAGGTTAGGGTACGACAAAGATTTAGGGTGAGCGTACGTGTTAGGGTACGGGTTAGTGTTAGCGTACGGGTTAGGATTAGAGGACGGCTGAGGGTAAGGCTTCGGGTAAAGGTTAGGGTTAGCGTTAGGGTTAGGGTTAGGGGACGGGGACGGGGACGGTTTAGGGTACAAGTTAGGGTACGACAACGGTTTAGGGTGAGCGTACGTGTTAGGGTATGGGTTAGTGTTAGCGTACGGGTTAGGATTAGGGGACGTGTGAGGGTAAGGCTTCGGGTAAGGGTTAGGGTTAGGGTTAGGGTTAGGGTTAGGGTTAGGGTTAGGGGACCGGGACGGTTTAGGGTACAGGTTAGTGTACGACAAAGGTTTAGGGTGAGCGTACGTGTTAGGGTATGGGTTAGTGTTAGCGTACGGGTTAGGATTAGGGGACGGGTTAGGGTAAGGCTTCGGGTAAGGGTTAGGGTTAGGGTTAGGGTTAAGGTTAGGGGACGTGGACGGTTTAGGGTACAGGTTAGGGTACGACAACCGTTTAGGGTGAGCGTACGTGTTAGGGTACGGGTTAGTGTTAGCGTACGGGTTAGGATTAGGGGACGGGTGAGGGTAAGGCTTCGGGTAAGGGTTAGGTTTAGGGTTAGGGTTAGGGTTAGGGGACGGGGACGGTTTAGGGTACAGGTTAGGGTACGACAACGGTTTAGGGTGAGCGTACGTGTTAGGGTACGGGTTAGTGTTAGCGTACGGGTGAGGATTAGGGGCGGGTGAGGGTAAGGCTTCGGGTAAGGGTTAGGGTTAGGACTAGGGTTAGGTTTAGGGTTAGGGGACGGGGACGGGGACGGTTTAGGGTACAGGTTAGGGTACGACAACGGTTTAGGGTGAGCTTACGTGTTAGGGTACGGGTTAGTGTTAGCGTAAGGGTTAGGATTAGGGGACGATTGAGGGTAAGTCTTCGGGTAAGGTTTAGGGTTAGGGTTAGGGTTAGGGTTAGCATTAGGGGACGGGGACGCTTTAGGGTACAGGTTAGGGTACGACAACGGTTTAGGGTGAGCGTACGTGTTAGGGTATGGGTTAGTGTTAGCGTACGGGTTAGGATTAGGGGACGTGTGAGGGTAAGGCTTCGGGTAAGGGTTAGGGTTAGTGTTAGGGTTAGGGTTAGGGTTACGGGACGGGGACAGGGACGGTTTAGGGTAGAGGTTAGGGTACGACAACAGTTTAGGGTGAGCGTACGTGTTAGGGTACGGGTTAGTGTTAGCGTACGGGTTAGGATTAGGGGACGGGTGAGGGTAAGGCTTCGGGTAAGGGTTAGGGTTAGGGTTAGGGTTAGGGGACGGGGACGGGGACGGCGACGGTTTAGGGTACAGGTTAATGTACGACAACGGTTTAGGGTGAGCGTACGTGTTAGGGTACGGGTTAGTGTTAGCGTACGGGTTAGGATTAGGGGACGGGTGAGGGTAAGGCTTCGGGTAAGCGTTAGGGTTAGGGTTAGGGTTAGGGTTAGGGTTAGTGGACGGGGACGGTTTAGGGTACAGTTTAGGGTACGACAACGGTTTAGTGTGAGCGTACGTGTTAGGGTATGGGTTCGTGTTAGCGTACAGGTTAGGATTAGGGGACGGGTGAGGGTAAGGCTTCGGGTAAGGGTTAGGGTTAGGTTTAGGAGATGGGGACGGTTTAGGGTACAGGTTAGGGTACGACAACGGTTTAGGGTGAGCGTACGTGTTAGGGTACGGGTTAGTGTTAGCGTACGGGTTAGGATTAGGGGACGGGTGAGGGTAAGGCTTTGGGTAAGGGTTAGGGTTAGGGTTAGGGTTAGGGTTAGGGTTAGGGGACGGGGACAGGGACGGTTTAGGGTACAGGTTAGGGTAGGACAACGGTTTAGGGTGAGCGTACATGTTAGTGTATGGTTTAGTGTTAGCGTACGGGTTAGGATTATGGGACGGGTGAGGGTAAGGCTTCGTGTAAGGGTTTGGGTTAGGGTTAGGGTTAGTGTTAGGGGACGGGGACGGTTTAGGGTACAGGTTAGGGTACGACAACGGTTTAGCGTGAGCGTACGTGTTAGGGTACGGGTTAGTGTTAGCGTACGGGTTAGGATTAGGGGACGGGTGAGGTAAGGCTTCGGGTAAGGGTTAGGGTTAGGGTTATGGTTAGGGTTAGGGGACGGGGACGGTTTAGGGTACAGGTTAGGGTACGACAACGGTTTAGGGTGAGCGTACGTGTTAGGGTACGGGTTAGTGTTAGCGTACGGTTTAGAATTAGGTGACGGGTGAGGGTAAGGCTTCGGGTAAGGGTTAGAGTTAGGGTTAGGGTTAGGGGACGGGGACGGTTTAGGGTACAAGTTAGGGTACGACAACGGTTTAGGGTGAGCGTACGTGTTAGGGTACGGGTTAGTGTTAGCGTACGGGTGAGGTTTAGGGGACGGGTGAGTGTAAGGCTTCGGGTAAGGGTTAGGTTTAGGGTTAGGGTTAGGGTTAGGGTTAGGGGACGGGGACGGTTTAGGGTACAGGTTACGGTACGACAACGGTTTAGGGTGAGCGTACGTGTTAGGGTACGGGTCAGTGTTAGCGTACGGGTTAGGATTAGGGGACGGGTGAGGGTAAGGCTTCCGGTAAGGGTTAGGGTTAGGGTTAGGGTTAGGGTTAGGGTTAGGGGACGGGGACGGTTTAGGGTACAGTTTAGTGTACGACAACGGTTTAGGGTGAGCGTACGTGATAGGGTACGGGTTAGTGTTAGCGTACGGGTTAGGATTAGGGGATGGGTGAGGGTAAGGCTTCAGGTAAGAGTTAGGATTAGGGTTAGGGTTAGGGTTAGGGTTAGGGGACGGAGACGGTGTAGGGTACAGTTTAGTGTACGACAGCGGTTTAGGGTGAGCGTACGTGTTAGGGTACGGGTTAGTGTTAGCGTACGGGTTAGGATTAGGGGACGGGTGAGGGTAAGGCTTCGGGTAAGTGTTAGGGTTAGGGTTAGGTTTAGGTTTAGGGTTAGGGGATGGGGACGGTTTAGGGTACATGTTAGGGTACGACAGCGATTTAGGGTGAGCGTAGGTGTTAGGGTACGGATTAGTGTTAGCGTACGGGTTAGGATTAGGGAACGGGTGAGGGTAAGGCTTCGGGTAAGGGTTAGGGTTAGGGGACGGGGACGGGGACGGTTTAGGGTACAGGTTAGTGTACGACAACAGTTTATGGTGAGCGTACGTGTTAGGGTACGGGTTAGTGTTAGCGTACGGGTTAGGATTAGGGGACGGGTGAGGGTAAGGCTTCGGGTAAGGGTTAGTGTTAGGGTTAGGGTTAGGGGACGGGGACGGGGACGGGGACGGTTTAGGGTACAGGTAAGGGTACGACAACGGTTTAGGGTGAGCGTACGTGTTAGGGTACTGGTTAGGTTTAGCGTACGGGTTAGGATTAGGGGATGGGTGAGGGTAAGGCTTCGGGTAAAGGTTAGGGTTAGGGTTAGGGTTAAGTTTAGGGTTAGGGGACGGGGACGGTTTAGGGTACAGGTTAGGGTACGACAACGGTTTAGGGTGAGCGTACGTGTTAGGGTACGGGTTAGTGTTAGCGTACGGGTTAGGATTAGGGGACGGGTGAGGGGAAGGCTTCGGGTAAGGGTTAGGGTTAGGGTTAGGGTTAGGGTTCGGGGTAGGGTTAGGGGACAGGGACGTTTTAGGGTACAGGTTAGTGTACGACAACGATTTAGGGTGAGCGTACGTGTTAGGGTACGGGTTAGTTTTAGCGTACAGGTTAGGAATAGGGGACGGGTGAGGGTAAGGCTTCGGGTAAGGGTTAGGGTTAGGGTTAGGGTTAGGGTTAGGGGACGGGGACGGTTTAGGGTACAGGTTAGGGTATGACAACGGTATAGGGTGAGCGTACGTGTTAGGGTACGGGTTAGTGTTAGCGTACGGATTAGGATTAGGGGACGGGTGAGGGTAAGGCTTCGGGTAAGGGTTAGTGTTAGGGTTAGGGTTAGGGTTAGGGGACGGGGACGGGGACGGTTTAGGGTACAGGTTAGGGTACGACAACGGTTTAGGGTGAGCTTACGTGTTAGGGTACGGGTTAGTGTTAGCGTAAGGGTTAGGATTAGGGGATGGTTGAGGGTAAGTCTTCGGGTAAGGGTTAGGTTTAGGGTTAGGGTTACGGTTAGCGTTAGGGGACGGGGACGCTTTAGGGTACAGGTTAGGGTACGACAACGGTTTAGGGTGAGCGTACGTGTTAGGGTACGTGTTAGTGTTAGCGTACGGGTTAGGATTAGGGGACGGGTGAGGGTAAGGCTTCGGGTAAGGGTTAGGGTTAGTGTTAGGGTTAGGGTTAGGGTTACGGGACGGGGACAGGGACGGTTTAGGGTAGAGCTTAGGGTACGACAACAGTTTAGGGTGAGCGTACGTGTTAGGGTACGGGTTAGTGTTAGCGTACGGGTTAGGATTAGGGGACGGGTGAGGGTAAGGCTTCGGGTAAGCATTAATGTTAGGGTTAGGGTTAGGGTTAGGGTTAGTGGACGGGGACGGTTTGGGTACAGGTTAGGGTACGACAACGGTTTAGGGTGAGCGTACGTGTTAGGGTATGGGTTCGTGTTAGCGTACAGGTTAGGATTAGGGGACGGCTGAGAGTAAGGCTTCGGGTAAGGGTTAGGGTAAGGTTTAGGGGACGGGGACGGTTTAGGGTACAGGTTAGGGTACGACAACGGTTTAGGGTGAGCGTACGTGTTAGGGTATGGGTTAGCGTTAGCGTACGGGTTAGGATTAGGGGACGGGTGAGGGTAAGGCTTTGGGTAAGGGTTAGGGTTAGGGTTAGGGTTAGGGTTAGGGTTAGGGGACGGGGACAGGAACGGTTTAGGGTACAGGTTAGGGTAGGACAACGGTTTAGGGTGAGCGTACATGTTAGTGTATGGTTTAGTGTTAGCGTACGGGTTAGGATTATGGGACGGGTGAGGGTAAGGCTTCGGGTAAGTGTTTGAGTTAGGGTTAGGGTTAGGGTTAGGGGACGGGGACGGTTTAGGGTACAGGTTAGGGTACGACAACGGTTTAGGGTGAGCGTACGTGTTAGGGAACGGGTTAGTGTTAGCGTACGGGTTAGGATTAGGGGACGGGTGAGGGTAAGGCTTCGGGTAAGGGTTAGGGTTAGGGTTATGGTTAGGGTTAGGGGACGGGGACGGTTTAGGGTACTGGTTAGGGTACGACAACGGTTTAGGGTGAGCGTACGTGTTAGGGTACGGGTTAGTGTTAGCGTACGGTTTAGAATTAGGTGACGGGTGAGGGTAAGGCTTCGGGTAAGGGTTAGGGTTAGGGTTAGGGTTAGGGGACGGGGACGGTTTAGGGTACAAGTTAGGGTACGACAACGGTTTAGGGTGAGCGTACGTGTTAGGGTACGGGTTAGTGTTAGCGTACGGGTGAGGTTTAGGGGACGGGTGAGTGTAAGGCTTCGGGTAAAAGTTAGGTTTAGGGTTAGGGTTAGGGTTAGGGTTAGGGGACGGGGACGGTTTAGGGTACAGGTTACGGTACGACAACGGTTTATGGTGAGCGTACGTGTTAGGGTACGGGTCAGTGTTAGCATACGGGTTAGGATTAGGGGACGGGTGAGGGTAAGGCTTCAGGTAAGGGTTAGGGTTAGGGTTAGGGTTAGGGTTAGGGTTAGGGGACGGGAACGGTTTAGGGTACAGGTTAGGGTACGACAACGGTTTAGGGTGAGCGTACGTGTTAGGGTACGGGTTAGTGTTAGCGTACGGGTTAGGATTAGGGGACGGGTGAGGGTAAGGCTTCAGGTAAGAGTTAGGATTAGGGTTAGGGTTAGGGTTAGGGTTAGGGGACGGACACGGTGTAGGGTACAGTTTAGTGTACGACAACGGTTTAGGGTGAGCGTACGTGTTAGGGTACGGGTTAGTGTTAGCGTACGGGTTAGGATTAGGGGACGGGTGAGGGTAAGGCTTCGGGTAAGTGTTAGGGTTAGGGTTAGGTTTAGGTTTATGGTTAGGGGATGGGGACGGTTTAGGGTACATGTTAGGGTACGACAACGATTTAGGGTGAGCGTAGGTGTTAGGGTACGGATTAGTGTTAGCGTACGGGTTAGGATTAGGGGACGGGTGAGGGTAAGGCTTCGGGTAAGGATTAGGGTTAGGGTTAGGGTTAGGGGACGGGGACGGGGACGGTTTAGGGTACAGGTTAGTGTACGACAACGGTTTATGGTGAGCGTACGTGTTAGGGTACGGGTTAGTGTTAGCATACGGGTTAGGATTAGGGGACGGGTGAGTGTAAGGCTTCGGGTAAGGGTTTGTGTTAGGGTTAGGGTTAGGGTTATGGGACGGGGACAGGGACGGTTTAGGGCACAGGTTAGGGTACGACAACGGTTTAGGGTGAGCGTACAAGTTAGGGTATGGGTTAGTGTTAGCGTACGGGTTAGGATTAGGGGACGGGTGAGGGTAAGGCTTCGGGTAAGGATTAGGGTTAGGGTTAGGGTTAGGGGACGGGGACGGGGACGGTTTAGGGTACAGGTTAGTGTACGACAACGGTTTATGGTGAGCGTACGTGTTAGGGTACGGGTTAGTGTTAGCATACGGGTTAGGATTAGAGGACGGGTGAGGGTAAGGCTTCGGGTAAGGGTTAGGTTTAGAGTTAGGGTTAGGGGACGGGGACGGGGACGGGGACGGTTTAGGGTACAGGTAAGGGTACGACAACGGTTTAGGGTGAGCGTACGTGTTAGGGTACTGGTTAGGTTTAGCGTACGGGTTAGGATTAGGGGATGGGTGAGGGTAAGACTTCGGGTAAAGGTTAGGGTTAGGGTTAGGGTTAAGGTTAGTGTTAGGGGACGGGGACGGTTTAGGGTACAGGTTAGGGTACGACAACGGTTTAGGGTGAGCGTACGTGTTAGGGTACGGGTTAGTGTTAGCGTACGGGTTAGGATTAGGGGACGGGTGAGGGGAAGGCTTCGTGTAAGGGTTAGGGTTAGGGTTAGGGTTAGGGGTAGGGTTAGGGGACAGGGACGTTTTAGGGTACAGGTTAGTGTACGTCAACGGTTTAGGGTGAGCGTACATGTTAGGTTACGTGTTAGTGTTAGTGTAGGGGTTAGGATTAGGGGACGGGTGAGGGTAAGGCTTCGGGTAAGGGTTAGGGTTAGGGTTAGGGGACTGGGACGGTTTAGGGTACAGGTTAGGGTTCGACAACGGTTTAGGGTGAGCGTACGTGTTAGGGTACGGGTTAGTGTTAGCGTACGGGTGAGGATTAGGGGACGGGTGAGTGTAAGGCTTCGGGTAAGGGTTACGGTTAGGGTTAGGGTTAGGGTTAGGGTTAGGGGACGGGGACGGTTTAGGGTACAGGTTAGGGTACGACAACGGTTTAGGGTGAGCGTACGTGTTAGGTTACGGGTTAGTGTTAGCGTACGGGTTAGGATTAGGGGACGGGTGAGGGTAAGGCTTCGGGAAAGGGTTAGGGTTAGGGTTAGCTTTAGGGTTAGGGGACGGGCACGGGGACGGTTTAGGGTACAGGTTAGGGTAAGACAACGGTTTAGGGTGAGGGTACGTGTTAGGGTACGGGTTAGTGTTAGCGTACGGGTTAGGATTAGAGGACGGGTGAGGGTAAGGCTTCGGGTAAGGGTTAGGGTTAGGGTTAGGGTTAGGGTTAGGGTTAGGGGACGGGGACGGATTAGGGTACAGGTTAGGGTACGACAACAGTTTAGAGTGAGCGTAAGTGTTAGGGTACGGATTAGTGTTAGCATACGGGTTAGGATTAGGGGACGGGTGAGTGTAAGGCTTCGGGTAAGGGTTAGGGTTAGGGTTAGGGTTAGGGTTAGGGTTTGGGTTAGGGGACGGGGACGGTTTAGGGTACAGTTTAGGGTACGACAACGGTTTAGGGTGAGCGTACGTGTTAGGGTACGGGTTAGTTTTAGCGTACGGGTTAGGATTAGGGGACGGGTGAGGGTAAGGCTACAGGTAAGGGTTAGGGTTAGGGTTAGGGTTAGGGGACGGGGACAGTTTAGGGTACAGGTTAGGCTACGACAACGGTTTAGGGTGAGCGTACGTGTTAGGGTACGGGTTAGTGTTAGCGTACGGGTTAGGATTAGGGGACGGGTGAGGGTAAGGCTTCGGGTAAGGGTTAGGGTTAGGGTTAGTGTTAGGGGACGTGGACGGGGACGGCGACGGTTTAGGGTACAGGTTAGTGTAGGACAACGGTTTAGGGTGAGCGTACGTGTTAGGGTACGGGTTAGTGTTAGTGTACGGGTTAGGATTAGGTGATGGGTGAGGGTAAGGCTTCAGGTAAGCGTTAGGGTTAGGGTTAGGGTTAGGTTTAGGGTTAGTGGACGGGGACGGTTTAGGGTACAGGTTAGGGTACGACAACGGTTTAGGGTGAGCGTACGTGTTAGGGTATGGGTTCGTGTTAGCGTACGGGTTAGGATTAGGGGACGGGTGAGGGTAAGGCTTCGGGTAAGGGTTAGGGTTAGGGTTAGGGTTAGGGGACGGGGACGGTTTAGGGTACAGGTTAGGGTACGACAACTGTTTAGGGTGAGCGTACGTGTTAGGGTACGGGTTAGTGTTAGCGTACGGGTTAGGATAAGGGGACGGGTGAGGGTAAGGCTTCGGGTAAGGGTTAGGGTTAGGGTTACGGTTAGGGTTAGGGGACGGGGACGGTTTAGGGTACAGGTTAGGGTACGACAACGGTTTACGGTGAGCGTACGTGTTAGGGTACGGGTTAGTGTTAGCGTACGGTTTAGGATTAGATGACGTTTGAGGGTAAGGCTTCGGGTAAGGGTTAGGGTTAGGGTTAGGGTTAGGTTTAGGGTTAGGGGACGGGGATTGTTTAGGGTACAGGTTAGGGTACGACAACGGTTTAGGGTGAGCGTACGTGTTAGGGTACGGATTAGTGTTAACGTACGGGTGAGGATTAGGGGACATGTGAGGGTAAGGCTTCGGGTAAGGGTTAGGTTTAGGACTAGGGTTAGGTTTAGGGTTAGGGGACGGGGACGGTTTAGGGTACAGGTTAGGGTACGACAACGGTTTAGGGTGAGCGTACGTGTTAGGGTACGGGTTAGTGTTAGCGTACGGGTTAGGATTAGGGGACGGGTGAGCGTAAGGCTTCGGGTAAGGGTTAGGGTTAGGGTTAGGGTTAGGGTTAGGGTTAGGGGACGGGGACGGTTTAGGGTACAGGTTAGGGTACGACAATGTTTTAGGGTGAGCGTACGTGTTAGGGTACGGGTTAGTGTTAGCGTACGGGTGAGGATTAGGGGACGGGTGAGGGTAAGGCTTCGGGTAAGGGTTAGGGTTAGGGTTAGGGGACGGGGACGGTTTAGGGTACAGGTTAGGGTACGACAACGATTTAGGGTGAGCGTACGTGTTAGGGTACGGGTTAGTGTTAGCGTACAGGTTAGGATTAGGGGACGGGTGAGGGTAAGGCTTCGGGTAAGGGTTAGGGTTAGGGTTAGGGTTAGGGTTAGGGGACGGGGACGGTTTAGGGTACAGGTTATTGTATGACAACGGTTTAGGGTGAGCGTACGTTTTAGGGTACGGGTTAGTGTTAGCGTACGGGTTAGGATTAGGGGACGGGTGAGGGTAAGGCTTCGGGTAAGGGTTAGGGTTAGGGTTAGGGTTAGGGGACGGGGACGGGGACGGCGACGGTTTAGGGTACAGGTTAGTGTACGACAACGGTTTAGGGTGAGCGTACGTGTTAGGGGACGGGTTAGTGTTAGCGTACGGGTTAGGATTAGGGGACGGGTGAGGGTAAGGCTTCGGGTAAGCGTTAGGGTTAGGGTTAGGGATAGGCTTAGAGTTAGTGGACGGGGACGGTTTAGGGTACAGGTTAGTGTAGGACAACGGTTTAGGGTGAGCGTACGTGTTAGGGTACGGGTTAGTGTTAGTGTACGGGTTAGGATTAGGGGATGGGTGAGGGTAAGGCTTCAGGTAAGCGTTAGGGTTAGGGTTAGGGTTAGGTTTAGGGTTAGTGGACGGGGACGGTTTAGGGTACAGGTTAGGGTACGACAACGGTTTAGGGTGAGCGTACGTGTTAGGGTATGGGTTCGTGTTAGCGTACGGGTTAGGATTAGGGGACGGGTGAGGGTAAGGCTTCGGGTAAGGGTTAGGGTTAGGGTTAGGGTTAGGGGACGGGGACGGTTTAGGGTACAGGTTAGGGTACGACAACGGTTTAGGGTGAGCGTACGTGTTAGGGTACGGGTTAGTGTTAGCGTACGGGTTAGGATTAGGGGACGGGTGAGGGTAAGGCTTCGGGTAAGGGTTAGGGTTAGGGTTACGGTTAGGGTTAGGGGACGGGGACGGTTTAGGGTACAGGTTAGGGTACGACAACGGTTTACGGTGAGCGTACGTGTTAGGGTACGGGTTAGTGTTAGCGTACGGTTTAGGATTAGATGACGTTTGAGGGTAAGGCTTCGGGTAAGGGTTAGGGTTAGGGTTAGGGTTAGGTTTAGGGTTAGGGGACGGGGATTGTTTAGGGTACAGGTTAGGGTACGACAACAGTTTAGGGTGAGCGTACGTGTTAGGGTACGGATTAGTGTTAGCGTACGGGTGAGGATTAGGGGACATGTGAGGGTAAGGCTTCGGGTAAGGGTTAGGTTTAGGACTAGGGTTAGGTTTAGGGTTAGGGGACGGGGACGGTTTAGGGTACAGGTTAGGGTACGACAACGGTTTAGGGTGAGCGTACGTGTTAGGGTACGGGTTAGTGTTAGCGTACGGGTTAGGATTAGGGGACGGGTGAGCGTAAGGCTTCGGGTAAGGGTTAGGGTTAGGGTTAGGGTTAGGGTTAGGGTTAGGGGACGGGGACGGTTTAGGGTACAGGTTAGGGTACGACAATGTTTTAGGGTGAGCGTACGTGTTAGGGTACGGGTTAGTGTTAGCGTACGGGTGAGGATTAGGGGACGGGTGAGGGTAAGGCTTCGGGTAAGGGTTAGGGTTAGGGTTAGGGGACGGGGACGGTTTAGGGTACAGGTTAGGGTACGACAACGATTTAGGGTGAGCGTACGTGTTAGGGTACGGGTTAGTGTTAGCGTACAGGTTAGGATTAGGGGACGGGTGAGGGTAAGGCTTCGGGTAAGGGTTAGGGTTAGGGTTAGGGTTAGGGTTAGGGGACGGGGACGGTTTAGGGTACAGGTTATTGTATGACAACGGTTTAGGGTGAGCGTACGTTTTAGGGTACGGGTTAGTGTTAGCGTACGGGTTAGGATTAGGGGACGGGTGAGGGCAAGGCTTCGGGTAAGGGTTAGGGTTAGGGTTAGGGTTAGGGGACGGGGACGGGGACGGCGACGGTTTAGGGTACAGGTTAGTGTACGACAACGGTTTAGGGTGAGCGTACGTGTTAGGGTACGGGTTAGTGTTAGCGTACGGGTTAGGATTAGGGGACGGGTGAGGGTAAGGCTTCGGGTAAGCGTTAGGGTTAGGGTTAGGGATAGGCTTAGAGTTAGTGGACGGGGACGGTTTAGGGTACAGGTTAGGGTACGACAACGGTTTAGGGTGAGCGTACGTGTTAGGGTATGGGTTCGTGTTAGCGTACGGGTTAGGATTATGGGACGGGTGAGGGTAAGGCTTTGGGTAAGTGTTAGGGTTAGGGTTAGGGTTAGGGGACGGTGACGGTTTAGGGTACAGGTTAGGGTACGACAACGGTTTAGGGTGAGCGTACGTGTTAGGGTACGGGTTAGTGTTAGCGTACGGGTTAGGATTAGGGGACGGGTGAGGGTAAGGCTTCGGGAAAGGGTTAGGGTTAGGGTTAGTGTTAGGGGACGGGCACAGGGACGGTTTAGGGTACAAGTTAGGGTACGACAACGGTTTAGGCTGAGGGTACATGTTAGGGTAGGGGTTAGTGTTAGCGTACGGGTTAGGATTAGGGGACGGGTGAGGGTAAGGCTTCGGGTAAGGGTTAGGGTTAGGGTTAGGGTTAGGGTTAGGGGACGGGGATGGTTTAGGGTACAGGTTAGGGTACGACAAAGGTTTAGGGTGAGCGTACGTGTTAGGGTACGGGTTAGTGTTAGCGTACGGGTGAGGATTAGGTGACGGGTGAGTGTAAGGCTTCGGGTAAGGGTTAGGGTTAGGGTTAGGGTTAGGGGACGCGGACGGTTTAGGGTACAGGTTAGGGTACGACAAAGGTTTAGGGTGAGCGTACGTGTTAAGGTACGGGTTAGTGTTAGCGTACGGGTTAGGATTAGGGGACGGGTGAGGGTAAGGCTTCGGGTAAGGGTTAGGGTTAGGGTTAGGGTTAGGGTTAGGGGACGGGGACGGTTTAGGGTACAGGTTCGGCTGCGACATAGGTTTTGGGTGAGCGTACGTGTTAGGGTACGGGTTAGTGTTAACGTACGGGTTAGGATTAGCGGACGGGTGAGGGTAAGGCTTCGGGTAAGGGTTAGGGTTAGGGTTAGGGCTAGGGTTAGGGTCAGGGGACGGGGACAGGGACGGTTTAGGGTACAGGTTAGGGTACGACAACGGTTTAGGGTGAGCGTACATGTTAGAGTATGGGTTAGTGTTAGCGTATGGGTTAGGATTAGGGGACGGGTGAGGGTAAGGCTTCGGGTAAGGGTTAGGATTAGGGTTAGGGTACGGGGACGGGGACGGGAACGGGGACGGTTAAGGGTACAGGTTAGGGTACGACAAAGATTTAGGGTGAGCGTACGTGTTAGGGTACGGGTTAGTGTTAGCGTACGGGTTAGGATTAGAGGACGGCTGAGGGTAAGGCTTCGGGTAAAGGTTAGGGTTAGCGTTAGGGTTAGGGTTAGGGGACGGGGACGGGGACGGTTTAGGGTACAGGTTAGGGTACGACAACGGTTTAGGGTGAGCGTACGTGTTAGGGTACAGGTTAGTGTTAGCGTACGGGTTAGGATTAGGGGACGGGTGAGGGTAAGGCTTCGGGTAAGGTTTAGGGTTAGGGTTAGGGTTAGGGTTAGGGTTAGGGTTAGGGGACCGGGACGGTTTAGGGTACAAGTTAGGGTACGACAACGGTTTAGGGTGAGCGTACGTGTTAGGGTATGGGTTAGTGTTAGCGTACGGGTTAGGATTAGGGGACGTGTGAGGGTAAGGCTTCGGGTAAGGGTTAGGGTTAGGGTTAGGGTTAGGGTTAGGGTTAGGGTTAGGGGACCGGGACGGTTTAGGGTACAGGTTAGTGTACGACAAAGGTTTAAGGTGAGCGTACGTGTTAGGGTATGGGTTAGTGTTAGCGTACGGGTTAGGATTAGGGGACGGGTTAGGGTAAGGCTTCGGGTAAGGGTTAGGGTTAGGGTTAGGGTTAAGGTTAGGGGACGTGGACGGTTTAGGGTACAGGTTAGGGTACGACAACCGTTTAGGGTGAGCGTACGTGTTAGGGTACGGGTTAGTGTTAGCGTACGGGTTAGGATTAGGGGACGGGTGAGGGTAAGGCTTCGGGTAAGGGTTAGGTTTAGGGTTAGGGTTAGGGTTAGGGGACGGGGACGGTTTAGGGTACAGGTTAGGGTACGACAACGGTTTAGGGTGAGCGTACGTGTTAGGGTACGGGTTAGTGTTAGTGTACGGGTGAGGATTAGGGGCGGGTGAGGGTAAGGCTTCGGGTAAGGGTTAGGGTTAGGACTAGGGTTAGGTTTAGGGTTAGGGGACGGGGACGGGGACGGTTTAGGGTACAGGTTAGGGTACGACAACGGTTTAGGGTGAGCTTACGTGTTAGGGTACGGGTTAGTGTTAGCGTAAGGGTTAGGATTAGGGGACGATTGAGGGTAAGTCTTCGGGTAAGGTTTAGGGTTAGGGTTAGGGTTAGGGTTAGCGTTAGGGGACGGGGACGCTTTAGGGTACAGGTTAGGGTACGACAACGGTTTAGGGTGAGCGTACGTGTTAGGGTATGGGTTAGTGTTAGCGTACGGGTTAGGATTAGGGGACGTGTGAGGGTAAGGCTTCGGGTAAGGGTTAGGGTTAGTGTTAGGGTTAGGGTTAGGGTTACGGGACGGGGACAGGGACGGTTTAGGGTAGAGGTTAGGGTCCGACAACAGTTTAGGGTGAGCGTACGTGTTAGGGTACGGGTTAGTGTTAGCGTACGGGTTAGGATTAGGGGACGGGTGAGGGTAAGGCTTCGGGTAAGGGTTAGGGTTAGGGTTAGGGTTAGGGGACGGGGACGGGGACGGCGACGGTTTAGGGTACAGGTTAATGTACGACAACGGTTTAGGGTGAGCGTACGTGTTAGGGTACGGGTTAGTGTTAGCGTACGGGTTAGGATTAGGGGACGGGTGAGGGTAAGGCTTCGGGTAAGCGTTAGGGTTAGGGTTAGGGTTAGGGTTAGGGTTAGTGGACGGGGACGGTTTAGGGTACAATTTAGGGTACGACAACGGTTTAGTGTGAGCGTACGTGTTAGGGTATGGGTTCGTGTTAGCGTACAGGTTAGGATTAGGGGACGGGTGAGGGTAAGGCTTCGGGTAAGGGTTAGGGTTAGGTTTAGGAGATGGGGACGGTTTAGGGTACAGGTTAGGGTACGACAACGGTTTAGGGTGAGCGTACGTGTTAGGGTACGGGTTAGTGTTAGCGTACGGGTTAGGATTAGGGGACGGGTGAGGGTAAGGCTTTGGGTAAGGGTTAGGGTTAGGGTTAGGGTTAGGGTTAGGGTTAGGGGACGGGGACAGGGACGGTTTAGGGTACAGGTTAGGGTAGGACAACGGTTTAGGGTGAGCGTACATGTTAGTGTATGGTTTAGTGTTAGCGTACGGGTTAGGATTATGGGACGGGTGAGGGTAAGGCTTCGTGTAAGGGTTTGGGTTAGGGTTAGGGTTAGGGTTAGGGGACGGGGACGGTTTAGGGTACAGGTTAGGGTACGACAACGGTTTAGCGTGAGCGTACGTGTTAGGGTACGGGTTAGTGTTAGCGTACGGGTTAGGATTAGGGGACGGGTGAGGGTAAGGCTTCGGGTAAGGGTTAGGGTTAGGGTTATGGTTAGGGTTAGGGGACGGGGACGGTTTAGGGTACAGGTTAGGGTACGACAACGGTTTAGGGTGAGCGTACGTGTTAGGGTACGGGTTAGTGTTAGCGTACGGTTTAGAATTAGGTGACGGGTGAGGGTAAGGCTTCGGGTAAGGGTTAGAGTTAGGGTTAGGGTTAGGGGACGGGGACGGTTTAGGGTACAAGTTAGGGTACGACAACGGTTTAGGGTGAGCGTACGTGTTAGGGTACGGGTTAGTGTTAGCGTACGGGTGAGGTTTAGGGGACGGGTGAGTGTAAGGCTTCGGGTAAGGGTTAGGTTTAGGGTTAGGGTTAGGGTTAGGGTTAGGGGACGGGGACGGTTTAGGGTACAGGTTACGGTACGACAACGGTTTAGGGTGAGCGTACGTGTTAGGGTACGGGTCAGTGTTAGCGTACGGGTTAGGATTAGGGGACGGGTGAGGTTAAGGCTTCCGGTAAGGGTTAGGGTTAGGGTTAGGGGACGGGGACGGTTTAGGGTACAGTTTAGTGTACGACAACGGTTTAGGGTGAGCGTACGTGATAGGGTACGGGTTAGTGTTAGCGTACGGGTTAGGATTAGGGGATGGGTGAGGGTAAGGCTTCAGGTAAGAGTTAGGATTAGGGTTAGGGTTAGGGTTAGGGTTAGGGGACGGAGACGGTGTAGGGTACAGTTTAGTGTACGACAGCGGTTTAGGGTGAGCGTACGTGTTAGGGTACGGGTTAGTGTTAGCGTACGGGTTAGGATTAGGGGACGGGTGAGGGTAAGGCTTCGGGTAAGTGTTAGGGTTAGGGTTAGGTTTAGGTTTAGGGTTAGGGGATGGGGACGGTTTAGGGTACATGTTAGGGTACGACAACGATTTAGGGTGAGCGTAGGTGTTAGGGTACGGATTAGTGTTAGCGTACGGGTTAGGATTAGGGAACGGGTGAGGGTAAGGCTTCGGGTAAGGGTTAGGGTTAGGGTTAGGGTTAGGGGACGGGGACGGGGACGGTTTAGGGTACAGGTTAGTGTACGACAACAGTTTATGGTGAGCGTACGTGTTAGGGTACGGGTTAGTGTTAGCGTAGGGGTTA
The DNA here is from genome assembly GCF_059928025.1 of Delphinapterus leucas. Lineage (NCBI taxonomy): Eukaryota > Metazoa > Chordata > Mammalia > Artiodactyla > Monodontidae > Delphinapterus > Delphinapterus leucas. The sequence continues at coordinate 4,148,784 of NW_028322246.1, read as the reverse complement.
GGATTAGGGGACGGGTGAGGGTAAGGCTTCGGGTAAGGGTTAGTGTTAGGGTTAGGGTTAGGGGACGGGGACGGGGACGGGGACGGTTTAGGGTACAGGTAAGGGTACGACAACGGTTTAGGGTGAGCGTACGTGTTAGGGTACTGGTTAGGTTTAGCGTACGGGTTAGGATTAGGGGATGGGTGAGGGTAAGGCTTCGGGTAAAGGTTAGGGTTAGGGTTAGGGTTAAGGTTAGGGTTAGGGGACGGGGACGGTTTAGGGTACAGGTTAGGGTACGACAACGGTTTAGGGTGAGCGTACGTGTTAGGGTACGGGTTAGTGTTAGCGTACGGGTTAGGATTAGGGGACGGGTGAGGGGAAGGCTTCGGGTAAGGGTTAGGGTTAGGGTTAGGGTTAGGGTTCGGGGTAGGGTTAGGGGACAGGGACGTTTTAGGGTACAGGTTAGTGTACGACAACGATTTAGGGTGAGCGTACGTGTTAGGGTACGGGTTAGTTTTAGCGTACAGGTTAGGAATAGGGGACGGGTGAGGGTAAGGCTTCGGGTAAGGGTTAGGGTTAGGGTTAGGGTTAGGGTTAGGGGACGGGGACGGTTTAGGGTACAGGTTAGGGTATGACAACGGTATAGGGTGAGCGTACGTGTTAGGGTACGGGTTAGTGTTAGCGTACGGATTAGGATTAGGGGACGGGTGAGGGTAAGGCTTCGGGTAAGGGTTAGTGTTAGGGTTAGGGTTAGGGTTAGGGGACGGGGACGGGGACGGTTTAGGGTACAGGTTAGGGTACGACAACGGTTTAGGGTGAGCTTACGTGTTAGGGTACGGGTTAGTGTTAGCGTAAGGGTTAGGATTAGGGGATGGTTGAGGGTAAGTCTTCGGGTAAGGGTTAGGTTTAGGGTTAGGGTTACGGTTAGCGTTAGGGGACGGGGACGCTTTAGGGTACAGGTTAGGGTACGACAACGGTTTAGGGTGAGCGTACGTGTTAGGGTACGTGTTAGTGTTAGCGTACGGGTTAGGATTAGGGGACGGGTGAGGGTAAGGCTTCGGGTAAGGGTTAGGGTTAGTGTTAGGGTTAGGGTTAGGGTTACGGGACGGGGACAGGGACGGTTTAGGGTAGAGCTTAGGGTACGACAACAGTTTAGGGTGAGCGTACGTGTTAGGGTACGGGTTAGTGTTAGCGTACGGGTTAGGATTAGGGGACGGGTGAGGGTAAGGCTTCGGGTAAGCATTAATGTTAGGGTTAGGGTTAGGGTTAGGGTTAGTGGACGGGGACGGTTTGGGTACAGGTTAGGGTACGACAACGGTTTAGGGTGAGCGTACGTGTTAGGGTATGGGTTCGTGTTAGCGTACAGGTTAGGATTAGGGGACGGCTGAGAGTAAGGCTTCGGGTAAGGGTTAGGGTAAGGTTTAGGGGACGGGGACGGTTTAGGGTACAGGTTAGGGTACGACAACGGTTTAGGGTGAGCGTACGTGTTAGGGTATGGGTTAGCGTTAGCGTACGGGTTAGGATTAGGGGACGGGTGAGGGTAAGGCTTTGGGTAAGGGTTAGGGTTAGGGTTAGGGTTAGGGTTAGGGTTAGGGGACGGGGACAGGAACGGTTTAGGGTACAGGTTAGGGTAGGACAACGGTTTAGGGTGAGCGTACATGTTAGTGTATGGTTTAGTGTTAGCGTACGGGTTAGGATTATGGGACGGGTGAGGGTAAGGCTTCGGGTAAGTGTTTGAGTTAGGGTTAGGGTTAGGGTTAGGGGACGGGGACGGTTTAGGGTACAGGTTAGGGTACGACAACGGTTTAGGGTGAGCGTACGTGTTAGGGAACGGGTTAGTGTTAGCGTACGGGTTAGGATTAGGGGACGGGTGAGGGTAAGGCTTCGGGTAAGGGTTAGGGTTAGGGTTATGGTTAGGGTTAGGGGACGGGGACGGTTTAGGGTACAGGTTAGGGTACGACAACGGTTTAGGGTGAGCGTACGTGTTAGGGTACGGGTTAGTGTTAGCGTACGGTTTAGAATTAGGTGACGGGTGAGGGTAAGGCTTCGGGTAAGGGTTAGGGTTAGGGTTAGGGTTAGGGGACGGGGACGGTTTAGGGTACAAGTTAGGGTACGACAACGGTTTAGGGTGAGCGTACGTGTTAGGGTACGGGTTAGTGTTAGCGTACGGGTGAGGTTTAGGGGACGGGTGAGTGTAAGGCTTCGGGTAAAAGTTAGGTTTAGGGTTAGGGTTAGGGTTAGGGTTAGGGGACGGGGACGGTTTAGGGTACAGGTTACGGTACGACAACGGTTTATGGTGAGCGTACGTGTTAGGGTACGGGTCAGTGTTAGCATACGGGTTAGGATTAGGGGACGGGTGAGGGTAAGGCTTCAGGTAAGGGTTAGGGTTAGGGTTAGGGTTAGGGTTAGGGTTAGGGGACGGGAACGGTTTAGGGTACAGGTTAGGGTACGACAACGGTTTAGGGTGAGCGTACGTGTTAGGGTACGGGTTAGTGTTAGCGTACGGGTTAGGATTAGGGGACGGGTGAGGGTAAGGCTTCAGGTAAGAGTTAGGATTAGGGTTAGGGTTAGGGTTAGGGTTAGGGGACGGACACGGTGTAGGGTACAGTTTAGTGTACGACAACGGTTTAGGGTGAGCGTACGTGTTAGGGTACGGGTTAGTGTTAGCGTACGGGTTAGGATTAGGGGACGGGTGAGGGTAAGGCTTCGGGTAAGTGTTAGGGTTAGGGTTAGGTTTAGGTTTATGGTTAGGGGATGGGGACGGTTTAGGGTACATGTTAGGGTACGACAACGATTTAGGGTGAGCGTAGGTGTTAGGGTACGGATTAGTGTTAGCGTACGGGTTAGGATTAGGGGACGGGTGAGGGTAAGGCTTCGGGTAAGGATTAGGGTTAGGGTTAGGGTTAGGGGACGGGGACGGGGACGGTTTAGGGTACAGGTTAGTGTACGACAACGGTTTATGGTGAGCGTACGTGTTAGGGTACGGGTTAGTGTTAGCATACGGGTTAGGATTAGGGGACGGGTGAGTGTAAGGCTTCGGGTAAGGGTTTGTGTTAGGGTTAGGGTTAGGGTTATGGGACGGGGACAGGGACGGTTTAGGGTACAGGTTAGGGTACGACAACGGTTTAGGGTGAGCGTACAAGTTAGGGTATGGGTTAGTGTTAGCGTACGGGTTAGGATTAGGGGACGGGTGAGGGTAAGGCTTCGGGTAAGGATTAGGGTTAGGGTTAGGGTTAGGGGACGGGGACGGGGACGGTTTAGGGTACAGGTTAGTGTACGACAACGGTTTATGGTGAGCGTACGTGTTAGGGTACGGGTTAGTGTTAGCATACGGGTTAGGATTAGAGGACGGGTGAGGGTAAGGCTTCGGGTAAGGGTTAGGTTTAGAGTTAGGGTTAGGGGACGGGGACGGGGACGGGGACGGTTTAGGGTACAGGTAAGGGTACGACAACGGTTTAGGGTGAGCGTACGTGTTAGGGTACTGGTTAGGTTTAGCGTACGGGTTAGGATTAGGGGATGGGTGAGGGTAAGACTTCGGGTAAAGGTTAGGGTTAGGGTTAGGGTTAAGGTTAGTGTTAGGGGACGGGGACGGTTTAGGGTACAGGTTAGGGTACGACAACGGTTTAGGGTGAGCGTACGTGTTAGGGTACGGGTTAGTGTTAGCGTACGGGTTAGGATTAGGGGACGGGTGAGGGGAAGGCTTCGTGTAAGGGTTAGGGTTAGGGTTAGGGTTAGGGGTAGGGTTAGGGGACAGGGACGTTTTAGGGTACAGGTTAGTGTACGTCAACGGTTTAGGGTGAGCGTACATGTTAGGTTACGTGTTAGTGTTAGTGTAGGGGTTAGGATTAGGGGACGGGTGAGGGTAAGGCTTCGGGTAAGGGTTAGGGTTAGGTTTAGGGGACTGGGACGGTTTAGGGTACAGGTTAGGGTTCGACAACGGTTTAGGGTGAGCGTACGTGTTAGGGTACGGGTTAGTGTTAGCGTACGGGTGAGGATTAGGGGACGGGTGAGTGTAAGGCTTCGGGTAAGGGTTACGGTTAGGGTTAGGGTTAGGGTTAGGGTTAGGGGACGGGGACGGTTTAGGGTACAGGTTAGGGTACGACAACGGTTTAGGGTGAGCGTACGTGTTAGGTTACGGGTTAGTGTTAGCGTACGGGTTAGGATTAGGGGACGGGTGAGGGTAAGGCTTCGGGAAAGGGTTAGGGTTAGGGTTAGCTTTAGGGTTAGGGGACGGGCACGGGGACGGTTTAGGGTACAGGTTAGGGTAAGACAACGGTTTAGGGTGAGGGTACGTGTTAGGGTACGGGTTAGTGTTAGCGTACGGGTTAGGATTAGAGGACGGGTGAGGGTAAGGCTTCGGGTAAGGGTTAGGGTTAGGGTTAGGGTTAGGGTTAGGGTTAGGGGACGGGGACGGATTAGGGTACAGGTTAGGGTACGACAACGGTTTAGAGTGAGCGTAAGTGTTAGGGTACGGATTAGTGTTAGCATACGGGTTAGGATTAGGGGACGGGTGAGTGTAAGGCTTCGGGTAAGGGTTAGGGTTAGGGTTAGGGTTAGGGTTAGGGTTTGGGTTAGGGGACGGGGACGGTTTAGGGTACAGTTTAGGGTACGACAACGGTTTAGGGTGAGCGTACGTGTTAGGGTACGGGTTAGTGTTAGCGTACGGGTTAGGATTAGGGGACGGGTGAGGGTAAGGCTACAGGTAAGGGTTAGGGTTAGGGTTAGGGTTAGGGGACGGGGACAGTTTAGGGTACAGGTTAGGCTACGACAACGGTTTAGGGTGAGCGTACGTGTTAGGGTACGGGTTAGTGTTAGCGTACGGGTTAGGATTAGGGGACGGGTGAGGGTAAGGCTTCGGGTAAGGGTTAGGGTTAGGGTTAGTGTTAGGGGACGTGGACGGGGACGGCGACGGTTTAGGGTACAGGTTAGTGTAGGACAACGGTTTAGGGTGAGCGTACGTGTTAGGGTACGGGTTAGTGTTAGTGTACGGGTTAGGATTAGGGGATGGGTGAGGGTAAGGCTTCAGGTAAGCGATAGGGTTAGGGTTAGGGTTAGGTTTAGGGTTAGTGGACGGGGACGGTTTAGGGTACAGGTTAGGGTACGACAACGGTTTAGGGTGAGCGTACGTGTTAGGGTATGGGTTCGTGTTAGCGTACGGGTTAGGATTAGGGGACGGGTGAGGGTAAGGCTTCGGGTAAGGGTTAGGGTTAGGGTTAGGGTTAGGGGACGGGGACGGTTTAGGGTACAGGTTAGGGTACGACAACGGTTTAGGGTGAGCGTACGTGTTAGGGTACGGGTTAGTGTTAGCGTACGGGTTAGGATTAGGGGACGGGTGAGGGTAAGGCTTCGGGTAAGGGTTAGGGTTAGGGTTACGGTTAGGGTTAGGGGACGGGGACGGTTTAGGGTACAGGTTAGGGTACGACAACGGTTTACGGTGAGCGTACGTGTTAGGGTACGGGTTAGTGTTAGCGTACGGTTTAGGATTAGATGACGTTTGAGGGTAAGGCTTCGGGTAAGGGTTAGGGTTAGGGTTAGGGTTAGGTTTAGGGTTAGGGGACGGGGATTGTTTAGGGTACAGGTTAGGGTACGACAACGGTTTAGGGTGAGCGTACGTGTTAGGGTACGGATTAGTGTTAGCGTACGGGTGAGGATTAGGGGACATGTGAGGGTAAGGCTTCGGGTAAGGGTTAGGTTTAGGACTAGGGTTAGGTTTAGGGTTAGGGGACGGGGACGGTTTAGGGTACAGGTTAGGGTACGACAACGGTTTAGGGTGAGCGTACGTGTTAGGGTACGGGTTAGTGTTAGCGTACGGGTTAGGATTAGGGGACGGGTGAGCGTAAGGCTTCGGGTAAGGGTTAGGGTTAGGGTTAGGGTTAGGGTTAGGGTTAGGGGACGGGGACGGTTTAGGGTACAGGTTAGGGTACGACAATGTTTTAGGGTGAGCGTACGTGTTAGGGTACGGGTTAGTGTTAGCGTACGGGTGAGGATTAGGGGACGGGTGAGGGTAAGGCTTCGGGTAAGGGTTAGGGTTAGGGTTAGGGGACGGGGACGGTTTAGGGTACAGGTTAGGGTACGACAACGATTTAGGGTCAGCGTACGTGTTAGGGTACGGGTTAGTGTTAGCGTACAGGTTAGGATTAGGGGACGGGTGAGGGTAAGGCTTCGGGTAAGGGTTAGGGTTAGGGTTAGGGTTAGGGGACGGGGACGGTTTAGGGTACAGGTTATTGTATGACAACGGTTTAGGGTGAGCGTACGTTTTAGGGTACGGGTTAGTGTTAGCGTACGGGTTAGGATTAGGGGACGGGTGAGGGTAAGGCTTCGGGTAAGGGTTAGGGTTAGGGTTAGGGTTAGGGGACGGGGACGGGGACGGCGACGGTTTAGGGTACAGGTTAGTGTACGACAACGGTTTAGGGTGAGCGTACGTGTTAGGGTACGGGTTAGTGTTAGCGTACGGGTTAGGATTAGGGGACGGGTGAGGGTAAGGCTTCGGGTAAGCGTTAGGGTTAGGGTTAGGGATAGGCTTAGAGTTAGTGGACGGGGACGGTTTAGGGTACAGGTTAGGGTACGACAACGGTTTAGGGTGAGCGTACGTGTTAGGGTATGGGTTCGTGTTAGCGTACGGGTTAGGATTATGGGACGGGTGAGGGTAAGGCTTTGGGTAAGTGTTAGGGTTAGGGTTAGGGTTAGGGGACGGTGACGGTTTAGGGTACAGGTTAGGGTACGACAACGGTTTAGGGTGAGCGTACGTGTTAGGGTACGGGTTAGTGTTAGCGTACGGGTTAGGATTAGGGGACGGGTGAGGGTAAGGCTTCGGGAAAGGGTTAGGGTTAGGGTTAGTGTTAGGGGACGGGCACAGGGACGGTTTAGGGTACAAGTTAGGGTACGACAACGGTTTAGGCTGAGGGTACATGTTAGGGTAGGGGTTAGTGTTAGCGTACGGGTTAGGATTAGGGGACGGGTGAGGGTAAGGCTTCGGGTAAGGGTTAGGGTTATGGTTAGGGTTAGGGTTAGGTTTAGGGGACGGGGACGGTTTAGGGTACAGGTTAGGGTACGACAACGGTTTAGGGTGAGCGTACGTGTTAGGGTACGGGTTAGTGTTAGCGTACGGGTGAGGATTAGGGGACGGGTGAGGGTAAGGCTTCAGGTAAGGGTTAGGGTTAGGTTTAGGGTTAGGTTTAGGTTTAGGTGACGGTGACGGTTTAGGGTACAGGTTAGGGTACGACAACGGTTTAGGGTGAGCGTACGTGTTAGGGTACGGGTTAGTGTTAGCGTACGGGTTAGGATTAGGGGACGGGTGAGGGTAAGGCTTCGGGCAAGTGTTAGGTTTAGGGTTAGGGTTAGGGTTAGTGTTAGGGGACGGGGACGGTTTAGGGTACAGGTTAGTGTACGACAACGTTTTAGGGTGAGCGTACGTGTTAGGGTATGGGTTAGTGTTAGCGTACGGGTGAGGATTAGGGGACGGGTGAGGGTAAGGCTTCGGGTAAGGGTTAGGGTTACGGATAGGGGACGGGGACGGTTTAGGTTACAGGTTAGGGTACGACAACGGTTTAGGGTGAGCGTACGTGTTAGGGTACGGGTTAGTGTTAGCGTACGGGTTAGGATTAGGGGACGGGTGAGGGTAAGGCTTCGGGCAAGGGATAGGGTTAGGGTTAGGGTTAGGGGACGGGGACGGTTTAGGGTACAGGTTAGGGTATGACAACGGTTTAGGGTGAGCGTACGTGTTAGGGTACGGGTTAGTGTTAGCGTACGGGTTAGGATTAGGGAACGGGTGAGGGTAAGGCTTCGGGTAAGGGTTAGGGTTAGGGTTAGGGTTAGGGTTAGGGGATGGGGACGGTTTAGGGTACAGGTTAGTGTACGACAAGGGTTTAGGGTGAGCGTACGTGTTAGGGTACGGGTTAGTGTTGGCGTACGGGTTAGGATTAGGGTACGGGTGAGGGTAAGGCTTCGGGTAAGGGTTAGGGTTAGGGTTAGGGTTAGGGGACGGGGACGGTTTAGGGTACAGGTTAGGGTACGAAAACGGTTTAGGGTAAGCTTACGTGTTAGGGTATGGGTTAGTGTTAGCGTAAGGTTTAGGATTAGGGGACGGGTGAGGGTAAGTCTTCGGGTAAGGGTTAGGGTTAGGGTTAGGGTTAGGGTTAGGGTTAGGGTTAGGGTTAGGGGACGGGAACAGTTTAGGGTACAGGTTAGGGTACGACAGCGGTTTAGGGTGAGCGTACGTGTTAGGGTACGGGTTAGTGTTAGCGTACGGGTTAGGATTAGGGGACGGGTGAGTGTAAGGCTTCGGGTAAGGGTTAGGGTTAGTGTTAGGGTTAGGGTTAGGGTTACGGGACGGGGACAGGGACGGTTTAGGGTACAGGTTAGGGTACGACAACAGTTTATGGTGAGCGTACGTGTTAGGGTACGGGTTAGTGTTAGCGTACGGGTTAGGATTAGGGGACGGGTGAGGGTAAGGCTTCAGGTAAGGGTTAGGGTTAGGGTTAGGGTTAGTGGACGGGGACGGGGACGGCGACGGTTTAGGGTACAGGTTAGTGTACGACAACGGTTTAGGGTGAGCGTACGTGTTAGGGTACGGGTTAGTGTTAGCGTACGGGTTAAGATTAGGGGACGGGTGAGGGTAAGGCTTCGGGTAAGGGTTAGGGTTAGGGTTAGGGTTAGGGTTAGAGTTAGGGGACGGGGACAGGGACGGTTTAGGGTACAGGTTAGGGTAGGACAACGGTTTAGGGTGAGCGTACATGTTAGTGTATGGTTTAGTGTTAGCGTACGGGTTAGGATTATGGGACGGGTGAGGGTAAGGCTTCGGGTAAGGGTTGGGGTTAGTGTTAGGGTTAGGGTTAGGGGACGGGGACGGTTTAGGGTACAGGTTAGGGTACGAGAACGGTTTAGGGTGAGCGTACGTGTTAGGGTACGGGTTAGTGTTAGCGTACGGGTTAGGATTAGGGGACGGGTGAGGGTAAGGCTTCGGGTAAGGTTTAGGGTTAGGGTTATGGTTAGGGTTAGGGGACGGGGACGGTTTAGGGTACAGGTTAGGGTACGACAACGGTTTAGGGTGAGCGTACGTGTTAGGGTACGGATTAGTGTTAGCGTACGGTTTAGAATTAGGTGACGGGTGAGGGTAAGGCTTCGGGTAAGGTTTAGGTTTAGGGTTAGGTTTAGGGGACGGGGACGGTTTAGGGTACAAGTTAGGGTACGACAACGGTTTAGGGTGAGCGTACGTGTTAGGGTACGGGTTAGTGTTAGCGTACGGGTGAGGTTTAGGGGACGGGTGAGTGTAAGGCTTCGGGTAAGGGTTAGGTTTAGGGTTAGGGTTAGGGTTAGGGTTAGGGGACGGGGACGGTTTAGGGTACAGGTTAGGGTACGACAACGGTTTAGGGTGAGCGTACGTGTTAGGGGACGGGTTAGTGTTAGCGTACGGGTTAGGATTAGGGGACGGGTGAGGGTAAGGCTTCAGGTAAGAGTTAGGATTAGGGTTAGGGTTAGGGTTAGAGTTAGGGGACGGAGACGGTGTAGGGTACAGGTTAGTGTACGACAACGGTTTATGGTGAGCGTACGTGTTAGGGTACGGGTTAGTGTTAGCGTACGGGTTAGGATTAGGGGAAGGGTGAGGGTAAGGCTTCGGGTAAGGGTTAGTGTTAGGGTTAGGGTTAGGGTTAGGGGACGGGGACAGGGACGGTTTAGGGTACAGGTTAGGGTACGACAACGGTTTAGGGTGAGCGTACATGTTAGGGTATGGGTTAGTGTTAGCGTACGGTTTAGGATTAGAGGAAGGGTGAGGGTAAGGCTTCGGGTAAGGGTTAGGTTTAGGGTTAGGGTTAGGGGACGGGGACGGGGACGGGGACGGTTTAGGGTACAGGTAAGGGTACGACAACGGTTTAGGGTGAGCGTACGTGTTAGGGTACCGGTTAGGTTTAGCGTACGGGTTAGGATTAGGGGATGGGTGAGGGTAAGGCTTCGGGTAAAGGTTAGGGTTAGGGTTAGGGTTAAGGTTAGTGTTAGGGGACGGGGACGGTTTAGGGTACAGGTTAGTGTACGACAACGGTTTAGGGTGAGCGTACGTGTTAGCGTACGGGTTAGTGTTAGCGTACGGGTTAGGATTAGGGGACGGGTGAGGGTAAGGCTTCGGGTAAGGGTTAGGGTTAGGGTTAGGGTTAGGGTTAGGGTTAGGGGACGGGGACGGTTTAGGGTACAGGTTAGGGTACGACAACGTTTTAGGGTGAGCGTACGTGTTAGGGTACGGGTTAGTGTTAGCGTACGGGTGAGGATTAGGGGACGGGTGAGTGTAAGGCTTCGGGTAAGGGTTACGGTTAGGATTAGGGTTAGGGTTAGGGTTAGGGGACGGGGACGGTTTAGGGTACAGGTTAGGGTACGACAACGGTTTAGGGTGAGCGTACCTGTTAGGTTACGGGTTAGTGTTAGCGTAGGGGTTAGGATTAGGGGACGGGTGAGGGTAAGGCTTCGGGAAAGGGTTAGGGTTAGGGTTAGGTTTAGGGTTAGGGGACGGGCACGGGGTCGGTTTAGGGTACAGGTTAGTGTAAGACAACGGTTTAGGGTGAGGGTACGTGTTAGGGTACGGGTTAGTGTTAGCGTACGGGTTAGGATTAGAGGACGGGTGAGGGTAAGGCTTCGGGTAAGGGTTAGGGTTAGGGTTAGGGTTAGCGTTAGGGGACGGAGACGCTTTAGGGTACAGGTTAGGGTACGACAACGGTTTAGGGTGAGCGTACATGTTAGGGTACGTGTTAGTGTTAGCGTACGGGTTAGGATTAGGGGACGGGTGAGGGTAAGGCTTCGGGTAAGGGTTAGGGTTAGTGTTAGGGTTAGGGTTAGGGTTACGGGACGGGGACAGGGACGGTTTAGGGTAGAGGTTAGGGTACGACAACAGTTTAGGGTGAGCGTACGTGTTAGGGTACGGGTTAGTGTTAGCGTACGGGTTAGGATTAGGGGACGGGTGAGGGTAAGGCTTCGGGTAAGGGTTAGGGTTAGGGTTAGGTTTAGGGGACGGGGACGTGGACGGCGACGGTTTAGGGTACAGGTTAGTGTACGACAACGGTTTAGGGTGAGCGTACGTGTTAGGGTATGGGTTAGTGTTAGCGTACGGGTTAGGATTAGGGGACGGGTGAGGGTAAGGCTTCGGGTAATCTTTAGGGTTAGGGTTATGGTTAGGGTTAGGGGACGGGGACGGTTTAGGGTACAGGTTAGGGTACGACAACGGTTTAGGGTGAGCGTACGTGTTAGGGTACGGGTTAGTGTTAGCGTACGGTTTAGAATTAGGTGACGGGTGAGGGTAAGGCTTCGGGTAAGGGTTAGGGTTAGGGTTAGGGTTAGGGGACGGGAACGGTTTAGGGTACAAGTTAGGGTACGACAACGGTTTAGGGTGAGCGTACGTGTTAGGGTACGGGTTAGTGTTAGCGTACGGGTGAGGTTTAGGGGACGGGTGAGTGTAAGGCTTCGGGTAAGGGTTAGGTTTAGGGTTAGGGTTAGGGTTAGGGTTAGGGGACGGGGACGGTTTAGGGTACAGGTCATGGTACGACAACGGTTTAGGGTGAGCGTACGTGTTAGGGTACGGGTCAGTGTTAGAGTACGGGTTAGGATTAAGGGACGGGTGAGGGTAAGGCTTCCGATAAGGGTTAGGGTTAGGGTTAGGGTTAGGGTTAGGGTTAGGGGACGGGGACGGTTTAGGGTACAGGTTAGGGTACGACAACGGTTTAGGGTGAGCGTACGTGTTAGGGTACGGGTTAGTGTTAGCGTACGGGTTAGGATTAGGGGACGGGTGAGGGTAAGGCTTCAGGTAAGAGTTAGGATTAGGGTTAGGGTTAGGGTTAGTGTTAGGGGACGGAGACGGTGTAGGGTACAGTTTAGTGTACGACAACGGTTTAGGGTGAGCGTACGTGTTAGGGTACGGGTTAGTGTTAGCGTACGGGTTAGGATTAGGGGACGGGTGAGGGTAAGGCTTCGGGTAAGTGTTAGGGTTAGGGTTAGGTTTAGGTTTAGGGTTAGGGGATGGGGACGGTTTAGGGTACATGTTAGGGTACGACAACGATTTAGGGTGAGCGTAGGTGTTAGGGTACGGATTAGTGTTAGCGTACGGGTTAGGATTAGGGGACGGGTGAGGGTAAGGCTTCGGGTAAGGGTTAGTGTTAGGGTTAGGTTTAGGGTTAGGGGACGGGGACAGGGACGGTTTAGGGTACAGGTTAGGGTACGACAACAGTTTAGGGTGAGCGTACGTTTTAGGGTACTGGTTAGGTTTAGCGTACGGGTTAGGATTAGGGGATGGGTGAGGGTAAGGCTTCGGGTAAAGTTTAGGGTTAGGGTTAGGGTTAAGGTTAGGGTTAGGGGACGGGGACGGTTTAGGGTACAGGTTAGGGTACGACAACGGTTTTGGGTGAGCGTACGTGTTAGGGTACGGGTTAGTGTTAGCGTAAGGGTTAGGATTAGGGGACGGGTGAGGGGAAGGCTTCGGGTAAGGGTTAGGGTTAGGGTTAGGGTTAGGGGTAGGGTTAGGGGACAGGGACGTTTTAGGGTACAGGTTAGTGTACGTCAAGGGTTTAGGGTGAGCGTACATGTTAGGTTACGTATTAGTGTTAGTGTAGGGGTTAGGATTAGGGGACGGGTGAGGGTAAGGCTTCGGGTAAGGGTTAGGGTTAGGGTTAGGGTTAGGGTTAGGGGACGGGGACTGTTTAGGGTACAGGTTAGAGTACGACAATGTTTTAGGGTGAGCGTACGTGTTAGGTTACGGGTTAGTGTTAGCGTACGGGTGAGGATTAGGGGACGGGTGAGGGTAAGGCTTCGGGTAAGGTTTAGGGTTAGGGTTAGGGGACGGGGACGGTTTAGGGTACAGGTTAGGGTACGACAACGGTTTAGGGTGAGTGTACGAGTTAGGGTACGGGTTAGTGTTAGCGCACGGGTTAGGATAAGGGGACGGGTGAGGGTAAGGCTTCGGGTAAGGGTTAGGGTTAGGGTTAGGGTTAGGGTTAGGGGACGGGGACGGGGACCGTTTAGGGTACAGGTTAGGGTACGACAACGGTTTAGGGTGAGCGTACGTGTTAGGGTACGGGTTAGTGTTAGCGAACGGGTTAGGATTAGGGGACGGGTGAGGGTAAGGCTTCGGGTAAGTGTTAGGGTTAGGGTTAGGGTTAGGGTTAGGGTTAGGGTACGGTGACGGTTTAGGGTACAGGTTATGGTACGACAACGATTTAGGGTGAGCGTACGTGTTAGGGTACGGGTTAGTGTTAGCGTACAGGTTAGGATTAAGGGACGGGTGAGGGTAAGGCTTCGGGTAAGGGTTAGGGTTAGGGTTAGGGTTAGGGTTAGGGGACGGGGACGGTTTAGGGTACAGGTTAGGGTATGACAACGTTTTAGGGTGAGCGTACGTGTTAGGGTACGGGTTAGTGTTAGCGTACGGGTTAGGATTAGGGGAAGGGTGAGGGTAAGGCTTCGGGTAAGGGTTAGTGTTAGGGTTAGGGTTAGGGTTAGGGGACGGGGACAGGGACGGTTTAGGGTACAGGTTAGGGTACGACAACGGTTTAGGGTGAGCGTACATGTTAGGGTATGGGTTAGTGTTAGCGTACGGTTTAGGATTAGAGGAAGGGTGAGGGTAAGGCTTCGGGTAAGGGTTAGGTTTAGGGTTAGGGTTAGGGGACGGGGACGGGGACGGGGACGGTTTAGGGTACAGGTAAGGGTACGACAACGGTTTAGGGTGAGCGTACGTGTTAGGGTACCGGTTAGGTTTAGCGTACGGGTTAGGATTAGGGAATGGGTGAGGGTAAGGCTTCGGGTAAAGGTTAGGGTTAGGGTTAGGGTTAAGGTTAGTGTTAGGGGACGGGGACGGTTTAGGGTACAGGTTAGTGTACGACAACGGTTTAGGGTGAGCGTACGTGTTAGCGTACGGGTTAGTGTTAGCGTACGGGTTAGGATTAGGGGACGGGTGAGGGTAAGGCTTCGGGTAAGGGTTAGGGTTAGGGTTAGGGTTAGGGTTAGGGTTAGGGGACGGGGACGGTTTAGGGTACAGGTTAGGGTACGACAACGTTTTAGGGTGAGCGTACGTGTTAGGGTACGGGTTAGTGTTAGCGTACGGGTGAGGATTAGGGGACGGGTGAGTGTAAGGCTTCGGGTAAGGGTTACGGTTAGGATTAGGGTTAGGGTTAGGGTTAGGGGACGGGGACGGTTTAGGGTACAGGTTAGGGTACGACAACGGTTTAGGGTGAGCGTACCTGTTAGGTTACGGGTTAGTGTTAGCGTAGGGGTTAGGATTAGGGGACGGGTGAGGGTAAGGCTTCGGGAAAGGGTTAGGGTTAGGGTTAGGTTTAGGGTTAGGGGACGGGCACGGGGTCGGTTTAGGGTACAGGTTAGTGTAAGACAACGGTTTAGGGTGAGGGTACGTGTTAGGGTACGGGTTAGTGTTAGCGTACGGGTTAGGATTAGAGGACGGGTGAGGGTAAGGCTTCGGGTAAGGGTTAGGGTTAGGGTTAGGGTTAGCGTTAGGGGACGGGGACGCTTTAGGGTACAGGTTAGGGTACGACAACGGTTTAGGGTGAGCGTACATGTTAGGGTACGTGTTAGTGTTAGCGTACGGGTTAGGATTAGGGGACGGGTGAGGGTAAGGCTTCGGGTAAGGGTTAGGGTTAGTGTTAGGGTTAGGGTTAGGGTTACGGGACGGGGACAGGGACGGTTTAGGGTAGAGGTTAGGGTACGACAACAGTTTAGGGTGAGCGTACGTGTTAGGGTACGGGTTAGTGTTAGCGTACGGGTTAGGATTAGGGGACGGGTGAGGGTAAGGCTTCGGGTAAGGGTTAGGGTTAGGGTTAGGTTTAGGGGACGGGGACGTGGACGGCGACGGTTTAGGGTACAGGTTAGTGTACGACAACGGTTTAGGGTGAGCGTACGTGTTAGGGTATGGGTTAGTGTTAGCGTACGGGTTAGGATTAGGGGACGGGTGAGGGTAAGGCTTCGGGTAATCGTTAGGGTTAGGGTTATGGTTAGGGTTAGGGGACGGGGACGGTTTAGGGTACAGGTTAGGGTACGACAACGGTTTAGGGTGAGCGTACGTGTTAGGGTACGGGTTAGTGTTAGCGTACGGTTTAGAATTAGGTGACGGGTGAGGGTAAGGCTTCGGGTAAGGGTTAGGGTTAGGGTTAGGGTTAGGGGACGGGAACGGTTTAGGGTACAAGTTAGGGTACGACAACGGTTTAGGGTGAGCGTACGTGTTAGGGTACGGGTTAGTGTTAGCGTACGGGTGAGGTTTAGGGGACGGGTGAGTGTAAGGCTTCGGGTAAGGGTTAGGTTTAGGGTTAGGGTTAGGGTTAGGGTTAGGGGACGGGGACGGTTTAGGGTACAGGTCATGGTACGACAACGGTTTAGGGTGAGCGTACGTGTTAGGGTACGGGTCAGTGTTAGAGTACGGGTTAGGATTAAGGGACGGGTGAGGGTAAGGCTTCCGGTAAGGGTTAGGGTTAGGGTTAGGGTTAGGGTTAGGGTTAGGGGACGGGGACGGTTTAGGGTACAGGTTAGGGTACGACAACGGTTTAGGGTGAGCGTACGTGTTAGGGTACGGGTTAGTGTTAGCGTACGGGTTAGGATTAGGGGACGGGTGAGGGTAAGGCTTCAGGTAAGAGTTAGGATTAGGGTTAGGGTTAGGGTTAGTGTTAGGGGACGGAGACGGTGTAGGGTACAGTTTAGTGTACGACAACGGTTTAGGGTGAGCGTACGTGTTAGGGTACGGGTTAGTGTTAGCGTACGGGTTAGGATTAGGGGACGGGTGAGGGTAAGGCTTCGGGTAAGTGTTAGGGTTAGGGTTAGGTTTAGGTTTAGGGTTAGGGGATGGGGACGGTTTAGGGTACATGTTAGGGTACGACAACGATTTAGGGTGAGCGTAGGTGTTAGGGTACGGATTAGTGTTAGCGTACGGGTTAGGATTAGGGGACGGGTGAGGGTAAGGCTTCGGGTAAGGGTTAGTGTTAGGGTTAGGTTTAGGGTTAGGGGACGGGGACAGGGACGGTTTAGGGTACAGGTTAGGGTACGACAACGGTTTAGGGTGAGCGTACGTTTTAGGGTACTGGTTAGGTTTAGCGTACGGGTTAGGATTAGGGGATGGGTGAGGGTAAGGCTTCGGGTAAAGTTTAGGGTTAGGGTTAGGGTTAAGGTTAGGGTTAGGGGACGGGGACGGTTTAGGGTACAGGTTAGGGTACGACAACGGTTTTGGGTGAGCGTACGTGTTAGGGTACGGGTTAGTGTTAGCGTAAGGGTTAGGATTAGGGGACGGGTGAGGGGAAGGCTTCGGGTAAGGGTTAGGGTTAGGGTTAGGGTTAGGGGTAGGGTTAGGGGACAGGGACGTTTTAGGGTACAGGTTAGTGTACGTCAAGGGTTTAGGGTGAGCGTACATGTTAGGTTACGTATTAGTGTTAGTGTAGGGGTTAGGATTAGGGGACGGGTGAGGGTAAGGCTTCGGGTAAGGGTTAGGGTTAGGGTTAGGGTTAGGGTTAGGGGACGGGGACTGTTTAGGGTACAGGTTAGAGTACGACAATGTTTTAGGGTGAGCGTACGTGTTAGGTTACGGGTTAGTGTTAGCGTACGGGTGAGGATTAGGGGACGGGTGAGGGTAAGGCTTCGGGTAAGGTTTAGGGTTAGGGTTAGGGGACGGGGACGGTTTAGGGTACAGGTTAGGGTACGACAACGGTTTAGGGTGAGTGTACGAGTTAGGGTACGGGTTAGTGTTAGCGCACGGGTTAGGATAAGGGGACGGGTGAGGGTAAGGCTTCGGGTAAGGGTTAGGGTTAGGGTTAGGGTTAGGGTTAGGGGACGGGGACGGGGACCGTTTAGGGTACAGGTTAGGGTACGACAACGGTTTAGGGTGAGCGTACGTGTTAGGGTACGGGTTAGTGTTAGCGAACGGGTTAGGATTAGGGGACGGGTGAGGGTAAGGCTTCGGGTAAGTGTTAGGGTTAGGGTTAGGGTTAGGGTTAGGGTTAGGGTACGGTGACGGTTTAGGGTACAGGTTATGGTACGACAACGATTTAGGGTGAGCGTACGTGTTAGGGTACGGGTTAGTGTTAGCGTACAGGTTAGGATTAAGGGACGGGTGAGGGTAAGGCTTCGGGTAAGGGTTAGGGTTAGGGTTAGGGTTAGGGTTAGGGGACGGGGACGGTTTAGGGTACAGGTTAGGGTATGACAACGTTTTAGGGTGAGCGTACGTGTTAGGGTACGGGTTAGTGTTAGCGTACGGGTTAGGATTAGGGGAAGGGTGAGGGTAAGGCTTCGGGTAAGGGTTAGTGTTAGGGTTAGGGTTAGGGTTAGGGGACGGGGACAGGGACGGTTTAGGGTACAGGTTAGGGTACGACAACGGTTTAGGGTGAGCGTACATGTTAGGGTATGGGTTAGTGTTAGCGTACGGTTTAGGATTAGAGGAAGGGTGAGGGTAAGGCTTCGGGTAAGGGTTAGGTTTAGGGTTAGGGTTAGGGGACGGGGACGGGGACGGGGACGGTTTAGGGTACAGGTAAGGGTACGACAACGGTTTAGGGTGAGCGTACGTGTTAGGGTACCGGTTAGGTTTAGCGTACGGGTTAGGATTAGGGAATGGGTGAGGGTAAGGCTTCGGGTAAAGGTTAGGGTTAGGGTTAGGGTTAAGGTTAGTGTTAGGGGACGGGGACGGTTTAGGGTACAGGTTAGTGTACGACAACGGTTTAGGGTGAGCGTACGTGTTAGCGTACGGGTTAGTGTTAGCGTACGGGTTAGGATTAGGGGACGGGTGAGGGTAAGGCTTCGGGTAAGGGTTAGGGTTAGGGTTAGGGTTAGGTTTAGGGTTAGGGGACGGGGACGGTTTAGGGTACAGGTTAGGGTATGACAACGTTTTAGGGTGAGCGTACGTGTTAGGGTACGGGTTAGTGTTAGCGTACGGGTGAGGATTAGGGGACGGGTGAGTGTAAGGCTTCGGGTAAGGGTTACGGTTAGGATTAGGGTTAGGGTTAGGGTTAGGGGACGGGGACGGTTTAGGGTACAGGTTAGGGTACGACAACGGTTTAGGGTGAGCGTACCTGTTAGGTTACGGGTTAGTGTTAGCGTAGGGGTTAGGATTAGGGGACGGGTGAGGGTAAGGCTTCGGGAAAGGGTTAGGGTTAGGGTTAGGTTTAGGGTTAGGGGACGGGCACGGGGTCGGTTTAGGGTACAGGTTAGTGTAAGACAACGGTTTAGGGTGAGGGTACGTGTTAGGGTACGGGTTAGTGTTAGCGTACGGGTTAGGATTAGAGGACGGGTGAGGGTAAGGCTTCGGGTAAGGGTTAGGGTTAGGGTTAGGGTTAGCGTTAGGGGACGGGGACGCTTTAGGGTACAGGTTAGGGTACGAAAACGGTTTAGGGTGAGCGTACGTGTTAGGGTACGTGTTAGTGTTAGCGTACGGGTTAGGATTAGGGGACGGGTGAGGGTAAGGCTTCGGGTAAGGGTTAGGGTTAGTGTTAGGGTTAGGGTTAGGGTTACGGGACGGGGACAGGGACGGTTTAGGGTAGAGGTTAGGGTACGACAACAGTTTAGGGTGAGCGTACGTGTTAGGGTACGGGTTAGTGTTAGCGTACGGGTTAGGATTAGGGGACGGGTGAGGGTAAGGCTTCGGGTAAGGGTTAGGGTTAGGGTTAGGTTTAGGGGACGGGGACGGGGACGGCGACGGTTTAGGGTACAGGTTAGTGTACGACAACGGTTTAGGGTGAGCGTACGTGTTAGGGTATGGGTTAGTGTTAGCGTACGGGTTAGGATTAGGGGACGGGTGAGGGTAAGGCTTCGGGTAAGCGTTAGGGTTAGGGTTATGGTTAGGGTTAGGGGACGGGGACGGTTTAGGGTACAGGTTAGGGTACGACAACGGTTTAGGGTGAGCGTACGTGTTAGGGTACGGGTTAGTGTTAGCGTACGGTTTAGAATTAGGTGACGGGTGAGGGTAAGGCTTCGGGTAAGGGTTAGGGTTAGGGTTAGGGTTAGGGGACGGGAACGGTTTAGGGTACAAGTTAGGGTACGACAACGGTTTAGGGTGAGCGTACGTGTTAGGGTACGGGTTAGTGTTAGCGTACGGGTGAGGTTTAGGGGACGGGTGAGTGCAAGGCTTCGGGTAAGGGTTAGGTTTAGGGTTAGGGTTAGGGTTAGGGTTAGGGGACGGGGACGGTTTAGGGTACAGGTCATGGTACGACAACGGTTTAGGGTGAGCGTACGTGTTAGGGTACGGGTCAGTGTTAGAGTACGGGTTAGGATTAAGGGACGGGTGAGGGTAAGGCTTCCGGTAAGGGTTAGGGTTAGGGTTAGGGTTAGGGTTAGGGTTAGGGGACGGGGACGGTTTAGGGTACAGGTTAGGGTACGACAACGGTTTAGGGTGAGCGTACGTGTTAGGGTACGGGTTAGTGTTAGCGTACGGGTTAGGATTAGGGGACGGGTGAGGGTAAGGCTTCAGGTAAGAGTTAGGATTAGGGTTAGGGTTAGGGTTAGTGTTAGGGGACGGAGACGGTGTAGGGTACAGTTTAGTGTACGACAACGGTTTAGGGTGAGCGTACGTGTTAGGGTACGGGTTAGTGTTAGCGTACGGGTTAGGATTAGGGGACGGGTGAGGGTAAGGCTTCGGGTAAGTGTTAGGGTTAGGGTTAGGTTTAGGTTTAGGGTTAGGGGATGGGGACGGTTTAGGGTACATGTTAGGGTACGACAACGATTTAGGGTGAGCGTAGGTGTTAGGGTACGGATTAGTGTTAGCGTACGGGTTAGGATTAGGGGACGGATGAGGGTAAGGCTTCGGGTAAGGGTTAGTGTTAGGGTTAGGTTTAGGGTTAGGGGACGGGGACAGGGACGGTTTAGGGTACAGGTTAGGGTACGACAACGGTTTAGGGTGAGCGTACGTTTTAGGGTACTGGTTAGGTTTAGCGTACGGGTTAGGATTAGGGGATGGGTGAGGGTAAGGCTTCGGGTAAAGGTTAGGGTTAGGGTTAGGGTTAAGGTTAGGGTTAGGGGACGGGGACGGTTTAGGGTACAGGTTAGGGTACGACAACGGTTTAGGGTGAGCGTACGTGTTAGGGTACGGGTTAGTGTTAGCGTAAGGGTTAGGATTAGGGGACGGGTGAGGGGAAGGCTTCGGGTAAGGGTTAGGGTTAGGGTTAGGGTTAGGGGCAGGGTTAGGGGACAGGGACGTTTTAGGGTACAGGTTAGTGTACGTCAAGGGTTTAGGGTGAGCGTACATGTTAGGTTACGTATTACTGTTAGTGTAGGGGTTAGGATTAGGGGACGGGTGAGGGTAAGGCTTCGGGTAAGGGTTAGGGTTAGGGTTAGGGTTAGGGTTAGGGGACGGGGACTGTTTAGGGTACAGGTTAGAGTACGACAATGTTTTAGGGTGAGCGTACGTGTTAGGTTACGGGTTAGTGTTAGCGTACGGGTGAGGATTAGGGGACGGGTGAGGGTAAGGCTTCGGGTAAGGTTTAGGGTTAGGGTTAGGGGACGGGGACGGTTTAGGGTACAGGTTAGGGTACGACAACGGTTTAGGGTGAGTGTACGAGTTAGGGTAAGGGTTAGTGTTAGCGCACGGGTTAGGATAAGGGGACGGGTGAGGGTAAGGCTTCGGGTAAGGGTTAGGGTTAGGGTTAGGGTTAGGGTTAGGGGACGGGGACGGGGACCGTTTAGGGTACAGGTTAGGGTACGACAACGGTTTAGGGTGAGCGTACGTGTTAGGGTACGGGTTAGTGTTAGCGAACGGGTTAGGATTGGGGGACGGGTGAGGGTAAGGCTTCGGGTAAGTGTTAGGGTTAGGGTTAGGGTTAGGGTTAGGGTTAGGGTACGGTGACGGTTTAGGGTACAGGTTATGGTACGACAACGATTTAGGGTGAGCGTACGTGTTAGGGTACGGGTTAGTGTTAGCGTACAGGTTAGGATTAAGGGACGGGTGAGGGTAAGGCTTCGGGTAAGGGTTAGGGTTAGGGTTAGGGTTAGGGTTAGGGGACGGGGACGGTTTAGGGTACAGGTTAGGGTATGACAACGGTTTAGGGTGAGCGTACGTGTTAGGGTACCGGTTAGTGTTAGCGTACGGATTAGGATTAGGGGACGGGTGAGGGTAAGGCTTCGGGTAAGGGTTAGTGTTAGGGTTAGGGTTAGGGTTAGGGGACGGGTACGGGGACGGTTTAGGGTACAGGTTAGTGTACGACAACGGTTTAGGGTGAGCTTACGTGTTAGGGTACGGGTTAGTGTTAGCGTAAGGGTTAGGATTAGGGGACGGTGGAGGGTAAGTCTTCGGGTAAGGGTTAGGGTTAGGGTTAGGGTTAGGGTTAGCGTTAGGGGACGGGGACGCTTTAGGGTACAGGTTAGTGTACGACAACGGTTTAGGGTGAGCGTACGTGTTAGGGTACGTGTTAGTGTTAGCGTACGGGTTAGGATTAGGGGACGGGTGAGGGTAAGGCTTCGGGTAAGGGTTAGGGTTAGTGTTAGGGTTAGGGTTTGGGTTACGGAACGGGGACACGGACGGTTTAGGGTAGAGGTTAGGGTACGACAACGGTTTAGGGTGAGCGTACGTGTTAGGGTATGGGTTAGTGTTAGCGTACGGGTTAGGATTAGGGGACGGGTGAGGGTAAGGCTTCGGGTAAGCGTTAGGGTTAGGGTTAGGGTTAGGGTTAGGGTTCGTGGACGGGGACGGTTTGGGTACAGGTTAGGGTACGACAACGGTTTAGGGTGAGCGTACGTGTTAGGGTATGGGTTCGTGTTAGCGTACAGGTTAGAATTAGGGGACGGGTGAGAGTAAGGCTTCGGGTAAGGGATAGGGTTAGGTTTAGGGGACGGGGACGGTTTAGGGTACAGGTTAGGGTACGACAACGTTTTAGGGTGAGCGTACGTGTTAGGGTACGGGTTAGTGTTAGCGTACGGGTTAGGATTAGGGGACGGGTGAGGGTAAGGCTTTGGGTAAGGGTTAGGGTTAGGGTTAGGGATAGGTTTAGGGTTAGGGGACGGGGACAGGGACGGTTTAGGGTACAGTTTAGGGTAGGACAATGGTTTAGGGTGAGCGTACATGTTAGTGTATGGTTTAGTGTTAGCGTACGGGTTAGGATTATGGGACGGGTGAGGGTAAGGCTTCGGGTAAGGGTTTGGGTTAGGGTTAGGGTTAGGGGACGGGGACGGTTTAGGGTACAGGTTAGGGTACGACAACGGTTTAGGGTGAGCGTACGTGTTAGGGTACGGGTTAGTGTTAGCGTACGGTTTAGAATTAGGTGACGGGTGAGGTTAAGGCTTCGGGTAAGGGTTAGGGTTAGGGTTAGGGTTAGGGGACGGGGACGGTTTAGGGTACAAGTTAGGGTACGACAACGGTTTAGGGTGAGCGTACGTGTTAGGGTACGGGTTAGTGTTAGCGTACGGGTGAGGTTTAGGTGACGGGTGAGTGTAAGGCTTCGGGTAATGGTTAGGTTTAGGGTTAGGGTTAGGGTTAGGGTTAGGGGACGGGGACGGTTTAGGGTACAGGTTACGGTACGACAACGGTTTAGGGTGAGCGTACGTGTTAGGGTACGGGTTAGTGTTAGCGTACGGGTTAGGATTAGGGGACGGGTGAGGGTAAGGCTTCAGGTAAGAGTTAGGATTAGGGTTAGGGTTAGGGTTAGGGTTGGGGGACGGTTTAGGGTACAGGTTAGTGTACGACAACGGTTTATGGTGAGCGTACGTGTTAGGTTACGGGTTAGTGTTAGCGTACGGGTTAGGATTAGGGAACGGGTGAGGGTAAGGCTTCGGGCAAGGGTTACGGTTAGGTTTAGGGTTAGGGTTAGGGGACGGGGACAGTTTAGGGTACAGGTTAGGCTACGACAACGGTTTAGGGTGAGCGTACGTGTTAGGGTACGGGTTAGTGTTAGCGTACGGGTTAGGATTAGGGGACGGGTGAGGGTAAGGCTTCGGGTAAGGGTTAGGGTTAGGGTTAGTGTTAGGGGACGGGGACGGGGACGGCGACGGTTTAGGGTACAGGTTAGTGTAGGACAACGGTTTAGGGTGAGCGTACGTGTTAGGGTACGGGTTAGTGTTAGTGTACGGGTTAGGATTAGGGGACGGGTGAGGGTAAGGCTTCGGGTAAGCGTTAGGGTTAGGGTTAGGGTTAGGGTTAGGGTTAGTGGACGGGGACGGTTTAGGCTAGAGGTTAGGGTACGACAACGGTTTAGGGTGAGCGTACGTGTTAGGGTATGGGTTCGTGTTAGCGTACGGGTTAGGATTAGGGGACGGGTGAGTGTAAGGCTTCGGGTAAGGGTTAGGGTTAGGGTTAGGGTTAGGGTTAGGGGACGGTTTAGGGTACAGGTTAGGGTACGACAACGGTTTAGGGTGAGCGTACGTGTTAGGGTACGGGTTAGTGTTAGCGTACGGGTTAGGATTAGGGGACGGGTGAGGGTAAGGCTTCGGGTAAGGTTTAGGGTTAGGGTTACGGTTAGGGTTAGGGGACGGGGACGGTTTAGGGTACAGGTTAGTGTACGACAACGGTTTAGGGTGAGCGTACGTGTTAGGGTACGGGTTAGTGTTAGCGTACGGTTTAGGATTAGGTGACGGGTGAGGGTAAGGCTTCGGGTAAGGGTTAGGGTTAGGGTTAGGGCTAGGGTTAGGGTTAGGGGACGGGGATGGTTTAGGGTACAGGTTAGGGTACGACAATGGTTTAGGGTGAGCGTACGTGTTAGGGTACGGGTTAGTGTTAGCGTACGGGTGAGGATTAGGGGACATGTGAGGTTAAGGCTTCGGGTAAGGGTTAGGGTTAGTACTAGGGTTAGGTTTAGGGTTAGGGGACGGGGACGGTTTACGGTACAGGTTAGGGTACGACAACGGTTTAGGGTGAGCGTACGTGTTAGGGTACGGGTTAGTGTTAGCGTACGGGTTAGGATTAGGGGACGGGTGAGCGTAAGGCTTCGGGTAAGGGTTAGGGTTAGGGTTAGGGTTAGGGTTAGGGGACGGGGACGGTTTAGGGTACAGGTTAGGGTACGACAATGTTTTAGGGTGAGCGTACGTGTTAGGGTACGGGTTAGTGTTAGCGTACGGGTGAGGATTAGGGGACGGGTGAGGGTAAGGCTTCGGGTAAGTTTTAGGGTTAGGGTTAGGGGACGGGGACGGTTTAGGGTACAGGTTAGGGTACGACAACGGTTTAGGGTGAGCGTACGTGTTAGGGTACGGGTTAGTGTTAGCGTACGGATTAGGATTAGGGGACGGGTGAGGGTAAGGCTTCGGGTAAGGGTTAGTGTTAGGGTTAGGGTTAGGGTTAGGGGACGGGGACGGGGACGGTTTAGGGTACAGGTTAGTGTACGACAACGGTTTAGGGTGAGCGTACGTGTTAGGGTACGGGTTAGTGTTAGCGTACGGTTTAGGATTCGGGGACGGGTGAGGGTAAGGCTTCGGGTAAGGGTTAGGGTTAGGGTTAGGGTTACGGTTAGGGGATGGGGACGGTTTAGGGTACAGGTTAGTGTACGAAAACGTTTTAGGGTGAGCGTACGTGTTAGGGTACGTGTTAGTGTTGGCTTACGGGTTAGGATTAGGGGACGGGTGAGGGTAAGGCTTCGGGTAAGGTTTAGGGCTAGGGTTAGGGTTAGTGGACGGGGACGGGGACGGTTTAGGGTACAGGTTAGGGTACGACAACGGTTTAGGGTGAGCTTACGTTTTAGGGTACGGGTTAGTGTTAGCGTAAGGGTTAGGATTAGGGGACGGCTGAGGGTAAGTCTTCGGGTAAGGGTTAGGGTTAGGGTTAGGGTTAGGGTTAGGGTTAGGGGACGGGGACGCTTTAGGGTACAGGTTAGTGTACGACAACGGTTTAGGGTGAGCGTACGTGTTAGGGTACGGGTTAGTGTTAGCGTACGGGTTAGGATTAGGGGACGGGTGAGGGTAAGGCTTCGGGTAAGGGTTAGGGTTAGTGATAGGGTTAGGGTTAGGGTTACGGGACGGGGACAGGGACGGTTTAGGGTAGAGGTTAGGGTACGACAACAGTTTAGGGTGAGCGTACGTGTTAGGGTACGGGTTAGTGTTAGCGTACGGGTTAGGATTAGGGGACGGGTGAGGGTAAGGCTTCGGGTAAGGGTTAGGGTTAGGGTTAGGGTTAGGGGACGGGGACGGGGACGGCGACGGTTTAGGGTACAGGTTAGTGTACGACAACGGTTTAGGGTGTGCGTACGTGTTAGGGTATGGGTTAGTGTTAGCGTACGGGTTAGGATTAGGGGACGGGTGAGGGTAAGGCTTCGGGTAAGCGTTAGGGTTAGGGTTAGGGATAGGGTTAGAGTTAGTGGACGGGGACGGTTTAGGGTACAGCTTAGGGTACGACAACGGTTTAGGGTGAGCGTACGTGTTAGGGTATGGGTTCGTGTTAGCGTACGGGTTAGGATTAGGGGACGGGTGAGGGTAAGGCTTCGGGTAAGGGTTAGGGTTATGGTTAGGGTTAGGGGACGGGGACGGTTTAGGGTACAGGTTAGGGTACGACAACGGTTTAGGCTGAGCGTACGTGTTAGGGTACGGGTTAGTGTTAGCGTACGGGTTAGGATTAGGGGACGGGTGAGGGTAAGGCTTCGGGAAAGGGTTAAGGTTAGGGTTAGGGTTAGGGTTAGGGGACGGGCACAGGGACGGTTTAGGGTACAAGTTAGGGTACGACAACGTTTTAGGGTGAGGTTACGTGTTAGGGGACGTGTTAGTGTTAACGTACGGGTTAGGATTAGGGGACGGGTTACGGTAAGGCTTCGGGTAAGGGTTAGGGTTAGGTTTAGGGTTAGGGTTAGGGGACGTGGACGGTTTAGGGTACAGGTTAGGGTACGACAACCGTTTAGGGTGAGCATACGTGTTAGGGTACGGGTTAGTGTTAGCGTACGGGTTAAGATTAGGGGACGGGTGAGGGTAAGGCTTCGGGTAAGGGTTAGGGTTAAGGTTAGGGTTAGGGTTAGGTTTAGGGGACGGGGACGGTTTAGGGTACAGGTTAGGGTACGACAACGGTTTAGGGTGAGCGTACGTGTTAGGGTACGGGTTAGTGTTAGCGTACGGGTGAGGATTAGGGGACGGGTGAGGGTAAGGCTTCGGGTAAGGGTTAGGGTTAGGGTTAGGGTTAGGTTTAGGTTTAGGTGATGGGGACGGTTTAGGGTACAGGTTAGGGTACGACAACGGTTTAGGGTGAGCGTACGTGTTAGGGTACGGGTTAGTGTTAGCGTACTGGTTAGGATTAGGGGACGGGTGAGGGTAAGGCTTCGGGCAAGTGTTAGGGTTAGGGTTAGGGTTAGGGTTAGGGATAGGGGACGGGGACGGTTTAGGTTACAGGTTAGGGTACGACAACGGTTTAGGGTGAGCGTACGTGTTAGGGTACGGGTTAGTGTTAGCGTACGGGTTAGGATTAGGGGACGGGTGAGGGTAAGGCTTCGGGTAAGGGATAGGGTTAGGGTTAGGGTTAGGGGACGGGGACGGTTTAGGGTACAGGTTAGGGTATGACAACGGTTTAGGGTGAGCGTACGTGTTAGGGTACGGGTTAGTGTTAGCGTACGGGTTAGGATTAGGGAACGGGTGAGGGTAAGGCTTCGGGTAAGGGTTAGGGTTAGGGTTAGGGTTAGGGTTAGGGGATGGGGACGGTTTAGGGTACAGGTTAGTGTACGACAACGGTTTAGGGTGAGCGTACGTGTTAGGGTATGGGTTAGTGTTGGCGTACGGGTTAGGATTAGGGTACGGGTGAGGGTAAGGCTTCGGGTAAGGGTTAGGGTTAGGGTTAGGGTTAGGGGACGGGGACGGTTTAGGGTACAGGTTAGGGTACGAAAACGGTTTAGGGTAAGCTTACGTGTTAGGGTATGGGTTAGTGTTAGCGTAAGGTTTAGGATTAGGGGACGGGTGAGGGTAAGTCTTCCGGTAAGGGTTAGGGTTAGGGTTAGGGTTAGGGTTAGGGTTAGGGGACTGGGACAGTTTAGGGTACAGGTTAGGGTACGACAGCGGTTTAGGGTGAGCGTACGTGTTAGGGTACGGGTTAGTGTTAGCGTACGGGTTAGGATTAGGGGACGGGTGAGTGTAAGGCTTCGGGTAAGGGTTAGGGTTAGTGTTAGGGTTAGGGTTAGGGTTACGGGACGGGGACAGGAACGGTTTAGGGTACAGCTTAGGGTACGACAACAGTTTATGGTGAGCGTACGTGTTAGGGTACGGGTTAGTGTCAGCGTACGGGTTAGGATTAGGGGACGGGTGAGGGTAAGGCTTCAGGTAAGGGTTAGGGTTAGGGTTAGGGTTAGGGGACGGGGACGGGGACGGCGACGGTTTAGGGTACAGGTTAGTGTACGACAACGGTTTAGGGTGAGCGTACGTGTTAGGGTATGGGTTAGTGTTAGCGTACCGGTTAGGATTAGGGGACGGGTGAGGGTAAGGCTTCGGGTAAGCGTTAGGTTTAGGGTTAGGGTTAGGGTTAGGGTTACGGGACGGGGACGGTTTAGGGTACAGGTTAGGGTACGACAACGGTTTAGGGTGAGCGTACGTTTTAGGGTACGGGTTAGTGTTAGCGTACGGGTTAGGATTAGGGGACGGGTGAGGGTAAGGCTTCGGGTAAGTGTTAGGGTTAGGGTTAGGGTTAGGGGACGGGGACGGTTTAGGGTACAAGTTAGGGTAAGACAAATGTTTAGGGTGAGCGTACTTGTTAGGGTACTGTTTAGTGTTAGCGTACGGGTTAGGATTAGGGAACGGGTGAGGGTAAGGATTCGGGTAAGGTTTAGGGTTAGGGTTAGGGGACGGGGACGGTTTAGGGTACAGGTTAGGGTACGACAACGGTTTAGGGTGAGCGTACGTGTTAGGGTACGGGTTAGTGTTAGCGTACGGGTGAGGATTAGGTGACGGGTGAGTGTAAGGCTTCGGGTAAGGGTTAGGGTTAGGGTTAGGGTTAGGGTTAGGGTTAGGGGACGCGGACGGTTTAGGGTACAGGTTAGGGTAGGACAAAGGTTTAGGGTGAGCGTACGTTTTAGGGTACGGGTTAGTGTTAGCGTACAGGTTAGGATTAGGGGACGGGTGAGGGTAAGGCTTCGGGTAAGGGTTAGGGTTAGGGTTAGGGTTAGGGGACGGGGACGGGGACGGTTTAGGGTACAGGTTCGGCTGCGACATAGGTTTAGGGTGAGCGTACGTGTTAGGGTACGGGTTAGTGTTAACGTACGGGTTAGGATTAGCGGACGGGTGAGGGTAAGGCTTCGGGTAAGGGTTAGGTTTAGGGTTAGGGCTAGGGTTAGGGTTAGGGGACGGGGACAGGGACGGTTTAGGGTACAGGTTAGGGTACGACAACGGTTTAGGGTGAGCGTACATGTTAGGGTATGGGTTAGTGTTAGCGTATGGCTTAGGATTAGGGGACGGGTGAGGGTAAAGCTTCAGGTAAGGGTTAGGATTAGGGTTAGGGTACGGGGACGGGGACGGGGACGGGGACGGTTTAGGGTACAGGTTAGGGTACGACAAAGATTTAGGGTGAGCGTACGTGTTAGGGTATGGGTTAGTGTTAGCGTACGGGTTAGGATTAGAGGACGGCTGAGGGTAAGGCTTCGGGTAAAGGTTAGGGTTAGGGTTAGGGTTAGGGTTAGGGGACGGGGACGGTTTAGGGTACAGGTTAGGGTACGACAACGGTTTAGGGTGAGCGTACGTGTTAGGGTACGGGTTAGTGTTAGCGTACGGGTTAGGATTAGGGGACGGGTGAGTGTAAGGCTTCGGGTAAGGGTTAGGGTTAGGGTTAGGGTTAGGGTTAGGGTTAGGGGGCGGGGACGGTATAGGGTACAGTTTAGGGTACGTCAACGGTTTAGGGTGAGCGTACGTGTTAGGGTATGGGTTAGTGTTAGTGTACGGGTTAGGATTAGGGGACGGGTGAGGGTAAGGCTTCGGGTAAGGGTTAGGTTTAGGGTTAGGGTTAGGGTTAGGGTTAGGGTTAGGGGCGGGGATGGTTTAGGGTACAAGTTAGGGTACGACAACGGTTTAGGGTGAGCGTACGTGTTAGGGTATGGGTTAGTGTTAGCGTACGGGTTAGGATTAGGGGACGTGGGAGGGTAAGGCTTCGGGTAAGGGTTAGGGTTAGGGTTAGGGTTAGGGTTAGGGTTAGGGGACCGGGACGGTTTCGGGTACAGGTTAGTGTACGACAAAGGTTTAGGGTGAGCGTACGTGTTAGGGTATGGGTTAGTGTTAGCGTACGGGTTAGGATTAGGGGACGGGTGAGGGTAAGGCTTCTGGAAAGGGTTAGGGTTAGGGTTAGAGTTAGGGTTAGGGGACGGGCACGGGGACGGTTTAGGTTACAAGTTAGAGTACGACAACGGTTTAGGGTGAGGGTACGTGTTAGGGTACGGGTTAGTGTTAGCGTACGGGTTAGGATTAGGGGACGGGTTAGGGTAAGGCTTCGGGTAAGGGTTAGGGTTAGGGTTAGGGTTAAGGTTAGTGGACGTGGACGGTTTAGGGTACAGGTTAGGGTACGACAACCGTTTAGGGTGAGCGTACGTGTTAGGGTACGGGTTAGTGTTAGCGTACGGGTTAGGATTAGGGGACGGGTGAGGGTAAGGCTTCGGGTAAGGGTTAGGGTTAGGGTTAGGGTTAGGGTTAGGGGACGGGGACGGTTTAGGGTACAGGTTAGGGTACGACAACGGTTTATGGTGAGCGTACGTGTTAGGGTACGGGTTACTGTTAGCGTACGGGTGAGGATTAGGGGACGGGTGAGGGTAAGGCTTCGGGTAAGGGTTAGGGTTAGGACTAGGGTTAGGTTTAGGGTTAGGGGACGGGGACGGTTTAGGGTACAGGTTAGGGTACGACAACGGTTTAGGGTGAGTGTACGTGTTAGGGTACGGGTTAGTGTTAGCGTACGGGTTAGGATTAGGGGACGGGTGAGCGTAAGGCTTCGGGTAAGGGTTAGGGTTAGGGTTAGGGTTAGGGTTAGGGTTACGGGACGGGGACTGTTTAGGGTACAGTTTAGGGTACGACAATGTTTTAGGGTGAGCGTACGTGTTAGGGTACGGGTTAGTGTTAGCGTACGGGTGAGGATTAGGGGACGGGTGAGGGTAAGGCTTCGGGTAAGGGTTAGGGTTAGGGTTAGGGGACGGGGACGGTTTAGGGTACAGGTTAGGGTACGACAACGGTTTAGGGTGAGCGTACGAGTTAGGATACGGGTTAGGGTTAGCGCACGGGTTAGGATAAGGGGACGGGTGAGGGTAAGGCTTCGGGTAAGGGTTAGGGTTAGGGTTAGGGTTAGGGTTAGGGGACGGGAACGGTTTAGGGTACAGGTTAGGGTACGACAACGGTTTAGGGTGAGCGTACGTGTTAGGGTACGGGTTAGTGTTAGCGTACAGGTTAGGATTAGGGGACGGGTGAGGGTAAGGCTTCGGGTAAGGGTTAGGGTTAGGGTTAGGGTTAGGGGACGGGGACGGTTTAGGGTACAGGTTAGGGTATGACAACGGTTTAGGGTGAGCGTACGTGTTAGGGTACGGGTTAGTGTTAGCGTACGGATTAGGATTAGGGGACGGGTGAGGGTAAGGCTTCGGGTAAGGGTTAGTGTTAGGGTTAGGGTTAGGGTTATGGGACAGGAACGGGGACGGTTTAGGGTACAGGTTAGGGGACGACAACGGTTTAGGGTGAGCTTACGTGTTAGGGTACGGGTTAGTGTTAGCGTAAGGGTTAGGATTAGGGGACGGTTGAGGGTAAGTCTTCGGGTAAGGGTTAGGGTTAGGGTTAGGGTTAGGGTTAGCGTTAGGGGACGGGGACGCTTTAGGGTACAGGTTAGGATACGACAACGGTTTAGGGTGAGCGTACGTGTTAGGGTACATGTTAGTGTTAGCGTACGGGTTAGGATTAGGGGACGGGTGAGGGTAAGGCTTCGGGTAAGGGTTAGGGTTAGTGTTAGGGTTAGGGTTAGTGTTACGGGACGGGGACAGGGACGGTTTAGGGTAGAGGTTAGGGCACGACAACAGTTTAGTGTGAGCGTACGTGTTAGGGTATGGGTTAGTGTTAGCGTACGGGTTAGGATTAGGGGACGGGTGAGGGTAAGGCTTCGGGTAAGGGTGAGGGTTAGGGTTAGGGTTAGGGGAAGGGGACGGGGACGGCGACGGTTTAGGGTACAGGTTAGTGTACGACAACGGTTTAGGGTGAGCGTACGTGTTAGGGTACGGGTTAGTGTTAGCGTACGGCTTAGGATTAGGGGACGGGTGAGGGTAAGGCTTCGGGTAAGCGTTAGGGTTAGGGTTAGGGTTAGGGTTAGGGTTAGTGGACGGGGACGGTTTAGGGTACACGTTAGGGTACGACAACGGTTTAGGGTGAGCTTACGTGTTAGGGTATGGGTTCGTGTTAGCGTACAGGTTAGGATTAGGGGACGGGTGAGGGTAAGGCTTCGGGTAAGGGTTAGGGTTAGGTTTAGGGGACGGGGACGGTTTAGGGTACAGGTTAGGGTACGACAACGGTTTAGGGTGAGCGTACGTGTTAGGGTACGGGTTAGTGTTAGCGTACGGGTTAGGATTAGGGGACGGGTGAGGGTAAGGATTTGGGTAAGGGTTAGGGTTAGGGTTAGGGTTAGGGTTAGGGTTAGGGGACGGGGACGGGGACGGTTTAGGGTACAGGTTAGGGTAGGACAACGGTTTAGGGTGAGCGTACATGTTAGTGTATGGTTTAGTGTTAGCGTACGGGTTAGGATTATGGGACGGGTGAGGGTAAGGCTTCGGGTAAGGGTTTGGGTTAGGGTTAGGGTTAGGGTTAGGAGACGGGGACGGTTTAGGGTACAGGTTAGGGTACGACAACGGTTTAGGGTGAGCGTACGTGTTAGGGTACGAGTTAGTGTTAGCGTACGGGTTAGGATTAGGGGACGGGTGAGGGTAAGGCTTCGGGTAAGGGTTAGGGTTAGGGTTATGGTTAGGGTTGGGGACGGGGACGGTTTAGGGTACAGGTTAGGGTACGACAACGGTTTAGGGTGAGCGTACGTGTTAGGGTACTGGTTAGTGTTAGCGTAAGGGTTAGGATTAGGG
Organism: Delphinapterus leucas; assembly: GCF_059928025.1. Taxonomy (NCBI): domain Eukaryota; kingdom Metazoa; phylum Chordata; class Mammalia; order Artiodactyla; family Monodontidae; genus Delphinapterus; species Delphinapterus leucas. The sequence continues at coordinate 4,116,907 of NW_028322246.1, read as the reverse complement.
GACGGTTGAGGGTAATTCTTCGGGTAAGGGTTAGGGTTAGGGTTAGGGTTAGCGTTAGGGGACGGGGACGCTTTAGGGTACAGGTTAGGGTACGACAACGGTTTAGGGTGAGCGTACGTGTTAGGTTACGGGTTAGTGTTAGCGTACGGGTTAGGATTAGGGGACGGGTGAGGGTAAGGCTTCGGGAAAGGGTTAGGGTTAGGGTTACGTTTAGGGTTAGGGGACGGGCACGGGGACGGTTTAGGGTCCAAGTTAGGGTAAGACAACGGTTTAGGGTGAGGGTACGTCTTAGGGTACGGGTTAGTGTTAGCGTACGGGTTAGGATTAGAGGACGGGTGAGGGTAAGGCTTCGGGTAAGGGTTAGCGTTAGGGTTAGGGTTAGGGTTAGGGTTAGGGGACGGGGACGGTTTAGGGTACAGTTTAGGGTACGACAACGGTTTAGGGTGAGCGTACGTGTTAGGTTACGGGTTAGTGTTAGCGTACGGGTTAGGATTAGGGGACGGGTGAGGGTAAGGCTACAGGTAAGGGTTAGGGTTAGGGTTAGGGTTAGGGTTAGGTTTAGGGGACGGGGACGGTTTAGGGTACAGGTTAGGGTACGACAACGATTTAGGGTGAGCGTACGTGTTAGGTTACGGGTTAGTGTTAGCGTACGGGTTAGGATTAGGGAACGGGTGAGTGTAAGGCTTCGGGTAAGGGTTACGGTTAGGGTTAGGGTTAGGGTTAGGGGACGGGTGCGGGTAAGGCTTCGGGTAAGGGTTAGGGTTAGTGTTAGGGTTAGGGTTAGGGTTACGGGACGGGGACAGGGACGGTTTAGGGTAGAGGTTAGGGTACGACAACAGTTTAGGGTGAGCGTACGTGTTAGGGTACGGGTTAGTGTTAGCGTACGGGTTAGGATTAGGGGACGGGTGAGGGTAAGGCTTCGGGTAAGGGTTAGGGTTAGGGTTAGGGTTAGGTTTAGGGTTAGGGTTAGTGGACGGGGACGGTTTAGGGTACAGGTTAGGGTACGACAACGGTTTAGGGTGAGCGTACGTGTTAGGGTATGGGTTCGTGTTAGCGTACAGGTTAGGATTAGGGGACGGATGAGGGTAAGGCTTCGGGTAAGGGTTAGGGTTAGGTTTAGGGGACGGGGACGGTTTAGGGTAGAGGTTAGGGTACGACAACAGTTTAGGGTGAGCGTACGTGTTAGGGTACGGGTTAGTGTTAGCGTACGGGTTAGGATTAGGGGACGGGTGAGGGTAAGGCTTCGGGTAAGGGTTAGGGTTAGGGTTAGGTTTAGGGGACGGGGACGGGGACGGCGACGGTTTAGGGTACAGGTTAGTGTACGACAACGGTTTAGGGTGAGCGTACGTGTTAGGGTATGGGTTAGTGTTAGCGTACGGGTTAGGATTAGGGGACGGGTGAGGGTAAGGCTTCGGGTAAGCGTTAGGGTTAGGGTTATGGTTAGGGTTAGGGGACGGGGACGGTTTAGGGTACAGGTTAGGGTACGACAACGGTTTAGGGTGAGCGTACGTGTTAGGGTACGGGTTAGTGTTAGCGTACGGTTTAGAATTAGGTGACGGGTGAGGGTAAGGCTTCGGGTAAGGGTTAGGGTTAGGGTTAGGGTTAGGGGACGGGAACGGTTTAGGGTACAAGTTAGGGTACGACAACGGTTTAGGGTGAGCGTACGTGTTAGGGTACGGGTTAGTGTTAGCGTACGGGTGAGGTTTAGGGGACGGGTGAGTGCAAGGCTTCGGGTAAGGGTTAGGTTTAGGGTTAGGGTTAGGGTTAGGGTTAGGGGACGGGGACGGTTTAGGGTACAGGTCATGGTACGACAACGGTTTAGGGTGAGCGTACGTGTTAGGGTACGGGTCAGTGTTAGAGTACGGGTTAGGATTAAGGGACGGGTGAGGGTAAGGCTTCCGGTAAGGGTTAGGGTTAGGGTTAGGGTTAGGGTTAGGGTTAGGGGACGGGGACGGTTTAGGGTACAGGTTAGGGTACGACAACGGTTTAGGGTGAGCGTACGTGTTAGGGTACGGGTTAGTGTTAGCGTACGGGTTAGGATTAGGGGACGGGTGAGGGTAAGGCTTCAGGTAAGAGTTAGGATTAGGGTTAGGGTTAGGGTTAGTGTTAGGGGACGGAGACGGTGTAGGGTACAGTTTAGTGTACGACAACGGTTTAGGGTGAGCGTACGTGTTAGGGTACGGGTTAGTGTTAGCGTACGGGTTAGGATTAGGGGACGGGTGAGGGTAAGGCTTCGGGTAAGTGTTAGGGTTAGGGTTAGGTTTAGGTTTAGGGTTAGGGGATTGGGACGGTTTAGGGTACATGTTAGGGTACGACAACGATTTAGGGTGAGCGTAGGTGTTAGGGTACGGATTAGTGTTAGCGTACGGGTTAGGATTAGGGGACGGATGAGGGTAAGGCTTCGGGTAAGGGTTAGTGTTAGGGTTAGGTTTAGGGTTAGGGGACGGGGACAGGGACGGTTTAGGGTACAGGTTAGGGTACGACAACGGTTTAGGGTGAGCGTACGTTTTAGGGTACTGGTTAGGTTTAGCGTACGGGTTAGGATTAGGGGATGGGTGAGGGTAAGGCTTCGGGTAAAGGTTAGGGTTAGGGTTAGGGTTAAGGTTAGGGTTAGGGGACGGGGACGGTTTAGGGTACAGGTTAGGGTACGACAACGGTTTAGGGTGAGCGTACGTGTTAGGGTACGGGTTAGTGTTAGCGTAAGGGTTAGGATTAGGGGACGGGTGAGGGGAAGGCTTCGGGTAAGGGTTAGGGTTAGGGTTAGGGTTAGGGGTAGGGTTAGGGGACAGGGACGTTTTAGGGTACAGGTTAGTGTACGTCAAGGGTTTAGGGTGAGCGTACATGTTAGGTTACGTATTAGTGTTAGTGTAGGGGTTAGGATTAGGGGACGGGTGAGGGTAAGGCTTCGGGTAAGGGTTAGGGTTAGGGTTAGGGTTAGGGTTAGGGGACGGGGACTGTTTAGGGTACAGGTTAGAGTACGACAATGTTTTAGGGTGAGCGTACGTGTTAGGTTACGGGTTAGTGTTAGCGTACGGGTGAGGATTAGGGGACGGGTGAGGGTAAGGCTTCGGGTAAGGTTTAGGGTTAGGGTTAGGGGACGGGGACGGTTTAGGGTACAGGTTAGGGTACGACAACGGTTTAGGGTGAGTGTACGAGTTAGGGTACGGGTTAGTGTTAGCGCACGGGTTAGGATAAGGGGACGGGTGAGGGTAAGGCTTCGGGTAAGGGTTAGGGTTAGGGTTAGGGTTAGGGTTAGGGGACGGGGACGGGGACCGTTTAGGGTACAGGTTAGGGTACGACAACGGTTTAGGGTGAGCGTACGTGTTAGGGTACGGGTTAGTGTTAGCGAACGGGTTAGGATTGGGGGACGGGTGAGGGTAAGGCTTCGGGTAAGTGTTAGGGTTAGGGTTAGGGTTAGGGTTAGGGTTAGGGTACGGTGACGGTTTAGGGTACAGGTTATGGTACGACAACGATTTAAGGTGAGCGTACGTGTTAGGGTACGGGTTAGTGTTAGCGTACAGGTTAGGATTAAGGGACGGGTGAGGGTAAGGCTTCGGGTAAGGGTTAGGGTTAGGGTTAGGGTTAGGGTTAGGGGACGGGGACGGTTTAGGGTACAGGTTAGGGTATGACAACGGTTTAGGGTGAGCGTACGTGTTAGGGTACCGGTTAGTGTTAGCGTACGGATTAGGATTAGGGGACGGGTGAGGGTAAGGCTTCGGGTAAGGGTTAGTGTTAGGGTTAGGGTTAGGGTTAGGGGACGGGGACGGGGACGGTTTAGGGTACAGGTTAGTGTACGACAACGGTTTAGGGTGAGCTTACGTGTTAGGGTACGGGTTAGTGTTAGCGTAAGGGTTAGGATTAGGGGACGGTGGAGGGTAAGTCTTCGGGTAAGGGTTAGGGTTAGGGTTAGGGTTAGGGTTAGCGTTAGGGGACGGGGACGCTTTAGGGTACAGGTTAGTGTACGACAACGGTTTAGGGTGAGCGTACGTGTTAGGGTACGTGTTAGTGTTAGCGTACGGGTTAGGATTAGGGGACGGGTGAGGGTAAGGCTTCGGGTAAGGGTTAGGGTTAGTGTTAGGGTTAGGGTTTGGGTTACGGAACGGGGACAGGGACGGTTTAGGGTAGAGGTTAGGGTACGACAACGGTTTAGGGTGAGCGTACGTGTTAGGGTATGGGTTAGTGTTAGCGTACGGGTTAGGATTAGGGGACGGGTGAGGGTAAGGCTTCGGGTAAGCGTTAGGGTTAGGGTTAGGGTTAGGGTTAGGGTTCGTGGACGGGGACGGTTTGGGTACAGGTTAGGGTACGACAACGGTTTAGGGTGAGCGTACGTGTTAGGGTATGGGTTCGTGTTAGCGTACAGGTTAGAATTAGGGGACGGGTGAGAGTAAGGCTTCGGGTAAGGGATAGGGTTAGGTTTAGGGGACGGGGACGGTTTAGGGTACAGGTTAGGGTACGACAACGTTTTAGGGTGAGCGTACGTGTTAGGGTACGGGTTAGTGTTAGCGTACGGGTTAGGATTAGGGGACGGGTGAGGGTAAGGCTTTGGGTAAGGGTTAGGGTTAGGGTTAGGGATAGGTTTAGGGTTAGGGGACGGGGACAGGGACTGTTTAGGGTACAGTTTAGGGTAGGACAATGGTTTAGGGTGAGCGTACATGTTAGTGTATGGTTTAGTGTTAGCGTACGGGTTAGGATTATGGGACGGGTGAGGGTAAGGCTTCGGGTAAGGGTTTGGGTTAGGGTTAGGGTTAGGGGACGGGGACGGTTTAGGGTACAGGTTAGGGTACGACAACGGTTTAGGGTGAGCGTACGTGTTAGGGTACGGGTTAGTGTTAGCGTACGGTTTAGAATTAGGTGACGGGTGAGGTTAAGGCTTCGGGTAAGGGTTAGGGTTAGGGTTAGGGTTAGGGGACGGGGACGGTTTAGGGTACAAGTTAGGGTACGACAACGGTTTAGGGTGAGCGTACGTGTTAGGGTACGGGTTAGTGTTAGCGTACGGGTGAGGTTTAGGTGACGGGTGAGTGTAAGGCTTCGGGTAAGGGTTAGGTTTAGGGTTAGGGTTAGGGTTAGGGTTAGGGGACGGGGACGGTTTAGGGTACAGGTTACGGTACGACAACGGTTTAGGGTGAGCGTACGTGTTAGGGTACGGGTTAGTGTTAGCGTACGGGTTAGGATTAGGGGACGGGTGAGGGTAAGGCTTCAGGTAAGAGTTAGGATTAGGGTTAGGGTTAGGGTTAGGGTTGGGGGACGGTTTAGGGTACAGGTTAGTGTACGACAACGGTTTATGGTGAGCGTACGTGTTAGGTTACGGGTTAGTGTTAGCGTACGGGTTAGGATTAGGGAACGGGTGAGGGTAAGGCTTCGGGCAAGGGTTACGGTTAGGTTTAGGGTTAGGGTTAGGGGACGGGGACAGTTTAGGGTACAGGTTAGGCTACGACAACGGTTTAGGGTGAGCGTACGTGTTAGGGTACGGGTTAGTGTTAGCGTACGGGTTAGGATTAGGGGACGGGTGAGGGTAAGGCTTCGGGTAAGGGTTAGGGTTAGGGTTAGTGTTAGGGGACGGGGACGGGGACGGCGACGGTTTAGGGTACAGGTTAGTGTAGGACAACGGTTTAGGGTGAGCGTACGTGTTAGGGTACGGGTTAGTGTTAGTGTACGGGTTAGGATTAGGGGACGGGTGAGGGTAAGGCTTCGGGTAAGCGTTAGGGTTAGGGTTAGGGTTAGGGTTAGGGTTAGTGGACGGGGACGGTTTAGGCTAGAGGTTAGGGTACGACAACGGTTTAGGGTGAGCGTACGTGTTAGGGTATGGGTTCGTGTTAGCGTACGGGTTAGGATTAGGGGACGGGTGAGTGTAAGGCTTCGGGTAAGGGTTAGGGTTAGGGTTAGGGTTAGGGGACGGGGACGGTTTAGGGTACAGGTTAGGGTACGACAACGGTTTAGGGTGAGCGTACGTGTTAGGGTACGGGTTAGTGTTAGCGTACGGGTTAGGATTAGGGGACGGGTGAGGGTAAGGCTTCGGGTAAGGTTTAGGGTTAGGGTTACGGTTAGGGTTAGGGGACGGGGACGGTTTAGGGTACAGGTTAGTGTACGACAACGGTTTAGGGTGAGCGTACGTGTTAGGGTACGGGTTAGTGTTAGCGTACGGTTTAGGATTAGGTGACGGGTGAGGGTAAGGCTTCGGGTAAGGGTTAGGGTTAGGGTTAGGGCTAGGGTTAGGGTTAGGGGACGGGGATGGTTTAGGGTACAGGTTAGGGTACGACAATGGTTTAGGGTGAGCGTACGTGTTAGGGTACGGGTTAGTGTTAGCGTACGGGTGAGGATTAGGGGACATGTGAGGTTAAGGCTTCGGGTAAGGGTTAGGGTTAGTACTAGGGTTAGGTTTAGGGTTAGGGGACGGGGACGGTTTACGGTACAGGTTAGGGTACGACAACGGTTTAGGGTGAGCGTACGTGTTAGGGTACGGGTTAGTGTTAGCGTACGGGTTAGGATTAGGGGACGGGTGAGCGTAAGGCTTCGGGTAAGGGTTAGGGTTAGGGTTAGGGTTAGGGTTAGGGGACGGGGACGGTTTAGGGTACAGGTTAGGGTACGACAATGTTTTAGGGTGAGCGTACGTGTTAGGGTACGGGTTAGTGTTAGCGTACGGGTGAGGATTAGGGGACGGGTGAGGGTAAGGCTTCGGGTAAGTTTTAGGGTTAGGGTTAGGGGACGGGGACGGTTTAGGGTACAGGTTAGGGTACGACAACGGTTTAGGGTGAGCGTACGTGTTAGGGTACGGGTTAGTGTTAGCGTACGGATTAGGATTAGGGGACGGGTGAGGGTAAGGCTTCGGGTAAGGGTTAGTGTTAGGGTTAGGGTTAGGGTTAGGGGACGGGGACGGGGACGGTTTAGGGTACAGGTTAGTGTACGACAACGGTTTAGGGTGAGCGTACGTGTTAGGGTACGGGTTAGTGTTAGCGTACGGTTTAGGATTCGGGGACGGGTGAGGGTAAGGCTTCGGGTAAGGGTTAGGGTTAGGGTTAGGGTTACGGTTAGGGGATGGGGACGGTTTAGGGTACAGGTTAGTGTACGAAAACGTTTTAGGGTGAGCGTACGTGTTAGGGTACGTGTTAGTGTTGGCTTACGGGTTAGGATTAGGGGACGGGTGAGGGTAAGGCTTCGGGTAAGGTTTAGGGCTAGGGTTAGGGTTAGTGGACGGGGACGGGGACGGTTTAGGGTACAGGTTAGGGTACGACAACGGTTTAGGGTGAGCTTACGTTTTAGGGTACGGGTTAGTGTTAGCGTAAGGGTTAGGATTAGGGGACGGGTGAGGGTAAGTCTTCGGGTAAGGGTTAGGGTTAGGGTTAGGGTTAGGGTTAGTGTTAGGGGACGGGGACGCTTTAGGGTACAGGTTAGTGTACGACAACGGTTTAGGGTGAGCGTACGTGTTAGGGTACGGGTTAGTGTTAGCGTACGGGTTAGGATTAGGGGACGGGTGAGGGTAAGGCTTCGGGTAAGGGTTAGGGTTAGTGATAGGGTTAGGGTTAGGGTTACGGGACGGGGACAGGGACGGTTTAGGGTAGAGGTTAGGGTACGACAACAGTTTAGGGTGAGCGTACGTGTTAGGGTACGGGTTAGTGTTAGCGTACGGGTTAGGATTAGGGGACGGGTGAGGGTAAGGCTTCGGGTAAGGGTTAGGGTTAGGGTTAGGGTTAGGGGACGGGGACGGGGACGGCGACGGTTTAGGGTACAGGTTAGTGTACGACAACGGTTTAGGGTGTGCGTACGTGTTAGGGTATGGGTTAGTGTTAGCGTACGGGTTAGGATTAGGGGACGGGTGAGGGTAAGGCTTCGGGTAAGCGTTAGGGTTAGGGTTAGGGATAGGGTTAGAGTTAGTGGACGGGGACGGTTTAGGGTACAGCTTAGGGTACGACAACGGTTTAGGGTGAGCGTACGTGTTAGGGTATGGGTTCGTGTTAGCGTACGGGTTAGGATTAGGGGACGGGTGAGGGTAAGGCTTCGGGTAAGGGTTAGGGTTATGGTTAGGGTTAGGGGACGGGGACGGTTTAGGGTACAGGTTAGGGTACGACAACGGTTTAGGCTGAGCGTACGTGTTAGGGTACGGGTTAGTGTTAGCGTACGGGTTAGGATTAGGGGACGGGTGAGGGTAAGGCTTCGGGAAAGGGTTAAGGTTAGGGTTAGGGTTAGGGTTAGGGGACGGGCACAGGGACGGTTTAGGGTACAAGTTAGGGTACGACAACGTTTTAGGGTGAGGTTACGTGTTAGGGGACGTGTTAGTGTTAACGTACGGGTTAGGATTAGGGGACGGGTTACGGTAAGGCTTCGGGTAAGGGTTAGGGTTAGGTTTAGGGTTAGGGTTAGGGGACGTTGACGGTTTAGGGTACAGGTTAGGGTACGACAACCGTTTAGGGTGAGCATACGTGTTAGGGTACGGGTTAGTGTTAGCGTACGGGTTAAGATTAGGGGACGGGTGAGGGTAAGGCTTCGGGTAAGGGTTAGGGTTAAGGTTAGGGTTAGGGTTAGGTTTAGGGGACGGGGACGGTTTAGGGTACAGGTTAGGGTACGACAACGGTTTAGGGTGAGCGTACGTGTTAGGGTACGGGTTAGTGTTAGCGTACGGGTGAGGATTAGGGGACGGGTGAGGGTAAGGCTTCGGGTAAGGGTTAGGGTTAGGGTTAGGGTTAGGTTTAGGTTTAGGTGATGGGGACGGTTTAGGGTACAGGTTAGGGTACGACAACGGTTTAGGGTGAGCGTACGTGTTAGGGTACGGGTTAGTGTTAGCGTACTGGTTAGGATTAGGGGACGGGTGAGGGTAAGGCTTCGGGCAAGTGTTAGGGTTAGGGTTAGGGTTAGGGTTAGGGATAGGGGACGGGGACGGTTTAGGTTACAGGTTAGGGTACGACAACGGTTTAGGGTGAGCGTACGTGTTAGGGTACGGGTTAGTGTTAGCGTACGGGTTAGGATTAGGGGACGGGTGAGGGTAAGGCTTCGGGTAAGGGATAGGGTTAGGGTTAGGGTTAGGGGACGGGGACGGTTTAGGGTACAGGTTAGGGTATGACAACGGTTTAGGGTGAGCGTACGTGTTAGGGTACGGGTTAGTGTTAGCGTACGGGTTAGGATTAGGGAACGGGTGAGGGTAAGGCTTCGGGTAAGGGTTAGGGTTAGGGTTAGGGTTAGGGTTAGGGGATGGGGACGGTTTAGGGTACAGGTTAGTGTACGACAACGGTTTAGGGTGAGCGTACGTGTTAGGGTACGGGTTAGTGTTGGCGTACGGGTTAGGATTAGGGTACGGGTGAGGGTAAGGCTTCGGGTAAGGGTTAGGGTTAGGGTTAGGGTTAGGGGACGGGGACGGTTTAGGGTACAGGTTAGGGTACGAAAACGGTTTAGGGTAAGCTTACGTGTTAGGGTATGGGTTAGTGTTAGCGTAAGGTTTAGGATTAGGGGACGGGTGAGGGTAAGTCTTCCGGTAAGGGTTAGGGTTAGGGTTAGGGTTAGGGTTAGGGTTAGGGGACTGGGACAGTTTAGGGTACAGGTTAGGGTACGACAGCGGTTTAGGGTGAGCGTACGTGTTAGGGTACGGGTTAGTGTTAGCGTACGGGTTAGGATTAGGGGACGGGTGAGTGTAAGGCTTCGGGTAAGGGTTAGGGTTAGTGTTAGGGTTAGGGTTAGGGTTACGGGACGGGGACAGGAACGGTTTAGGGTACAGCTTAGGGTACGACAACAGTTTATGGTGAGCGTACGTGTTAGGGTACGGGTTAGTGTCAGCGTACGGGTTAGGATTAGGGAACGGGTGAGGGTAAGGCTTCAGGTAAGGGTTAGGGTTAGGGTTAGGGTTAGGGGACGGGGACGGGGACGGCGACGGTTTAGGGTACAGGTTAGTGTACGACAACGGTTTAGGGTGAGCGTACGTGTTAGGGTATGGGTTAGTGTTAGCGTACCGGTTAGGATTAGGGGACGGGTGAGGGTAAGGCTTCGGGTAAGCGTTAGGTTTAGGGTTAGGGTTAGGGTTAGGGTTACGGGACGGGGACGGTTTAGGGTACAGGTTAGGGTACGACAACGGTTTAGGGTGAGCGTACGTTTTAGGGTACGGGTTAGTGTTAGCGTACGGGTTAGGATTAGGGGACGGGTGAGGGTAAGGCTTCGGGTAAGTGTTAGGGTTAGGGTTAGGGTTAGGGGACGGGGACGGTTTAGGGTACAAGTTAGGGTAAGACAAATGTTTAGGGTGAGCGTACTTGTTAGGGTACTGTTTAGTGTTAGCGTACGGGTTAGGATTAGGGAACGGGTCAGGGTAAGGATTCGGGTAAGGTTTAGGGTTAGGGTTAGGGGACGGGGACGGTTTAGGGTACAGGTTAGGGTACGACAACGGTTTAGGGTGAGCGTACGTGTTAGGGTACGGGTTAGTGTTAGCGTACGGGTGAGGATTAGGTGACGGGTGAGTGTAAGGCTTCGGGTAAGGGTTAGGGTTAGGGTTAGGGTTAGGGTTAGGGTTAGGGGACGCGGACGGTTTAGGGTACAGGTTAGGGTAGGACAAAGGTTTAGGGTGAGCGTACGTTTTAGGGTACGGGTTAGTGTTAGCGTACAGGTTAGGATTAGGGGACGGGTGAGGGTAAGGCTTCGGGTAAGGGTTAGGGTTAGGGTTAGGGTTAGGGGACGGGGACGGGGACGGTTTAGGGTACAGGTTCGGCTGCGACATAGGTTTAGGGTGAGCGTACGTGTTAGGGTACGGGTTAGTGTTAACGTACGGGTTAGGATTAGCGGACGGGTGAGGGTAAGGCTTCGGGTAAGGGTTAGGTTTAGGGTTAGGGCTAGGGTTAGGGTTAGGGGACGGGGACAGGGACGGTTTAGGGTACAGGTTAGGGTACGACAACGGTTTAGGGTGAGCGTACATGTTAGGGTATGGGTTAGTGTTAGCGTATGGCTTAGGATTAGGGGACGGGTGAGGGTAAAGCTTCAGGTAAGGGTTAGGATTAGGGTTAGGGTACGGGGACGGGGACGGGGACGGGGACGGTTTAGGGTACAGGTTAGGGTACGACAAAGATTTAGGGTGAGCGTACGTGTTAGGGTATGGGTTAGTGTTAGCGTACGGGTTAGGATTAGAGGACGGCTGAGGGTAAGGCTTCGGGTAAAGGTTAGGGTTAGGGTTAGGGTTAGGGTTAGGGGACGGGGACGGTTTAGGGTACAGGTTAGGGTACGACAACGGTTTAGGGTGAGCGTACGTGTTAGGGTACGGGTTAGTGTTAGCGTACGGGTTAGGATTAGGGGACGGGTGAGTGTAAGGCTTCGGGTAAGGGTTAGGGTTAGGGTTAGGGTTAGGGTTAGGGTTAGGGGGCGGGGACGGTATAGGGTACAGTTTAGGGTACGTCAACGGTTTAGGGTGAGCGTACGTGTTAGGGTATGGGTTAGTGTTAGTGTACGGGTTAGGATTAGGGGACGGGTGAGGGTAAGGCTTCGGGTAAGGGTTAGGTTTAGGGTTAGGGTTAGGGTAAGGGTTAGGGTTAGGGGCGGGGATGGTTTAGGGTACAAGTTAGGGTACGACAACGGTTTAGGGTGAGCGTACGTGTTAGGGTATGGGTTAGTGTTAGCGTACGGGTTAGGATTAGGGGACGTGGGAGGGTAAGGCTTCGGGTAAGGGTTAGGGTTAGGGTTAGGGTTAGGGTTAGGGTTAGGGGACCGGGACGGTTTCGGGTACAGGTTAGTGTACGACAAAGGTTTAGGGTGAGCGTACGTGTTAGGGTATGGGTTAGTGTTAGCGTACGGGTTAGGATTAGGGGACGGGTGAGGGTAAGGCTTCGGGAAAGGGTTAGGGTTAGGGTTAGAGTTAGGGTTAGGGGACGGGCACGGGGACGGTTTAGGTTACAAGTTAGAGTACGACAACGGTTTAGGGTGAGGGTACGTGTTAGGGTACGGGTTAGTGTTAGCGTACGGGTTAGGATTAGGGGACGGGTTAGGGTAAGGCTTCGGGTAAGGGTTAGGGTTAGGGTTAGGGTTAAGGTTAGTGGACGTGGACGGTTTAGGGTACAGGTTAGGGTACGACAACCGTTTAGGGTGAGCGTACGTGTTAGGGAACGGGTTAGTGTTAGCGTACGGGTTAGGATTAGGGGACGGGTGAGGGTAAGGCTTCGGGTAAGGGTTAGGGTTAGGGTTAGGGTTAGGGTTAGGGGACGGGGACGGTTTAGGGTACAGGTTAGGGTACGACAACGGTTTATGGTGAGCGTACGTGTTAGGGTACGGGTTACTGTTAGCGTACGGGTGAGGATTAGGGGACGGGTGAGGGTAAGGCTTCGGGTAAGGGTTAGGGTTAGGACTAGGGTTAGGTTTAGGGTTAGGGGACGGGGACGGTTTAGGGTACAGGTTAGGGTACGACAACGGTTTAGGGTGAGTGTACGTGTTAGGGTACGGGTTAGTGTTAGCGTACGGGTTAGGATTAGGGGACGGGTGAGCGTAAGGCTTCGGGTAAGGGTTAGGGTTAGGGTTAGGGTTAGGGTTAGGGTTACGGGACGGGGACTGTTTAGGGTACAGTTTAGGGTACGACAATGTTTTAGGGTGAGCGTACGTGTTAGGGTACGGGTTAGTGTTAGCGTACGGGTGAGGATTAGGGGACGGGTGAGGGTAAGGCTTCGGGTAAGGGTTAGGGTTAGGGTTAGGGGACGGGGACGGTTTAGGGTACAGGTTAGGGTACGACAACGGTTTAGGGTGAGCGTACGAGTTAGGATACGGGTTAGGGTTAGCGCACGGGTTAGGATAAGGGGACGGGTGAGGGTAAGGCTTCGGGTAAGGGTTAGGGTTAGGGTTAGCGTTAGGGTTAGGGGACGGGAACGGTTTAGGGTACAGGTTAGGGTACGACAACGGTTTAGGGTGAGCGTACGTGTTAGGGTACGGGTTAGTGCTAGCGTACGGTTTAGGATTAGGGGACAGGTGAGGGTAAGGCTTCGGGTGTTAGGGTTAGGGTTAGGGTTAGGGTTAGGGTTAGGGTACCTTGACGGTTTAGGGTACAGGTTAGGGTACGACAACGATTTAGGGTGAGCGTACGTGTTAGGGTACGGGTTAGTGTTAGCGTACAGGTTAGGATTAGGGGACGGGTGAGGGTAAGGCTTCGGGTAAGGGTTAGGGTTAGGGTTAGGGTTAGGGGACGGGGACGGTTTAGGGTACAGGTTAGGGTATGACAACGGTTTAGGGTGAGCGTACGTGTTAGGGTACGGGTTAGTGTTAGCGTACGGATTAGGATTAGGGGACGGGTGAGGGTAAGGCTTCGGGTAAGGGTTAGTGTTAGGGTTAGGGTTAGGGTTATGGGACAGGAACGGGGACGGTTTAGGGTACAGGTTAGGGGACGACAACGGTTTAGGGTGAGCTTACGTGTTAGGGTACGGGTTAGTGTTAGCGTAAGGGTTAGGATTAGGGGACGGTTGAGGGTAAGTCTTCGGGTAAGGGTTAGGGTTAGGGTTAGGGTTAGGGTTAGCGTTAGGGGACGGGGACGCTTTAGGGTACAGGTTAGGGTACGACAACGGTTTAGGGTGAGCGTACGTGTTAGGGTACATGTTAGTGTTAGCGTACGGGTTAGGATTAGGGGACGGGTGAGGGTAAGGCTTCGGGTAAGGGTTAGGGTTAGTGTTAGGGTTAGGGTTAGTGTTACGGGACGGGGACAGGGACGGTTTAGGGTAGAGGTTAGGGCACGACAACAGTTTAGTGTGAGCGTACGTGTTAGGGTATGGGTTAGTGTTAGCGTACGGGTTAGGATTAGGGGACGGTTGAGGGTAAGGCTTCGGGTAAGGGTTAGGGTTAGGGTTAGGGTTAGGGGAAGGGGACGGGGACGGCGACGGTTTTGGGTACAGGTTAGTGTACGACAACGGTTTAGGGTGAGCGTACGTGTTAGGGTACGGGTTAGTGTTAGCGTACGGCTTAGGATTAGGGGACGGGTGAGGGTAAGGCTTCGGGTAAGCGTTAGGGTTAGGGTTAGGGTTAGGGTTAGGGTTAGTGGACGGGGACGGTTTAGGGTACACGTTAGGGTACGACAACGGTTTAGGGTGAGCTTACGTGTTAGGGTATGGGTTCGTGTTAGCGTACAGGTTAGGATTAGGGGACGGGTGAGGGTAAGGCTTCGGGTAAGGGTTAGGGTTAGGTTTAGGGGACGGGGACGGTTTAGGGTACAGGTTAGGGTACGACAACGGTTTAGGGTGAGCGTACGTGTTAGGGTACGGGTTAGTGTTAGCGTACGGGTTAGGATTAGGGGACGGGTGAGGGTAAGGATTTGGGTAAGGGTTAGGGTTAGGGTTAGGGTTAGGGTTAGGGTTAGGGGACGGGGACGGGGACGGTTTAGGGTACAGGTTAGGGTAGGACAACGGTTTAGGGTGAGCGTACATGTTAGTGTATGGTTTAGTGTTAGCGTACGGGTTAGGATTATGGGACGGGTGAGGGTAAGGCTTCGGGTAAGGGTTTGGGTTAGGGTTAGGGTTAGGGTTAGGAGACGGGGACGGTTTAGGGTACAGGTTAGGGTACGACAACGGTTTAGGGTGAGCGTACGTGTTAGGGTACGGGTTAGTGTTAGCGTACGGGTTAGGATTAGGGGACGGGTGAGGGTAAGGCTTCGGGTAAGGGTTAGGGTTAGGGTTATGGTTAGGGTTGGGGACGGGGACGGTTTAGGGTACAGGTTAGGGTACGACAACGGTTTAGGGTGAGCGTACGTGTTAGGGTACTGGTTAGTGTTAGCGTAAGGGTTAGGATTAGGGGACGGTTGAGGGTAATTCTTCGGGTAAGGGTTAGGGTTAGGGTTAGGGTTAGCGTTAGGGGACGGGGACGCTTTAGGGTACAGGTTAGGGTACGACAACGGTTTAGGGTGAGCGTACGTGTTAGGTTACGGGTTAGTGTTAGCGTACGGGTTAGGATTAGGGGACGGGTGAGGGTAAGGCTTCGGGAAAGGGTTAGGGTTAGGGTTACGTTTAGGGTTAGGGGACGGGCACGGGGACGGTTTAGGGTCCAAGTTAGGGTAAGACAACGGTTTAGGGTGAGGGTACGTCTTAGGGTACGGGTTAGTGTTAGCGTACGGGTTAGAATTAGAGGACGGGTGAGGGTAAGGCTTCGGGTAAGGGTTAGCGTTAGGGTTAGGGTTAGGGTTAGGGTTAGGGGACGGGGACGGTTTAGGGTACAGTTTAGGGTACGACAACGGTTTAGGGTGAGCGTACGTGTTAGGTTACGGGTTAGTGTTAGCGTACGGGTTAGGATTAGGGGACGGGTGAGGGTAAGGCTACAGGTAAGGGTTAGGGTTAGGGTTAGGGTTAGGGTTAGGTTTAGGGGACGGGGACGGTTTAGGGTACAGGTTAGGGTACGACAACGATTTAGGGTGAGCGTACGTGTTAGGTTACGGGTTAGTGTTAGCGTACGGGTTAGGATTAGGGAACGGGTGAGTGTAAGGCTTCGGGTAAGGGTTACGGTTAGGGTTAGGGTTAGGGTTAGGGGACGGGTGCGGGTAAGGCTTCGGGTAAGGGTTAGGGTTAGTGTTAGGGTTAGGGTTAGGGTTACGGGACGGGGACAGGGACGGTTTAGGGTAGAGGTTAGGGTACGACAACAGTTTAGGGTGAGCGTACGTGTTAGGGTACGGGTTAGTGTTAGCGTACGGGTTAGGATTAGGGGACGGGTGAGGGTAAGGCTTCGGGTAAGGGTTAGGGTTAGGGTTAGGGTTAGGTTTAGGGTTAGGGTTAGTGGACGGGGACGGTTTAGGGTACAGGTTAGGGTACGACAACGGTTTAGGGTGAGCGTACGTGTTAGGGTATGGGTTCGTGTTAGCGTACAGGTTAGGATTAGGGGACGGATGAGGGTAAGGCTTCGGGTAAGGGTTAGGGTTAGGTTTAGGGGACGGGGACGGTTTAGGGTACAGGTTAGGGTACGACAACATTTAGGGTGAGCGTACGTGTTAGGGTACGGGTTAGTGTTAGCGTACGGGTGAGGATTAGGGGACGGGTGAGTGTAAGGCTTCGGGTAAGGGTTACGGTTAGGATTAGGGTTAGGGTTAGGGTTAGTGGACGGGGACGGTTTAGGGTACAGGTTAGGGTACGACAACGGTTTAGGGTGAGCGTACGTGTTAGGTTACGGGTTAGTGTTAGCGTACGGGTTAGGATTAGGGGACGGGTGAGGGTAAGGCTTCGGGAAAGGGTTAGGGTTAGGGTTACGTTTAGGGTTAGGGGACGGGCACGGGGACGGTTTAGGGTCCAAGTTAGGGTAAGACAACGGTTTCGGGTGAGGGTACGTCTTAGGGTACGGGTTAGTGTTAGCGTACGGGTTAGGATTAGAGGACGGGTGAGGGTAAGGCTTCGGGTAAGGGTTAGCGTTAGGGTTAGGGTTAGGGTTAGGGTTAGGGGACGGGGACGGTTTAGGGTACAGTTTAGGGTACGACAACGGTTTAGGGTGAGCGTACGTGTTAGGTTACGGGTTAGTGTTAGCGTACGGGTTAGGATTAGGGGACGGGTGAGGGTAAGGCTACAGGTAAGGGTTAGGGTTAGGGTTAGGGTTAGGTTTAGGGGACGGGGACGGTTTAGGGTACAGGTTAGGGTACGACAACGATTTAGGGTGAGCGTACGTGTTAGGTTACGGGTTAGTGTTAGCGTACGGGTTAGGATTAGGGAACGGGTGAGGGTAAGGCTTCGGGTAACGGTTAGGGTTAGGGTTAGGGTTAGGGTTAGGGTTAGGGTTAGGGTTAGGGGACGGGGATGGCTTAGGGTACAGGTTAGGGTACGACAACGGTTTAGAGTGAGCGTAAGTGTTAGGGTACGGGTTAGTTTTAGCGTACGGGTGAGGAATAGGGGACGGGTGAGGGTAAGGCTTCGGGTAAGAGTTAGGGTTAGGACTAGGGTTAGGTTTAGGGATAGGGGACGGGGACGGTTTAGGGTACAGGTTAGGGTACGACAACAGTTTAGGGTGAGCGTACGTGTTAGGGTACGGGTTAGTGTTAGCGTACGGGTTAGGATTAGGGGACGGGTGAGCGTAAGGCTTCGGGTAAGGGTTAGGGTTAGGGTTAGGGTTAGGGTTAGGGTTAGGGGAAGGGGACGGTTTAGGGTACAGTTTAGGGTACGACAAGGTTTTAGGGTGAGCGTACGTGTTAGGGTACGGGTTAGTGTTAGCGTACGGGTGAGGATTAGGGGACGGGTGAGGGTAAGGCTTCGGGTAAGGGTTAGGGTTAGGGTTAGGGGACGGGGACGGTTTAGGGTACAGGTTAGGGTACGACAACGGTTTAGGGTGAGCGTACGAGTTAGTGTACGGGTTAGTGTTAGCGTATGGGTTAGGATTAGGGGACGGGTGAGGGTAAGGCTTCGGGTAAGGGTTAGGGTTAGGTTTAGGCTTAGGGTTAGGGGACGGGGACGGTTTAGGGTACAGGTTAGGGTACGACAACGGTTTAGGGTGAGCGTACGTTTTAGGCTACGGGTTAGTGTTAGCGTATGGGTTAGGATTAGGGGACGGGTGAGGGTAAGGCTTCGGGTAAGTGTTAGGGTTAGGGTTAGGGTTAGGGTTAGGGTTAGGGTACGGGGACGGTTTAGGGTACAGGTTAGGGTACGACAACGATTTAGGGTGAGCGTACGTGTTAGGGTACCGGTTAGTGTTAGCGTACAGGTTAGGATTAGGGGACGGGTAAGGGTAAGGCTTCGGGTAAGGTTTAGGGTTAGGGTTAGGGTTAGGGTTAGAGGACGGGGACGGTTTAGGGTACAGGTTATTGTATGACAACGGTTTAGGGTGAGCGTACGTGTTAGGGTACGGGTTAGTGTTAGCGTACGGATTAGGATTAGGGGACGGGTGAGGGTAAGGCTTCGGGTAAGGGTTAGTGTTAGGGTTAGGGTTAGGGTTAGGGGACGGGGACGGGGACGGTGTAGGGTACAGGTTAGTGTACGACAACGGTTTAGGGTGAGCGTACGTGTTAGGGTACGGGTTAGTGTTAGCGTACGGTTTAGGATTCGGGGACGGGTGAGAGTAAGGCTTCGGGTAAGGGTTAGGGTTAGGGTTGGGTTACGGTTAGGGGATGGGGACGGTTTAGGATACAGGTTAGTGTACGACAACGGTTTAGGGTGAGCGTACGTGTTAGGGTACGGGTTAGTGTTGGCTTACGGTTTAGGATTAGGGGACGGGTGAGGGTAAGGCTTCGAGTAAGGGTTAGGGTTAGGGTAAGCGTTAGGGGACGGGGACGGGGACGGTTTAGGGTACAGGTTAGGGTACGACAACGGTTTAGGGTGAGCTTACGTGTTAGGGTACGGGTTAGTGTTAGCGTAAGGGTTAGGATTAGGGGACGGGTGAGGGTAAGTCTTCGGGTAAGGGTTAGGGTTAGGGTTAGGGTTAGGGTTAGGGTTAGGGTTAGGGGACGGGGACGCTTTAGGGTACAGGTTAGTGTACGACAACGGTTTAGGGTGAGCGTACGTGTTAGGGTACGGGTTAGTGTTAGCGTACGGGTTAGGATTAGGGGACGGGTGAGGGTAAGGCTTCGGGTAAGGGTTAGGGTTAGTGTTAGGGTTAGGGTTAGGGTTACGGGACAGGGACAGGGACGGTTTAGGGTAGAGGTTAGGGTACGACAACAGTTTAGGGTGAGCGTACGTGTTAGGGTACGGGTTAGTGTTAGCGTACGGGTTAGGATTAGGGGACGGGTGAGGGTAAGGCTTCGGGTAAGGGTTAGGGTTAGGGTTAGGGTTAGGGGACGGGGACGGGGACGGCGACGGTTTAGGGTACATGTTAGTGTACGACAACGGTTTAGGGGGAGCGTACGTGTTAGGTTACGGGTTAGTGTTAGCGTACGGGTTAGGATTAGGGGACGGGTGAGGGTAAGGCTTCGGATAAGCGTTAGGGTTAGGGTTAGGGATAGGGTTAGAGTTAGTGGACGGGGACGGTTTAGGGTACAGGTTAGGGTACGACAACGGTTTAGGGTGAGCGTACGTGTTAGGGTATGGGTTCGTGTTAGAGTACGTGTTAGGATTAGGGGACGGGTGAGGGTAAGGCTTTGGGTAAGGGTTAGCGTTAGGGTTAGGGTTAGGGGACGGGGACGGTTTAGGGTACAGGTTAGGGTACGACAACGGTTTAGGGTGAGCGTACGTGTTAGGGTACGGGTTAGTGTTAGCGTACGGGTTAGGATTAGGGGACGGGTGAGGGTAAGGCTTCGGGTAAGGTTTAGAGTTAGGGTTACGGTTAGGGTTAGGGGACGGGGACGGTTTAGGGTACAGGTTAGGGTACGACAACGGTTTAGGGTGAGCGTACGTGTTAGGGTACGGGTTAGTGTTAGCGTACGGTTTAGGATTAGGTGACGAGTGAGGGTAAGGCTTCGGGTAAGGGTTAGGGTTAGGGTTAGGGTTAGGGGACGGGGATGGTTTAGGGTACAAGTTAGGGTACGACAACGATTTAGGGTGAGCGTACGTGTTAGGGTATGGGTTAGTGTTAGCGTACGGGTTAGGATTAGGGGACGGGTGAGTGTTAGGCTTCGGGTAAGGTTTAGGGTTAGGGTTAGGGTTAGGGGACGGGGACAGTTTAGGGTACAGGTTAGGGTACGACAACGGTTTAGGGTGAGCGTACGTGTTAGGGTACGGGATAGTGTTAGCGTACGGGTGAGGATTAGGAGACGGGTGAGTGTAAGGCTTCGGGTAAGGGTTTGGGTTAGGGTTAGGGTTAGGGTTAGGGTTAGGGGACGGGGACGGTTTAGGGTACAGGTTACGGTACGACAACGGTTTAGGGTGAGCGTACGTGTTAGGGTACGGGTCAGTGTTAGCGTACGGGTTAGGATTAGGGGACGGGTGAGGGTAAGGCTTCCGGTAAGGGTTAGGGTTAGGGTTAGGGTTAGGGGACGGGGACGGGGACGGTTTAGGGTACAGGTTAGGGTACGACAAAGGTTTAGGGTGAGCGTAAGTGTTAGGGTACGGGTTAGTGTTAGCGTACGGGTTAGGATTAGGGGACGGGTGAGGGTAAGGCTTCAGGTAAGGGTTAGGATTAGGGTTAGGGTTAGGGTTAGGGTTAGGGGACGGAGACGGTGTAGGGTACAGTGTAGGGTACGACAACGGTTTAGGGTGAGCGTACGTGTGAGGGTACGGGTTAGTGTTAGCGTAAGGGTTAGGATTAGGGGACGGGTGAGGGTAAGGCTTCGGGTAAGTGTTAGGGTTAGGGTTAGGGTTAGGGTTAGGGGACGGGGACGGGGACGGTTTAGGGTACAGGTTAGTGTACGACAACGGTTTTTGGTGAGCGTACGTGTTAGGGTACGGGTTAGTGTTAGCGTACGGGTTAGGATTAGGGGACGGGTGAGGGTAAGGCTTCGGGTAAGGGTTAGTGTTAGGGTTAGGGTTAGGGTTAGGAGACGGGGACAGGGACGGTTTAGGGTACAGGTTAGGGTACGACAACGGTTTAGGGTGAGCGGACATGTTAGGGTATGGGATAGTGTTAGCGTACGGGTTAGGATTAGAGGACGGGTGAGGGTAAGGCTTCGGGTTAGGGTTAGGTTTAGGGTTAGGGTTAGGGGACGGGGACGGGGACGGTTTAGGGTACAGGTAAGGGTACGACAACGGTTTAGGGTGAGCGTACGTGTTAGGGTACTGGTTAGTGTTAGCGTACGGGTTAGGATTAGGGGATGGGTGAGGGTAAGGCTTCGGGTAAAGGTTAGGGTTAGGGTTAGGGTTAGGGTTAGGGTTAGGGGACGGGGACGGTTTAGGGTACAGGTTAGGGTACGACAACGGTTTAGGGTGAGCGTACGTGTTAGGGTACGGATTAGTGTTAGTGTAGGGGTTAGGATTAGGGGACGGGTGAGGGTAAGGCTTCGGGTAAGGGTTAGGGTTAGGGTTAGGGTTAGGGTTAGGGTTAGGGGACGGGGACGGTTTAGGGTACAGGTTAGGGTACGACAAAGATTTAGAGTGAGCGTAAGTGTTAGGGTACGGATTAGTGTTAGCGTACGGGTTAGGATTAGGGGAAGGGTGAGTGTAAGGCTTCGGGTAAGGGTTAGGGTTAGGGTTAGGGTTAGGGTTAGGGTTAGGGGACGGGGACGGTTTAGGGTACAGTTTAGGGTACGACAATGTTTTACGGTGAGCGTACGTGTTAGGGTACGGGTTAGTGTTAGCGTCCGGGTTAGGATTAGGGGACGGGTGAGGGTAAGGCTACAGGTAAGGGTTAGGGTTAGGGTTAGCGTTAGGGTTAGGGTTAGGGTTAGGAGACGGTTTAGGGTACAGGTTAGGGTACGACAACGGTTTAGGGTGAGCGTATGTGTTAGGGTATGGGTTAGTGTTAGCGTACGGGATAGGATTAGGAGACGGGTGAGGTTAAGGCTTCGGGTAAGGGTTAGGGTTTGGGTTAGAGTTAGGTTTAGGGTTAGGGTTAGGGGACGGGGACGGTTTAGGGTACAGGTTAGGGTACGACAACGGTTTAGGGTGAGCGTACGTGTTAGGGTACGGGTTAGTGTTAGCCTACGGGTTAGGATTAGGGGACGGGTGAGGGTAAGACTTCGGGTAAGGTTTAGGCTTAGGGTTAGGGTTAGGGTTAGGGGCCGGGGACATTTATGATTTAGGGTATAGGTTAAGGTACGACCACTGTTTAGGGTGAGCGTACGTGTTAGGGTACGGGTTAGTGTTAGCGTACGGGTTAGGATTAAGGGACGGGTGAGGGTAAGGCTTCGAGTAAGGGTTAGGGTTAGGGTTAGGGTTACGGTTAGGGTTAGGGGACGGGGACGGTTTAGGGTACAGGTTAGGGTACGACAACGGTTTAGGGTGAGCGTACGTGTTAGGGTACGGGTTAGGATTAGGGGACGGGTGAGGGTAAGGCTTCGGGTAAGGGTTAGGGTTCGGGTTAGGGTTAGGGTTAGGGGACGGGGACGGGGACGGTTTAGGGTACAGGTTAGGGTACGACAACGGTTTAGGGTGAGCGTACGTGTTAGGGTATGTGTTAGTGTTAGCGTACGGGTTAGGATTAGAGGACGGGTGAGGGTAAGGCTTCGGGTAAGGGTTAGGGTTAGGGTTAGGGTTAGGGTTAGGGTTAGGGGACGGGGACGCTTTACGGTACAGGTTATGTTACGACAACGGTTTAGGGTGAGCATACGTGTTAGGGTACGGGTTTGTGTTAGCGTACGGGTTAGGATTAGGGGACGGGTGAGGGTAAGGCTTCGGGTAAGGGTTAGGTTTAGGGTACGGGGAAGGTTTAGGGTACACGTTACGGTACGACAACGGTTTAGGTTGAGCGTACGTGTTAGGGTACGGGTTAGTGTTAGCGTACAGGTTAGGATTAGGGGTCGGGTGAGGGTAAAGCTTCGGGTAAGGGTTAGCGTTAGTTTTAGGGTTAGGGTTAGGGTTAGGGGACGGGGACGGTTTAGGGTAAAGGTTAGTGTACGACAACGGTTTAGGGTGAGCGTACGTGTTATGGTGTGGGTTAGTGTTTGCGTACGGGTTAGCAATAGGGGACGGGTGAGGGTAAGGCTTCGGGTAAGGGTTAGGGTTAGGGTTAGGGTTAGGGGACGGGGATGGGGACGAGGACGGTTTAGGGTACAGGTTAGTGTACGACAATGGTTTAGGGTGAGCGTACGTGTTAGGGTACGGGTTAGTGTTAGCGTACGGGTTAGGATTAGGGGACGGGTGAGGGTAAGGCTTCGGGTAAGGTTTAGGGTTAGGGTTAGGGTTAGGGTTAGGGGACGGGGACGGTTTAGGGTACATGTTAGGGTACGACAACCGTTTAGGGTGAGCGTACGTGTTAGGTTACGGGTTAGTGTTAGCGTACGGGTTAGGTTTAGGTGACGGGTGAGGGTAAGGCTTCGGTAAGGGTTAGGGTTAGGGTTAGGGTTAGGGTTAAGGGACGGGGACGGGGACGGTTTCGGGTACAGGTTAGGGTACGACAACGGTTTAGGGTGAGCGTACGTGTTAGGGTACGGGTTAGTGTTAGCGTACGGGTTAGGATTAGGGGACGGGTGAGGGTAAGACTTCGGGTAAGGGTTAGGGTTAGCGATAGGGTTAGGGGACGGGGACGGTTTAGGGTACACGTTAGAGTACGACAACGGTTTAGGGTGAGCGTACGTGTTAGGGTACGGGTTAGTGTTAGCAAACGGGTTAGGATTAGGGGACGGTTGAGGGTAAGGCTTCGGGTAAGGGTTAGGGTTAGGGTTAGGGTTAGGGTTAGGGTTAGGGGACGGGGACGCTTTAGGGTACAGGTTAGGGTACGACAACGGTTTAGGGTGAGCGTACGTGTTAGGGTACGTTTTAGTGTTAGCGTACGGGTTAGGATTAGGGGACGGGTGAGGGTAAGGCTTCGGGTAAGGGTTAGGGTTAGGGTTAGGGTTAGGTTTAGGGTTAGGGGACGGGGACGGGGACGGTTTAGGGTACAGGTTAGGGTACGACAACGGTTTAGGGTGAGCGTACGTGTTAGGGTACGGGTTAGTGTTAGCGTACGGGTTAGGAATAGGGGACGGGTGAGGGTAAGGCTTCGGGAAAGGGTTAGGGTTAGCCTTAGGGTTAGGGTTAAGGGACGGAGACGGTTTCGGATACAGGTTAGGGTACGACAATGGTTTAGTATGAGCGTACGTGTTAGGGCATGGGTTAGTGTTAGCGTACGGGTTAGGATTAGGGGACGGGTGAGGGTAAGGCTTCGGGTAAGTGTTAGGGTTAGGATTAGGGTTAGGGTTAGGGTTAGGGGATGGGGACGGTTTAGGGTACAGGTTAGGGTACGACAACGGTTTAGGGTGAGCGTACGTGTTAGGGTACGGGTTAGTGTTAGCGTACGGGTTAGGATTAGGGGACGGGTGAGGGTAAGGCTTCGGGTAAGTGTTAGGATTAGGGTTAGGGTTAGGGTTAGGGGGCGGGGACGGTTTAGGGTACAGGTTAGGGTACGACAACGGTTTATGGTGAGCGTACGTTTTGGGTACGGGTTAGTGTTAGCGTACGGTTTAGGATTAGGGGACGGGTGAGGTTAAGGCTTCGGGTAAGGGTTAGGGTTAGGGTTAGGGTTAGGAGACGGGGATGGTTTATGGTACATGTTAGGGTACGACAACGATTTAGGGTGAGCGTAGGTTTTAGGGTATGGATTAGTGTTAGCGTACGGGTTAGGATTAGGGGACGGGTGAGGTTAAGGCTTCAGGTAAGGGTTAGGGTTAGGGTTAGGGTTAGAGTTAGGGTTAGGGGACGGGGACGGTTTAGGATACAGGTTAGGGTACGACAACGGTTTAGGGTGAGCGTACGTGTTAGGGTACGGTTTAGTGTTAGCGTACGGGTTAGGATTAGGGGACGGTTGAGGGTAAGGCTTCGGGTAAGGGTTAGGGTTAGGGTTAGGGTTAGGGTTAGGGGACAGGGACGGTTTAGGGTACAGGTTAGGGTACGTCAACGGTTTAGGTTGAGCGTACGTCTTAGGGTACGGGTTAGTGTTAGTGTACGGGTTAGGATTAGGGGACGGGTGAGGGTAAGGCTTCGGGTAAGGGTTAGGGTTAGGGTTAGGGTTAGGGTTAGGGTTAGGGGACGGGGACGGTTTAGGGTACAGGATATGGTACGACAACGGTTTAGGGTGAGCGTACGTGTTAGGGTACGGGTTAGTGTTAGCGTACGGGTTAGGATTAGGGGACGGGTGAGGGTAAGGCTTCGGGAAAGTGTTAGGGTTAGGGTTAGGTTTAGGGTTAGGGGACGGGCACGGGGACGGTTTAGGGTACAGGTTATGGTACGACAACGGTTTAGGGTGAGGGTACGTGTTAGGGTACGGGTTAGTGTTAGCGTATGGGTTAGGATTAGGGGACGGGTGAGGGTAAGGCTTCGGGTAAGGGTAAGGGTTAGGTTAAGGGTTAGGGTTAGGGTTAGGGGACGGGGACGGCTTAGGGTACAGGTTAGGGTACGACAACGGTTTCGAGTGAGCGTAAGTGTTAGGGTACGGATTAGTGTTAGCGTACGAGTTAGGATTAGGGTACGGGTGAGTGTAAGGCTTCGGGTAAGGGTTAGGGTTAGGGTTAGGCTTAGGGTTAGGGGACGGGGACGGTTTAGGGTACAGGTTAGGGTACGACAACGGTTTAGGGTGAGCGTACGTGTTAGGGTACGGGTTAGTGTTAGCGTACGGGTTAGGATTAGGGGACGGGTGAGGGTAAGGCTACAGGTAAGGGTTAGGGTTAGGGTTAGGGTTAGGGTTAGGGTTAGGGGACGGGGACGGTTTAGCGTACAGGTTAGGGTACGACAACGATTTAGGGTGAGCGTACGTGTTAGGTTACGGGTTAGTGTTAGCGTACGGGTTAGTCTTAGGGAACGGGTGAGGGTAAGGCTTCGGGTAATGGTTAGGGTTAGGGTTAGGGTTAGGGTTAGGGGACGGGGACAGTTTAGGGTACAGGTTAGGGTACGACAACGGTTTAGGGTGAGCGTATGTGTTAGGGTACGGGTTAGTGTTAGCATACGGGTTAGGATTAGGGGACGGGTGAGGGTAAGGCTTCGGGTAAGGGTTAGGGTTAGGGTTAGGGTTAGGGTTAGGGGACGGGGATGGTTTAGGGTACAGGTTAGTGTACGACAACGGTTTAGGGTGAGCGTACGTGTTAGGGTACAGGTTAGTGTTAGCGTACGGGTTAGGATTAGGGGACGGGTGAGGGTAAGGATTCGGGTAAGGGTTAGGGTTAGGGTTAGGCTTAGGGGACGGGGACAGTTTAGGGTACAGGTTAGTGTACGACAACGGTTTAGGGTGAGCGTACGTGTTAGGGTACGGGTTAGTGTTAGCGTACGGGTTAGGATTAGGTTACGGGTGAGGGTAAGGCTTCGGGTAAGGGTTAGGGTTAGGGTTAGGGTTAGGGTTAGTGGACGGGGACGGTTTAGGGTACAGGTTAGGGTACGACAATGGTTTAGGGTGAGCGTACGTGTTAGGGTATGGGTTAGTGTTAGCGTACGGGTTAGGATTAGGGGACGGGTGAGGTTAAGGCTTCGGGTAAGGGTTAGGGTTTGGGTTAGAGTTAGGTTTAGGGTTAGGGTTAGGGGACGGGGACGGTTTAGGGTACAGGTTAGGGTACGACAATGGTTTAGGGTGAGTGTACGTGTTAGGTTACGTGTTAGTGTTAGCGTACGGGTTAGGATTAGGGGACGGGTGAGGGTAAGGCTTCGGGTAAGGGTTAGGGTTAGGGTTAGGGTTAGGGTTAGGGTTAGGGGATGGGGACGGTTTAGGGTACAGGTTAGTGTACGACAATGGTTTAGGGTGAGCGTACGTGTTAGGGTACGTGTTAGTGTTAGCGTACGGGTTAGGAATAGGGGACGGGTGATTGTAAGGCTTTAAGTAAGGGTTAGGGTTAAGGTTAGGGTTAGGGGACGGGGACGGGGACGCTTTAGGGTACAGGTTAGGGTACGACAACGGTTTAGGGTGAGCGTACGTGTTATGGTGTAGGTTAGTGTTTGCGTACGGGTTAGGAATAGGGGACGGGTGAGGGTAAGGCTTCGGGTAAGGGTTAGGGTTAGGGTTAGGGTTAGGGTTAGGGTTAGGGGACGGGGACGGGGACGGTTTAGGGTACAGGTTAGGGTACGACAACGGTTTAGGGTTAGCGTACGTGTTAGGGTACGGGTTAGTGTTAGCGTAAGGTTTAGGATTAGGGGACGGGTGAGGGTAAGGCTACGGGTAAGGTTTAGGGTTAGGGTTAGGGATAGGGTTAGGGTTAGGGGACGGGGACGGTTTAGGGTACATGTTAGGGTACGACAACGGTTTAGGGTGAGCGTACGTGTTAGGGTACGGGTTAGTGTTAGCGTTCGGGTTAGGATTAGGGGACGGGTGAGGGTAAGGCTTCGGGTAAGGGTTAGGGTTAGGGTTAGGGTTAGGGATAAAGGACGGGGACGGGGACGGTTTAGGGTACAGGTTAGGGTACGACAACGGTTTAGGGTGAGCGTACGTGTTAGGGTACGGGTTAGTGTTAGCGTACGGGTTAGGATTAGGGGACGGGTGAGGGTAAGACTTCGGGTAAGGGTTAGGGTTAGCGATAGGGTAAGGGGACGGGGACGGTTTAGGGTACACGTTAGAGTACGACAACGGTTTAGGGTGAGCGTACTTGTTAGGGTACGGGTTAGTGTTAGCGTACGGGTTAGGATTAGGGGACGTGTGAGGGTAAGGCTTCGGGTAAGGGTTAGGGTTAGGGTTAGGGTTAGGTTTAGGGTTAGGGGACGGGGACGGGGACGGTTTAGGGTACAGGTTAGTGTACGACAACGGTTTAGGGTGAGCGTCCGTGTTAGGGTACGGGTTAGTGTTAGCGTACGTGTTAGGATTAGGGGACGGGTGAGGGTAAGGCTTCGGGTAAGGGTTAGGGTTAGGTTTAGGGTTAGGGGACGGGGACGGGGACGGTATAGGGTACAGGTTAGGGTACAAAAACGGTTTAGGGTGAGCGTACGTGTTAGGGTACGGGTTAGTGTTAGCGTACGGGTTAGGATTAGGGGACGGGTGAGTGTAAGGCTTCGGGTAAGGATTAGGGTTAGGGTTAGTGTTAGGGTTAGGGTTAGGGGACGGGGACGGTTTAGCGTACAGGTTAGGGTACGACAGTGGTTTAGGTTGAGCGTACGTGTTAGGGTAAGGGTTAGTGTTAGCGTACGGGTTAGGATTAGGTGACGGGTGAGAGTAAGGCTTCGGATAATGGTTAGGGTTAGGGTTATGGTTAGGGTTAGGGGACGGGGACGGTTTAGGGTACAGGTTAGGGTACGACAACGGTTTAGGGTGAGCGTACGTTTTAGGGCACGGGTTAGTGTTAGCGTACGGGTTAGGATTAGGGGACGGGTGAGGGTAAGGCTTCGGGTAAGGGTTAGGGTTAGGGTTATGGTTAGGGTTAGGGGACGGGGTTGGTTTAGGGTACAGGTTAGGGTACGACAACGGTGTAGGGTGAGCATACGTGTTAGAGTACGGGTTAGTGTTAGCGTACGGGTTAGGATTAGGGGACGGGTGAGGGTAAGGCTTCGGGTAAGGGTTAGGGTTAGGGTTAGGGGACGGGGACGGGGACGGGGACGGTTTAGTGTACAGGTTAGGGTACGACAACGGTTTAGGGTGAGCGTACGTGTTAGGGTACGGGTTAGTGTTAGCGTACGGGTTAGGATTAGGGGACGGGTGAGGGTAAGGCTTCGGGTAAGTGTTAGGGTTAGGGTTAGGGTTAGGGTTAGGGTTAGGGGACGGGGACGGCTTAGGGTACAGGTTAGGGTACGACAACGGTTTAGAGTGAGCGTAAGTGTTAGGGTACGGATTAGTGTTAGCGTACAGGTGAGGATTAGGTGACGGGTGAGTGTAAGGCTTCGGGTAAGGGTTAGGGTTAGGGTTAGGGTTAGGGTTAGGGTTAGGGGACGGGGACGGTTTAGGGTACAGGTTAGGGTACGACAACGGTTTAGGGTGAGCGTACGTGTTAGGGTACGGGTTAGTGTTAGCGTACGGGTTAGGAATAGGGGACGGGTGAGGGTAAGGCTACAGGTAAGGGTTACGGTTAGGGTTAGGGTTAGGGTTAGGGGACGGGGACGGGGACGGTTTAGGGTACAGGTTAGGGTACGACAACGATTTAGGGTGAGCGTACGTGTTAGGTCACGGGTTAGTGTTAGCGTACGGGTTAGGATTAGGGGACGGGTGAGGGTAAGGCTTCGGGTAAGGGTTAGGGTTAGGGTTAGGGTTAGGGTTAGGGTTAGGGGACGGGGACGGTTTAGGGTACAGGTTAGGGTACGACAACGGTTTAGAGTGAGCGTAAGTGTTAGGGTACGGATTAGTGTTAGCGTACAGGTGAGGATTAGGGGACGGGTGAGTGTAAGGCTTCGGGTAAGGGTTAGGGTTAGGGTTAGGGTTAGGGTTAGGGTTAGGGGACGGGGACGGTTTAGGGTACAGGTTAGGGTACGACAACGGTTTAGGGTGAGCGTACGTTTTAGGGTACGGGTTAGTGATAGCGTACGGGTGAGGAATAGGGGACGGGTGAGAGTAAGGCTACAGGTAAGGGTTAGGGTTAGGGTTAGGGTTAGGGTTAGGGTTAGGGGGCGGGGGCAGTTTAGGGTACAGGTTATGGTACGACAATGGTTTAGGGTGAGCGTACGTGTTAGGGTATGGGTTAGTGTTAGCGTACGGGTTAGGATTAGGGGACGGGTGAGGGTAAGGCTTCGGGTAAGGGTTAGGTTTAGGGTTAGGGTTAGGGTTAGGGGACGGGGATGGTTTAGGGTACAGGTTAGGGTATGACAACGATTTAGGATGAGCGTACGTGTTAGGGTACGTTTTAGTGTTAGCGTACGGGTTAGGATTAGGGGACGGTTGAGGGTATGGCTTCGGGTAAGGGTTAGGGTTAGGGTTAGGGTTTGGTTTAGGGTTAGGGTTAGGGAACGGGGACGCTTTAGGGTACAGGTTAGGGTACGACAACGGTTTAGGGTGAGCGTACGTGTTAGGGTACGGTTTAGTGTTAGCGTACGGGTTAGGTTTAGGAGACGGGTGAGGGTAAGGCTTCGGGTAAGGGTTAGGGTTAGGGTTAGGGTTAGGGTTAGGGGACGGGGACGGTTTAGGGTACAGTTTAGGGTACGACAACGGTTTATGGTGAGCGTACGTGTTAGGGTAGGTGTTAGTGTTAGCGTACGGGTTAGGATTAGGGGACGGTTGAGGGTATGGCTTCGGGTAAGGGTTAGGGTTAGGTTTAGGGTTAGGTTTAGGGTTAGGGGACGGGGACGGTTTAGGGTACAGTTTAGGGTACGACAACGGTTTAGGGTGAGCGTACCTGTTAGGGTACGGGTTACTGTTAGCGTACGGGTTAGGATTAGGGGACGGGTGAGGGTAAGGCTTCGGGTAAGGGTTAGGGTTAGGGTTAGGGTTAGGGTTAGGTTTAGGGTACGGGGACGGTTTAGGGTACAGGTTAGGGTACGACAACGGTTTAGGGTTAGCGTACGTGTTAGGGTAAGGTTTAGTGTTAGCGTACAGGTTAGGATTAGGGGTCGGGTGAGGGTAAGGCTTCGGGTAAGGGTTAGGGTTAGGGTTAGGTTTAGGGTTAGGGGACGGGGACGGGGACGGTTTAGGGTACAGGTTAGGGTACGACAACGGTTTAGGTTGAGCGTACGTGTTAGGGTGTGGGTTAGTGTTTGCGTACGGGTTAGGAATAGGGGACGGGTGAGGGTAAGGCTTCGGGTAAGGGTTAGGGTTAGGGTTAGGGTTAGGGGACGGGGACGGGGACGGGGACGGTTTAGGGTACAAGTTAGGGTACGACAACGGTTTAGGGTGAGCGTACGTGTTAGGGTACGGGTTAGTGTTAGCGTACGCGTTAGGATTAGGGGACGGGTGAGGGTAAGGCTTCGGGTAAGGGTTAGGGTTAGGGTTAGGGTTAGTGTTAGGGTTAGGGGACGGGGACGGTTTAGGGTACATGTTGGGGTACGACAACGGTTTAGGGTGAGCGTACGTGTTAGGGTACGGGTTAGTGTTAGCGTACGGGTTAGGATTAGGGGACGGGTGAGGGTAAGGCTTCGGGTAAGGATTAGGGTTAGGGTTAGTGTTAGGGTTAGGGTTAGGGGACGGGGACGGTTTAGCGTACAGGTTAGGGTACGACAACGGTTTAGGGTGAGCGTACGTGTTAGGGTACGGGTTAGTGTTAGCGTACGGGTTAGGATTAGGGGACGGGTGAGGGTAAGGCTTCGGGTAGTGGTTAGGTTTAGGGTTATGGTTAGGGTTAGGGGACGGGGACGGTTTAGGGTACAGGTTAGGGTACGACAAAGGTTTAGGGTGAGCGTACGTGTTAGGGTACGGGTTAGTGTTAGCGTACGGGTTAGGATTAGGGGACGGGTGAGGGTAAGGCTACGGGTAAGGGTTAGGGTTAGGGTTAGGGTTAGGGTTAGGGTTAGGGGACGGGGATGGTTTAGGGTAAAGGTTAGGGTACGACAACGGTTTAGGGTGAGCGTACGTGTTAGGTTACGGGTTAGTTTTGGCGTACGGGTTAGGACTAGGGACGGGTGAGGATACGGCTTCGGTTAAGGGTTAGGGTTAGGGTTAGGGTTAGGGGACAGGGACGGGGACGGTTTAGGGTACAGGTTAGGGTACGACAACGGTTTAGGGTGAGCGTACGTGTTAGGGTACGGGTTAGTGTTAGCGTACGGGTTACGATTAGGGGACGGGTGAGGGTAAGGCTTCGGGTAAGTGTTAGGGTTAGGGTTAGGGTTAGGAGACGGGGATGGTTTATGGTACATGTTAGGGTACGACAACGATTTAGGGTGAGCGTAGGTTTTAGGGTATGGATTAGTGTTAGCGTACGGGTTAGGATTAGGGGACGGGTGAGGTTAAGGCTTCAGGTAAGGGTTAGGGTTAGGGTTAGGGTTAGAGTTAGGGTTAGGGGACGGGCACGGGGACGGTTTAGGGTACAGGTTATGGTACGACAACGGTTTAGGGTGAGGGTACGTGTTAGGGTACGGGTTAGTGTTAGCGTATGGGTTAGGATTAGGGGACGGGTGAGGGTAAGGCTTCGGGTAAGGGTAAGGGTTAGGTTTAGGGTTAGGGTTAGGGTTAGGGGACGGGGACGGCTTAGGGTACAGGTTAGGGTACGACAACGGTTTCGAGTGAGCGTAAGTGTTAGGGTACGGATTAGTGTTAGCGTACGAAGTAGGATTAGGGGACCGGTGAGTGTAAGGCTTCGGGTAAGGTTTAGGGTTAGGGTTAGGCTTAGGGTTAGGGGACGGGGACGGTTTAGGGTACAGGTTAGGGTACGACAACGGTTTAGGGTGAGCGTACGTGTTAGGGTACGGGTTAGTGTTAGCGTACGGGTTAGGATTAGGGGACGGGTGAGGGTAAGGCTACAGGTAAGGGTTAGGGTTAGGGTTAGGGTTACGGTTAGGGTTAGGGTTAGGGGACGGGGACGGTTTAGGGTACAGTTTAGGGTACGACAACGATTTAGGGTGAGCGTACGTGTTAGGTTACGGGTTAGTGTTAGCGTACGGGTTAGTCTTAGGGAACGGGTGAGGGTAAGGCTTCGGGTAATGGTTAGGGTTAGGGTTAGGGTTAGGGTTAGGGGACGGGGACAGTTTAGGGTACAGGTTAGGGTACGACAACGGTTTAGGGTGAGCGTATGTGTTAGGGTACGGGTTAGTGTTAGCGTACAGGTTAGGATTAGGGGACGGGTGAGGGTAAGGCTTCGGGTAAGGGTTAGGGTTAGGGTTAGGGTTAGGGTTAGGGGACGGGGACGGTTTAGGGTACAGGTTAGGGTACGACAACGGTTTAGGGTGAGCGTACGTGTTAGGGTACGGGTTAGTGTTAGCGTACGGGTTAGGATTAGGGGACGGGTGAGGGTAAGGCTTCGGGTAAGGGTTAGGGTTAGGGTTAGGGTTAGGGTTAGGCTTAGGGGACGGGGACAGTTTAGGGTACAGGTTAGTGTACGACAACGGTTTAGGGTGATCGTACGTGTTAGGGTACGGGTTAGTGTTAGCGTACGGGTTAGGATTAGGGGACGGTTGAGGGTAAGGCTTCGGGTAAGGGTTAGGGTTATGGTTAGGGTTAGGGTTAGGGGACGGGGACGGTTTAGGGTACAGGTTAGGGTATGACAACGGTTTAGGGTGAGCGTACGTGTTAGGGTATGGGTTAGTGTTAGCGTACGGGTTAGGATTAGGGGACGGGTGAGGTTAAGGCTTCGGGTAAGGGTTAGGGTTAGGGTTAGGGATAGGGTTAAAGGACGGGGACGGGGACGGTTTAGGGTATAGGTTAGGGTACGACAACGGTTTAGGGTGAGCGTACGTGTTAGGGTACGGGTTAGTGTTAGCGTACGGGTTAGGATTAGGGGGCGGGTGAGGGTAAGACTTCGGGTAAGGGTTAGGGTTAGCGATAGGGTTAGGGGACGGGGACGGTTTAGGGTACACGTTAGAGTACGACAACGGTTTAGGGTGAGCGTACTTGTTAGGGTACGGGTTAGTGTTAGCGTACGGGTTAGGATTAGGGGACGGGTGAGGGTAAGGCTTCGGGTAAGGGTTAGGGTTAGGTTTAGGGTTAGGTTTAGGGTTAGGGGACGGGGACGGGGACGGTTTAGGTTACATGTTAGGGTACGACAACGGTTTAGGGTGAGCGTACGTGTTAGGGAACTGGTGAGTGTTAGCGTACGGGTTAGGAATAGGGGACGGGTGAGGGTAAGGCTTCGGGTAAGGGTTAGGGTTAGGGTTAGGGTTAGGGTTAGGGTTAGGTGACGGGGATGGGGACGATTTAGGGTACAGTTTAGGGTACGACAACGGTTTAGGGTGAGCGTACGTGTTAGGGTACGGGTTAGTGTTAGCGTACGGGTTAGGATTAGGGGACGGGTGAGGGTAAGGATTCGGGTAAGGGTTAGGGTTAGGCTTAGGGTTAGGGTTAAGGGACGGAGACGGTTTAGGATACAAGTTAGGGTACGAAAATGGTTTAGTGTGAGCGTACGTGTTAGGGCATGGGTTAGTGTTAGAGTACGGGTTAGGATTAGGGGACGGGTGAGGGTAAGGCTTCGGGTAAGTGTTAGGGTTAGGGTTAGGGTTAGGGTTAGGGTTAGGGGATGGGGACGGTTTAGGATACAGGTTAGGGTACGACAACGGTTTAGGGTGAGCGTACGTGTTAGGGTACGGGTTAGTGTTAGCGTACGGGTTAGGATTAGGGGACGGGTGAGGGTAAGGCTTCGGTTAAGGGTTAGGGTTAGGGTTAGGGTTAGGGTTAGGGGGCGGGGACGGTTTAGGGTACAGGTTAGGGTACGACAACGGTTTAGAGTGAGCGTACGTTTTGGGTATGTGTTAGTGTTAGCGTACGGTTTAGGATTAGGGGACGGGTGAGGTTAAGGCTTCGGGTAAGGGTTAGGGTTAGGGTTAGGGTTAGGGTTAGGGGATGGGGACGGGGACGGTTTAGGGTACAGGTTAGGGTACGACAACGGTTTAGGGTGAGCGTACGTGTTAGGGTACGGGTTAGTGTTAGCGTACGAGTTAGGATTAGGGGACGGGTTAGGGTAAGGCTTCGGGTAAGGGTTAGGGTTAGGGTTAGGGTTAGGGTTAGGGGACGGGGACGGTTTAGGGTACAGGTTAGGGTACGACAACGGTTTAGGGTGAGCGTACGTGTTAGGGTACGGGTTAGTGTTAGCGTACGGGTTAGGATTAGGGGACGGGTGAGGGTAAGGCTTCGGGTAAGGTTTAGGCTTAGGCTTAGGGTTAGGGTTAGGGTTAGGGGACGGGGACGGTTTAGGGTACAGGTTAGGGTACGACAACGGTTTAGGATGAGCGTAAGTGTTAGGGTACGGTTTAGTGTTAGCGTACGGGTAAGGATTAGGGGACGGGTGAGGGTAAGGCTTCGGGTAAGGGTTAGTGTTAGGGTTAGAGTTAGGGTTAGGGTTACGGGACGGGGACGGTTTAGGGTACAGGTTAGGGTACGGCAACGGTTTAGGGTGAGCGTACGTGTTAGGGTACGGGTTAGTGTTAGCGTACGTGTTAGGATTAGGGGACGGGTGAGGGTAAGGTTTCGGGTAAGGGTTAGGGTTAGGGTTATGGTTAGGGGACGGGGACGGGGACGGTTTAGGGTACAGGTTAGGGTACAAAAACGGTTTAGGGTGAGCGTACGTGTTAGGGTACGGGTTAGTGTTAGCGTACGGGTTAGGATTAGGGGACGGGTGAGGGTAAGGCTTCGGGTAAGGGTTAGGGTTAGGGTTATGGTTAGGGTTAGGGGACGGGGATGGTTTAGGGTAAAGGTTAGGGTACGACAATGGTTTAGGGTGAGCGTACGTGTTAGAGTACGGGTTAGTGTTAGCGTACGGGTTAGGATTAGGGGACGGGTGAGGGTAAGGATTCGGGTAAGGGTTAGGGTTAGGGTTAGGGTTAGGGTTAGGGTTAGGGGATGGGGACGGTTTAGGATACAGGTTAGGGTACGACAACGGTTTAGGGTGAGCGTACGGTACGGGTTAGTGTTAGCGTACGGTTTAGGATTAGGGGACGGGTGAGTGTAAGGCTTCGGGTAAGGGTTAGGGTTAGGGTTAGGGTTAGGGTTAGGGGACGGGGACGGTTTAGGGTACAGGTTAGTGTACGACAACGGTTTAGGGTGAGTGTACGTGTTAGGTTACGGGTTAGTGCTGGCGTACGGGTTAGGATTAGGGGACGGGTGAGGATACGGCTTCGGGTAAGGGTTAGGGTTAGGGTTAGGGGAACGGGACGGGGACGGGGACGGTTTAGGGTACAGGTTAGGGTACGACAACGGTTTAGGATGAGCGTACGTGTTAGGGTACGGGTTAGTGTTAGCGTACGGGTTAGGATTAGGGGACGGGTGAGGGTAAAGCTTCGGGTAAGTGTTAGGGTTAGGGTTAGGGTTAGGGTTAGGGTTAGGGGACGGGGACGGCTTAGGGTACAGGTTAGGGTACGACAACGATTTAGAGTGAGCGTAAGTGTTAGGGAACGGATTAGTGTTAGCGTACAGGTGAGGATTAGGGGACGGGTGAGTGTAAGGCTTCGGGTAAGGGTTAGGGTTAGGGTTAGGGTTAGGGTTAGGGTTAGGGGACGGGGACGGTTTAGGGTACAGGTTAGGGTACGTCAACGGTTTAGGGTGAGCGCACGTGTTAGGGTACGGGTTAGTGTTAGCGTACGGGTTAGGAATAGGGGACGGGTGAGGGTAAGGCTACAGGTAAGGGTTAGGGTTAGGGTTAGGGTTAGGGTTAGGGTTAGGGTTAGGGGTGGGTAGGTAGGTAAGGGTTAGGGTGAGCGTACGTGTTAGGGTACGGGTTAGTGTTAGCGTACGGGTTAGGATTAGGGGACGGGTGAGGGTAAGACTTCGGGTAAGGGTTAGGGTTAGCGATAGGGTAAGGGGACGGGGACGGTTTAGGGTACACGTTAGAGTACGACAACGGTTTAGGGTGAGCGTACTTTTTAGGGTACGGGTTAGTGTTAGCGTACGGGTTAGGATTAGGGGACGTGTGAGGGTAAGGCTTCGGGTAAGGGTTAGGGTTAGGGTTAGGGTTAGGTTTAGGGTTAGGGGACGGGGACGGGGACGGTTTAGGGTACATGTTAGGGTACGACAACGGTTTAGGGTGAGCGTACGTGTTAGGGTACGGGTTAGTGTTAGCGTACGGGTTAGGAATAGGGGACGGGTGAGGGTAAGGCTTCGGGTAAGGTTTAGGGTTAGGGTTAGGGTTAGGGTTAGGGTTAGGTGACGGGTACGAGGACGATTTAGGGTACAGTTTAGGGTACGACAACGGTTTAGGGTGAGCGTACGTGTTAGGTTACGGGTTAGTGTTAGCGTACGGGTTAGGATTAGGGGACGGGTGAGGGTAAGGATTCGGGTAAGGGTTAGGGTTAGGCTTAGGGTTAGGGTTAAGGGACGGAGACGGTTTAGGATACAAGTTAGGGTACGACAATGGTTTAGTGTGAGCGTACGTGTTAGGGTATGGGTTAGTGTTAGAGTACGGGTTAGGATTAGGGGACGGGTGAGGGTAAGGCTTCGGGTAAGTGTTAGGGTTAGGGTTAGGGTTAGGGTTAGGGGATGGGGACGGTTTAGGGTACAGGTTAGGGTACGACAACGGTTTAGGGTGAGCGTACGTGTTAGGGTACGGGTTAGTGTTAGCGTACGGGTTAGGATTAGGGGACGGGTGAGGGTAAGGCTTCGGGTAAGGGTTAGGGTTAGGGTTATGGTTAGGGTTAGGGGGCGGGGACGGTTTAGGGTACAGGTTAGGGTACGACAACGGTTTAGGGTGAGCGTACGTTTTGGGTACGTGTTAGTGTTAGCGTACGGTTTAGGATTAGGGGACGGGTGAGGTTAAGGCTTCGGGTAAGGGTTAGGGTTAGGGTTAGGGTTAGGGTTAGGGGATGGGGACGGGGACGGTTTAGGGTACAGGTTAGGGTACGACAACGGTTTAGGGTGAGCGTACGTTGTAGGGTACGGGTTAGTGTTCGCGTACGGGTTAGGATTAGGGGACGGGTGAGGGTAAGGCTTCGGGTCAGGGTTAGGGTTAAGGTTAGGGTTAGGGTTAGGGTTAGGGGACGGGGACGGTTTAGGGTACATGTTAGGGTACGACAACGGTTTAGGGTGAGCGTACGTGTTAGGGTATGGGTTATTGTTAGCGTACGGGTTAGGATTAGGGGACGGGTGGGGTAAGGCTTCGGGTAAGGGTTAGGGTTAGGGTTAGGGTTAGGGTTAGGGGACGGGGACGGTTTAGGGTACAGGTTAGGGTACGACAACTGTTTAGGGTGAGCGTACGTGTTAGGGTACGGGTTAGTGTTAGCGTACGGGTTAGCATTAGGGGACGGGTGAGGGTAAGGCTTCGGGAAAGGGTTAGGGTTAGGGATAGGGTTAGGGTTAGAGGACGGGCACGGGGACGGTTTACGGTACATGTTAGGGTACGACACCGGTTTAGGGTGAGGCTACGTGTTAGGGTACGGGTTAGTGTTAGCGTACGAGTTAGGATTAGGGGACGGGTTAGGGTAAGGCTTCGGGTAAGGGTTAGGGTTAGGGTTAGGGTTAGGGGACGGGGACGGGGACAGTTTAGGGTACAGGTTAGGGTACGACAACGTTTTAGGGTGAGCGTACGTGTTAGGGTACGGGTTAGTGTTAGCGTACGGGTTAGGATTAGGGGACGGGTGAGGGTAAGGCTTCGGGTAAGGGTTAGGCTTAGGCTTAGGGTTAGGGTTAGGGTTAGGGGACGGGGACGGTTTAAGGTACAGGTTAGGGTACGACAACAGTTTAGGATGAGCGTAAGTGTTAGGGTTCGGTTTAGTGTTAGCGTACGGGTAAGGATTAGGGGACGGGTGAGGGTAAGGCTTCGGGTAAGGGTTAGTGTTAGGGTTAGAGTTAGGGTTAGGGTTACGGGACGGGGACGGTTTAGGGTACAGGTTAGGGTACGGCAAGGTTTAGGGTGAGCGTACGTGTTAGGGTACGGGTTAGTGTTAGCGTACGGGTTAGGATTACGGGAAGGGTGAGGGTAAGGCTTCGGGTAAGGGTTAGGGTTAGGGTTAGGGTTAGGGTTAGGGGACAGGCACGGGGACGGTTTAGGGTACAGGTTAGTGTACGACAACGGTTTAGGGTGAGCGTCCGTGTTAGGTTACGGGTTAGTGTTAGCGTACGTGTTAGGATTAGGGGACGGGTGAGGGTAAGGCTTCGGGTAAGGGTTAGGGTTAGGTTTAGGGTTAGGGGACGGGGACGGGGACGGTATAGGGTACAGGTTAGGGTACAAAAACGGTTTAGGGTGAGCGTACGTGTTAGGGTACGGGTTAGTGTTAGCGTACGGGTTAGGATTAGGGGACGGGTGAGTGTAAGGCTTCGGGTAAGGATTAGGGTTAGGGTTAGTGTTAGGGTTAGGGTTAGGGGACGGGGACGGTTTAGCGTACAGGTTAGGGTACGACAGTGGTTTAGGTTGAGCGTACGTGTTAGGGTAAGGGTTAGTGTTAGCGTACGGGTTAGGATTAGGTGACGGGTGAGAGTAAGGCTTCGGATAATGGTTAGGGTTAGGGTTATGGTTAGGGGACGGGGACGGGGACGGTTTAGGGTACAGGTTAGGGTACGACAACGGTTTAGGGTGAGCGTACGTTTTAGGGCACGGGTTAGTGTTAGCGTACGGGTTAGGATTAGGGGACGGGTGAGGGTAAGGCTTCGGGTAAGGGTTAGGGTTAGGGTTATGGTTAGGGTTAGGGGACGGGGATGGTTTAGGGTACAGGTTAGGGTACGACAACGGTTTAGGGTGAGCGTACGTGTTAGAGTACGGGTTAGTGTTAGCGTACGGGTTAGGATTAGGGGACGGGTGAGGGTAAGGCTTCGGGTAAGGGTTAGGGTTAGGGTTAGGGGACGGGGACGGGGACGGGGACGGTTTAGTGTACAGGTTAGGGTACGACAACGGTTTAGGGTGAGCGTACGTGTTAGGGTACGGGTTAGTGTTAGCGTACGGGTTAGGATTAGGGGACGGGTGAGGGTAAGGCTTCGGGTAAGTGTTAGGGTTAGGGTTAGGGTTAGGGTTAGGGTTAGGGGACGGGGACGGCTTAGGGTACAGGTTAGGGTACGACAACGGTTTAGAGTGAGCGTAAGTGTTAGGGTACGGATTAGTGTTAGCGTACAGGTGAGGATTAGGTGACGGGTGAGTGTAAGGCTTCGGGTAAGGGTTAGGGTTAGGGTTAGGGTTAGGGTTAGGGGACGGGGACGGTTTAGGGTACAGGTTAGGGTACGACAACGGTTTAGGGTGAGCGTACGTGTTAGGGTACGGGTTAGTGTTAGCGTACGGGTTAGGAATAGGGGACGGGTGAGGGTAAGGCTACAGGTAAGGGTTACGGTTAGGGTTAGGGTTAGGGTTAGGGGACGGGGACGGGGACGGTTTAGGGTACAGGTTAGGGTACGACAACGATTTAGGGTGAGCGTACGTGTTAGGTTACGGGTTAGTGTTAGCGTACGGGTTAGGATTAGGGGACGGGTGAGGGTAAGGCTTCGGGTAAGGGTTAGGGTTAGGGATAGGGTTAGGGTTAGGGGACGGGGACGGTTTAGGGTACAGGTTAGGGTACGACAACGGTTTAGAGTGAGCGTAAGTGTTAGGGTACGGATTAGTGTTAGCGTACAGGTGAGGATTAGGGGACGGGTGAGTGTAAGGCTTCGGGTAAGGGTTAGGGTTAGGGTTAGGGTTAGGGTTAGGGTTAGGGGACGGGGACGGTTTAGGGTACAGGTTAAGGTACGACAACGGTTTAGGGTGAGCGTACGTTTTAGGGTACGGGTTAGTGATAGCGTACGGGTGAGGAATAGGGGACGGGTGAGGGTAAGGCTACAGGTAAGGGTTAGGGTTAGGGTTAGGGTTAGGGTTAGGGTTAGGGGGCGGGGGCAGTTTAGGGTACAGGTTATGGTACGACAATGGTTTAGGGTGAGCGTACGTGTTAGGGTATGGGTTAGTGTTAGCGTACGGGTTAGGATTAGGGGACGGGTGAGGGTAAGGCTTCGGGTAAGGGTTAGGTTTAGGGTTAGGGTTAGGGTTAGGGGACGGGGATGGTTTAGGGTACAGGTTAGGGTATGACAACGATTTAGGATGAGCGTACGTGTTAGGGTACGTTTTAGTGTTAGCGTACGGGTTAGGATTAGGGGACGGTTGAGGGTATGGCTTCGGGTAAGGGTTAGGGTTAGGGTTAGGGTTTGGTTTAGGGTTAGGGTTAGGGAACGGGGACGCTTTAGGGTACAGGTTAGGGTACGACAACGGTTTAGGGTGAGCGTACGTGTTAGGGTACGGTTTAGTGTTAGCGTACGGGTTAGGTTTAGGAGACGGGTGAGGGTAAGGCTTCGGGTAAGGGTTAGGGTTAGGGTTAGGGTTAGGGTTAGGGGACGGGGACGGTTTAGGGTACAGTTTAGGGTACGACAACGGTTTATGGTGAGCGTACGTGTTAGGGTAGGTGTTAGTGTTAGCGTACGGGTTAGGATTAGGGGACGGTTGAGGGTATGGCTTCGGGTAAGGGTTAGGGTTAGGTTTAGGGTTAGGTTTAGGGTTAGGGGACGGGGACGGTTTAGGGTACAGTTTAGGGTACGACAACGGTTTAGGGTGAGCGTACCTGTTAGGGTACGGGTTACTGTTAGCGTACGGGTTAGGATTAGGGGACGGGTGAGGGTAAGGCTTCGGGTAAGGGTTAGGGTTAGGGTTAGGGTTAGGGTTAGGTTTAGGGTACGGGGACGGTTTAGGGTACAGGTTAGGGTACGACAACGGTTTAGGGTTAGCGTACGTGTTAGGGTAAGGTTTAGTGTTAGCGTACAGGTTAGGATTAGGGGTCGGGTGAGGGTAAGGCTTCGGGTAAGGGTTAGGGTTAGGGTTAGGTTTAGGGTTAGGGGACGGAGACGGGGACGGTTTAGGGTACAGGTTAGGGTACGACAACGGTTTAGGTTGAGCGTACGTGTTAGGGTGTGGGTTAGTGTTTGCGTACGGGTTAGGAATAGGGGACGGGTGAGGGTAAGGCTTCGGGTAAGGGTTAGGGTTAGGGTTAGGGTAAGGGGACGGGGACGGGGACGGGGACGGTTTAGGGTACAAGTTAGGGTACGACAACGGTTTCGGGTGAGCGTACGTGTTAGGGTACGGGTTAGTGTTAGCGTACGCGTTAGGATTAGGGGACGGGTGAGGGTAAGGCTTCGGGTAAGGGTTAGGGTTAGGGTTAGGGTTAGTGTTAGGGTTAGGGGACGGGGACGTTTTAGGGTACATGTTGGGGTACGACAACGGTTTAGGGTGAGCGTACGTGTTAGGGTACGGGTTAGTGTTAGCGTACGGGTTAGGATTAGGGGACGGGTGAGGGTAAGGCTTCGGGTAAGGGTTAGGGTTAGGGTTAGGGTTAGGGTTAAGGGACCGGGACGGGAACGGTTTAGGGTACAGGTTAGGGTACGACAACGGTTTAGGGTGAGCGTACGTGTTAGGGTACGGGTTAGTGTTAGCGTACGGGTTAGGATTAGTGGACGGGTGAGGGTAAGGCTTCGGGTAAGGGTTAGGGTTAGGATTAGGGTTAGGTTTAGGGTTAGGGGACGGGGACGGTTTAGGGTACAGGTTAGGGTACGACAACGGTTTAGGATGAGCGTAAGTGTTAGGGTACGGTTTAGTGTTAGCGTACGGGTTAGGATTACGGGATGGGTGAGGGTAATGCTTCGGGTAAGGGTTAGTGTTAGGGTTAGGGTTAGGGTTAGGGTTACGGGACGGGGACGGTTTAGGGTACTGGTTAGGGTACGACAATGGTTTAGGGTGAGCGTACGTGTTAGGGTACGGGTTAGTGTTAGCGTACGGGTTAGGATTACGGGAAGGGTGAGGGTAAGGCTTCGGGTAAGGGTTAGGGTTAGGGTTAGGGTTAGGGTTAGGGGACGGGCACGGGGACGGTTTAGGGTACAGTTTAGTGTACGACAACGGTTTAGGGTGAGCGTACGTGTTATGGTACGGGTTAGTGTTAGCGTACGGGTTAGGATTAGGGGACGGGTGAGGGTAAGGCTTCGTGTAAGGGTTAGGGTTAGGTTTAGGGTTAGGGGACAGGGACGGGGACGGTTTAGGGTACAGGTTAGGGTACAAAAACGGTTTAGGGTGAGTGTACGTGTTAGGGTACGGGTTAGTGTTAGCGTACGGGTTAGGATTAGGGGACGGGTGAGTGTAAGGCTTCGGGAAAGGATTAGGGTTAGGGTTAGTGTTAGGGTTAGGGTTAGGGGACGCGGACGGTTTAGCGTACAGGTTAGGGTACGACAACGGTTTAGGGTGAGCGTACGTGTTAGGGTACGGGTTAGTGTAAGCGTACGGGTTAGGATTAGGGGACGGGTGAGGGTAAGGCTTCGGGTAATGGTTAGGGTTAGGGTTATGGTTAGGGTTAGGGGACGGGGACGGTTTAGGGTACAGGTTAGGGTACGACAACGGTTTAGGGTGAGCGTAGTGTTAGGGTACGGGTTAGTGTTAGCGTACGGGTTAGGATTACGGGAAGGGTGAGGGTAAGGCTTCGGGTAAGGGCTGGGTTAGGGTTAGGGTTAGGGTTAGGGGACGGGCACGGGGACGGTTTAGGGTACAGGTTAGTGTACGACAACGGTTTAGGGTGAGCGTACATGTTAGGGTACGGGTTAGTGTTAGCGTACGTGTTAGGATTAGGGGACGGGTGAGGGTAAGGCTTCGGGTAAGGGTTAGGGTTAGGTTTAGGTTTAGGGGACGGGGACGGGGACGGTTTAGGGTACAGGTTAAGGTAAAAAAACGGTTTAGGGTGAGTGTACG
Source organism: Delphinapterus leucas (assembly GCF_059928025.1). NCBI lineage: Eukaryota > Metazoa > Chordata > Mammalia > Artiodactyla > Monodontidae > Delphinapterus > Delphinapterus leucas. The sequence continues at coordinate 4,074,387 of NW_028322246.1, read as the reverse complement.
TGTTAGGGTACGGGTTAGTGTTAGCGTACGGGTTAGGATTAGGGGACGGGTGAGTGTAAGGCTTCGGGTAAGGATTAGGGTTAGGGTTAGTGTTAGGGTTAGGGTTAGGGGACGGGAACGGTTTAGCGTACAGGTTAGGGTACGACAACGGTTTAGGGTGAGCGTACGTGTTAGGGTACGGGTTAGTGTTAGCGTACGGGTTAGGATTAGGGGACGGGTGAGGGTAAGGCTTCGGGTAGTGGTTAGGGTTAGGGTTATGGTTAGGGTTAGGGGACGGGGACGGTTTAGGGTACAGGTTAGGGTACGACAAAGGTTTAGGGTGAGCGTACGTGTTAGGGTACGGGTTAGTGTTAGCGTACGGGTTAGGATTAGGGGACGGGTGAGGGTAAGGCTTCGGGTAAGGGTTAGGGTTAGGGTTAGGGTTAGGGTTAGGGTTAGGGGACGGGGATGGTTTAGGGTAAAGGTTAGGGTACGACAACGGTTTAGGGTGAGCGTACGTGTTAGGTTACGGGTTAGTTTTGGCGTACGGGTTAGGACTAGGGACGGGTGAGGATACGGCTTCGGTTAAGGGTTAGGGTTAGGGTTAGGGTTAGGGGACAGGGACGGGGACGGTTTAGGGTACAGGTTAGGGTACGACAACGGTTTAGGGTGAGCGTACGTGTTAGGGTACGGGTTAGTGTTAGCGTACGGGTTAGGATTAGGGGACGGGTGAGGGTAAGGCTTCGGGTAAGTGTTAGGGTTAGGGTTAGGGTTAGGAGACGGGGATGGTTTATGGTACATGTTAGGGTACGACAACGATTTAGGGTGAGCGTAGGTTTTAGGGTATGGATTAGTGTTAGCGTACGGGTTAGGATTAGGGGACGGGTGAGGTTAAGGCTTCAGGTAAGGGTTAGGGTTAGGGTTAGGGTTAGAGTTAGGGTTAGGGGACGGGCACGGGGACGGTTTAGGGTACAGGTTATGGTACGACAACGGTTTAGGGTGAGGGTACGTGTTAGGGTACGGGTTAGTGTTAGCGTATGGGTTAGGATTAGGGGACGGGTGAGGGTAAGGCTTCGGGTAAGGGTAAGGGTTAGGTTTAGGGTTAGGGTTAGGGTTAGGGGACGGGGACGGCTTAGGGTACAGGTTAGGGTACGACAACGGTTTCGAGTGAGCGTAAGTGTTAGGGTACGGATTAGTGTTAGCGTACGAGTTAGGATTAGGGGACCGGTGAGTGTAAGGCTTCGGGTAAGGGTTAGGGTTAGGGTTAGGCTTAGGGTTAGGGGACGGGGACGGTTTAGGGTACAGGTTAGGGTACGACAACGGTTTAGGGTGAGCGTACGTGTTAGGGTACGGGTTAGTGTTAGCGTACGGGTTAGGATTAGGGGACGGGTGAGGGTAAGGCTACAGGTAAGGGTTAGGGTTAGGGTTAGGGTTAGGGTTAGGGGACGGGGACGGTTTAGGGTACAGGTTAGGGTACGACAACGGTTTAGGGTGAGCGTAGTGTTAGGGTACGGGTTAGTGTTAGCGTACGGGTTAGGATTACGGGAAGGGTGAGGGTAAGGCTTCAGGTAAGGGCTGGGTTAGGGTTAGGGTTAGGGTTAGGGGACGGGCACGGGGATGGTTTAGGGTACAGGTTAGTGTACGACAACGGTTTAGGGTGAGCGTACATGTTAGGGTAAGGGTTAGTGTTAGCGTACGTGTTAGGATTAGGGGACGGGTGAGGGTAAGGCTTCGGGTAAGGGTTAGGGTTAGGTTTAGGGTTAGGGGACGGGGACGGGGACGGTTTAGGGTACAGTTTAAGGTAAAAAAACGGTTTAGGGTGAGTGTACGTGTTAGGGTACGGGTTAGTGTTAGCGTACGGGTTAGGATTAGGGGACGGGTGAGTGTAAGGCTTCGGGTAAGGATTAGGGTTAGGGTTAGTGTTAGGGTTAGGGTTAGGGGACGGGGACGGTTTAGCGTACAGGTTAGGGTACGACAACGGTTTAGGGTGAGCGTACGTGTTAGGGTACGGGTTAGTGTTAGCGTACGGGTTAGGATTAGGGGACGGGTGAGGGTAAGGCTTCGGGTAGTGGTTAGGGTTAGGGTTATGGTTAGGGTTAGGGGACGGGGACGGTTTAGTGTACAGGTTAGGGTACGACAAAGGTTTAGGGTGAGCGTACGTGTTAGGGTACGGGTTAGTGTTAGCGTACGGGTTAGGATTAGGGGACGGGTGAGGGTAAGGCTACGGGTAAGGGTTAGGGTTAGGGTTAGGGTTAGGGTTAGGGTTAGGGGACGGGGATGGTTTAGGGTAAAGGTTAGGGTACGACAACGGTTTAGGGTGAGCGTACGTGTTAGGTTACAGGTTAGTTTTGGCGTACGGGTTAGGACTAGGGACGGGTGAGGATACGGCTTCGGTTAAGGGTTAGGGTTAGGGTTAGGGTTAGGGGACAGGGACGGGGACGGTTTAGGGTACAGGTTAGGGTACGACAACGGTTTAGGGTGAGCGTACGTGTTAGGGTACGGGTTAGTGTTAGCGTACGGGTTAGGATTAGGGGACGGGTGAGGGTAAGGCTTCGGGTAAGTGTTAGGGTTAGGGTTAGGAGACGGGGATGGTTTATGGTACATGTTAGGGTACGACAACGATTTAGGGTGAGCGTAGGTTTTAGGGTATGGATTAGTGTTAGCGTACGGGTTAGGATTAGGGGACGGGTGAGGTTAAGGCTTCAGGTAAGGGTTAGGGTTAGGGTTAGGGTTAGAGTTAGGGTTAGGGGACGGGCACGGGGACGGTTTAGGGTACAGGTTATGGTACGACAATGGTTTAGGGTGAGGGTACGTGTTAGGGTACGGGTTAGTGTTAGCGTATGGGTTAGGATTAGGGGACGGGTGAGGGTAAGGCTTCGGGTAAGGGTAAGGGTTAGGTTTAGGGTTAGGGTTAGGGTTAGGGGACGGGGACGGCTTAGGGTACAGGTTAGGGTACGACAACGGTTTCGAGTGAGCGTAAGTGTTAGGGTACGGATTAGTGTTAGCGTACGAGTTAGGATTAGGGGACCGGTGAGTGTAAGGCTTCGGGTAAGGTTTAGGGTTAGGGTTAGGCTTAGGGTTAGGGGACGGGGACGGTTTAGGGTACAGGTTAGGGTACGACAACGGTTTAGGGTGAGCGTACGTGTTAGGGTACGGGTTAGTGTTAGCGTACGGGTTAGGATTAGGGGACGGGTGAGGGTAAGGCTACAGGTAAGGGTTAGGGTTAGGGTTAGGGTTAGGGTTAGGGTTAGGGGACGGGGACGGTTTAGGGTACAGTTTAGGGTACGACAACGATTTAGGGTGAGCGTACGTGTTAGGTTACGGGTTAGTGTTAGCGTACGGGTTAGTCTTAGGGAACGGGTGAGGGTAAGGCTTCGGGTAATGGTTAGGGTTAGGGTTAGGGTTAGGGTTAGGGGACGGGGACAGTTTAGGGTACAGGTTAGGGTACGACAACGGTTTAGGGTGAGCGTATGTGTTAGGGTACGGGTTAGTGTTAGCGTACAGGTTAGGATTAGGGGACGGGTGAGGGTAAGGCTTCGGGTAAGGGTTAGGGTTAGGGTTAGGGTTAGGGTTAGGGGACGGGGACGGTTTAGGGTACAGGTTAGGGTACGACAACGGTTTAGGGTGAGCGTACGTGTTAGGGTACGGGTTAGTGTTAGCGTACGGGTTAGGATTAGGGGACGGGTGAGGGTAAGGCTTCGGGTAAGGGTTAGGGTTAGGGTTAGGGTTAGGGTTAGGCTTAGGGGACGGGGACAGTTTAGGGTACAGGTTAGTGTACGACAACGGTTTAGGGTGAGCCTACGTGTTAGGGTACGGGTTAGTGTTAGCGTACGGGTTAGGATTAGGGGACGGGTGAGGGTAAGGCTTCGGGTAAGGGTTAGGGTTATGGTTAGGGTTAGGGTTAGGGGACGGGGACGGTTTAGGGTACAGGTTAGGGTATGACAACGGTTTAGGGTGAGCGTACGTGTTAGGGTATGGGTTAGTGTTAGCGTACGGGTTAGGATTAGGGGACGGGTGAGGTTAAGGCTTCGGGTAAGGGTTAGGGTTAGGGTTAGGGATAGGGTTAAAGGACGGGGACGGGGACGGTTTAGGGTATAGGTTAGGGTACGACAACGGTTTAGGGTGAGCGTACGTGTTAGGGTACGGGTTAGTGTTAGCGTACGGGTTAGGATTAGGGGGCGGGTGAGGGTAAGACTTCGGGTAAGGGTTAGGGTTAGCGATAGGGTTAGGGGACGGGGACGGTTTAGGGTACACGTTAGAGTACGACAACGGTTTAGGGTGAGCGTACTTGTTAGGGTACGGGTTAGTGTTAGCGTACGGGTTAGGATTAGGGGACGGGTGAGGGTAAGGCTTCGGGTAAGGGTTAGGGTTAGGTTTAGGGTTAGGTTTAGGGTTAGGGGACGGGGACGGGGACGGTTTAGGTTACATGTTAGGGTACGACAACGGTTTAGGGTGAGCGTACGTGTTAGGGAACGGGTTAGTGTTAGCGTACGGGTTAGGAATAGGGGACGGGTGAGGGTAAGGCTTCGGGTAAGGGTTAGGGTGAGGGTTAGGGTTAGGGTTAGGGTTAGGTGACGGGGATGGGGACGATTTAGGGTACAGTTTAGGGTACGACAACGGTTTAGGGTGAGCGTACGTGTTAGGGTACGGGTTAGTGTTAGCGTACGGGTTAGGATTAGGGGACGGGTGAGGGTAAGGATTCGGGTAAGGGTTAGGGTTAGGCTTAGGGTTAGGGTTAAGGGACGGAGACGGTTTAGGATACAAGTTAGGGTACGAAAATGGTTTAGTGTGAGCGTACGTGTTAGGGCATGGGTTAGTGTTAGAGTACGGGTTAGGATTAGGGGACGGGTGAGGGTAAGGCTTCGGGTAAGTGTTAGGGTTAGGGTTAGGGTTAGGGTTAGGGTTAGGGAATGGGGACGGTTTAGGGTACAGGTTAGGGTACGACAACGGTTTAGGGTGAGCGTACGTGTTAGGGTACGGGTTAGTGTTAGCGTACGGGTTAGGATTAGGGGACGGGTGAGGGTAAGGCTTCGGTTAAGGGTTAGGGTTAGGGTTAGGGTTAGGGTTAGGGGGCGGGGACGGTTTAGGGTACAGGTTAGGGTACGACAACGGTTTAGAGTGAGCGTACGTTTTGGGTACGTGTTAGTGTTAGCGTACGGTTTAGGATTAGGGGACGGGTGAGGTTAAGGCTTCGGCTAAGGGTTAGGGTTAGGGTTAGGGTTAGGGTTAGGGGATGGGGACGGGGACGGTTTAGGGTACAGGTTAGGGTACGACAACGGTTTAGGGTGAGCGTAAGTGTTAGGGTACGGGTTAGTGTTAGCGTACGAGTTAGGATTAGGGGACGGGTTAGGGTAAGGCTTCGGGTAAGGGTTAGGGTTAGGGTTAGGGTTAGGGTTAGGGGACGGGGACGGTTTAGGGTACAGGTTAGGGTACGACAACGGTTTAGGGTGAGCGTACGTGTTAGGGTACGGGTTAGTGTTAGCGTACGGGTTAGGATTAGGGGACGGGTGAGGGTAAGGCTTCGGGTAAGGTTTAGGCTTAGGCTTAGGGTTAGGGTTAGGGTTAGGGGACGGGGACGGTTTAGGGTACAGGTTAGGGTACGACAACGGTTTAGGATGAGCGTAAGTGTTAGGGTACGGTTTAGTGTTAGCGTACGGGTAAGGATTAGGGGACGGGTGAGGGTAAGGCTTCGGGTAAGGGTTAGTGTTAGGGTTAGAGTTAGGGTTAGGGTTACGGGACGGGGACGGTTTAGGGTACAGGTTAGGGTACGGCAACGGTTTAGGGTGAGCGTACGTGTTAGGGTACGGGTTAGTGTTAGCGTACGTGTTAGGATTAGGGGACGGGTGAGGGTAAGGTTTCGGGTAAGGGTTAGGGTTAGGGTTATGGTTAGGGGACGGGGACGGGGACGGTTTAGGGTACAGGTTAGGGTACAAAAACGGTTTAGGGTGAGCGTACGTGTTAGGGTACGGGTTAGTGTTAGCGTACGGGTTAGGATTAGGGGACGGGTGAGGGTAAGGCTTCGGGTAAGGGTTAGGGTTAGGGTTATGGTTAGGGTTAGGGGACGGGGATGGTTTAGGGTAAAGGTTAGGGTACGACAATGGTTTAGGGTGAGCGTACGTGTTAGAGTACGGGTTAGTGTTAGCGTACGGGTTAGGATTAGGGGACGGGTGAGGGTAAGGATTCGGGTAAGGGTTAGGGTTAGGGTTAGGGTTAGGGTTAGGGTTAGGGGATGGGGACGGTTTAGGATACAGGTTAGGGTACGACAACGGTTTAGGGTGAGCGTACGTGTTACGGTACGGGTTAGTGTTAGCGTACGGTTTAGGATTAGGGGACGGGTGAGTGTAAGGCTTCGGGTAAGGGTTAGGGTTAGGGTTAGGGTTAGGGTTAGGGGACGGGGACGGTTTACGGTACAGGTTAGTGTACGACAACGGTTTAGGGTGAGTGTACGTGTTAGGTTACGGGTTAGTGCTGGCGTACGGGTTAGGATTAGGGGACGGGTGAGGATACGGCTTCGGGTAAGGGTTAGGGTTAGGGTTAGGGGAACGGGACGGGGACGGGGACGGTTTAGGGTACAGGTTAGGGTACGACAACGGTTTAGGATGAGCGTACGTGTTAGGGTACGGGTTAGTGTTAGCGTACGGGTTAGGATTAGGGGACGGGTGAGGGTAAAGCTTCGGGTAAGTGTTAGGGTTAGGGTTAGGGTTAGGGTTAGGGTTAGGGGACGGGGACGGCTTAGGGTACAGGTTAGGGTACGACAACGATTTAGAGTGAGCGTAAGTGTTAGGGAACGGATTAGTGTTAGCGTACAGGTGAGGATTAGGGGACGGGTGAGTGTAAGGCTTCGGGTAAGGGTTAGGGTTAGGGTTAGGGTTAGGGTTAGGGTTAGGGGACGGGGACGGTTTAGGGTACAGGTTAGGGTACGTCAACGGTTTAGGGTGAGCGTACGTGTTAGGGTACGGGTTAGTGTTAGCGTACGGGTTAGGAATAGGGGACGGGTGAGGGTAAGGCTACAGGTAAGGGTTAGGGTTAGGGTTAGGGTTAGGGTTAGGGTTAGGGTTAGGGGTGGGTAGGTAGGTAAGGGTTAGGGTGAGCGTACGTGTTAGGGTACGGGTTAGTGTTAGCGTACGGGTTAGGATTAGGGAACGGGTGAGGGTAAGTCTTCGGGTAAGGGTTAGGGTTAGGGTTAGGGTTAGGGTTAGGGGACGGGGGCAGTTTAGGGTACAGGTTAGGGTACCACAGTGGTTTAGGGTGAGCGTACGTGTTAGGGTATGGGTTAGTGTTAGCGTACGGGTTAGGATTAGGGGACGGGTGAGGGTAAGGCTTCGGGTAAGGGTTAGGGTTAGGGTTAGGGTTAGGGGACGGGGACGGTTTAGGGTACAGGTTAGGGTATGACAAAGGTTTAGGGTGAGCGTACGTGTTAGGGTACGTTTTAGTGTTAGCGTACGGGTTAGGATTAGGGGACGGTTGAGGGTATGGCTTCGGGTAAGGGTTAGGGTTAGGGTTAGGGTTAGGGTTAGTGTTAGGGAACGGGGACGCTTTAGGGTACAGGTTAGGGTACGACAACGGTCTAGGGTGAGCGTACGTGTTAGGGTACGGGTTAGTGTTAGCGTACGGGTTAGGATTAGGGGACGGTTGAGGGTATGGCTTCGGTTAAGGGTTAGGGTTAGGGTTAGGGTTAGGGTTAGGGTTAGGGGACGGGGACGCTTTAGGGTACAGGTTAGGGTACGACAACGGTTTAGGGTGAGCGTACGTGTTAGGGTACGGGTTAGTGTTAGCGTACGGGTTAGGATTAGGGGACGGGTGAGGGTAAGGCTTCGGGTAAGGGATAGGGTTAGGGTTAGGGTTAGGGGACGGGGACGGGTACGGTTTAGGGTACAGGTTAGGGTATGACAACGGTTTAGGGTGAGCGTACGTGTTAGGGTACGGGTTAGTGTTAGCGTACGGTTAGGATTAGGGAACGGGTGAGGGTAAGGCTTCGGGTAAGGGTTAGGGTTAGGGTTAGGGGACGGGGACGGTTTAGGGTACAGGTTAGGGTACAACAACGGTTTAGGGTGAGCATACGTGTTAGGGTACGGGTTAGTGTTAGCGTACGGGTTAGGATTAGGGGACGGGTGAGGGTAAGGCTTCGGGTAAGGGTTAGGGTTAGGGTTAGGGTTAGGGTTAGGGTTAGGGGACGGGGATGGTTTAGGGGACAGGTTAGGGTACGACAACGGTTTAGGGTGAGCGTACGTGTTAGGGTACGGGTTAGTGTTAGCGTACGGGTTAGGATTAGGGGACGGGTAAGGGTAAGGCTACGGGTAAGGGTTAGGGTTAGGGTTAGGGTTAGGGTTAGGGTTAGGGTTAGGGTTAGGGGACGGTTTAGGGTACAGGTTAGGGTACGACAACGGTTTAGTGTGAGCGTACGTGTTAGGGTACGGGTTAGTGTTAGCGTACAGTTGAGGATTAGGTGACGGGTGAGTGTAAGGCTTCGGGTAAGGGTTAGGGTTAGGGTTAGGGTTAGGGGACGCGGATGGTTTAGGGTACAGGTTAGGCTACGACAACGGTTTAGGGTGAGCGTACGTGTTAGGTTACGGGTTAGTGTTAGCGTACGGGTTAGGATTAGGGGACGGGTGAGGGTAAGGCTTCGGGTAAGTGTTAGGGTTAGGGTTAGGGTAAGGGTTAGGGGACGGGGACGGTTTAGGGTACAGGTTAGGGTACGACAACGGTTTAGGGTGAGCGTACGTGTTAGGGTACGGGTTAGTGTTAGCGTACGGGTTAGGATTAGGGGACGGGTGAGGGTAAGGCTTCGGGAAAGTGTTAGCGTTAGGGTTAGGTTTAGGGTTAGGGGACGGGCACGGGGATGGTTTAGGGTACAGGTTATGGTACGACAACGGTTTAGGGTGAGGGTACGTGTTAGGGTACGGGTTAGTGTTAGCGTATGTGTTAGGATTAGGGGACGGGTGAGGGTAAGGCTTCGGGTAAGGGTAAGGGTTAGGTTTAGGGTTAGGGTTAGGGTTAGGGGACGGGGACGGTTTAGCGTACAGGTTAGGCTACGACAACGGTTTAGGGTGAGCGTACGTGTTAGGGTACGGGTTAGTGTTAGCGTACGGGTTAGGATTAGGGGACGGGTGAGGGTAAGGCTTCGGGTAAGGGTTAGGGTTAGGGTTATGGTTAGGGTTAGGGGACGGGGTCGGTTTAGGGTACAGGTTAGGGTACGACAAAGGTTTAGGTTGAGCGTACGTGTTAGGTTACGGGTTAGTTTTGGCGTACGAGTTAGGACTAGGGACGGGTGAGGATACGGCTTCGGGTAAGGGTTAGGGTGAGGGTTAGGGTTAGGGGACGGGGACGGGGACGGTTTAGGGTACAGGTTAGGGTACGACAACGGTTTAGGGTGAGCGTACGTGTTAGGGTACGGGTTAGTGTTAGCGTACGGGTTAGGATTAGGGGACGCGTGAGGGTAAGGCTTCGGGTAAGTGTTAGGGTTAGGGTTAGGGTTAGGAAACGGGGATGGTTTATGGTACATGTTAGGGTACGACAACGATTTAGGGTGAGCGTAGGTTTTAGGGTATGGATTAGTGTTAGCGTACGGGTTAGGATTAGGGGACGGGTGAGGTTAAGGCTTCAGGTAAGGGTTAGGGTTAGGGTTAGGGTTAGAGTTAGGGTTAGGGGACGCGGACGGTTTAGGATACAGGTTAGGGTACGACAACGGTTTAGGGTGAGCGTACGTGTTAGGGTACGGGTTAGTGTTAGCGTACGGGTTAGGATTAGGGGACGGTTGAGGGTAAAGCTTCGGGTAAGGGTTAGGGTTAGGGTTAGGGTTAGGGTTAGGGGACAGGGACGGTTTAGGGTACAGGTTAGGGTACGTCAACGGTTTAGGGTGAGCGTACGTCTTAGGGTACGGGTTAGTGTTAGTGTACGGGTTAAGATTAGGGGACGGGTGAGGGTAAGGCTTCGGGTAAGGGTTAGGGTTAGGGTTAGGGTTAGGGTTAGGGTTAGGGGACGGGGACGGTTTAGGGTACAGGTTAGGGTACGACAACGGTTTAGGTTGAGCGTACGTGTTAGGGTACGGGTTAGTGTTAGCGTACGGGTTAGGATTAGGGGACGGGTGAGGGTAAGGCTTCGGGAAAGTGTTAGGGTTAGGGTTAGGTTTAGGGTTAGGGGACGGGCACGGGGACGGTTTAGGGTACAGGTTATGGTACGACAACGGTTTAGGGTGAGGGTACGTGTTAGGGTACGGGTTAGTGTTAGCGTATGTGTTAGGATTAGGGGACGGGTGAGGGTAAGGCTTCGGGTAAGGGTAAGGGTTAGGTTTAGGGTTAGGGTTAGGGTTAGGGGACGGGGACGGCTTAGGGTACAGGTTAGGGTACGACAACGGTTTCGAGTGAGCGTAAGTTTTAGGGTACGGATTAGTGTTAGCGTACGAGTTAGGATTAGGGGACGGGTGAGTGTAAGGCTTCGGGTAAGGGTTAGGGTTAGGGTTAGGCTTAGGGTTAGGGGACGGGGACGGTTTAGGGTACAGGTTAGGGTACGACAACGGTTTAGGGTGAGCGTACGTGTTAGGGTACGGGTTAGTGTTACCGTACGGGTTAGGATTAGGGGACGGGTGAGGGTAAGGCTACAGGTAAGGGTTAGGGTTAGGGTTAGGGTTAGGGTTAGGGTTAGGGTTAGGGGACGGGGACGGTTTAGGGTACAGGTTAGGGTACGACAACGATTTAGGGTGAGCGTACGTGTTAGGTTACGGGTTAGTGTTAGCGTACGGGTTAGTCTTAGGGAACGGGTGAGGGTAAGGCTTCGGGTAATGGTTAGGGTTAGTGTTAGGGGACGGGGACAGTTTAGGGTACAGGTTAGGGTACGACAACGGTTTAGGGTGTGCGTATGTGTTAGGGTACGTTTTAGTGTTAGCGTACAGGTTAGGATTAGGGGACGGGTGAGGGTAAGGCTTCGGGTAAGGATTAGGGTTAGGGTTAGGGTTAGGGTTTGGGTTAGGGGACGGGGACGGTTTAGGGTACAGGTTAGGGTACGACAACGGTTTAGGGTGAGCGTACGTGTTAGGGTACGGGTTAGTGTTAGCGTACGGGTTAGGATTAGGGGACGGGTGAGGGTAAGGCTTCGGGTAAGGGTTAGGGTTAGGGTTAGGGTTAGGGTTAGGCTTAGGGGACGGGGAGAGTTTAGGGTACAGGTTAGTGTACGACAACGGTTTAGGGTGAGTGTACGTGTTAGGGTACGGGTTAGTGTTAGCGTACGGGTTAGGATTAGGTTACGGGTGAGTGTAAGGCTTCGGGTAAGGGTTAGGGTTATGGTTAGGGTTAGGGTTAGGGGACGGGGACGGTTTACGGTACAGGTTAGGGTACGACAACGGTTTAGGGTGAGCGTACGTGTTAGGGTATGGGTTAGTGTTAGCGTACGGGTTAGGATTATGGGACGGGTGAGGTTAAGGCTTCGGGTAAGGGTTAGAGTTTGGGTTAGAGTTAGGTTTAGGGTAAGGGTTAGGGGACGGGGACGGTTTAGGGTACAGGTTAGGGTACGACAATGGTTTAGGGTGAGCGTACGTGTTAGGTTACGTGTTAGTGTTAGCGTACGGGTTAGGATTAGGGGACGGGTGAGGGTAAGGCTTCGGGTAAGGGTTAGGGTTAGGGTTAGGGTTAGGGTTAGGGTTAGGGGATGGGGACGGTTTAGGGTACAGGTTAGGGTACGACAATGGTTTAGGGTGAGCGTACGTGTTAGGGTACGTGTTAGTGTTAGCGTACGGGTTAGGAATAGGGGACGGGTGAGGGTAAGGCTTCAAGTAAGGGTTAGGGTTAAGGTTAGGGTTAGGGGACGGGGACGGGGACGCTTTAGGGTACAGGTTAGGGCACGACAACGGTTTAGGGTGAGCGTACGTGTTATGGTGTGGGTTAGTGTTTGCGTACGGGTTAGGAATAGGGGACGGGTGAGGGTAAGGCTTCGGGTAAAGGTTAGGGTTAGGGTTAGGGTTAGGGTTAGGGTTAGGGGACGGGGACGGGGACGGTTTAGGGTACAGGTTAGGGTACGACAACGGTTTAGGGTTAGCGTACGTGTTAGGGTACGGGTTAGTGTTAGCGTAAGGGTTAGGATTAGGGGACGGGTGAGGGTAAGGCTTCGGGTAAGGTTTAGGGTTAGGGTTAGGGTTAGGGTTAGGGTTAGGGGACGGGGACGGTTTAGGGTACATGTTAGGGTACGGCAACGGTTTAGGGTGAGCGTACGTGTTAGGGTACGGGTTAGTGTTAGCGTACGGGTTAGGATTAGGGGACGGGTGAGGGTAAGGCTTCGGGTAAGGGTTAGGGTTAGGGTTAGGGATAGGGTTAAAGGACGGGGACGGGGACGGTTTAGGGTATAGGTTAGCGTAAGACAACGGTTTAGGGTGAGCGTACGTGTTAGGGTACGGGTTAGTGTTAGCGTACGGGTTAGGATTAGGGGACGGGTGAGGGTAAGACTTCGGGTAAGGGTTAGGGTTAGCGATAGGGTTAGGGGACGGGGACGGTTTAGGGTACACGTTAGAGTACGACAACGGTTTAGGGTGAGCGTACTTGTTAGGGTACGGGTTAGTGTTAGCGTACGGGTTAGGATTAGGGGACGGGTGAGGGTAAGGCTTCGGGTAAGGGTTAGGGTTTGGGTTAGGGTTAGGTTTAGGGTTAGGGGACGGGGACGGGGACGGTTTAGGGTATATTTTAGGGTACGACAACGGTTTAGGGTGAGCGTACGTGTTAGGGTACGGGTTAGTGTTAGCGTACGGGTTAGGAATAGGGGACGGGTGAGGGTAAGGCTTCGGGTAAGGGTTAGGGTTAGGGTTAGGGTTAGGGTTAGGGTTAGGTGACGGGGATGGGGACGATATAGGGTACAGTTTAGGGTACGACAACGGTTTAGGGTGAGCGTACGTGTTAGGGTACGGGTTAGTGTTAGCGTACGGGTTAGTCTTAGGGAACGGGTGAGGGTAAGGCTTCGGGTAATGGTTAGGGTTAGGTTTAGGGTTAGGGTTAGGGGACGGGGACAGTTTAGGGTACAGGTTAGGGTACGACAACGGGTTAGGGTGAGCGTATGTGTTAGGGTACGTTTTAGTGTTAGCGTACAGGTTAGGATTAGGGGACGGGTGAGGGTAAGGCTTCGGGTAAGGGTTAGGGTTAGGGTTAGGGTTAGGGTTAGGGGACGGGGACGGTTTAGGGTACAGGTTAGGGTACGACAACGGTTTAGGGTGAGCGTACGTGTTAGGGTACGGGTTAGTGTTAGCGTACGGGTTAGGATTAGGGGACGGGTGAGGGTAAGGCTTCGGGTAAGGGTTAGGGTTAGGGTTAGGGTTAGGGTTAGGCTTAGGGGACGGGGAGAGTTTAGGGTACAGGTTAGTGTACGACAACGGTTTAGGGTGAGCGTACGTGTTAGGGTACGGATTAGTGTTAGCGTACGGGTTAGGATTAGGTTACGGGTGAGTGTAAGGCTTCGGGTAACGGTTAGGGTTATGGTTAGGGTTAGGGTTATGGGACGGGGACGGTTTAGGGTACACGTTAGAGTACGACAACGGTTTAGGGTGAGCGTACTTGTTAGGGTACGGGTTAGTGTTAGCGTACGGGTTAGGATTAGGGGACGGGTGAGGGTAAGGCTTCGTGTAAGGGTTAGGGTTAGGGTTAGGGTTAGGTTTAGGGTTAGGGGACGGGGACGGGGACGGTTTAGGGTACATGTTAGGGTACGACAACGGTTTAGGTTGAGCGTACGTGTTAGGGTACGGGTTAGTGATAGCCTACGGGTTAGGAATAGGGGACGGGTGAGGGTAAGGCTTCGGGTAAGGGTTAGGGTTAGGGTTAGGGTTAGGGTTAGGGTTAGGTGACGGGGATGGGGACGATATAGGGTACAGTTTAGGGTACGACAACGGTTTAGGGTGAGCGTACGTGTTAGGGTACGGGTTAGTGTTAGCGTACGGGTTAGGATTAGGGGACGGGTGAGGGTAAGGATTCGGGTAAGGGTTAGGGTTAGGCTTAGGGTTAGGGTTAAGGGACGGAGACGGTTTAGGATACAAGTTAGGGTACGACAATGGTTTAGTGTGAGCGTACGTGTTAGGGCATGGGTTAGTGTTAGAGTACGGGTTAGGATTAGGGGACGGGTGAGGGTAAGGCTTCGGGTAAGTGTTAGGGTTAGGGTTAGGGTTAGGGTTAGGGGATGGGGACGGTTTAGGGTACTGGTTAGGGTACGACAACGGTTTAGGTTGAGCGTACGTGTTAGGGTACGGGTTAGTGTTAGCGTACGGGTTAGGATTAGGGGACGGGTGAGGGTAAGGCTTCGGGTAAGGGTTAGGCTTAGGCTTAGGGTTAGGGTTAGGGTTAGGGGACGGGGACGGTTTAGGGTACAGGTTAGGGTACGACAACGGTTTAGGATGAGCGTAAGTGTTAGGGTACGGTTTAGTGTTGGCGTACGGGTAAGGATTAGGGGACGGGTGAGGGTAAGGCTTCGGGTAAGGGTTAGTGTTAGGGTTAGAGTTAGGGTTAGGGTTACGGGACGGGGACGGTTTAGGGTACAGGTTAGGGTACGGCAACGGTTTAGGGTGAGCGTACGTGTTAGGGTACGGGTTAGTGTTAGCGTACGTGTTAGGATTAGGGGACGGGTGAGGGTAAGGCTTCGGGTAAGGGTTAGGGTTAGGTTTAGGGTTAGGGGACGGGGACGGGGACGGTATAGGGTACAGGTTAGGGTACAAAAACGGTTTAGGGTGAGCGTACGTGTTAGGGTACGGGTTAGTGTTAGCGTACGGTTTAGGATTAGGGGACGGGTGAGTGTAAGGATTCGGGTAAGGATTAGGGTTAGGGTTAGTGTTAGGGTTAGGGTTAGGGGACGGGGACGGTTTAGCGTACAGGTTAGGGTACGACAGTGGTTTAGGGTGAGCGTACGTGTTAGGGTACGGGTTAGTGTTAGCGTACGGGTTAGGATTAGGGGACGGGTGAGGGTAAGGCTTCGGATAATGTTTAGGGTTAGGGTTATGGTTAGGGTTAGGGGACGGGGACGGTTTAGGGTACAGGTTAGGGTACGACAACGGTTTAGGGTGAGCGTACGTGTTAGCGTACGGGTTAGTGTTAGCGTACGGGTTAGGGTTAGGGGACGGGTGAGGGTAAGGCTTCGGGTAAGGGTTAGGGTTAGGGTTATGGTTAGGGTTAGGGGACGGGGATGGTTTAGGGTAAAGGTTAGGGTACGACAACGGTTTAGGGTGAGCGTACGTGTTAGAGTACGGGTTAGTGTTAGCGTACGGGTTAGGATTAGGGGACGGGTGAGGGTAAGGATTCGGGTAAGGGTTAGGGTTAGGGTTAGGGTTAGGGTTAGGGTTAGGGGACGGGGACGGTTTAGGATACAGGTTAGGGTACGACAACGGTTTAGGGTGAGCGTACGTGTTAGGGTACGGGTTAGTGTTAGCGTACGGTTTAGGATTAGGGGACGGGAGAGTGTAAGGCTTCGGGTAAGGGTTAGGGTTAGGGTTAGGGTTAGGGTTAGGGGACGGGGACGGTTTAGGGTACAGGTTAGTGTACGACAACGGTTTAGGGTGAGCGTACGTGTTAGGTTACGGGTTAGTGCTGGCGTACGGGTTAGGATTAGGGGACGGGTGAGGATACGGCTTCGGGTAAGGGTTAGGGTTAGGGTTAGGGGACGGGGACGGGGACGGGGACGGTTTAGGGTACAGGTTAGGGTACGACAACGGTTTAGGATGAGCGTACGTGTTAGGGTACGTGTTAGTGTTAGCGTACGGGTTAGGATTAGGGGACGGGTGAGGGTAAGGCTTCGGGTAAGTGTTAGGGTTAGGGTTAGGGTTAGGGTTAGGGTTAGGGGACGGGGACGGCTTAGGGTACAGGTTAGGGTACGACAACGGTTTAGAGTGAGCATAAGTGTTAGGGAACGGATTAGTGTTAGCGTACAGGTGAGGATTAGGGGACGGGTGAGTGTAAGGCTTCGGGTAAGGGTTAGGGTTAGGGTTAGGGTTAGGGTTAGGGTTAGGGGATGGGGACGGTTTAGGGTACAGGTTAGGGTACGACAACGGTTTAGGGTGAGCGTACGTGTTAGGGTACGGGTTAGTGTTAGCGTACGGGTTAGGAATAGGGGACGGTTGAGGGTAAGGCTACAGGTAAGGGTTAGGGTTAGGGTTAGGGTTAGGGTTTAGTTTAGGGGACGGGGACGGTTTAGGGTACAGGTTAGGGTACGACAACGGTTTAGGGTGAGCGTACGTGTTAGGGTACGGGTCAGTGTTAGCGTACGGGTGAGGATTAGGGGACGGGTGAGTGTAAGGCTTCGGGTAAGGGTTAGGGTTAGGGTTAGGGTTAGGTTTAGGGTTAGGGGACGGGGACGGTTTAGGGTACAGGTTAGGGTACGACAACGGTTTAGGGTGAGCGTACGTGTTAGGGTACGGGTTAGTGTTAGCGTACGGGTTAGGATTAGGGGACGTGTGAGGGTAAGGCTTCGGGTAAGGGTTAGGGTTAGGGTTAGGGTTAGGGTTAGGGGACGGGGACGGTTTAGGGTACAGGTTAGTGTATGACAACGTTTTAGGGTGAGCGTACGTGTTAGGGTACGGGTTAGTGTTAGCGTACGGTTGAGGATTAGGGGACGGGTGAGGGTAAGGCTTCGGGTAAGGTTTAGGGTTAGGGTTAGGGGACGGGGACGGTTTAGGGTACAGGTTAGGGTACGACAACGGTTTAGGGTGAGCGTACGTTTTAGGGTACGGGTTAGTGTTAGCGTACGGGTTAGGATTAGGGGACGGGTGAGGGTAAGGCTTCGGGTAAGGGTTAGGGTTAGTGTTAGGGTTAGGGGACGGGGACGGTTTAGGGTACAAGTTAGGGTACGACAACGGTTTAGGGTGAGCGTACGTGTTAGGGTAGTGGTTAGTGTTAGCGTACGGGTTAGGATTAGGGAACGGGTGAGGGTAAGGCTTCGGGTAAGGGTTAGGGTTAGCGTTAGGGGACAGGGACGGTTTAGGGTACAGGTTAGGGTACGACAACGGTTTAGGGTGAGCGTACGTGTTAGGGTACGGGTTAGTGTTAGCGTACGGGTTAGGATTAGGGGACGGGTGAGGGTAAGGCTTCGGGTAAGGGTTAGGGTTAGGGTTAGGGTTAGGGTTAGGGCACGGGGACAGTTTAGGGTACAGGTTAGGGTACGACAACGGTTTAGGGTGAGCGTACGTGTTAGGGTACGGGTTAGTGTTAGCGTACGGGTTAGGATTAGGGGACGGGTGAGGGTAAGGCTTCGGGTAAGGGTTAGGGTTAGGGTTAGGGTTAGGTTTAGGGTTAGGGTTAGGGGACGGTTTAGGGTACAGGTTAGTGTACGACAACGGTTTAGGGTGAGCGTATGTGTTAGGGTACGGGTTAGTGTTAGCGTACGGGTGAGGATTAGGTGACGGGTGAGTGTAAGGCTTCGGGTAAGGGTTAGGGTTAGGGTTAGGGTTAGGGTTAGGGGACGCGGATGGTTTAGGGTACAGGTTAGGGTACGACAAAGGTTTAGGGTGAGCGTACGTGTTAGGGTACGGGTTAGTATTAGCGTACGGGTTAGGATTAGGGGACGAGTGAGGGTAAGGCTTCGGGTAAGGGTTAGGTTTAGGGTTAGGGTTAGGGTTAGGGGACGGGGACGGTTTAGGGTACAGGTTCGGCTGCGACAACGGTTTAGGGTGAGCGTACGTGTTAGGGTACGGGTTAGTGTTAGCGTACGGGTTAGTATTAGCGGACGGGTGAGGGTAAGGCTTCGGGTAAGGGTTAGGATTAGGGTTAGGGCTAGGGTTAGGGTTAGGGGACGGGGACAGGGACGGTTTAGGGTACAGGTTAGGGTACGACAACGGTTTAGGGTGAGCGTACATGTTAGGGTATGGGTTAGTGTTAGCGTACGGGTTAGGATTAGGGGACGGGTGAGGGTAAAGCTTCGGGTAAGAGTTAGGGTTAGGGTTAGGGGACGGGGACGGGGACGGGGACGGTTTAGGGTACAGGTTAGGGTACGACAACGGTTTAGGGTTAGCGTACGTGTTACGGTACGGGTTAGTGTTAGCGTACGGGTTAGGATTAGGGGACGGGTGAGTGTAAGGCTTCGGGTAAGGGTTAGGGATAGGGTTAGGGTTAGGTTTAGGGTTAGGGGACGGGGACGGTTAGGGTACAGGTTAGGGTACGTCAACGGTTTAGGGTGAGCGTACGTGTTAGGGTACGGGTTAGTGTTAGTGTACGGGTTAGGATAGGGGACGGGTGAGGGTAAGGCTTCGGGTAAGGGTTAGGGTTAGGGTTAGGGTTAGGGTTAGGGTTAGGGGACGGGGACGGTTTAGGGTACAAGTTAGGGTACGACAACGTTTTAGGGTGAGCGTACGTGTTAGGGTATGGGTTAGTGTTAGCGTACGGGTTAGGATTAGGGGACGGGTGAGGGTAAGGCTTCGGGTAAGGTTTAGGGCTAGGGTTAGGGTTAGGGTTAGGGTTAGGGGACGGGGACGGGGACGGGGACGGTTTACGGTACAGGTTAGTGTACGACAAACGTTTAGGGTGACCGTACGTGTTAGGTTACGGGTTAGTGTTAGCGTACGGGTGAGGATTAGGGGGCGGGTGAGTGTAAGGCTTCGGGTAAGGGTTACGTTTAGGGTTAGGGCTAGGGTTAGGGTTAGGGGACGGGGACAGGGACGGTTTAGGGTACAGGTTAGGGTACGACAACGGTTTAGGGTGAGCGTACATGTTAGGGTATGTGTTAGTGTTAGCGTACGGGTTAGGATTAGGGGACGGGTGAGGGTAAGGCTTCGGGTAAGGGTTAGGGTTAGGGTTAGGGTTAGGGGACGGGGACGGGGACGGTTTAGGGTACAGGTTAGGGTACAACAACGATTTAGGGTGAGCGTACGTGTTAGGGTATGGGTTAGTGTTAGCGTACGGGTTAGGATTAGAGGACGGCTGAGGGTAAGGCTTCGGGTATAGGTTAGGGTTAGGGTTAGGGTTAGGGTTAGGGGACGGGGACGGGGACGGTTTAGGGTACAGGTTAGGGTACGACAACGGTTTAGGTTGAGCGTACGTGTTAGGGTATGGGTTAGTGTTAGCGTACGGGTTAGGATTAGGGGACGGGTGAGTGTAAGGCTTCGGGTAAGTGTTAGGGATAGGGTTACGGTTAGGTTTAGGGTTAGGGGACGGGGACGGTTTAGGGTACTGGTTAGGGTACGTCAACGGTTTAGGGTGAGCGTACGTGTTAGGGTACGGGTTAGTGTTAGTGTACGGGTTAGGATTAGGGGACGGGTGAGGGTAAGGCTTCGGGTAAGGGTTAGGGTTAGGATTAGGGTTAGGGTTAGGGTTAGGGGACGGGGACGGTTTAGGGTACAAGTTAGGGTACGACAACGGTTTAGGGTGAGCGTACGTGTTAGGGTATGGGTTAGTGTTAGCGTACGGGTTAGGATTAGGGGACGGGTGAGTGTAAGGCTTCGGGTAAGGGTTAGGGTTAGGGTTAGGGTTAGGGTTAGGGTTAGGGGACGGGGACGGTTTAGGGTACAGGTTAGTGTACGACAAAGGTTTATGGTGAGCGTACGTGATAGGGTACGGGTTAGTGTTAGCGTACGGGTGAGGATTAGGGGACGGGTGAGTGTAAGGCTTCGGGTAAGGGTAGGGTTAGGGTTAGGTTTAGGGTTAGGGGACGGGGACGGGGACGGTTTAGGGTACAGGTTAGGGTACGACAACGGTTTATTGTGAGGGTACGTGTTAGGGTACGGGTTAGTGTAACGTACGGTTTAGGATTAGGGGACGGGTTAGGGTAAGGCTTCGGGTAAGGGTTAGGGTTAGGGTTAGGGTTACGGTTAGGGGACGTGGACGGTTTAGGGTACAGGTTAGGGTACGACAACCGTTTAGGGTGAGCGTACGTGTTAGGGTACGGGTTACTGTTAGCATACGGGTTAGGATTAGGGGACGGGTGAGGGTAAGGCTTCGGGTAAGGGTTAGGGTTAGGGTTAGGGTTAGGGTTAGGTTTAGGGGACGGGGACGGTTTAGGGTACAGGTTAGGGTACGACAACGGTTTAGGGTGAGCGTACGTGTTAGGGTACAGGTTAGTGTTAGCGTACGGGTGAGGATTAGGGGACGGGTGAGGGTAAGGCTTCGGGTAAGGGTTAGGGTTAGGCTTAGGGTTAGGTTTAGCTTTAGGTGACAGGGACGGTTTAGGGTACGGGTTAGGGTACGACAACGGTTTAGGGTGAGCGTACGTGTTAGGGTACGGGTTAGTGTTAGCGTACGGGTTAGGATTAGGGGACGGGTGAGGGTAAGGCTTCGGGTAAGGGTTAAGGTTAGGGTTAGGGTTAGGGTTAGGCTTAGGGGACGGGGACGGTTTAGGATACAGGTTAGTGTACGACAACGTTTTAGGGTGAGCGTACGTGTTAGGGTAAAGGTTAGTGTTAGCGTACGGGTGAGGATTAGGGGACGGGTGAGGGTAAGGCTTCGGGTAAGGGTTAGGGTTAGGGAGAGGGGACGGGGACGGTTTAGGGTACAGGTTAGGGTACGACAACGGTTTAGGGTGAGCGTACGTGTTAGGGTACGGGTTAGTGTTAGCGTACGGGTTAGGATTAGGGGACGGGTGAGGGTAAGGCTTCGGGTAAGGGATAGGGTTAGGGTTAGGGTTAGGGGACGGGGACGGTTTAGGGTACAGGTTAGGGTATGACAAAGGTTTAGGGTGAGCGTACGTGTTAGGGTACTGGTTAGTGTTAGCGTACGGGTTAGG
This sequence comes from Delphinapterus leucas, assembly GCF_059928025.1. Taxonomy (NCBI): domain Eukaryota; kingdom Metazoa; phylum Chordata; class Mammalia; order Artiodactyla; family Monodontidae; genus Delphinapterus; species Delphinapterus leucas. The sequence goes on along the minus strand of NW_028322246.1, from coordinate 4,053,750 downwards.
ATTAGGGGACGGTTGAGGGTAAGGCTTCGGGTAAGGGTTAGGGTTAGGGTTAGGGTTAGGGTTAGGTTTAGGGGACGGCGACGGTTTAGGGTACAGGTTAGTGTACGACAACGGTTTAGGGTGAGCGTACGTGTTAGGGTACGGGTTAGTGTTAGCGTACGGGTTAGGATTAGGGGACGGGTGAGGGTAAGGCTTCGGGAAAGTGTTAGGGTTAGGGTTAGGTTTAGGGTTAGGGGACGGGCACGGGGACGGTTTAGGGTACAGGTTATGGTACGACAACGGTTTAGGGTGAGGGTACGTGTTAGGGTACGGCTTAGTGTTAGCGTATGGGTTAGGATTAGGGGACGGGTGAGGGTAAGGCTTCGGGTAAGGGTAAGGGTTAGGTTTAGGGTTAGGGTTAGGGTTAGGGGACGGGGAAAGCTTAGGGTACAGGTTAGGGTACGACAACGGTTTCGAGTGAGCGTAAGTGTTAGGGTACGGATTAGTGTTAGCGTACGAGTTAGGATTAGGGGACGGGTGAGTGTAAGGCTTCGGGTAAGGGTTACGGTTAGGGTTAGGCTTAGGGTTAGGGGACGGGGACGGTTTAGGGTACAGGTTAGGGTACGACAACGGTTTAGGGTGAGCGTACGTGTTAGGGTACGGGTTAGTGTTAGCGTAAGGGTTAGGATTAGGGGACGGGTGAGGGTAAGGCTACAGGTAAGGGTTAGGGTTAGGGTTAGGGTTAGGGTTAGGGGACGGGGACAGTTTAGGGTACAGGTTAGGGTACGACAACGCTTTAGGGTGAGCGTACGTGTTAGGTTACGGGTTAGTGTTAGCGTACGGGTTAGTCTTAGGGAACGGGTGAGGGTAAGGCTTCGGGTAATGGTTAGGGTTAGGGTTAGGGTTAGGGTTAGGGGACGGGGACAGTTTAGGGTACAGGTTAGGGTACGACAACGGTTTAGGGTGAGCGTATGTGTTAGGGTACGGGTTAGTGTTAGCGTACAGGTTAGGATTAGGGGACGGGTGAGGGTAAGGCTTCGGGTAAGGGTTAGGGTTAGGGTTAGGGTTAGGGTTAGGGGACGGGGACGGTTTAGGGTACATGTTAGGGTACGACAACGGTTTAGGGTGAGCGTACGTGTTAGGGTACGGGTTAGTGTTAGCGTACGGGTTAGGATTAGGGGACGGGTGAGGGTAAGGCTTCGGGTAAGGGTTAGGGTTAGGGTTAGGGTTAGGGTTAGGCTTAGGGGATGGGGACAGTTTAGGGTACAGGTTAGTGTACGACAACGGTTTAGGGTGAGCGTACGTGTTAGGGTACGGGTTAGTGTTAGCGTACGGGTTAGGATTAGGTGACGGGTGACGATAAGGCTTCGGGTAAGGGTTAGGGTTAGGGTTAGGGTTAGGGTTAGGGGATGGGGACGGTTTAGGGTACAGGTTAGTGTACGACAACGGTTTAGGGTGAGCGTACGTGTTACGGTACGGGTTAGTGTTGGCGTACGGGTTAGGATTAGGGGACGGGTGAGGGTAAGGCTTCGGGTAAGGGTTAGGGTTAGGGTTAGGGTTAGGGGACGGGGACGGGGACGGTGTAGGGTACAGGGTAGGGTACGAAAACGGTTTAGGGTGAGCTTACGTGTTAGGGTATGGGTTAGTGTTAGCGTAAGGGTTAGGATTAGGGGACGGGTGAGGGTAAGTCTTCGGGTAAGGGTTAGGGTTAGGGTTAGGGTTAGGGTTAGGGTTAGGGGATGGGGACAGTTTAGGGTACAGGTTAGAGTACGACAACGGTTTAGGGTGAGCGTACGTGTTAGGGTACGTGTTAGTGTTAGCGTACGGGTTAGGATTAGGGGACGGGTGAGTGTAAGGCTTCGGGTAAGTGTTAGGGTTAGTGTTAGGGTTAGGGTTAGGGTTACGGGACGGGGACAGGGACGGTTTAGGGTACAGGTTAGTATACGACAACAGTTTAGGATGAGCGTACGTGTTAGGGTACGGGTTAGTGTTAGCGTACCGGTTAGGATTAGGGGACGGGTGAGGGTAAGGCTTCGGGTAAGGGTTAGGGTTAGGGTTAGGGTTAGGGGACGGGGACAGGGACGGCGACGGTTTAGGGTACAGGTTAGTGTACGACAACGGTTTAGGGTGAGCGTACGTGTTAGGGTACGGGTTAGTGTTAGCGTACGGGTTAGGATTAGGGGACGGGTGAGGGTAAGGCTTCGGGTAAGCGTTAGGGTTAGGGTTAGGGTTAGGGTTAGGGTTAGGGGACTGGGACGGTTTAGGGTACAGGTTTGGCTGCGACAATGGTTTAGGGTGAGCGTACGTGTTAGAGTACGGGTTAGTGTTAGCGTACGGGTTAGGATTAGCGGACGGGTGAGGGTAAGGCTTCGGGTAAGGGTTACGTTTAGGGTTAGGGCTAGGGTTAGGGTTAGGGGACGGGGACAGGGACGGTTTAGGGTACAGGTTAGGGTACGACAACGGTTTAGGGTGAGCGTACATGTTAGGGTATGTGTTAGTGTTAGCGTACGGGTTAGGATTAGGGGACGGGTGAGGGTAAGGCTTCGGGTAAGGGTTAGGGTTAGGGTTAGGGGACGGGGACGGGGACGGGGACGGTTTAGGGTACAGGTTAGGGTACAACAACGATTTAGGGTGAGCGTACGTGTTAGGGTATGGGTTAGTGTGAGCGTACGGGTTAGGATTAGAGGACGGCTGAGGGTAAGATTTCGGGTATAGGTTAGGGTTAGGGTTAGGGTTAGGGTTAGGGGACGGGGACGGTTTAGGGTACAGGTTAGGGTACGACAACGGTTTAGGGTGAGCGTACGTGTTAGGGTATGGGTTAGTGTTAGCGTACGGGTTAGGATTAGGGGACGGGTGAGTGTAAGGCTTCGGGTAAGTGTTAGGTATAGGGTTACGGTTAGGTTTAGGGTTAGGGGACGGGGACGGTTTAGGGTACTGGTTAGGGTACGTCAACGGTTTAGGGTGAGCGTACGTGTTAGGGTACGGGTTAGTGTTAGTGTACGGGTTAGGATTAGGGGACGGGTGAGGGTAAGGCTTCGGGTAAGGGTTAGGGTTAGGGTTAGGGTTAGGGTTAGGGTTAGGGGACGGGGACGGTTTAGGGTACAAGTTAGGGTACGACAACGGTTTAGGGTGAGCGTACGTGTTAGGGTATGGGTTAGTGTTAGCGTACGGGTTAGGATTAGGGGACGGGTGAGTGTAAGGCTTCGGGTAAGGGTTAGGGTTAGGGTTAGGGTTAGGGGACGGGGACGGTTTAGGGTACAGGTTAGTGTACGACAAAGGTTTAGGGTGAGCGTACGTGTTAGGGTACGGGTTAGTGTTAGCGTACGGGTGAGGATTAGGGGACGGGTGAGTGTAAGGCTTCGGGTAAGGGTAGGGTTAGGGTTAGGGTTAGGGTTAGGGGACGGGGACGGGGACGGTTTAGGGTACAGGTTAGGGTACGACAACGGTTTAGGGTGAGCGTACGTGTTAGGGTATGGGTTAGTGTTAGCGTACGGGTTAGGATTAGGGGACGGCTGAGGGTAAGGCTTCGGGAAAGGGTTAGGGTTAGGGTTAGGGTTAGGGTTAGGGGACGGGCACAGGGACGGTTTAGGGTACAAGTTAGGGTACGACAACGGTTTAGGGTGAGGGTACGTGTTAGGGTACGGGTTAGTGTTAAGGTACGGTTTAGGATTAGGGGACGGGTTAGGGTAAGGCTTCGGGTAAGGGTTAGGGTTAGGGTTAGGGTTAGGGTTAGGGGACGTGGACGGTTTAGGGTACAGGTTAGGGTACGACAACCGTTTAGGGTGAGCGTACGTGTTAGGGTACGGGTTAGTGTTAGCGTACGGGTTAGGATTAGGGGACGGGAGAGGGTACGGCTTCGGGTAAGGGTTAGGTTTAGGGTTAGGGTTAGGGTTAGGTTTAGGGGACGGGGACGGTTTAGGGTAAAGGTTAGGGTACGACAACGGTTTAGGGTGAGCGTACGTGTTAGGGTACGGGTTAGTGTTAGCGTACGGGTGAGGATTAGGGGACGGGTGAGGGTAAGGCTTCGGGTAAGGGTTAGGGTTAGGGTTAGGGTTAGGTTTAGCTTTAGGTGACGGGGACGGTTTAGGGTACAGGTTAGGGTACAACAACGGTTTAGGGTGAGTGTACGTGTTAGGGTACGGGTTAGTGTTAGCGTACGGGTTAGGATTAGGGGACGGGTGAGGGTAAGGCTTCGGGTAAGGGTTAGGTTTAGGGTTAGGGTTAGGGTTAGGGGACGGGGACGGTTTAGGGTACAGGTTAGGGTACGACAACGGTTTAGGGTGAGCGTACGTGTTAGGGTACGGGTTAGTGTTAGCGTACGGGTTAGGATTAGGGGACGGGTGAGTGTAAGGCTTCGGGTAAGGGTTAGGGTTAGGGTTAGGGTTAGGGTTAGGCTTAGGGGATGGGGACAGTTTAGGGTACAGGTTAGTGTACGACAACGGTTTAGGGTGAGCGTACGTGTTAGGGTACGGGTTAGTGTTAGCGTACGGGTTAGGATTAGTTTACGGGTGAGGGTAAGGCTTCGGGTAAGGGTTAGGGTTATGGTTAGGGTTAGGGTTAGGGGACGGGGACGGTTTAGGGTACAGGTTAGGGTACGACAACGGTTTAGGGTGAGCGTACGTGTTAGGATATGGGTTAGTGTTAGCGTATGGGTTAGGATTAGGGGACGGGTGAGGTTAAGGCTTCGGGTGAGGGTTAGGGTTTGGGTTAGAGTTAGGTTTAGGGTTAGGGTTAGGGGACCGGGACGGTTTAGGGTACAGGTTAGGGTACGACAATGGTTTAGGGTGAGCGTAAGTGTTAGGTTACGTGTTAGTGTTAGCGTACGGGTTAGGATTAGGGGACGGGTGAGGGTAAGGCTTCGGGTAAGGGTTAGGGTTAGGGTTAGAGTTAGGGTTAGGGTTAGGGGATTGGGACGGTTTAGGGTACAGGTTAGGGTACGACAATGGTTTAGGGTGAGCGTACGTGTTAGGGTACGTGTTAGTGTTAGCGTACGGGTTAGGAATAGGGGACGGGTGAGGGTAAGGCTTCAAGAAAGGGTTAGGGTTAAGGTTAGGGTTAGGGGACGGGGACGGGGACGCTTTAGGGTACAGGTTAGGGTACGACAACGGTTTAGGGTGAGCGTACGTGTTATGGTGTGGGTTAGTGTTTGCGTACGGGTTAGGAATAGGGGACGGGTGAGGGTAAGGCTTCGGGTAAGGGTTAGGGTTAGGGTTAGGGTTAGGGTTAGGGTTAGGGGACGGGGATGGGGACGGTTTAGGGTACAGGTTAGGGTACGACAACGGTTTAGGGTTAGCGTACGTGTTAGGGTACGGGTTAGTGTTAGCGTAAGGGTTAGGATTAGGGGACGGGTGAGGGTAAGGCTTCGGGTAAGGTTTAGGGTTAGGGTTAGGGTTAGGGTTAGGGTTAGGGGATGGGGACGGTTTAGGGTACATGTTAGGGTACGGCAACGGTTTAGGGTCAGCGTACGTGTTAGGGTACGGGTTAGTGTTAGCGTACGGGTTAGGATTAGGGGACGGGTGAGGGTAAGACTTCGGGTAAGGGTTAGGGTTAGCGATAGGGTTAGGGGACGGGGACGGTTTAGGGTACCGTTAGAGTACGACAACGGTTTAGGGTGAGCGTACTTGTTAGGGTACGGGTTAGTGTTAGCGTACGGGTTAGGATTAGGGGACGGGTGAGGGTAAGGCTTCGGGTAAGGGTTAGGGTAAGGGTTAGGGTTAGGTTTAGGGTTAGGGGACGGGGACGGGGACGGTTTAGGGTACATGTTAGGGTACGACAACGGTTTAGGTTGAGCGTACGTGTTAGGGTACGGGTTAGTGTTAGCGTACGGGTTACGAATAGGGGACGGGTGAGGGTAAGGCTTCGGGTAAGGGTTAGGGTTAGGGTTAGGGTTAGGGTTAGGGTTAGGTGACGGGGATGGGGACGATTTAGGGTACAGTTTAGGGTACGACAAAGGTTTAGGGTGAGCGTACGTGTTAGGGTACGGGTTAGTGTTAGCGTACGGGTTAGGATTAGGGGACGGGTGAGGGTAAGGATTCGGGTAAGGGTTAGGGTTAGGCTTAGGGTTAGGGTTAAGGGACGGAGACGGTTTAGGATACAAGTTAGGGTACGACAATGGTTTAGTGTGAGCGTACGTGTTAGGGCATGGGTTAGTGTTAGAGTACGGGTTAGGATTAGGGGACGGGTGAGGGTAAGGCTTCGGGTAAGTGTTAGGGTTAGGGTTAGGGTTAGGGTTAGGGTTAGGGGATGGGGACGGTTTAGGGTACAGGTTAGGGTACGACAACGGTTTAGGGTGAGCGTACGTGTTAGGGTACGGGTTAGTGTTAGCGTACGGGTTAGGATTAGGGGACGGGTGAGGGTAAGGCTTCGGGTAAGGGTTAGGGTTAGGGTTAGAGTTAGGGTTAGGGGGCGGGGACGGTTTAGGGTACAGGTTAGGGTACGACAACGGTTTAGGGTGAGCGTACGTTTTGGGTACGTGTTAGTGTTAGCGTACGGTTTAGGATTAGGGGACGGGTGAGGTTAAGGCTTCGGGTAAGGGTTAGGGTTAGGGTTACGGTTAGGGTTAGGGGATGGGGACGGGGACGGTTTAGGGTACAGGTTAGGGTACAAATACGGTTTAGGGTGAGCGTACGTGTTAGGGTACGGGTTAGTGTTAGCATACGGGTTAGGATTAGGGGACGGGTGAGTGTAAGGCTTCGGGTAAGGATTAGGGTTAGGGTTAGTGTTAGGGTTAGGGTTAGGGGACGGGGACGGTTTAGCGTACAGGTTAGGGTACGACAGTGGTTTAGGGTGAGCGTACGTGTTAGGGTAGGGGTTAGTGTTAGCGTACGGGTTAGGATTAGGGGACGGGTGAGGGTAAGGCTTCGGATAATGGTTAGGGTTAGGGTTATGGTTAGGGTTAGGGGACGGGGACGGTTTAGGGTACAGGTTAGGGTACGTCAACGGTTTAGGGTGAGCGTACGTGTTAGGGTACGGGTTAGTGTTAGCGTACGGGTTAGGATTAGGGGACGGTTGAGGGTAAGGCTTCGGGTAAGGGTTAGGGTTAGGGTTATGGTTAGGGTTAGGGGACGGGGATGGTTTAGGGTAAAGGTTAGGGTACGACAACGGTTTAGGGTGAGCGTACGTGTTAGAGTACGGGTTAGTGTTAGCGTACGGGTTAGGATTAGGGGACGGGTGAGGGTAAGGATTCGGGTAAGGGTTAGGGTTAGGGTTAGGGTTAGGGTTAGGGTTAGGGGACGGGGACGGTTTAGGATACAGGTTAGGGTACGACAACGGTTTAGGGTGAGCGTACGTGTTAGGGTACGGGTTAGTGTTAGCGTACGGTATAGGATTAGGGGACGGGTGAGTGTAAGGCTTCGGGTAAGGGTTAGGGTTAGGGTTAGGGGACGGGGACGGTTTAGGGTACAGGTTAGTGTACGACAACGGTTTAGTGTGAGCGTACGTGTTAGGTTACGGGTTAGTGCTGGCGTACGGTTTGGGATTAGGGGACGGGTGAGGATACGGCTTCGGGTAAGGGTTAGGGTTAGGGTTAGGGGACGGGGACGGGGACGGGGACGGTTTAGGGTACAGGTTAGGGTACGACAACGGTTTAGGATGAGCGTACGTGTTAGGGTATGGGTTAGTGTTAGCGTATGGGTTAGGATTAGGGGACGGGTGAGGGTAAGGCTTCGGGTAAGTGTTAGGGTTAGGGTTAGGGTTAGGGTTAGGGTTAGGGTTAGGGGACGGCTTAGGGTACAGGTTAGGGTACGACAACGGTTTAGAGTGAGCGTAAGTGTTAGGGAACGGATTAGTGTTAGCGTACAGGTGAGGATTAGGGGACGGGTGAGTGTAAGGCTTCGGGTAAGGGTTAGGGTTAGGGTTAGGGTTAGGGTTAGTGTTAGGGGACGGGGACGGTTTAGGGTACAGGTTAGGGTACGACAACGATTTAGGGTGAGCGTACGTGTTAGGGTACGGGTTAGTGTTAGCGTACGGGTTAGGAATAGGGGACGGGTGAGGGTAAGGCTACAGGTAAGGGATAGGTTTAGGGTTAGGGTTAGGGTTAGGGGACGGGGACGGTTTAGGGTACAGGTTAGGGTACGTCAACGATTTAGGGTGAGCGTACGTGTTAGGTTACGGGTTAGTGTTAGCGTACGGGTTAGGATTAGGGAACGGGTGAGGGTAAGTCTTCGGGTAAGGGTTAGGGTTAGGGTTAGGGTTAGGGTTAGGGGACGGGGGCAGTTTAGGGTACAGGTTAGGGTACGACAGTGGTTTAGGCTGAGCGTACGTGTTAGGGTATGGGTTAGTGTTAGCGTACGGTTTAGGATTAGGGGACGGGTGAAGGTAAGGCTTCGGGTAAGGGTTAGGGTTAGGGTTAGGGTTAGGGTTAGGGGACGGGGACGGTTTAGGGTACAGGTTAGGGCATGACAACGGTTTAGGGTGAGCGTACGTGTTAGGGTACGTTTTAGTGTTAGCGTACGGGTTAGGATTAGGGGACGGTTGAGGGTATGGCTTCGGGTAAGGGTTAGGGTTAGGGTTAGGGTTAGGGTTAGGGTTAGGGAACGGGGACGCTTTAGGGTACAGGTTAGGGTACGACAACGGTTTAGGGTGAGCGTACGTGTTAGGGTACGGGTTAGTGTTAGCGTACGGGTTAGGTTTAGGAGACGGGTGAGGGTAAGGCTTCGGGTAAGGGTTAGGGTTAGGGTTAGGGTTAGGGTTAGGGGACGGGGACGGTTTAGGGTACAGGTTAGGGTACGACAACGGTTTAGAGTGAGCGTAAGTGTTAGGGTACGGATTAGTGTTAGCGTACAGGTGAGGATTAGGGGACGGGTGAGTGTAAGGCTTCGGGTAAGGGTTAGGGTTAGGGTTAGGGTTAGGGTTAGGCTTAGGGGATGGGGATAGTTTAGGGTACAGGTTAGGGTACGACAACGGTTTAGGGTGAGCGTACGTGTTAGGGTACGGGTTAGTGTTAGCGTACGGGTTAGGATTAGGGGACGGGTGAGGGTAAGGCTTCGGGTAAGGGTTAGGGTTAGGGTTAGAGTTAGGGTTAGGGGGCGGGGACGGTTTAGGGTACAGGTTAGGGTACGACAACGGTTTAGGGTGAGCGTACGTTTTGGGTACGTGTTAGTGTTAGCGTACGGTTTAGGATTAGGGGACGGGTGAGGTTAAGGCTTCGGGTAAGGGTTAGGGTTAGGGTTAGAGTTAGGGTTAGGGGGCGGGGACGGTTTAGGGTACAGGTTAGGGTACGACAACGGTTTAGGGTGAGCGTACGTTTTGGGTACGTGTTAGTGTTAGCGTACGGTTTAGGATTAGGGGACGGGTGAGGTTAAGGCTTCGGGTAAGGGTTAGGGTTAGGGTTACGGTTAGGGTTAGGGGATGGGGACGGGGACGGTTTAGGGTACAGGTTAGGGTACAAATACGGTTTAGGGTGAGCGTACGTGTTAGGGTACAGGTTAGTGTTAGCATACGGGTTAGGATTAGGGGACGGGTGAGTGTAAGGCTTCGGGTAAGGATTAGGGTTAGGGTTAGTGTTAGGGTTAGGGTTAGGGGACGGGGACGGTTTAGCGTACAGGTTAGGGTACGACAGTGGTTTAGGGTGAGCGTACGTGTTAGGGTAGGGGTTAGTGTTAGCGTACGGGTTAGGATTAGGGGACGGGTGAGGGTAAGGCTTCGGATAATGGTTAGGGTTAGGGTTATGGTTAGGGTTAGGGGACGGGGACGGTTTAGGGTACAGGTTAGGGTACGTCAACGGTTTAGGGTGAGCGTACGTGTTAGGGTACGGGTTAGTGTTAGCGTACGGGTTAGGATTAGGGGACGGGTGAGGGTAAGGCTTCGGGTAAGGGTTAGGGTTAGGGTTATGGTTAGGGTTAGGGGACGGGGATGGTTTAGGGTAAAGGTTAGGGTACGACAACGGTTTAGGGTGAGCGTACGTGTTAGAGTACGGGTTAGTGTTAGCGTACGGGTTAGGATTAGGGGACGGGTGAGGGTAAGGATTCGGGTAAGGGTTAGTGTTAGGGTTAGGGTTAGGGTTAGGGTTAGGGGACGGGGACGGTTTAGGATACAGGTTAGGGTACGACAACGGTTTAGGGTGAGCGTACGTGTTAGGGTATGGGTTAGTGTTAGCGTACGGTTTAGGATTAGGGGACGGGTGAGTGTAAGGCTTCGGGTAAGGGTTAGGGTTAGGGTTAGGGGACGGGGACGGTTTAGGGTACAGGTTAGTGTACGACAACGGTTTAGTGTGAGCGTACGTGTTAGGTTACGGGTTAGTGCTGGCGTACGGTTTGGGATTAGGGGACGGGTGAGGATACGGCTTCGGGTAAGGGTTAGGGTTAGGGTTAGGGGACGGGGACGGGGACGGGGATGGTTTAGGGTACAGGTTAGGGTACGACAACGGTTTAGGATGAGCGTACGTGTTAGGGTATGGGTTAGTGTTAGCGTATGGGTTAGGATTAGGGGACGGGTGAGGGTAAGGCTTCGGGTAAGTGTTAGGGTTAGGGTTAGGGTTAGGGTTAGGGTTAGGGTTAGGGGACGGCTTAGGGTACAGGTTAGGGTACGACAACGGTTTAGAGTGAGCGTAAGTGTTAGGGAACGGATTAGTGTTAGCGTACAGGTGAGGATTAGGGGACGGGTGAGTGTAAGGCTTCGGGTAAGGGTTAGGGTTAGGGTTAGGGTTAGGGTTAGTGTTAGGGGACGGGGACGGTTTAGGGTACAGGTTAGGGTACGACAACGATTTAGGGTGAGCGTACGTGTTAGGGTACAGGTTAGTGTTAGCGTACGGGTTAGGAATAGGGGACGGGTGAGGGTAAGGCTACAGGTAAGGGATAGGTTTAGGGTTAGGGTTAGGGTTAGGGGACGGGGACGGTTTAGGGTACAGGTTAGGGTACGTCAACGATTTAGGGTGAGCGTACGTGTTAGGTTACGGGTTAGTGTTAGCGTACGGGTTAGGATTAGGGAACGGGTGAGGGTAAGTCTTCGGGTAAGGGTTAGGGTTAGGGTTAGGGTTAGGGTTAGGGGACGGGGGCAGTTTAGGGTACAGGTTAGGGTACGACAGTGGTTTAGGCTGAGCGTACGTGTTAGGGTATGGGTTAGTGTTAGCGTACGGGTTAGGATTAGGGGACGGGTGAAGGTAAGGCTTCGGGTAAGGGTTAGGGTTAGGGTTAGGGTTAGGGTTAGCGGACGGGGACGGTTTAGGGTACAGGTTAGGGCATGACAACGGTTTAGGGTGAGCGTACGTGTTAGGGTACGTTTTAGTGTTAGCGTACGGGTTAGGATTAGGGGACGGTTGAGGGTATGGCTTCGGGTAAGGGTTAGGGTTAGGGTTAGGGTTAGGGTTAGGGTTAGGGAACGGGGACGCTTTAGGGTACAGGTTAGGGTACGACAACGGTTTAGGGTGAGCGTACGTGTTAGGGTACGGGTTAGTGTTAGCGTACGGGTTAGGTTTAGGAGACGGGTGAGGGTAAGGCTTCGGGTAAGGGTTAGGGTTAGGGTTAGGGTTAGGGTTAGGGGACGGGGACGGTTTAGGGTACAGGTTAGGGTACGACAACGGTTTAGGGTGAGCGTACGTGTTAGGGTACGTGTTAGTGTTAGCGTACGGGTTAGGATTAGGGGACGGTTGAGGGTATGGCTTCGGGTAAGGGTTAGGATTAGGGTTAGGGTTAGGGTTAGGGTTAGGGGACAGGGACGCTTTAGGGTACAGGTTACGGTACGACAACGGTTTAGGGTGAGCGTACGTGTTAGGGTACGGGTTAGTGTTAGCGTACGGGTTAGGATTAGGGGACGGGTGAGGGTAAGGCTTCGGGTAAGGTTTAGGGTTAGGGTTAGGGGACGGGGACCGTTTAGGGTACAGGTTAGGGTACGACAACGGTTTAGGGTGAGCGTACGTGTTAGGGTACGGGTTAGTGTTAGCGTACGGGTTAGGATTAGGGGACGGGTGAGGGTAAGGCTTCGGGTAAGGGATAGGGTTAGGGTTAGGGTTAGGGGACGGGGACGGGGACGGTTTAGGGTACAGGTTAGGGTATGACAACGGTTTAGGTTGAGCGTACGTGTTAGGGTACGGGTTAGTGTTAGCATACGGGTTAGGATTAGGGGACGGGTGAGTGTACGGCTTCGGGTAAGGGTTAGGGTTAGAGTTAGGGTTAGGGGATGGGGATGGTTTAGGGTACAAGTTATGGTACGACAACGATTTAGGGTGAGCTTACGTGTTAGGGTACGGGTTAGTGTTAGCGTACGGTTAGGATTAGGGAAAGGGTGAGGGTAAGGCTTCGGGTAAGGGTTAGGTTTAGGGTTAGGGGACGGGGAAGGTTTAGGGTACAGGTTAGGGTACGACAACGGTTTAGGGTGAGCGTACGTGTTAGGGTACGGGTTAGTGTTAGCGTACGGTTTAGGATTAGGGGACGGGTGAGGGTAAGGCTTCGGGTAAGGGTTAGGGTTAGGGTTAGGGTTAGGGTTAGGGTTACGGGACGGGTAAGGTTTAGGGTACAGGTTAGGGTACGACAACGGTTTAGGGTGAGCTTACGTGTTAGGGTACGGGTTAGTGTTAGCGTACGGGTTAGGATTAGGGGACGGGTAAGGGTAAGGCTACGGGTAAGGGTTAGGGTTAGGGTTAGGGTTAGGGGACGGTTTAGGGTACAGGTTAGGGTACGACAACGGTTTAGTGTGAGCGTAAGTGTTAGGGTACGGGTTAGTGTTAGCGTACAGGTGAGGATTAGGTGACGGGTGAGTGTAAGGCTTCGGGTAAGGGTTAGGGTTAGGGTTAGGGTTAGGGTTAGGGGACGGGGACGGTTTAGGATACAGGTTAGGGTACGACAACGGTTTAGGGTGAGCGTACGTGTTAGGGTACGGGTTAGTGTTAGCGTACGGTTTAGGATTAGGGGACGGGTGAGTGTTAGGCTTCGGGTAAGGGTTAGGGTTAGGGTTAGGGTTAGGGTTAGGGGACGGGGACGGTTTAGGGTACAGGTTAGTGTAAGACAACGGTTTAGTGTGAGCGTACGTGTTAGGTTACGGGTTAGTGCTGGCGTACGGTTTGGGATTAGGGGACGGGTGAGGATACGGCTTCGGGTAAGGGTTAGGGTTAGGGTTAGGGGACGGGGACGGGGACGGGGACGGTTTAGGGTACAGGTTAGGGTACGACAACGGTTTAGGATGAGCGTACGTGTTAGGGTATGGGTTAGTGTTAGCGTATGGGTTAGGATTAGGGGACGGGTGAGGGTAAGGCTTCGGGTAAGTGTTAGGGTTAGGGTTAGGGTTAGGGTTAGGGTTAGGGTTAGGGGACGGCTTAGGGTACAGGTTAGGGTACGACAACGGTTTAGAGTGAGCGTAAGTGTTAGGGAACGGATTAGTGTTAGCGTACAGGTGAGGATTAGGGGACGGGTGAGTGTAAGGCTTCGGGTAAGGTTTAGGGTTAGGGTTAGGGTTAGGGTTAGTGTTAGGGGACGGGGACGGTTTAGGGTACAGGTTAGGGTACGACAACGGTTTAGGGTGAGCGTACGTGTTAGGGTACGGGTTAGTGTTAGCGTACGGGTTAGGAATAGGGGACGGGTGAGGGTAAGGCTACAGGTAAGGGATAGGGTTAGGGTTAGGGTTAGGGTTAGGGTTAGGGGACGGGGACGGTTTAGGGTACAGGTTAGGGTACGACAACGATTTAGGGTGAGCGTACGTGTTAGGTTACGGGTTAGTGTTAGCGTACGGGTTAGGATTAGGTAACGGGTGAGGGTAAGTCTTCGGGTAAGGGTTAGGGTTAGGATTAGGGTTAGGGTTAGGGGACGGGGGCAGTTTAGGCTACAGGTTAGGGTACGACAGTGGTTTAGGCTGAGCGTACGTGTTAGGGTATGGGTTAGTGTTAGCGTACGGGTTAGGATTAGGGGACGGGTGAGGGTAAGGCTTCGGGTAAGGGTTAGGGTTAGGGTTAGGGTTAGGGTTAGGGGACGGGGACGGTTTAGGGTACAGGTTAGGGTATGACAACGGTTTAGGGTGAGCGTACGTGTTAGGGTACGTTTTAGTGTTAGCGTACGGGTTAGGATTAGGGGACGGTTGAGGGTATGGCTTCGGGTAAGGGTTAGGGTTAGGGTTAGGGTTAGGGTTAGGGTTAGGGAACGGGGACGCTTTAGGGTACAGGTTAGGGTACGACAACGGTTTAGGGTGAGCGTACGTGTTAGGGTACGGGTTAGTGTTAGCGTACGGGTTAGGTTTAGGAGACGGGTGAGGGTAAGGCTTCGGGTAAGGGTTAGGGTTAGGGTTAGGGTTAGGGTTAGGGGACGGGGACGGTTTAGGGTACAGGTTAGGGTACGACAACGGTTTAGGGTGAGCGTACGTGTTAGGGTACGTGTTAGTGTTAGCGTACGGGTTAGGATTAGGGGACGGTTGAGGGTATGGCTTCGGGTAAGGGTTAGGGTTAGGGTTAGGGTTAGGGTTAGGGTTAGGGGACAGGGACGCTTTAGGGTACAGGTTAGGGTACGACAACGGTTTAGGGTGAGCGTACGTGTTAGGGTACGGGTTAGTGTTAGCGTACGGGTTAGGATTAGGGGACGGGTGAGGGTAAGGCTTCGGGTAAGGGTTAGGGTTAGGGTTAGGGTTAGGGTTAGGGGACGGGGACGGTTTAGGGTACAGGTTAGTGTACGACAACGTTTTAGGGTGAGCGTACGTGTTAGGGTATGGGTTAGTGTTAGCGTACGGGTGAGGATTAGGGGACGGGTGAGGGTAAGGCTTCGGGTAAGGTTTAGGGTTAGGGTTAGGGGACGGGGACGGTTTAGGGTACAGGTTAGGGTACGACAACGGTTTAGGGTGAGCGTACGTGTTAGGGTACGGGTTAGTGTTAACGTACGGGTTAGGATTAGGGGACGGGTGAGGGTAAGGCTTCGGGTAAGGGATAGGGTTAGGGTTAGGTTTAGGGGACGGGGACGGGGACGGTTTAGGGTACAGGTTAGGGTATGACAACGGTTTAGGGTGAGCGTACGTGTTAGGGTACGGGTTAGTGTTAGCATACGGGTTAGGATTAGGGGACGGGTGAGTGTACGGCTTCGGGTAAGGGTTAGGGTTAGAGTTAGGGTTAGGGGATGGGGATGGTTTAGGGTACAAGTTATGGTACGACAACGGTTTAGGGTGAGCTTACGTGTTAGGGTACGGGTTAGTGTTAGCGTACGGTAAGGATTAGGGAACGGGTGAGGGTAAGGCTTCGGGTAAGGGTTAGGTTTAGGGTTAGGGGACGGGGACGGTTTAGGGTACAGGTTAGGGTACGACAACGGTTTAGGGTGAGCGTACGTGTTAGGGTACGGGTTAGTGTTAGCGTACGGTTTAGGATTAGGGGACGGGTGAGGGTAAGGCTTCGGGTAAGGGTTAGGGTTAGGGTTAGGGTTAGGGTTAGGGTTAGGGGACGGGTACGGTTTAGGGTACAGGTTAGGGTACGACAACGGTTTAGGGTGAGCGTACGTGTTAGGGTACGGGTTAGTGTTAGCGTACGGGTTAGGATTAGGGGACGGGTAAGGGTAAGGCTACGGGTAAGGGTTAGGGTTAGGGTTAGGGTTAGGGGACGGTTTAGGGTACAGGTTAGGGTACGACAACGGTTTAGTGTGAGCGTACGTGTTAGGGTACGGGTTAGTGTTAGCGTACAGGTGAGGATTAGGTGACGGGTGAGTGTAAGGCTTCGGGTAAGGGTTAGGGTTAGGGTTAGGGTTAGGGTTAGGGGACGCGGATTGTTTAGGGTACAGGTTAGGCTACGACAAAGGTTTAGGGTGAGCGTACGTGTTAGGTTACGGGTTAGTGTTAGCGTAGGGGTTAGGATTAGGGGACGGGTGAGGGTAAGGCTTCGGGTAAGGGTTAGGGTTAGGGTTAGGGTTAGGGTTAGGGGACGGGGACGGTTTAGGGTTCCGGTTAGGGTACGACAACGGTTTAGGGTGAGCGTACGTGTTAGGGTACGGGTTAGTGTTAGCGTATGGGTTAGGATTAGGGGACGGGTGAGGGTAAGGCTTCGGGTAAGTGTTAGGGTTAGGGTTAGGGTTAGGGTTAGGGGACGGGGACGGGGACGGTTTAGGGTACAGGTTAGGCTGCGACAACGGTTTAGGGTGAGCGTACGTGTTAGGGTACGGGTTAGTGTTAGCGTACGGGTTAGGATTAAGGGACGGGTGAGTGTAAGCCTTCGGGTAAGGGTTAGGGTTAGGGCTAGGGTTAGGGTTAGGGGACGGGGACAGGGACCGTTTAGGGTACAGGTTAGGGTACGACAACGGTTTAGGGTGAGCGTACATGTTAGGGTATGGGTTAGTGTTAGCCTACGGGTTAGGATTAGGGGACGGGTGAGGGTAAGGCTTCGGGTAAGGTTTAGGGTTAGGGTTAGGGGACGGGGACGGGGACGGGGATGGTTTAGGGTACAGGTTAGGGTACGACAACGGTTTAGGGTGAGCGTACGTGTTAGGGTACGGGTTAGTGTTAGCGTACGGGTGAGGATTAGGGGACGGGTGAGTGTAAGGCTTCAGGTAAGGGTTAGGGTTAGGGTTAGGGTTAGGTTTTGGGTTAGGGGACGGGGGCGGTTTAGGGTACAGGTTAGGGTACGAGAACGGTTTAGGGTGAGCGTACGTGTTAGGGTACGGGTTAGTGTTAGCGTACGGGTTAAGATTAGGGGACGAGTGAGGGTAAGGATTCGGGTAAGGGTTAGGGTTAGGGTTAGGGTTAGGGTTAGGGGACGGGGACGGTTTAGGGTACAGGTTATTGTATGACAACGTTTTAGGGTGAGCGTACGTGTTAGTGTACGGGTTAGTGTTAGCGTACGGGTGAGGATTAGGGGACGGGTGAGGGTAAGGCTTCGGGTAAGGTTTAGGGTTAGGGTTAGGGGACGGGGACGGTTTAGGGTACAGGTTAGGGTACGACAACGGTTTAGGGTGAGCGTACGTGTTAGGGTACGGGTTAGTGTTAGCGTACGGGTTAGGATTAGGGGACGGGTGAGGGTAAGGCTTCGGGAAAGGGTTAGGGTTAGGTTTAGGGTTAGGGGACGGGCACGGGGACGGTTTAGGGTACAGGTTAGTGTACGACAACGGTTTAGGGTGAGGGTACGTGTTAGGGTACGGGTTAGTGTTAGCGTACGGGTTAGGATTAGGGGACGTGTGAGGGTAAGGCTTCGGGTAAGGGTTAGGGTTAGGGTTCGGGTTAGGGTTAGGGGACGGGGATGGCTTTGGGTACAGGTTATGGTACGACAACGGTTTAGAGTGAGCGTAAGTGTTAGGGTACGGATTAGTGTTACGTACGGGTTAGGATTAGGGGACGGGTGAGTGTAAGGCTTCGGGTAAGGGTTAGGGTTAGGGTTAGGGTTAGGGGATGGGGACGGGGACGGTTTAGGGTACAGGTTAGGGTACGACAACGGTTTAGGGTGAGCGTACGTGTTAGGGTACGGGTTAGTGTTAGCGTACGGGTTAGGAATAAGGGACGGGTGAGGGTCAGGCTACAGGTAAGGGTTAGGGTTAGGGTTAGGGTTAGGGTTAGGGTTAGGGGACGGGGACGGTTTAGGGTACAGGTTAGGGTATGACAACGGTTTAGGGTGAGCGTACGTGTTAGGTTACGGGTTAGTGTTAGCGTACGGGTTAGGATTAGGGAACGGGTGAGGGTAAGTCTTCGGGTAAGGGTTAGGGTTAGGGTTAGGGTTAGGGTTAGGGGACGGGGGCAGTTTAGGGTACAGGTTAGGGTACGACAACGGTTTAGGGTGAGCGTACGTGTTAGGGTACGGGTAAGTGTTAGCGTACGGGTTAGGATTAGGGGACGGGTGAGGGTAAGGCTTCGGGTAAGGGTTAGGGTTAGGTTTAGGGTTAGGGTTAGGGGACGGGGACGGCTTAGGGTACAGGTTAGGGTACGACAACCGTTTAGGGTGAGCGTACGTGTTAGGGTACGTGTTAGTGTTAGCGTACGGGTTAGGATTAGGGGATGGTTGAGTGTATGGCTTCGGGTAAGGGTTAGGGTTAGGTTTAGGGTTAGGGTTAGGGTTAGGGTTAGGGGACGGGGATGGTTTAGGGTACATGTTAGGTTACGACAACGATTTAGGGTGAGCGTAGGTGTTAGGGTACGGATTAGTGTTAGCGTACGGGTTAGGATTAGGTGACGGGTGAGGGTAAGGCTTCGGGTAAGGGTTAGGTTTAGGGTTAGGGTTAGGGTTAGGGAACGGGGACGGTTTAGGGTACAGGTTAGGGTACGACAACAGTTTAGGTTGAGCGTACGTGTTAGGGTACGGGTTAGTGTTAGCGTACGGGTTAGGATTAGGGGATGGTTGAGGGTAAGGCTTCGGGTAAAGGTTACGGTTTGGGTTAGGGTTAGAGTTAGGGTTAGGGGACGGGGACGGTTTAGGGTACAGGTTAGGGTACGACAACGGTTTAGGGTGAGCGTACGTGTTAGGGTACGGTTTAGTGTTAGCGTACGGGTTAGGGTTAGGGGACGGGTGAGGGTTAGGCTTCGGGAAAGATTTAGGGTTAGGGTTAGGTTTAGGGTTAGAGGACGGGCACGGGGACGGTTTAGGGTACAGGTTAGTGTACGAGAACGGTTTAGGGTGAGGGTAGGTGCTAGGGTACTGATTAGTGTTAGCGTACGGGTTATGATTAGGGGATGGTTGAGGGTATGGCTTCGGGTAAGGGTTAGGGTTAGGGTTAGGGTTAGGGTTAGGTTTAGGGGACGGGGACGCTTTAGGGTACAGGTTAGGGTACGACAACGGTTTAGGGTGAGCGTACGTGTTAGGGTACGGGTTAGTGTTAGCGTACGGTTAGGATTAGGGGACGGGTGAGGGTAAGGCTTCGGGTAAGGGTTAGGGTTAGGGTTAGGGTTAGGTTTAGGGTTAGGGGACGGGGACGGGGACGGTTTAGGGTACAGGTTAGGGTACGACAACGGTTTAGGGTGAGCGTACGTGTTAGGGTACGGGTTAGTGATAGCTTACGGGTTAGGATTAGGGGTCGGGTGAGGGTAAGGCTTCGGGTAAGGGTTAGGGTTAGGGTTAGGGTTAGTGTTAGGGTTAGGGGACGCGGACGGTTTAGGGTACATGTTAGGGTACGACAACGGTTTAGGGTGAGCGTACGTGTTAGGGTACGGGTTAGTGTTAGCGTACGGGTTAGGATTAGGGGACGGGTGAGGGTAAGACTTCGGGTAAGGGTTAGGGTTAGGGATAGGGTTAGGGGACGGGGACGGTTTAGGGTACAGGTTAGGGTACGACAACGGTTTAGGGTGAGCGTACGTGTTAGGGTACGGTTTAGTGTTAGTGTACGGGTTAGGATTAGGGGACGGGTGAGGGTAAGGCTTCGGGTAAGGGTTAGGGTTAGGGTTAGTGTTAGGGTTAGGGTTAGGGTTAGGGGACTGGGACGGTTTAGGGTACAGGTTAGGGTACGACAACTGTTTAGGGTGAGCGTTTGTGTTAGGGTGTGGGTTATTGTTTGCGTACGGGTTAGGAATAGGGGACGGGTGAGGGTAAGGCTTCGGGTAAGGGTTAGGGTTAGGGTTAGGGTTAGGGTTAGGGGACGGGGACGGTTTAGGGTACAGGTTAGGGTACGACAACGGTTTAGGGTGAGCGTACGTGTTAGGGTACGGGTTAGTGTTAGCGTACGGGTTAGGATTAGGGGACGGGTGAGGGTAAGGCTTCGGGTAAGGGTTAGGCTTAGGCTTAGGGTTAGGGTTAGGGTTAGGGGACGGGGACGGTTTAGGGTACAGGTTAGGGTACGACAACGGTTTAGGATGAGCGTAAGTGTTAGGGTATGGTTTAGTGTTAGCGTACGGGTTAGGATTAGGGGACGGGTGAGGGTAATGCTTCGGGTAAGGGTTAGTGTTAGGGTTAGAGTTAGGGTTAGGGTTACGGGACGGGGACGGTTTAGGGTACAGGTTAGGGTACGACAACGGTTTAGAGTGAGCGTACGTTTTAGGGTACGGGTTAGTGTTAGCGTACGGGTTAGGATTACGGGAAGGGTGAGGGTAAGGCTTCGGGTAACGGTTAGGGGTAGGGTTAGGGTTAGGGTTAGGGGACGGGCATGGGGACGGTTTAGTGTACAGGTTAGTGTACGACAACGGTTTAGGTTGAGCGTACGTGTTAGGGTACGGGTTAGTGTTAGCGTACGGGTTAGGATTAGGGGCCGGTTGAGGGTAAGGCTTCGGGTAAGGGTTAGGGTTAGGTTTAGGGTTAGGGGACGGGGACGGGGACGGTTTAGGGTACAGGTTAGGGTACAAAAACGGTTTAGGGTGAGCGTACGTGTTAGGGTACGGGTTAGTGTTAGCGTACGGGTTAGGATTAGGGGACGGGTGAGTGTAAGGCTTCGGGTAAGGATTAGGGTTAGGGTTAGTGTTAGGGTTAGGGTTAGGGGACGGGGACGGTTTAGCATACAGGTTAGGGTACGACAACGGTTTAGGGTGAGCGTACGTGTTAGGGTACGGGTTAGTGTGAGCGTACGGGTTAGGATTAGGGGACGGGTGAGGGTAAGGCTTCGGGTAATAGTTAGGGTTAGGGTTATGGTTAGGGTTAGGGGACGGGGACGGTTTAGGGTACAGGTTAGGGTACGACAATGTTTTAGGGTGAGCGTACGTGTTAGGGTACGAGTTAGTGTTAGCGTACGGGTGAGGATTAGGGGACGGGTGAGGGTAAGGCTTCGGGTAAGGATTAGGGGACGGGGACGGGGACGGTTTCGGGTACAGGTTAGGGTACGACAATGGTTTAGGGTGAGCGTACGAGTTAGGTTACGGGTTAGTGTTAGCACACGGTTTAGGATAAGGGGACGGGTGAGGGTAAGGCTTCGGGTAAGGGTTAGGGTTAGGGTTAGGGTGAGGGTTAGGGGACGGGGACGGTTTAGGGTACAGGTTAGGGTACGACAACGGTTTAGGGTGAGCGTACGTGTTAGGGTACGTGTTAGTGTTAGCGTACGGCTTAGGATTAGAGGACGGGTGAGGGTAAGGCTTCGGGTAAGTGTTAGGGTTAGGGTTAGGTTTAGTGTTAGGGTTAAGGTACGGGGACGGTTTAGGGTACAGGTTAGGGTACGACAACGATTTAGGGTGAGCGTACGTGTTAGGGTACGGGTTAGTGTTAGCGTACAGTTTAGGATTAGGGGACGGGTGAGGGTAAGGCTTCGGGTAAGGGTTAGGGTTAGGGTTAGGGTTAGGGTTAGGGGACGGGGACGGTTTAGGGTACAGATTAGGGTATGACAACGGTTTAGGATGAGCGTACGTGTTAGGGTACGGGTTAGTGTTAGCGTACGGGTGAGGATTAGGGACGGGTGAGGGTAAGGCTTCCGGTAAGGGTTAGGGTTAGGACTAGGGTTAGGTTTAGGGTTAGGGGACGGGGACGGTTTAGGGTACAGGTTAGGGTACAACAACGGTTTAGGGTGAGCGTACGTGTTAGGGTACGGGTTAGTGTTAGCGTACGGGTTAGGATTAGGGGACGGGTGAGCGTAAGGCTTCGGGTAAGGGTTAGGGTTAGGGTTAGGGTTAGGGTTAGGGGACGGGGACGGGGACGGTTTAGGGTACAGGTTAGGGTACGACAATGTTTTAGGGTGAGCGTATGTGTTAGGGTACGGGTTAGTGTTAGCGTACGGGTGAGGATTAGGGGACGGGTGAGGGTAAGGCTTCGGGTAAGGGTTAGGGTTAGGGTTAGGGGACGGGGACGGTTTAGGGTACAGGTTAGGGTACGACAACGTTTTAGGGTGAGCGTACTAGTTAGGGTACGGGTTAGTGTTAGCGCACGGGTTAGGATAAGGGGACGGGTGAGGGTAAGGCTTCGGGTAAGGGTTAGGGTTAGGGTTAGGGTTAGGGTTAGGGGACGTGGATGGTTTAGGGTACAGGTTAGGATACGACAACGGTTTAGGGTGAGCGTACGTGTTAGGGTACGGGTTAGTGTTAGCGTACGGCTTAGGATTAGGGGACGGGTGAGGGTAAGGCTTCGGGTAAGTTTTAGGGTTAGGGTTAGGGTTAGGGTTAGGGTTAGGGTACGGGGACGGTTTAGGGTACAGGTTAGGGTACAACAACGATTTAGGGTGAGCGTACGTGTTAGGGTACGGGTTAGTGTTAGCGTACAGGTTAGGATTAGGGGACGGGTGAGGGTAAGGCTTCGGGTAAGGGTTAGGGTTACGGTTAGGGTTAGGGTTAGGGGACGGGGACGGTTTAGGGTACAGATTAGGGTATGACAACGGTTTAGGGTGAGCGTACGTGTTAGGGTACGGGTTAGTGTTAGCGTACGGATTAGGATTAGGGGACGGGTGAGTGTAAGGCTTCGGGTAAGGGTTAGTGTTAGGGTTAGGGTTAGGGTTAGGGGACGGGGACGGGGACGGTTTAGGGTACAGGTTAGGGTACGACAACGGTTTAGGGTGAGCGTACGTGTTAGGGTACGGGTTAGTGTTAGCGTACGGTTTAGGATTCGGGGACGAGTGAGGGTAAGGCTTCGGGTAAGGGTTAGGGTTAGGGTTAGGGTTAGGGGATCGGGACGGGGACGGTTTAGGGTACAGGTTAGGGTACAACAACGGTTTAGGGTGAGCTTACGTGTTAGGGTACGAGTTAGTGTTAGCGTAAGGTTTAGGATTAGGGGACGGGTGAGGGTAAGTCTTCGGGTAAGGGTTAGGGTTAGGGTTAGGGTTAGGGTTAGCGTTAGGGGACGGGGACGCTTTAGGGTACAGGTTAGGGTACGACAACGGTTTAGGGTGAGCGTACGTGTTAGGGTACGGGATAGTGTTAGCGTACGGGTTAGGATTAGGGGACGGGTGAGGCTAAGGCTTTGGGTAAGGGTTAGGGATAGTGTTAGGGTTAGGGTTAGGGTTACGGGACGGGGACAGGGACGGTTTAGGGTAGAGGTTAGGGTACGACAACAGTTTAGGGTGAGCGTACGTGTTAGGGTACGGGTTAGTGTTAGCGTACGGGTTAGGATTAGGGGACGGGTGAGGGTAAGGCTTCGGGTAAGCGTTAGGGTTAAGGTTACGGTTAGGGTTAGGGTTAGGGGACGGGGACGGTTTAGGGTACAGGTTAGGGTACGACAACGGTTTAGGGTGAGCGTACGTTTTAGGGTACGGGTTAGTGTTAGCGTACGGGTTAGGTTTAGGGGACGGGTGAGGGTAAGGCTTCGGGTAAGGATTAGGGTTAGGGTTAGGGTTAGGGGACGGGGACGGTTTAGGGTAGAAGTTAGGGTACGACAACGGTTTAGGGTGAGCGTACGTGTTAGGGTACTGGTTAGTGTTAGCGTACGGGTTAGGATTAGGGAACGGGTGAGGGTAAGGCTTCGGGTAAAGGTTAGGGTTAGGGTTAGGGGACGGGGATGGTTTAGGGTACAGGTTAGGGTACGACAAAGGTTTAGGGTGAGCGTACGTGTTAGGGTACGGGTTAGTGTTAGCGTACGGGTTAGGATTAGGGGACGGGTGTGGGTAAGGCTTCGCGTAAGGGTTAGGGTTAGGGTTAGGGTTAGGGTTATGGTTAGGGGACGGGGACGGTTTAGGGTACAGGTTAGGGTACAACAACGGTTTAGGGTGAGCGTACGTGTTAGGGTACGGGTTAGTGTTAGCGTACGGGTTAGGATTAGGGGACGGGTGAGGGTAAGGCTTCGGGTAAGGGTAAGGGTTAGGGTTAGGGTTAGGGTTAGGTTTAGGGTTAGGGTTAGGGGACGGTTTAGGGTACAGGTTAGGGTACGACAACGGTTTAGGGTGAGCGTACGTGTTAGGGTACGGGTTAGTGTTAGCGTACGGGTGAGGATTAGGTGACGGGTGAGTGTAAGGCTTCGGGTAAGGGTTAGGGTTAGGGTTAGGGTTAGGGTTAGGGGACCCGGACGGTTTAGGGTACAGGTTAGGGTACGACAAAGGTTTAGGGTGAGCGTACGTGTTAAGGTACGGGTTAGTGTTAGCGTACGGGTTAGGATTAGGGGACGGGTGAGGGTAAGGCTTCGGGTAAGGGATAGGGTTACGGTTAGGGTTAGGGTTAGGGGACGGGGACGGTTTAGGGTACAGGTTCGGCTGCGACAATGGTTTAGGGTGAGCGTACGTGTTAGGGTATGGGTTAGTGTTAGCTTACGGGTTAGGATTAGCGGACGGGTGAGGGTAAGGCTTCGGGTAAGGGTTAGGGTTAGGGTTAGGGCTAGGGTTAGGGTTAGGGGACGGGGACAGGGACGGTTTAGGGTACAGGTTAGGGTACGACAACGGTTTAGGGTGAGCGTACATGTTAGGGTATGGGTTAGTGTTAGCGTATGGGTTAGGATTAGGGGACGGGTGATGTTAAGGCTTCGGGTAAGGGTTAGGATTAGGGTTAGGGTACGGAGACGGGGACGGGGACGGGGATGGTTTTGGGTACAGGTTAGGGTACGACAAAGATTTAGGGTGAGCGTACGTGTTAGGGTACGGGTTAGTGTTAGCGTACGGGTTAGGATTAGAGGACGGCTGAGGGTAAGGCTTCGGGTAAAGGTTAGGGTTAGGGTTAGGGTTAGGGTTAGGGGACGGGGACGGGGAAGGTTTAGGGTACAGGTTAGGGTACGTCAACGGTTTAGGGTGAGCGTACGTGTTAGGGTACGGGTTAGTGTTAGTGTACGGGTTAGGATTAGGGCACGGGTGAGGGTAAGGCTTCGGGTAAGGGTTAGGGTTAGGGTTAGGGTTAGGGTTAGGGTTAGGGGACGGGGACGGTTTAGGGTACAAGTTAGGTTACGACAATGGTTTAGGGTGAGCGTACGTGTTAGGGTATGGGTTAGTGTTAGCGTACGGGTTAGGATTAGGGGACGGGTGAGGGTAAGGCTTCGGGAAAGGGTTAGGGTTAGGGTTAGAGTTACGGTTAGGGGACGGGCACGGGGACGGTTTAGGGTACAAGTTAGGGTACGACAACGGTTTAGGGTGAGCGTACGTGTTAGGGTACGGGTTAGTGTTAACGTACGGGTTAGGATTAGGGGACGGGTGAGGGTAAGGCTTCGGGTAAGTGTTAGGTTTAGGGTTAGGGTTAAGGTTAGGGGACGTGGACGGTTAAGGGTAGAGGTTAGGGTACGACTACCGTTTAGGGTTAGGGTTAGGGTTAGGGTTAGGGGACGGGGACTGTTTAGGGTACAGGTTAGGGTACGACAATGTTTTAGGGTGAGCGTACGTGTTAGGGTACGGGTTAGTGTTAGCGTACGGGTGAGGATTAGGGGACGGGTGAGGGTAAGGCTTCGGGTAAGGGTTAGGGTTAGGGTTAGGGGACGGGGACGGTTTAGGGTACAGGTTAGTGTACGACAACGGTTTAGGGTGAGCGTACGAGTTAGGGTAGGGGTTAGTGTTAGCACACGGTTTAGGATAAGGGGACGGGTGAGGGTAAGGCTTCGGGTAAGGGTTAGGGTTAGGGTTAGGGTTAGGGTTATGGGACGGGGACGGTTTAGGGTACAGGTTAGGGTACGACAACGGTTTAGGGTGAGCGTACGTGTTAGGGTACGGGTTAGTGTTAGCGTACGGCTTAGGATTAGGGGACGGGTGAGGGTAAGGCTTCGGGTAAGTGTTAGGGTTAGGGTTAGGGTTAGGGTTAGGGTTAGGGTACGGGGACGGTTTAGGGTACAGGTTAGGGTACGACAACGATTTAGGGTGAGTGTACGTGTTAGGGTATGGGTTAGTGTTAGCGTACAGGTTAGGATTAGGGGACGGGTGAGGGTAAGGCTTCGGGTAAGGGTTAGGGTTAGGGTTAGGGTTAGGGGACGGGGACGGTTTAGGGTACAGATTAGGGTATGACAACGGTTTAGGGTGAGCGTACGTGTTAGGGTACGGGTTAGTGTTAGCGTACGGATTAGGATTAGGGGACGGGTGAGGGTAAGGCTTCGGGTAAGGGTTAGTGTTAGGGTTAGGGTTAGGGTTAGGGGACGGGGACGGGGACGGTTTAGGGTACAGGTTAGGGTACGACAACGGTTTAGGGTGAGCGTACTTGTTAGGGTACGGGTTAGTGTTAGCGTACGGTTTAGGATTCGGGGACGGGTGCGGGTAAGGCTTCGGGTAAGGGTTAGTGTTAGGGTTAGGGTTACGGTTAGGGGATGGGGACGGTTTAGGGTACAGGTTAGTGTACGACAACGGTTTAGGGTGAGCGTACGTGTTAGGGTACGGGTTAGTGTTGGCGTACGGGTTAGGATTAGGGGACGGGTGAGGGTAAGGCTTCGGGTAAGCGTTAGGGTTAGGGTTAGGGTTAGGGTTAGGGTTAGTGGACGGGGACGGTTTAGGGTACAGGTTAGGGTACGACAACGGTTTAGGGTGAGCGTACGTGTTAGGGTATGTGTTCGTGTTAGCGTACGGGTTAGGATTAGGGGACGGGTGAGGGTAAGGCTTCGGGTAAGGGTTAGGGTTAGGTTTAGGGGACGGGGACGGTTTAGGGTACAGGTTAGGGTACGACAACGGTTTAGAGTGAGCGTACGTGTTAGGGTACGGGTTAGTGTTAGCGTACGGGTTAGGATTAGGGGACGGGTGAGGGTAAGGCTTTGGGTAAGGTTTAGGGTTAGGGTTAGGGTTAGGGTTAGGGGACGGGGACAGGGACGGTTTAGGGTACAGGTTAGGGTAGGACAACGGTTTAGGGAGAGCGTACATGTTAGTGTATGATTTAGTGTTAGCGTACGGGTTAGGATTATGGGACGGGTGAGGGTAAGGCTTCGGGTAAGGGTTAGGGTTAGGGTTAGGGTTAGGGGACGGGGACAGTTTAGGGTACAGGTTAGGGTACGACAACGGTTTAGGGTGAGCGTACGTGTTAGGGTACGGGTTAGTGTTAGCGTACGGGTGAGGATTAGGTGACGGGTGAGTGTAAGGCTTCGGGTAAGGGTTAGGGTTAGGGTTAGGGTTAGGGTTAGGGGACGGGGACGGGGACGGGAACGGTTTAGGGTACAGGTAAGGGTATGACAACGGTTTAGGGTGAGCGTACGTGTTAGGGTTCTGGTTAGTGTTAGCGTACGGGTTAGGATTAGGGGATGGGTGAGGGTAAGGCTTCGGGTAAAGGTTAGGGTTAGGGTTAGGGTTAGGGTTAGGGTTAGGGGACGGGGACGGTTTAGGGTACAGGTTAGGGTACGACAACGGTTTAGGGTGAGCGTACGTGTTAGGGTACGGGTTAGTGTTAGCGTACGGGTTAGGATTAGGGGACGGGTGAGGGTAAGGCTTCGGGAAAGGGTTAGGGTTAGGGTTAGGTTTAGGGTTAGGGGACGTGCACGGGGACGGTTTAGGGTACAGGTTAGGGTACGACAACGGTTTAGGGTGAGGGTACGTGTTAGGGTACGGGTTAGTGTTAGCGTACGGGTTAGGATTAGAGGACGGGTGAGGGTAAGGCTTCGGGTAAGGGTTAGGGTTAGGGTTAGGGTTAGGGTTAGGGTTAGGGGACGGGGACGGCTTAGGGTACAGGTTAGGGTACGAAAACGGTTTAGAGTGAGCGTAAGTGTTAGGGTACGGATTAGTGTTAGCGTACGGGTTAGGATTAGGGGACGGGTGAGTGTAAGGCTTCGGGTAAGGGTTAGGCTTAGGGTTAGGGTTAGGGTTAGGGTTAGGGTTAGGGGACGGGGACGGTTTAGGGTACAGTTTAGGG
This sequence comes from Delphinapterus leucas, assembly GCF_059928025.1. NCBI lineage: Eukaryota > Metazoa > Chordata > Mammalia > Artiodactyla > Monodontidae > Delphinapterus > Delphinapterus leucas. Next base: position 4,026,339 of record NW_028322246.1, on the reverse strand, counting down.
TACGACAACGGTTTAGGGTGAGCGTACGTGTTAGGGTACGGGTTAGTGTTAGCATACGGGTTAGGATTAGGGTACGGGTGAGGGTAAGGCTACAGGTAAGGGTTAGGGTTAGGGTTAGGGTTAGGGTTAGGGGACGGGGACGGTTTAGGGTACAGGTTAGGGTACGACAACGATTTAGGGTGAGCGTACGTGTTAGGTTACGGGTTAGTGTTAGCGTACGGGTTAGGATTAGGGAACGGGTGAGGGTAAGGCTTCGGGTAAGGGTTACAGTTAGGGTTAGGGTTAGGGTTAGGGGACGGGGACAGTTTAGGGTACAGGTAAAGCTACGACAACGGTTTAGGGTGAGCGTACGTGTTAGGATACGGGTTAGTGTTAGCGTACGGGTTAGAATTAGGGGACGGGTGAGGGTAAGGCTTCGGGTAAGGGTTAGGGTTAGTGTTAGGGTTAGGGGACAGGGACGGTTTAGGGTACAGGTTAGGGTACAACAACGGTTTAGGGTGAGCGTACGTGTTAGGGTACTGGTTAGTGTTAGCGTACGGGTTAGGATTAGGGGACGGGTGAAGGTAAGGCTTCGAGTAAGGGTTAGGGTTAGGGTTAGGGTTAGGGTTAGGATTAGGGGACGGGGACGGTTTAGGGTACAGGTTAGTGTACGACAACGGTTTAGGGTGAGCGTACGTGTTAAGGTACGGGTTAGTGTTAGCGTACGGGTTAGGATTAGGGTACGGGTGAGGGTAAGGCTTCGGGTAAGGGTTAGGGTTAGGGTTAGGGTTAGTGTTAGGGTTAGGGGACGGGGTGGTTTAGGGTACAGGTTAGGGTACGACAACGGTTTAGGGTGAGCGTACGTGTTAGGGTATGGGTTAGTGTTAGCGTACGGGTTCGGATTAGGGGACGGGTGATGTTAAGGCTTCGGGTAAGGGTTAGGGTTTGGGTTACAGTTAGGTTTAGGGTTATGGTTAGGGGACGGGGACGGTTTAGGGTACAGGTTAGGGTAGGACAACGGTTTAGGGTGAGCGTACGTGTTAGGGTACGGGTTAGTGTTAGCGTACGGGTTAGGATTATGGGACGGTTGAGGGTAAGACTTCGGGTAAGTTTTAGGGTTAGGGTTAGGGTTAGGGTTAGGGTTAGGGGCCGGGGACAGTTATGATTTAGGGTACAGGTTAGGGTACGACCACTGTATAGGGTGAGCGTACGTGTTAGGGTATGCGTTAGTGTTAGCGTACGGGTTAGGTTTAGGGGACGGTTGAGGGTAAGGCTTCGGGCAAGGGTTAGGGTTAGGGTTAGGGGACGGGGACGGTTTAGGGTACAGGTTAGGGTACGACAATGGTTTAGGGTGAGCATACGTGTTAGGGTACGTGTTAGTGTTAGCGTACGGGTTAGGATTAGGGGACGGGTGAGGGTAAGGCTTCGGGTAAGGGTTAGGGTTAAGGTGAGGGTTAGGGTTTGGGGACGGGGATGGTTTAGGGTACAGGTTAGGGTACGACAACGGTTTAGGGTGAGTGTACGTGTTAGGGTACGGGTTAGTGTTAGCGTACGGTTTAGGATTAGGTGACGGGTGAGGTTAAGGCTTCGGGTAAGGGTTAGGGTTTGGGTTAGAGTTAGGTTTAGGGTTAGGGGACGGGGACGGGGACGGTTTAGGGTACATGTTAGGGTACGACAACGGTTTAGGGTGAGCGTACGTGTTATGGTGTGGGTTAGTGTTTGCGTACGGGTTAGGAATAGGGGACGGGTGAGGGTAAGGCTTCGGGTAAGGTTTAGGGTTAGGGTTAGGGTTAGGGGACGGGGACGGGGACGGGGACGGTTTAGGGTACAGGTTAGGGTACGACAACGGTTTAGGGTGAGCGTACGTGTTAGGGTACGGGTTAGTGTTAGCGTACGGGTTAGGATTAGGGGACGGGTGAGGGTAAGGCTTCGGGTAAGGTTTAGGGTTAGGGTTAGGGTTAGGGTTAGGGTTAGGGGACAGGGACGCTTTAGGGTACAGGTTAGGGTACGACAACGGTTTAGGGTGAGCGTACGTGTTAGGGTACGGGTTAGTGTTAGCGTACGGGTTAGGATTAGGGGACGGGTGAGGGTAAGGCTTCGGGTAAGGGTTAGGGTTAGGGTTAGGGTTAGGGTTAAGGGACGGGGACGGGGACGGTTTAGGGTACAGGTTAGGGTACGACAACGGTTTAGGGTGAGCGTACGTGTTAGGGTACAGGTTAGTGTTAGCGTACGGGTTAGGATTAGGGGACGGGTGAGGGTAAGACTTCGGGTAAGGGTTAGTGTTAGCGATAGGGTTAGGGGACGGGGACGGTTTAGGGTACACGTTAGAGTACGACAACGGTTTAGGGTGAGCGTACGAGTTAGGGTACGTTTTAGGGTTAGCGTACGGGTTAGGATTAGGGGACGGGTGAGGGTAAGGCTTCGGGTAAGGGTTAGGGTTAGGTTTAGAGTTAGGGTTAGGGGACGGGAACGGTTTAGGGTACAGGTTAGGGTATGACAATGGTTTAGGGTGAGCGTACGTGTTAGGGTACGGTTTAGTGTTAGCGTACGGGTTAGGTTTAGGGGACGGGTGAGGGTAAGGCTTCTGGTAAGGGTTAGGTTTACGGTTAGGGTTAGGGTTAGGGTTAGGGGACGGGGACGGTTTAGGGTACAGGTTAGTGTACGACAACGGTTTAGGGTGAGCTTACGTGTTAGGGTACGGGTTAGTGTTAGCGTACGGGTTAGTATTAGGGGACGGGTGAGGGTAAGACTTCGCGTAAGGTTTAGGGTTAGGGTTAGGGTTAGGGGCTGGGGACAGTTATGATTTAGGGTACAGGTTAGGGTACGACCAATGTTTAGGGTGAGCGTATGTGTTAGGGTACGGGTTAGTGTTAGCGTACGGTTTGGATTAGGGGACGTTTGAGGGTAAGGCTTCGGGTAAGGGTTAGGGTTAGGGTTAGGGTTAGGGTTAGGGTTAGGGGACGGGGACGGTTTAGGGTAAAGATTAGGGTACGACAACGGTTTAGGGTGAGCGTAAGTGTTATGGTGTGGGTTAGTGTTTGCGTACGGGTTAGGAATAGGGGACGGGTGAGGGTAAGGCTTCGGGTAAGGGTTAGGGTTAGGGTTAGGGTTAGGGTTAGGGGACGGGGACGGGGACGGGGACGGTTTAGGGTACAGGTTATGGTACGACAACGGTTTAGGGTGAGCGTACGTGTTAGGGTACGGGTTAGTGTTAGCGTACGGGTTAGGATTAGGGGACGGGTGAGGGTAAGGCTTCGGGTAAGGTTTAGGGTTAGGGTTAGGGTTAGGGTTAGGGTTAGGGGACGGGGACGCTTTAGGGTACAGGTTAGGTTACGACAACGGTTTAGGGTGAGCGTACGTGTTAGGGTACGGGTTAGTGTTAGCGTACGGGATAGGATTAGGGGACGGGTGAGGGTAAGGCTTCGGGTAAGGGTTAGGGTTAGGGTTAGGGTTAGGGTTAAGGGACGGGGACGGGGACGGTTTAGGGTACAGGTTAGGGTACGACAACGGTTTAGGGTGAGCGTACGTGTTAGGGTACAGGTTAGTGTTAGCGTACGGGTTAGGATTAGGGGACGGGTGAGGGTAAGGCTTCGGGTAAGGGTTAGGCTTAGGCTTAGGGTTAGGGTTAGGGTTAGGGGACGGGGACGGTTTAGGTTACAGGTTAGGGTACGACAACGGTTTAGGATGAGCGTAAGTGTTAGGGTACGGTTTAGTGTTAGCGTACGGGTTAGGATTAGGGGACGGGGGAGGTTAATGCTTCGGGTAAGGGTTAGTGTTAGGGTTAGAGTTAGGGTTAGGGTTACGGGACGGGGACGGTTTAGGGTACAGGTTAGGGTACGACAACGGTTTAGGGTGAGCGTACGTTTTAGGGTACGGATTAGTGTTAGCGTACGGGTTAGGATTACGGGAAGGGTGAGGGTAAGGCTTCGGGTAACGGTTAGGGTTAGGGTTACGGTTAGGGTTAGGGGACGGGCACGGGGACGGTTTAGGGTACAGGTTAGTGTACGACAACGGTTTAGGTTGAGCGTACGTGTTAGGGTACGGGTTAGTGTTAGCGTACGGGTTAGGATTAGGGGACGGTTGAGGGTAAGGCTTCGGGTAAGGGTTAGGGTTAGGTTTAGGGTTAGGGGACGGGGACGGGGACGGTTTAGGGTACAGGTTAGGGTACAAAAACGGTTTAGGGTGAGCGTACGTGTTAGGGTACGGGTTAGTGTTAGCGTACGGGTTCGGATTAGGGGACGGGTGAGTGTAAGGCTTCGGGTAAGGATTAGGGTTAGGGTTAGTGTTAGGGTTAGGGTTACGGGACGGGGACGGTTTAGCGTACAGGTTAGGGTACGACAACGATTTAGGGTGAGCGTAAGTTGTAGGGTACGGGTTAGTGTTAGCGTACGGGTTAGGATTAGGGGACGGGTGAGGGTAAGGCTTCGGGTAATAGTTAGGGTTAGGGTTATGGTTAGGTTTAGGGGACGGGGACGGTTTAGGGTACAGGTTAGCGTACGACAACGGTTTAGGGTGAGCGTACGTGTTAGGGTACGGGTTAGTGTTAGCGTACGGCTTAGGATTAGGGGACGGGTGAGGGTAAGGCTTCGGGTAAGGGTTAGGGTTAGGGTTAGGGTTAGGGTTAGGGTTAGGGGACGAGGATGGTTTAGGGTAAAGGTTAGGGTACGACAACGGTTTAGGGTGAGCGTACGTGTTAGAGTACGGGTTAGTGTTAGCGTACGGGTTAGGATTAGGGGACGGGTGAGGGTAAGGCTTCGGGTAAGGTTTAGGGTTAGGGTTAGGGTTAGGTTTAGGGGACGGGGACGGTTTAGGGTACAGGTTAGGGTACGACAACGGTTTAGGGTGAGCGTACGTGTTAGGGTACGGGTTAGTGTTAGCGTACGGTTTAGGATTAGGGGACGGGTGAGTTTAAGGCTTCGGGTAAGGGTTAGGGTTAGGGTTAGGGTTAGGGGACGGGGACGGTTTAGGGTACAGGTTAGTGTACGACAACGGTTTAGGGTGAGCGTACGTGTTAGGGTACGGGTTAGTGTTAGCGTACGGGTTAGGATTAGGTTACGGGTGAGGGTAAGGCTTCCGGTAAGGTTAGGGTTAGGGTTAGGGTTAGGATTAGGGGACGGGGACGGTTTAGGGTACAGGTAAGGGTACGACAACGGTTTAGGGTGAGCGTACGTGTTAGGGTATGGGTTAGTGTTAGCGTACGGGTTAGGATTAGGGGACGGGTGAGGTTAAGGCTTCGGGTAAGGTTTAGGGTTTGGGTTAGGGTTAGGTTTAGGGTTAGGGTTAGGGGACGGGGACGGTTTAGGGTACAGGTTAGGGTACGACAATGGTTTAGGGTGAGCGTACGTGTTAGGGTACGTGTTAGTGTTAGCGTACGGGTTAGGATTAGGGGACGGGTGAGGGTAAGGCTTCGGGTAAGGGTTAGGGTTAGGGTTAGGGTTAGGGTTAGGGGACGGGGACGGGGACGGTTTAGGGTACAGGTTAGGTTATGACAACGGTTTAGGGTGAGGGTACGTGTTAGGGTTCGGGTTAGTGTTAGCATACGGGTGAGGATTAGAGGACGGGTGAGGGTAATGCTTCGGGTAAGGGTTAGTGTTGGGTTAGAGTTAGGGTTAGGGTTACGCGACGGGGACGGTTTAGGGTACAGGTTAGTGTACGACAGCGGTTTAGGGTGAGCGTACGTTTTAGGGTACGGGTTAGTGTTAGCGTCCGGGTTAGGATTACGGGAAGGGTGAGGATAAGGCTTCGGGTAATGGTTAGGGTTAGGGTTAGGGTTAGGGTTAGGGGACGGGCACGGGGACGGTTTAGGGTACAGGTTAGTGTACGACAATGGTTTAGGTTGAGCGTACGTGTTAGGGTACGGGTTAGTGTTAGCGTACGGGTTAGGATTAGGGGACGGTTGAGGTTAAGGCTTCGGGTAAGGGTTAGGGTTAGGTTTAGGGTTAGGGGACGGGGACGGGGACGGTTTAGGGTACAGGTTAGGGTACGACACCGGTTTAGGGTGAGGGTACGTGTTAGGGTACGTGTTAGTGTTAGCGTACGAGTTAGGATTAGGGGACGGGTTAGGGTAAAGCTTCGGGTAAGGGTTAGAGTTAGGGTTAGGGTTAGGGTTAGGGTTAGGGGACGGGGACGGTTTAGGGTACAGGTTAGGGTACGACAACGGTTTAGGGTGAGCGTACGTGTTAGGGTACGGGTTAGTGTTAGCGTACGGGTTAGGATTAGGGGACGGGTGAGGGTAAGGCTTCGGGTAAGGGTTAGGCTTAGGCTTAGGGTTAGGGTTAGGGTTAGGGGACGGGGACGGTTTAGGGTACAGGTTAGGGTATGACAACGGTTTAGGATGAGCGTAAGTGTTAGGGTACGGTTTAGTGTTATCGTACGGGTTAGGATTAGGGGACGGGTGAGGGTAATGCTTCGGGTAAGGGTTAGTGTTAGGGTTAGAGTTAGGGTTAGGGTTACGGGACGGGGACGGTTTAGGGTACAGGTTAGGGTACGACAACGGTTTAGAGTGAGCGTACGTTTTAGGGTATGGGTTAGTGTTAGCGTACGGGTTAGGATTACGGGAAGGGTGAGGGTAAGGCTTCGGGTAACGGTTAGGGTTAGGGTTAGGGTTAGGGTTAGGGTTAGGGGACGGGGACGGTTTAGCGTACAGGTTAGGGTACGACAACCTTTTAGGGTGAGGGTACGTGTTAGGGTACGGGTTAGTGTTAGCATACGGGTGAGGATTAGGGGACGGGTGAGTGTAAGGCTTCGGGTAAGGGTTAGGGTTAGGGTTAGGGTTAGGGTTAGCGTTAGGGGACGGGGACGGTTTAGGGTACAGGTTAGGGTACGAAAACGGTTTAGGGTGAGCGTACGTGTTAGGGTACGGGTTAGTGTTAGCGTACGTGTAAGGATTAGGGGACGGGTGAGGGTAAGGCTTCGGGAAAGGGTTAGGGTTAGGGTTAGGGTTAGGGGACGGGCACGGGGACGGTTTAGGCTACAGGTTAGGGTACGACACCGGTTTAGGGTGAGGGTACGAGTTAGGGTACGGGTTAGTGTTAACGTACGAGTTAGGATTAGGGGACGGGTTAGGGTAAGGCTTCGGGTAAGGGGTAGGGTTAGGGTTAGGGTTAGGGTTAGGGTTAGGGGACGTGTACGGTTTAGGGTACAGGTTAGGGTACGACAACGGTTTAGGGTGAGCGTACGTGTTAGGGTACGGGTTACTGTTAGCGTACGGGTTAGGATAAGGGGACGGGTGAGGGTAAGGCTTCGGGTAAGGGTTAGGATTAGGCTTAGGGTTAGGGTTAGGGTTAGGGGACGGGGACGGTTTAGGGTACAGGTTAGGGTACGACAACGGTTTAGGATGAGCGTAAGTGTTAGGGTACGGTTTAGTGTTAGCGTACGGGTAAGGATTAGGGGACGGGTGAGGGTAAGGCTTCGGGTAAGGGTTAGTGTTAGGGTTAGAGTTAGGGTTAGGGTTACGGGATGGGGACGGTTTAGGGTACAGGTTAGGGTACGGCAACGGTTTAGGGTGAGCGTACGTGTTAGGGTACGGGTTAGTGTTAGCGTACGGGTTAGGATTACGGGAAGGGTGAGGGTAAGGCTTCGGGTAAGGGTTAGGGTTAGGGTTAGGGTTAGGGTTAGGGGACGGGCACGGGGACGGTTTAGGGTACAGGTTAGTGTACGACAACAGTTTAGGGTGAGCGTACGTGTTAGGGTACGGGTTAGTGTTAGCGTACGGGTTAGGATTAGGGGACGGGTGAGGGTAAGGCTTCGGGTAAGGGTTAGGCTTAGGTTTAGGGTTAGGGGACGGGGACGGGGACGGTTTAGGGTACAGGTTAGGGTACAAAAACCGTTTAGGGTGAGCGTACGTGTTAGGGTACGGGTTAGTGTTAGCGTACGGGTTAGGATTAGGGGACGGGTGAGGGTAAGGCTTCGGGTAAGGGTTAGGGTTAGGGTTAGGGTTAGGGTTAGGGGACGGGGATGGTTTAGGGTAAAGGTTAGCGTACGACAACGGTTTAGGGTGAGCGTACGTGTTAGAGTACGGGTTAGTGTTAGCGTATGGGTTAGGATTAGGGGACGGGTTAGGGTAAGGCTTCGGGTAAGGGTTAGGGATAGGGTTAGGGTTAGGGTTAGGGTACAGGGACGGTTTAGGGTACAGGTTAGTGTACGACAACGGTTTAGGGTGAGTGTACGTGTTAGGTTACAGGTTAGTGTTGGCGTACGGTTTAGGATTAGGGGACGGGTGAGGATACGGCTTCGGGTAAGGGTTAGGGTTAGGGTTAGGGTTAGGGGACGGGGACGGGGACGGTTTAGGGTAAAGGTTAGGGTACGACAACGGTTTAGGGTGAGCGTACGTGTTAGGGTACGGGTTAGTGTTAGCGTACGTGTTAGAATTAGGGGATGGGTGAGGGTAAGGTTTCGGGTAAGCGTTAGGGTTAGGGTTCGGGTTAGGGTTAGTGTTAGGAGACGGGGACGGTTTAGGGTACATGTTAGGGTACGACAACGATTTAGGGTGAGCGTAGGTGTTAGGGTATGGATTAGTGTTAGCGTACGGGTTAGGATTAGGGGACGGGTGAGTGTAAGGCTTCGGGTAAGGGTTAGGGTTAGGGTTAGGGTTAGGGTTAGGGGACGGGGACGGTTTAGGGTACAGGTTAGTGTACGACAACGGTTTAGGGTGAGCGTACATGTTAGGTTACGGGTTAGTGCTGGCGTACGGGATAGGATTAGGGGATGGGTGAGGATACGGCTTCGGGTAAGGGTTAGGGTTAGGGTTAGGGTTAGGGTTAGGGGATGGGGACGGGGACGGTTTAGGGTACAGGTTAGGGTACGACAACGGTTTAGGGTGAGCGTACGTGTTAGGGTACGGGTTAGTGTTAGCGTACGG